>NC_073243.2:70305833-70998750 GCF_029281585.2 Gorilla gorilla gorilla
ATCTTAATCTTAGATGCTACACTTGAAAACCTGAGTTAAGACACACCCCTAGTAACTGGAGTCACTAGGAGGTTTCATGAAGAAACTTCATCTTAAAGGAAAGGTGGAAGCTAAGTGAAAAGGAAGGAGTGAATGAAGTATGTAGGCATCACAATGAGCAAAGATGTGGAAGGTTTTAGAGATGGTGAAAAGATTGGCTTGGCTAAAGCAGAACATTATTAGGGTAGCCTGAGGCTATTTCAGAGCTTGGCTATCCTATCTGTTGCAGGGAGGTTAGTAATTGAAGAGTTTTCTGAAGAAAGCAAAGCAGTTCAATTTGTTAACATCAGGGAATGACTTACTGCATTCCTGCCTGCTCACTTGAGCATGGGAAGGTCAGGCAGACACACACATGGATAGTCCAAGGGTGATAAAGCGTATTGTAACAAAATTCAAATTGTATGCTTCACCCAGGACACAAGAGTATAGAGAAAGAAGTGGCTGGTGTAATTAGTGATCATCCAGATCCTGAGTGATAAAGGAAGGTAAAGTAGAGATTTAACATAGAATTTGGAATTTGATGCCATTTATAATAATAATCTATATTACTGCATTAAAGCTGCTGCACTGTAGTGGAATTAGGTGAAAAGGGGATAGCTGTATAAGACAACCTTTTCAAGAATTCATCTTCAGAGAACTGACATTTCCAGAAGAGCTAGCCCAGAGTTTGTCAGATGCTCTTCTTTTGGACAAATGAGCTTCCTGGTGAGTTTCATTCTGCTTTTTGAGACAGAAAAATCAAACTAGCTCACAGATTTAATAAAAGGCCAATGAGGGATCTTCACTGAGAATCTCTACGGATCCATTCATTTTGTGACTATACCTGAATATTTGTGAAATACTTGTTATGAACTATTATAAGCTAGACATTCTGCTGGGTGCTGGGCAGACAATGACACAGACTTGGCCTTCAGGAAGCCTACAGCTTGATGGACAGCTACGCACAATGATTTTTGATCTTTGAAAGGAAAGTGACAGAAGTTTGAGATCACTGCCCAGGTTCATGGTGCAGTTGGGAGAAGGGGGTAGTCAGGGTTCTAAAAGATCCTTGAGATAGTAATGTCTGCAGGTCATGTCAGAGATTTGGGTTATTAGCTAAAAGCAATAGAAAGACTGACCAGGGGAAAGTTGTTGACAAGAGGAGGTCTGAGGTTTGTGAAGACCATTGTAGCAACAGAATGGAGAAATGTTTGGAAGATGCTAATCTAATAGAATTTCTTCCTTCTTTCCTTTCAAAGGATCTCTTCATGTTTATATTTAAATCCTGGTCTCTTAGATTAATATTCAAAGACTCTTTGTGAACTGTTTCTGCCTCTCCTACCACTTTAATCAGTCACTGCACCTTCTATTACAGTTTACACATCTGATTTCCAATCAGAATTATGTGCAGACATGTTACAGTGTTCAGATTCCCAAGTCCCATCCCCAGAGATTTTGTTCCATTACTTGTAGGTTTAACTTAAAAATTTACATTCTTAAACAGTACCCTAGGCTCAGTACCCTAGAGCAGTGCTGTCCAAACAGAACTTTCTGTGATGATGGAATTGCTCTATATCTTCACTGTCCAGTCAGGTGTCCATTAGCCACAGGTAACTATTGAGCAATTAAATATGGCTAGTGCAACTGAGAACCTTAATGTTTATTGTACTTTATTTAATGAATTTAAACTTAAATATTAACATGTGGCTAATGAGTATCAAATTAGACAGTTGAAATTTAGACTCCAGTCTCAGACGCTTCCTATGTGATAGCTGTACTCAACATGCAGCTTCCTGCCTTGGGATCTAGGCACATTATCCCCACTCCAGGAGCCAGCTCTCCCCTAATCACCACCCTCCTCCCTACATGATCCACTTCCATGGAATGTACAGGTTTCTCTTCCAAGAGCCTCTCCTTGAGACCCTCAGGTCCAGATTAGACACGCCTCCTCAGATATCATAAACTTATGCCTGTTGGTATCTCCAGCACCTTGAAGACTGCCTGAATACAGCACTCTGTGCACATGCTTTTATAAATAAATGAAAAAATAAAGAGGCAGACTCACTTAACTGAATCAGGCATGAGTAGACGTTGGTAATTAGCAGATAATGGTTTTTTGTACTGCAAATTTGCTATATAAAATTCCACAAAGCTGAGCTCCAGAGAATTAAACTGTTAATGATCTTTAGCTGCTAATAAGGTCAATGTCATGGCTCCAATTCCTTTGTGGATAAGTTAATTTTGTAATGTTTGAAGGAAACATGGTTTTGGGGTTAAACAAATTTCAGAGCCTGGATTAAAATACCTGCCCTGTCACTTATTAGCCATATCAGAGAAGATATTAAGTTACATGAAATTTCCTTTTTTTTTTTTTTTTGAGACAGAGTCTCGCTTTGTTGTCCAGGCTGGAGTGCAGCATCACAGTCTTGGCTCACTGCAAACTTCGCAAGCCTCCAGGGTTCGAGAGATTCTCCCACCTCAGCCTCCTGAGTAGCTGAGATTACAGGGGCCCACCACCATGCCCGACTAATGTTTGTGTTTTCAGTAGAGATGGGGTTTCACCAGGTTGGCCAGGGTGGTCTCAAACTCCTGACCTCAGGTGATCCACCTGCCTCAGCCTCTCAAAATGCTGGGATTACATGCATGAGCCATCGTGCCTGGCCAGGTTACATGAAACTACTTTTTTTTTTTTTTTTTTTAGACAGAGTTTTGCTCTGTCACCCAGGCTGGAGTACAGTGGCATGATCTAGGCTCAATGCAACCTCCACCTCCCAGTTTCAAGCAATTCTCGTGCCTCAGCCTCCCAAATAGTTGGGATTACAGGCGTGAGCCACCACATCCAGCTAATTTTTGTATTTTTAGTAGAGACAAGGTTTAACCATGCTGGCCAGGCTGGTCTCAAACTCCTGACCTCAGGTGATCTGCCAGCCTCGGCCTCCCAAAGTGCTGGGATTACAGGCATGAGCTACCACGCCCGGCCCATGAAACTTTTTATACTCAGCTTCTTCATCTACAAAGTGGGTTAATCATAGTACCTATCTCCTAGTGTTGCTAATGATTTAATAGTTGCAAAGGGCTAAAGGGCTTGGATGATACTTGGCACACATTAAGGAACTAAGCATTTGTTAAATAAATTAAAAGCAAACTTACCTTTTAAAATATTCAATATCCCTAGGTAGGGATCATGTATCTTGATCAGAAGGGGAATTAGGAAAAAAATGATTGGTGATAGACATCGTCAATATTCGGACCATCACTTCGAGGACCCCGTCAGTGTGAAGGGGTGGGGTAGCATAATGAACATCATGACAGGCTCACGGTTAAAATAACTGTTCTAAAAGTCATACAGAAGCTGGAGAATATGAGAAATTGTTGAGAAGAACTTTTGGAAAGGAAAAACTGAAACAGCTGAGGTTTAAATGAAATCTGGTGTGATCTGAATGTAAAGGGCAATTTTCCTGAAAAATTCTTCATTTCAGATCTCTTATGATCTTTTCAATCTAGGCCTGAAGTGGATTTTGGAACATAATTTAAGCCTCTACCTCTCCTTTCCCAACGGACTGTTTTTCAGCATTTGTCGGTTTCTTGTCTATTTAAATTGTGACCCTTTTAAATAACACCCTGCTTTCTTTTCTGGGGAATTTTCTCTTTGCCCTAAAAGGCGTTTTTTGTGGGGAGGAAGTCAAGGTGCCCTGCTTATCTTTAGGGAACAGACCTGGATCCAACATGCTCTTCAAACACTTTATCCTAGGACTTTGAATTTTGAAGGGAATGATACATGGACTGAATATATAACAGTTCAGCTGTTCATTACCTCTATATCTGAGCTCCATGGATAAGAAATTTCTGCAGTTTAAAACTCCAGGGTTTGCCCTGGTTCCTGACTTGGATCTCTGGACTCTGGCTTATTCTGAATTTAGCTAATAAATATACCTCCAACTAATTCCATTTTCTGCATACATTAGCCAAAGTTAGTTTTTGGTGTAAAGTATCCAAACTGACATGACTTTATATTTACTTAAATCATTATCTAATGAAATACATAGAGAAATTTGAAATTTCCCCCCCAAACACTATGTTTTTTAATACTTTTTTTGTTGATTACTAAGGTAGAAGAGAAAATTTCAAGGTTGCAATATTGGCACTTCTTGAGGTGAAGAGGAAAAGCTAGATGTTTAGGGGTATCAGGTAAGAAATAAGGATCTAATAAGGGAAATCATGTCCAAAAGTCTGTCCCTAGATTAGGGATAAAGAAACTTTTCTGAAAGAGCCAGAGAGTTAATATTTCAGGCTTTTAGGATACGATGGTCTGAATATTTATGTTTGCCCAAATCCTTATGTTGAATTCTAAGCCCCTAGGTGATGGTATTAAGTAGAGCCTTTGGGAGATGACTAGATTATGAAAGCTCTGCCCTCATGAATGGGATTAGTGCCCTTATTAAACAGGGTCCAGGGAGCTTGTTTGCCTCTTGCACCATGTGAGGACACAGCTAGAAGGCACCTTCTGTGAAGAAGAGGCCCTCACCAGACACTGAATCTGCTAGTGTCTTGATGTTGGCCTTCACAGACTCCAGAACTGTGAGATATAAATGTTTATTGTTCATAAGTCTTACACAGTTTATAGTACTTTTGTTACAGCAGCCTGATTTGACTAAGACAGAGGGCCACACAGTATTTATCATGAGCCCTCAGCTCTGCTATTAGTACAAAAGCAGCTATAAACCATGTAAGCAAATGAACATGACTCTGTTTCAATAAAACTTTATAGAGACAGCAGACAGAATTTGGTCCATAGGGCATAGTTTGCTGACAGCTGTCTTAGAGCTGTGCCTGGTATCTATTAGGCATTCAATAAATGTTCATTCACCAGATGAATAAAGAAGGAATCAGTTTATAGGTTTGGCACATTTTCTGTCTGATGGCTTCTATTTTCTCTGAGTATTAGCAGTGTGAGGTCAGCTATCAATAGTGAAATAGAGTTGGGGCTTTGAGATAATTGATGAAGTTCTAAAATAACTGCTGGTTTGGGATAATGTCTAATACCAGCATCAAATTTCTATACTTTGTTAGTAAGTTTACTGCAAGGAAAATAAAAGGAAATTAACATCCGTTAAGAGCCTAATACAGTGTTTCTCAAAGCGTGTATGTTCTTTAAAACACTTGAATTAGTAGTACCTGAGGTGTTGAGGTTAATAGATGTGGATTCTCAGACCCCTCCCCAGATATTTTGAATCAGCACTTCTGAATGTAGTGATTTTTTTTAAAAAATCAAGCTCTTAAACTGATTCTCTTGCAAATTAGTGCTTGAGAACCACTGGCTTAGCTGGTATCAGGAACTTAAAATATATTATGTAACCTGCACAACAACTTTAAGAAATAAATATTAACCCCATTTTACAGATGGAGATACTAGAGCTTAAAGAAGCAAGGAGAACTGCCCAAAGTGATACAGATAGTAAATGAAAGTCTGAGATTTCGCACCCACATTTGTCTACATTAAAACTCACACTTCCCCACTATGCTATTCAGCCTCAAGCAGCACCAGCAGAAACAAAAATATGAATTAAATTCTAGTACATTAATCAATTGGTACCATTCATAAAGATGTCTAAAATACTAATGACGTTAAATCTGAAAATGAAAGATCTGAAGATGGACAATTTTGGATTGAGATTTAAGGAATGCTGTATAAGTTAAGTAGAAGCAGTCATATGCTGCTGCTGAAGTCACCAGGATTGGGGAAGAATTTGGAATCAGGAGGAGCTTCTCTGAAATGTATAATATTTTTATTTTCAGTGATCTTCCACAAAGGAGATATATTAAAGATACTTTTCAGAAGCCCTTGTTGGAATCAACATGATGCATGCTCTTTTGAATTTCTAAGTAGACAAATTTAAATTCACTCCTACTATGAATGAGATCCAAGTTGACTTCTATAGTCATATTGTATCTTGTTGGAATGTAACGTATTTAGTCCTACCATATAGGCCGTTCAATTATTTCACAAAATTGTGTGTATGATAGAGACTATGTTTTGGTCAAAACAAGGTAACTTCCAATTATTTCTAACTGTGTACTACCAGCACTTTGAACTGGAACCTTAGTGCTAGTTCCTTGATACAGGTCATCCCTTGACCAGTGGGCCAGCTAGAAGTAGGATAAGCATAGTTATGATTATTCCTCCATCCAATGGAAAGCTCTAAGATAGTGGCTGGTGAGATCCTTGTCTTGTTTCCTGAGGGTAAAAGAAACTACTGTGTACCTATTCTTGGAAATGAGATTCCTCATGTCCTCCCACTGAATTGCCAACTTATGCGTATCTCAAGTTGTACAAGTTTGCTGCACAGATAATTTTATTCTAATCTTTAAAAGACTACTGTTTTTGTTAAATGCTTGAAAATACAAGCTAACTATGAGAATTCAAATGCTGGCACATGCTCTGGAGTTCCAGCAGAATAGTGCTCTGTATTAACTCTGCAAGAAAAAGTGCCTATTCTGAACTTATTAAAAAGTATGTTCCTATCAAAAGTGTGAACTATGTTGTCAACATTTCAGAAAGTTTAATAATATTTCTGACTATATGCAAATTTGTGTTTATGGGATACTCTTTTGAAGGTAACCTTCCTGTATGATGTGACTCAACTCTTCTAAAATGATTGACATATGGCAAATTGAACTTTAAATTCTCTTGTGTTATTGGATCAAAAGCACAATCAGCACTTTATAAACTGTACATGAATATTTTTCACCACAAATTTGAAAAATTAATAGCTTGGGTTTTACTTGACACCTCCTGCTCCCCATAAAACTGCTGGCAGTGGCTGTGTGCTTATTTAATACCAGTCTAGGCAAAGCTTAGATGGAAAAATTACATCTATCACAAAAAAATTGTCCATTATAATATGCTCGCAAATTATCATCTATATCAAGGCTCATCTACACCAAGGCTCAGCTCCTTTTAGAACGGAAAATTGAAAAGGGACTAGACAGCCAAAATTATAGTGTTTACAAAGGACAACTTTATGAGCCAGAAAGAAACTGCCCTAAATTCCTGCCAATGGCAGAAAAGAATGCCTTCCTCCACAACCCAGCCAAAAGGTTCCATCTGCCAGGTGATATTGCAGTACCAAGGAACAGATAATTCTATAGTCTGCCCTGATTCCCTCACTCAATAGGGAGTCTAATGTATAGAATGTAACAGGAGGAAAAGCTGAGTGCTTGAGTCCTGAATAAAACCTGCCTGTCCAACAATACTGCAGGGTCAATACCCTGCTAACAAATATCCTCTGAAAGAAGTAAGAAATCTCAGTTAACTTTCTTAAGGGAACACATAAAAGAGCTACCCAAGTTATAGGCAAGAAAGAAACCCTTGGCTGAAAACAAATCTTGAGACTCCTCTTGAACTTTTACCCTCAACAATACAGGTCCTGTCTGTCTTATGAACATCTGTATATAAGAACAGGATCATTCCATATATAAGAACAGGTGGCCCGTGCTAGGTAGGGGCCATGGGAAGAGGGGTGTTTTTGCACCCAGTTAGAAACAAAATAAGCCAGATGGTAACAGGGACCTGAAAACAACAGACCTCAGTTAAGTAGGAAAAGGAATTAAGATAATGTTTAGCTGTGGGAAGTCAAGCTAAGTAAAAAAGTAACAGAGTTAGCATGACTGGGTACCATGCTGTGGGAACTAGGGTTTAGGTCAGGACTCCAGATTCCAGGATAATTGTGGGGAGAGGAATAAATTTATCAGTCCCTGGGAGCCAAGATAGAGATTAAATGCAGAGGAATAACAAAATAATCTTTGTAAGAACAGAAAGAGTATCTTCTTTATTTTTGAGTCCCACCTTCCAGATCAGTGCCTGGCACATAGGGAGTGCAGTTGAAACTACTAACCTTTTCATTTACTTTTTCTTGAATATTGGTTCTTTTTATCTCTGTGATGTTATCCTTTTCTCGTTTTACTTTACCTCTTTCGGCCATACCTTTTCAGCCTCTTTGAAAGGAGAGGGGGCCTTTTAGGATGTGGCTAGGCACTTGCCTGAATTAGGCACTCGTCTGAATGAGACTACTACCCTTATAAAAGAGTCTCCAAAGGGCTCCCTTGCCCCTTCCACCATGTGAAGACATGGCAAGAAGGTGCCATCTATTAACCAGGTAGTGGATCCTCACTAGACTTCGAATATGGCGGCACCATGATCTTGGATTTCCCAGCTTCTAAAACTTTGAGAAATACATTCCTGTTGTTTATAAGCAACAGAGTTTGTGGTATTTCATTATAGCAACAACAATGGACCAAGACAACCCTATGGCTATTTACACAGATTTGTTGTGAAAGAAACATCAAAAATAAGCATTTGAGGACTGGACAAATGGGGTTGAGCTATTTTTTGCTGGTACTATAATAGAACAGTTATTTCCTGCAGGTAATTCTGTTTTGTCTGAATTGTGTTTGTTTACTTATATTGTATCCCAAGGGTAATAGCTGAGCTTAATTTGAGCTGTTAGCAGACTCACAAAGGAGGGCTCTGACCTGAACTAGAATAGAAATGAAGTTAAACATTTTTTTTTTTTTTGGCAAAAGTAGCTAAAGAAATGAGAAGTTATTTTAAAATAACTATATGAAATGATGACAGGAAGGGAAACAGGTTAAAATATTCTCTTCTTAAAAGAAGGAAATAAAGAATTTTGAATGGATGGCCTAATTATATCATTTAAGAATATCTTTTTAACTAATAAAATAAAATGAACATATATTAATATAAGTCAATTAGGATTGAGACATTGCAAAAACTGGTTTTAAAAAAACAAAGATATTGTAGTCTGCAACAGATTAGAATATTTCTATCTACTTTACTAGAAAATTTGCATATTGCATTGCTAAATTGATTGTCTAGAATATTCTTAACATTCTATTGACTAAAGCTTAAATATCTTCACTGGTAAAATGCCTGATTTTAGAAATCACCTATTAAATCTTAGAATTGTGATATGTTTACATATATTAAGACAAATATGTAGATCTTGCTTTGCTAACAGATTATTTTAAAACTAAAGTAACTTTTCTATTTCGTGTCTTCATTTTGATTCTAAATTCGGTAAGCAAATTTTATATTTGAGATGCGATAATTTTCTTTTCGTGGAAGTATTTGTATATTTACAGAAGATAAGGCACTGTAGTTAGATGTTTCTCATAAAAGCTGGCCTGGTGTTTGTTGAGCACTCCTATACTTATGACAAATTGAATTTCCAGAGAATGCACTCATTCATATTAGACCATGTGTTTGGGCTTAATGTTCAGAAAACATGAACATTACACTGAGACAGCAAGGGTTGTATACATTTTACCAATTTTCCAATTTTTACTGGGAAAGCTTAGTTCAAATTGGCTAAAATGGGAAAACTGTCACATAAGGAAAAGTGGCGTAAACAATACCAGGAGCAGTTTTAAAATGGACACAACAGTTCATTCCTAAGCCACATCTAGAAATCAGCTTATTAGAATGCAGATTGGACTAGAGAAAAATCATTGAAAACAGCAATACTCAGCAGATGAGAAACTCACAAATCACTCAGCCTGAAGGAGGCACAGGCTGAAAGGTAATTTGAAGTATTTGTTAGTAGGCTGGGTAGTGTGCACATCTCAAAAACAGCCTCATGAAAACAGGTGATGAAAGGCAGTAGGAAGGCAAAGAGTTTGAGCTGTGTGTGAGGAGGCTGCCTCTCTTCCAGGCTGTGAAGGGACAACAACCAGTGAGGTGTAACTGCTGTGATGCAAAGCCACTTCATGAGCCAGGCAAACAGAAACACCAGAAGCAGTCCCCAGGGGGCCAGGGTAGCATTTGCCCTGCTTTTGCCTGCATTCTTTATTTGGTTTGACAATGTAAAGGAGCATGATGGGTTGAATTGTGTCCCCCAACCCCTACATTCATGCCCAAACAGAACTTCCAAATGTGACCTTGTTTAGAACTAGGATCTTTGCAGCTGTAATTAGTTAAGGATTTTGAGATAAAATTATCTTGGATTTAGGGTGGGTCCTAAATCCAATGACTGGCATTTTTGTGAGAAGAGGAGAGAACACACAGATACAGGGAAGAAAAAGTCCAAGTAAAGACAGAAGCAGAGGTTGATGTTATGCTGCACACACACCAAGGAATGCCAAGAGTCACTGGAAGCTGGAAGAAAGAAGGAAGGATTCTTCCTTAGAGCCTTCAGAGCAAACATCGCCCTGCTGATACCTCAATTTCAGATTCCTGAAACTGGCCTCCAGAACTGGGAGAGGATATATTTCTGTGTTTTAGCCCACCGAGTTTGTAGTACTTTGATATGACAGCTCTAGTAAACTGATCAAAAGAGCAAACAACCCTGTAAAACTGCCTGAGACAACCACAACTCTGCATTAACCCACTGCATCTGACTACATAGAGGTGGGCTTGTTCAGATTGAAAACATCTCATTTGTTAGTAGAGAGAGACTAACAGCAGATAACACTACATGGGTGGAGTGAACCTAGCCAAGTGAATAGCTCATTATATGCACCCACATTTTAAAAAATTGCATGTATGTGGGGAGTGGTATATGGGAAAATATTAACATGAAAATTGTATATTAATTCTCTAGCTGATAACTGTCTCCCAGGAAATCTGGCATACAGGTAAATTGTGTCAAAGATTAATAAAATGTAAGCATATGTCTGGCTTCCTGAGTGTTGAGTGGGAAGATAAATCTGGCACTGAAGTGGGAGTATCACTGCAGCAAACCTGGTGCAGCAGGAGCAGTTAACAGCAGCTAAAGCCTCCCAAGTGAGTGCAGCTGATAGGTATTTAATAAATGTTAAGTTCCCATCCTGATTCCTTTCCCATGTTGCTAAAATAAATCAATTCTACAGAATTATGCTTTAGGTATGAAATACTTCTGAAGCATGGTTATATCTAAACAAATCAAGCCCCATCAGAAATTCTAATCTTTGTCTTTTTCTCTCAATTAAGAAGATCCAAATAGATATTTCATGGCAACTCTTTAAAAATCTCCTGTTTCTATTTCTCCCCACCCCTAAACTGGGAGTGTCTCATTCTTTGACTCCCCCAAAACATCATAATCCATGCTATTCTGTCCTTACCTTAGTTCTAAGACAAACTCTTTTGTCTCTGTCATCTGTGACCCCATGACATGCTCTTGACACTTCAAGCCCCCTAGATGTAGTCAGGCCCCCAGGGAGTAGGGTGCTCCCTTTTGCACTGTTTTCTCAAGAGAGTACACATGAAGAGATTTTATCCTTTTTCTCCTTGATGAAGAAGGAAAGAAGCAGAAAATAATCAGGCAAAAGGTGTCAGGAAAGGACTGCAAACCTTCCCACATTAAATGCTTTTATTCAATTATATACAATCTGATAAAACTACATTTGACTTTCTTGAATAGCACATTTGTCTTCTCATCTCATCTCATCTCATTTAGAAGACTACTGATTCTTCATTTGCAACCTATTACCCAAAATTGCTTGGCGGAATATAGTAGGTGATATATGATGTAGATGGGGAAACAAGACTAAGATGGAAAATCTTGCCTACAGGAGTTATCACTAAGAAACGTAAAGAGAAATGTTCCTACATTTCTCTTTGCCCTAACATATCATTGTTCTTGCTACAACTATTCTACTCCTGCTGATTTTTTAAGGCCACCTTTTATATTTTTTACCTCTACTGTGAACTCTTTTCTATCTTCCCCAGGGATAATCTCTTTGTTAGTATGATACCATATGACTTATTACACAGTTTTCTTTTCTATTTTTTCTTTCCTCCCCTCCCTCCCTCCCTCCCTCCCTCCCTTCCTTCCTTCTTTCCTTCCTTCCTTCTTCCATTTTCAGAGTCTCGCTCTGTTGTCCAGGCTAGAGTGCAGTGTTGCCATCTTGGCTGACTGAAACCTCTGTGTCCCAGGTTCAAATGATTCTTGTGCCTCAGCCTCCCAAGTAGCTGGAATTACAGATACATGTCACCACACCCAGCTAATTCCTGCATGTTTAGTAGAGACGGGGTTTCCCAATGTGGGCCAGGCTGGTCTTGAATTCCTGGCCTCAAGTGATCTGCCTGCCTTAGCTTCCCAAAGTGCTGGGATTATAGGCGTGAGCCATCACGTCTGGCCATTACACAATTATTTCTGTGTTAATGATTTGTAAATTGCTGATGTATCTATCTGTTGGCCCTTTTGGGCAAGGAATTTTATCCTGAGAGTCAAGCGTACTCCTAGCAAGTATTCTCTAAATAGGAAATATTTTTGAATATTTCTACATTTCAACTAAACTGGGGTTATCTATAGTTTTCCATGTACTTTCAACTAAGTATAATGAAGGTAATTGGGCCGCTCTAATTCCAGAAAAGATAATATCTTAACTCACTGGTTATAGGCTTTGTCTTTAGTGAGTTTTTACATGTGGTTTTTGATTAACTAGTATGATCGAGGCAGTACATTTTGTGTGGCTGCTTAATTTCATAGTCCAAATGACCAGACCATCATCATGTTAGTAGGGATATTCTATTATCTGCCAGATGTAAATGAGTGGCTTCCCCTGAGGAGACAAGAAGAGCTTGGAGAGAGTAAAGAGATGGTGGAGATCACACATTCAACAAGACCATGACAAATAACCTAAAATGTGGCTTCTGGAGAGGACTGTCAGCATCTGAATCCTTTACACTCAGGCCTCCACCTGCTTCCTCTGAAGGACTGCCCTCCACTAGGCTTAGCCCAATCATCTATGGACTAGAGCTTATCTTGGTTGGCTCTCTAAAGGTCTCTTTTACCCCAGAGGTTTATTTTGTGTAAGGTCCATGAATAAAATTGGCTAGGATATTTTGCCCTAGAAGGCTGTGAGGCACAGAAAGGTGAGACTGAAGAGGAGTGGTAAGAATTGAGAAACTCCTCTTTGTAAACATGATGGAGTGAAAAGATAAGCAAACTTCGAGACTGCAAAACCATCCGTGGGACACAAAAGTAACTCTGAGAAGTGTGTAGAAAAGAGTCCTGCTTATTGCTGTCCCAAATACTGGTTTGCTGTTAAAATACACAAGGATGGACATGACTTAATATCTTCTTGGAAAACTTGTAAGTTTGCTTCAAACTGTATCTTTAACAAACACTTCCTAAGTTGATTGTCACTTGTATTAATTTGAGTGAAGGCTACCCATTGGTATGCAAAATTGAATGGTGCAGAGCACTGGCCTCAAAGGGGCACATTCTGACTGTTGCCAGAGCAGTTGAGCTACAAGTGTGTTCCTTCACCTAAAATGATAATAATAAGTTGCTAAAATTTTGGTGTTCTCCAGGTGGCAGAATAAAGGTGCAGCTTCTATATTATAGACATAATGATAATAGCAATTATTGTTTCTGTTAACAGCAGGAATCCCAGAAAGCTAAAATAATTTTAAAAGTGAAATTTAGTGGATGCTGAAGTTGCTGGAAGAAATATTATGCATATTATCATTTGACTTCCCTTTAGTCTTCCTCTGGGAAAAGCAGAAGGGCAGAAATTTTAAGTCAAACATTTTTATCAACAGAATTTATACAGAAAGTGCATCAAATGACTTCCCCCACCTTTCCCATGAATTAGGGTGAAACTGTTTGGGGCATTTTGTCCCTTCAAAGAACCAGGCCCACTATCGTCTACTAAGAACCTTTGGAATTCACAGCTTTGCAGAAGAGATTAGCTTAAAAGAAAACATTAATATCTGGCTTTACAGAGACTTTCAGCTTTGCTTTAAGTCATGAGGTCCCCCCCCCCAAAAAACAATAAATAAACACAAAGGACAGAAAAGCAGATACTGAGAAGGTCAAATGCATCACTAAAGACAGAATATGTAAATATTCTTAGCCTAATGTGCATATTTCCTTTAGGATCCCCCGTTAGCTTGTGGAATAGCTGGTAGAGTTGACATTGAACAGGCGTTCTGGAGGTGATTAGTATCATGAGCGTGGGATACAATGAGGCATATTGTGGAGCAAGCTATTCTAGTCCAGAAGAATTTCCTGATGGAATTATATGAAAAATCAGACCTGAATGATGAATTCATGTTGCAAGGAAGAGAATGAAATGTGTAAAGTACCTAGGCATAGAAACTGAAAGAATAGTTATTTGGGCAGGATGTATAGAGTTAGAAATGTGAGAAAACCGTTTTAGAGGTGCAAGTGGAACTTGAAGGGACTTTGAAGACATTTCTAGTGTTTTGGACTTTGTTGTATATATGGTAATAGAAAATGAGGGTTTTTCTTAGAGAAGCAATGATAACATTACACTTCTGCTGGAATGGAAAGATCATTCCAACTTAATAACTGATGCAAATGATAATATTAAGTGATGCTGGGAAGATTTCATGTGTCGACATGGATAGGCTAAGGTGTCTCATGGTTTGGTCAAACACCATCTAGATGTTACTATGAAGATCTTTTATTTGTTGTTTTGTTTTTTTCTTCAGGTGTATTAACATTTGAAATAGTAGAGTTTGAGTAAGACAGATTATCCTTCATAATATGGGTAAGCATCATCCAATCAGTTGAATGTCTTAAGAGCAAAGACTGAGGTTTTCCAAAGAAGGAATTATCTTCAAGACTGCACCAGAGAAAACTCATCTTAGTTTAGAAAGATATAGATAGATACAACATATCTATAATTTACTTTAAAATAGTACAAATAGGGGCAGGCAAGATGGCCAAATAGGAACAGCTCCAGTCTACAGCTCCCAGCATGAGCAATGCAGAAGATGGGTGATTTCTGCATTTCCATCTGAGGTACCAGGTTCATCTCACTAGGGAGTGCCAGACAGTGGGTGCAGGACAGTGGGTGCAGTGCACCATGTGTGAGCCAAAGCAGGGTGAGGCATTGCCTCACTCGGCAAGCTCAAGGGGTCAGAGAGTTCCCTTTCCTAGTCATATAAAGGGGTGACAGATGGCACCTGGAAAATCGGGTCACTCCCACCCTAATACTGCGCTTTTCCGATGGGCTTAAAAAACGGTGCACCAGGAGATTATATCCCACACCTGGCTTGGAGGGTCCTATGCCCACGGAGTCCCACTGATTGCTAGCACAGCAGTCTGAGATCAAACTGCAAGGTGGCAGCAAGGCTGGGGGAGGGGCACCTACCATTGCCCAGGCTTGCTTAGGTAAACGAAGCAGCCAGGAAGCTCAAACTGGGTGGAGCCCACCACAGCTCAAGGAGGCCTGCCTGCCTCTGTAGGCTCCACCTCTGGGGGCAGGGCACAGACAAACAAAAAGACAACAGTAACCTCTGCAGACTTAAATGTCCCTGTCTGACAGCTTTGAAGAGAACAGTGGTTCTCCCAGCATAAAGCTGGAGATCTGAGAACAGGCAGACTGCCTCCTCAAGTGGATCCCTGACCCCTGACCCCCAAGCAGCCTAGCTGGGAGGCACCCCCCAGTAGGGGCAGACTGACACCTCACACGGCCGGGTACTCCTCTGAGACAAAACTTCCAGAGGAACGATCAGACAGCAGCATTCACGGTTCATGAAAATCTGCTGTTCCACAGCCACCGCTTCTGATACCCAGGCAAACAGGGTCTGGAGTGGACCTCTAGCAAACTCCAACAGACCTGCAGCTGAGGGTCCTGTCTGTTAGAAGGAAAACTAACAAACAGAAAGGACATCCACACCAAAAACCCATCTGTACATCACCATCATCAAAGACCAAAAGTAGATAAAACCACAAAGATTGGGAAAAAACGAGCAGAAAAACTGGAAACTCTAAAAAGCAGAGCTCCTCTCCTCCTCCAAAGGAACGCAGTTCCTCACCAGCAATGGAACAAAGCTGGACGGAGAATGTCTTTGACGAGTTGAGAGAAGAAGGCTTCAGATGATCAAACTACTCCAAGCTACAGGAGGAAATTTCAAACCAAAGGCAAAGAAGTTAAAAATTTTGAAAAAAATTTAGACGAATGTATAACTAGAATAACCAATACAGAGAAGTGCTTAAAGGAGCTGATGGAGCTGAAAGCCAAGGCTCGAGAACTACGTGAAGAATGCAGAAGCCTAAGGAGCCGATGCGATCAACTGGAAGAAAGGGTATCAGTGATGGAAGATGAAAAGAATGAAATGAAGCGAGAAGGGAAGTTTAGAGAAAAAAGAATAAAAAGAAATGAACAAAGCCTCCAAGAAATATGGGACTATGTGAAAAGACCAAATCTACGACTGATTGGTGTACCTGAAAGTGACAGGGAGAAGGGAACCAAGTTGGAAAACACTCTGCAGGGTATTATCCAGGAGAACTTCCCCAATCTAGCAAGGCAGGCCAACATTCAGATTCAGGAAATACAGAGAATGCCACAAAGATACTCCTCGAGAAGAGCAACTGCAAGACACATGATTGGCAGATTCACCAAAGTTGAAATGAAGGAAAAAATGTTAAGGGCAGCCAGAAAGAAAGGTCAAGTTACCCACAAAGGGAAGCCCATCGTCTAACAGCTGATCTCTCAGCAGAAACTCTACAAGCCAGAAGAGAGTGGGGGCCAATATTCAACATTCTTAAAGAAAAGAATTTTCAACCCAGAATTTCATATCCAGCCAAACTAAGCTTCATAAGTGAAGGAGAAATAAAATCCTTTACAGACAAGCAAATGCTGAGAGATTTTGTCACCACCAAGCCTGCCCTATAAGATCTCCTGAAGGAAGCATTAAACATGGAAAGGAACAACCGGTACCAGCCACTGTAAAAACATGCCAAATGGCAAAGACCATCGATGCTAGGAAGAAACTACATGAACTATCGAGCAAAATAACCAGCTAACATCATAATGACAGGATCAAATTCACACATAACAATATTAACCTTAAATGTAAATAGGATAAATGCTCCAATTAAAAGACACAGACTGGCAAATGGATAGAGTCAAGACCCATCAGTGTGCTGTATTCAGGAAACCCATCTCACATGCAGAGACACACATAGGCTCAAAATAAAGGGATGGAGGAAGATCTACCAAGCAAATGGAAAACAAAAAAAACCAGGGGTTGCAATCCTAGTCTCTGATAAAACAGACTTTAAACCAACAAAGATCAAAAGAGACAAAGAAGGCCATTACATAATGATAAAGGGATCAATTCAACAAGAAGAGCTAACTATCCTAAAAATATATGCACCCAATACAGGAGCACCCAGATTCATAAAGCAAGTCCTTACAGACCTAAAAGGAGACTGAGACTTCCACACAGTAATAATGGGTGACTTTAACACCCCACGGTCAACATTAGACAGATCAACGAGATGGAAAGTTAACAAGGATATCCAGGAATTGAACTCAGCTCTGCACCAAGTGGACCTAAAAGACATCTACAGAACTCTCCACCCCAAATCAACAGAATGTGCATTCTTCTCAGCACCACATCACACTTATTCCAAAATTGCATAGTTGGAAGTAAAGCACTCCTCAGCAAATGTAAAAGATCAGAAATTATAACAAACTGTCTCTGAGACCACAGTGTAATCAAACTAGAACTCAGGATTAAGAAACTCACTCAAAACCACTCAACTACATGGAAACTGAACAACCTGCTCTTGAATACTACTGGTTACATAAGGAAATGAAGGCAGAAATAAAGATGTTCTTTGAAACCAATGAGAACAAAGACACAACATACCAGAATCTCTGGGACACATTCAAAGTAGTGTGTAGAGGGAAACTTATAGCACTAAATGCCCACAAGAGAAAGCAGGAAAGATCCAATATTGACACCCTAACATCACAATTAAAAGAACTAGAAAAGCAAGAGCAAACACATTCAAAAACTAGTAGAAGGCAAGAAATAACTAAAATCAGAGCAGAACTGAAGGAAATAAAGACACAAAAAACCCTTCAAAAAATTAATGAATCCAGGAGCTGGTTTTTTGAAAGGATCAACAAAATTGATAGACCACTAGCAAGACTGATAAAGAAGAAAAGAGAGAAGAATCAAATAGATGCAATAAAAAATGATAAAGGGGATATCACCACCGATCCCACAGAAATACAAACTACCATCAGAGAATACTAAAAACACCTCTATGCAAATAAACTAGAAAATCTTGAAGAAATCGATAAATATCTCAACATATACACCCTCCCAAGACTAAACCAGGAAGAAGTTGAACCTCTGAATAGACCAATAACAGGATCTGAAATCGTGGCAATAATGAATAGCTTACCTACCAAAAAGAGTCCAGGACCAGATGGACTCACAGCCGAATTCTACCAGAGGTACAAGGGGAGCTGGTACCATTCCTTCTGAAACTATTCCAATCAATAGAAAAAGAGGGAATCCTCCCTAACTCATTTTATGAGGCCAGCATTGTCCTGATACCAAAGCCTGGCAGAGACATAACAAAAAAAGAGAATTTTAGACCTATATCCTTGATGAACATTGATGCAAAAATCCTCAATAAAATACTGGCAAACCGAATCCAGCAGCACATCAAAAAGCTTATCCACCATGATCAAGTGGGCTTCATCCCTGGGATGCAAGGCTGGTTCAATATACGCAAATCAATAAATGTAATCCAGCATATAAACAGAACCAAAGACAAAAACCACGTGATTATCTCCATAGATGCAGAAAAGGTCTTTGGCAAAATTCAACAACCCTTCATGCTAAAAACTCTCAATAAATTAGGTATTGATGGGACATATCTCAAAATAATAAGAGCTATCTATGACAAACCCACAGCCAATATCATACTGAATGGGCAAAAACTGGAAGCATTCCCTTTGAAAACTGGCACAAGACAGGGATGCCCTCTCTTACCACTCCTATTCAACATAGTGTTGGAAGTTCTGGCCAGGGCAATTAGGCAGGAGAAGGAAATAAAGGGTATTCAATTAGGAAAAGAGGAAGTCAAATTGTCCCTGTTTGCAGATGACATGATTGTATATCTAGAAAACCCCACTGTCTCAGCCCAAAATCTCCTTAAGCTGAGAAGCAACTTCAGCAAAGTCTCAGGATACAAAATCAATGTACAAAAATCACAAGCATTCTTATACACCAATAACAGAGAAACAGAGAGCCAAATCATGAGTGAACTCCCATTCACAATTGCTTCAAAGAGAATAAAATACCTAGGAATCCAACTTACAAGGGATGTGAAGGACCCCTTCAAGGAGAACTACAAATCACTGCTCAAGGAAATAAAAGAGGATACAAACAAATGGAAGAATATTCCATGCTCATGGGTAGGAAGAATCAAGATCATGAAAATGGCCATACTGGCCAAGGTAATTTATAGATTTAATGCTATCCCCATCAAGCTACCAATGACTTTCTTCACAGAATTGGAAAAAACTACTTTAAAGTTCATATGGAACCAAAAAAGAGCCCTGATCGCCAAGTCAATCCTAAGCCAAAAGAACAAAGCTGGAGGCATCACACTACCTGACTTCAAACTATACTACAAGGCTACAGTAACCAAAACAGCATGGTACTGGTACCAAAACATAGATATAGCTCAATGGAACAGAACAGAGCCCTCAGAAATAATGCTGCATATCTACAACTATCTGATCTTTGACAAATCTGAGACAAACAAGCAATGGGGAAACGATTCCTTATTTAATAAATGGTGCTGGAAAAACTGGCTAGCCATATGTAGAAAGCTGAAACTGGATCCCTTCCTTACACCTTATGCAAAAATCAATTCAAGATGGATTAAAGACTTAAACGTTAGACCTAAAACCATAAAAACCCTAGAAGAAAACCTAGGCATTACCATTCAGGACATAGGCATGGGCAAGGACTTCATGTCTAAAACACCAAAAGCAATGGCAACAAAAGACAAAATTGACAAATGGGATCTAATTAAACTAAAGAGCTTCTGCACAGCAAAAGAAACTACCATCAGAGTGAACAGGCAACCTACAAAATGGGAGAAAATTTTCACAATCTACTCACCTGACAAAGGGCTAATATCCAGAATCTACAATGAAGTCCAACAAATTTACAAGAAAAAAACAAACAACCCCATCAAAAAGTGGGCAAAGGACATGAACAGACACTTCTCAAAAGAAGACATTTATGCAGCCAAAAAACACATGAAAAAATGCTCACCATCACTGGCCATCAGAGAAATGCAAATCAAAACCACTATGAGATACCATCTCACACCAGTTAGAATGGCAATCATTAAAAAGTCAGGAAACAACAGGTGCTGGAGAGGATGTGGAGAAATAGGAACACTTTTACACTGTTGGTGGGACTGTAAACTAGTTCAACCATTGCAGAAGTCAGTGTGGCAATTCCTTAGGGATCTAGAACTAGAAATACCATTTGACTGAGCCATCCCATTACTGGGTATATACCCAAAGGACTATAAATCATGCTGTTATAAAGACACATGCACATGTATGTTTATTGCGCCACTATTCACAATAGTAAAGACTTGGAACCAACACAAATGTCCAACAATGATAGACTGGATTAAGAAAATGTGGCACATATACACCATGGAATACTATGCAGCCATAAAAAATGATGAGTTCATGTCCTTTGTTGGGACATGGATGAAGCTGGAAACCATCATTCTCCGTAAACTATCGCAAGGACAAAAAACCAAACACTGCATGTTCTCACTCATAGGTGGGAATTGAACAATGAGAATACATGGACACAGGAACTGGAACATCACACTCTGGAGACTGTTGTGGGGTGGGGGGAAGGGGGAGGGATAGTCTTAGGATATATACCTAATGCTAAATGATGAGTTAATGGGTGGAGCACACCAGCATGGCACATGTATACATAGGTAACAAACCTGCACATTGTGCACATGTACCCTAAAACTTAAAGTATAATAATAATAAAATAAAAAAAGAAAAAAATAAGTAAAATAAAATTAAATAGTACAAATAAAAATGTGAATATATACAAACGATATATAAAAGGAGCAAAATGAAGCAAATATAATAAAATGTTAACAATTGTGGAATAGAAGTGAAATGAGGCTGGGCAAGGTGGCTCACGCCTGTAATCCCAGCACTTTGGGAGGCTGAGGAAGCAGATCATGAGGTGAAGAGATTGAGATCATCCTGGCCAATATGGTAAAATCCCTTCTCTACTAAAAATACAAAAAAAAAAAAAAATAGCTGTGCATGGTGGTGCACACCTGTAGTCCTTGCTACTCAGAGGCTGAGGCAGGAAAATCGCTTGAACCCGGGAGGCAGAGGTTTCAGTGCGCTGAGACTGTGCCACTGCACTCCAGCCTGGTGACAGAGTGAGACTCTGTCTCAAAAAAACAAACAAACAAAAAGAAGTGGAATGAATATGCATGTTCATCATTCATGGTTAAACCTCTTTAAATATTTTCATAATGAAAAGTTGGTCGTAGCGAGGACAAATACTAAAGAGAGGAATTAAAAAAGGGTGGATGTCAGGCAGTCATTTAGGTGGTTTTGGCAGTAGTTTAGCTAAGGCCTGGAGTATTCATGAAGGGAGTGTTGGAAGAGACAGTCTGGTAAATTTAATCACTATTTAGGTAACAAAATGGGTTAACAGAATAGATTAAAGATGATTGTTTGGAATTGCTCCTGGAACATAGTAGGTACTCAATTGTCTCAATGAATAGATGATTGACTTGGAGTTAACATGGGATTAAAGAAGAGAGAGAAGTAAGAATGCCTTCCATAAATTTTGATTGAACAACTGAGGGCATAATAAGACCATTAATTAAAATTTTTTTAAAAATGGGAGAAAAACAAGAAGCACTTTTTTTTTATTATACTTTAAATTTTAGGGTACATGTGCACAACGTGTGGGTTTGTTACATATGTATACATGTACCATGTTGGTGCTCTGCACCCATTAACTTGTCATTTAACATTAGGTATATCTCCTAAGGCTATCCCTCCCCACTCCCCCCACCCCACAACAGGCCCTAGTGTGTGATGTTCCCCTTCCTGTGTCCATGTTTTCTCATTGTTCAATTCCCACCTATGAGTGAGAACATGCGGTGTTTGATTTTTTTGTCCTTGCAATAGTTTGCTGAGAATGATGGTTTCCAGTTTCATCCATGTCCCAACAAAGGACATGAGCTCATCAATTTTTATGGCTGCATAGTATTCCATGGTGTATATGTGCCACATTTTCTTAATCCAGTCTATCATTGTTGGACATTTGTGTTGGTTCCAAGTCTTTGCTATTGTGAATAGTGCTGCAATAAACATACGTGTGCATGTGTCTTTACAGCAGCATGATTTCAGCTCAAGGAAAACAGTCCAGGACAAAGCCCAGAGGCACTCTAACACTTACTGTATGGGTAAAGTGGGGCAGCTAGCCAAGAAAACTGGGGACCAGTGACCAGTGAAGTTGCAGACAAAACAAGAGAGAGTAGCCATAAGGAAATCAAGGGAGGAGTATTTTAAGAAGGAAGTAGGGGTCAACAGTGTCAAATGCTATGGACAGATCAAGCAAGATGGAACTGAAGAATGAATATAAAGCCCTGTAAGGCTTTGGCTGTTGGCCTGAGAGAACAATTTTGGAAGAGTAATAAGGGCAGACATGAAACAGGACTGGGCTGCAAAGCTGAGTGAGCAGTAAGAAATGAGAAGAACGAGTGCAGCTAAGTCCATTAAGAATTTGGACTGTGAGGGGAAACAGACTAAGAATTGAAGGGAGGCATGGATAGAGGGAGAAATTCATTTTTAAAGGTGGGAGACATTTGAACATAAATAAATGCAAATTAGAAATAATAAGTTGTGAGGCAAAAATGCAGTTACAGAAGAGAGGGAATAATTGACAGTGCAAGTTCTCTAAGAAGACTGGAGATGTTGGGATCTAAGGCAGATGTGTGGAAGGCAGGCTTGGATAGGAGAGATGGCCCTTCTAGTGCTGCAGAGGAATGGAAGACAGCATGGATGCAGATACTTGCTTGTTGCATGAATTTTAGAGTATGCAAATGAGTGGTTTTTTTTGTCTGATGGCTTTTATCTTCTCTGAAAAGTAGGAGGCAAGGACATTTGCTGGCAATGTGAGAGGGGTGAAGGTTTATGGAGGACATACGAAGACTGAGATAAGAATTGAAGAAGGGAGATTGAGCTGATCAGAGGAAGAGCAAGATTTCTGGACAGTGTTAAAGGTCTAGTGAGATGAGAGACCCTAAAACTTGAGTGAGTTCACTATTTTATTCTTAAATGGCTTTATTCCAGTCATCTGGATGAGGTTTAGGGACATCAGATGGTTGGACTCATTCAAGTTTGAAGTTTTCCCTGCAGAATATAAGGCATGGGAGTTTAGAACACTGGAAATATTGGCTAGTATATTGGCCCTGAAATCTAACCCTAAAAGAAGAGGACTTGAAGATAACAGAAGGCTAATGGATAGTGAGAAAATAGGGGTAACTGGTGAACTGAGAAGTTGAATAATAAGGTGTAAATAGAGGGGCTATGGCCAAAGACAGTGACCAGGCAAACATTTTCTTAACCATGTTGGGCTTCAAGTTTTTGTTTGTAAAATGAGGGCATGGACTGATAAAAATTCCAATATTCTTTCTGGCTCTAACAATTTATATTTGTAAGTGTTTGGAGAAAGGCAGAGGACTTAGAGGATGGATCCTACTAGGCAGCAAGGGTGTAAAAAGGCCACAGGATACCATCAAGTTATAGGGTCAGAAATAATAGTCTTGGAGTGACTATTCCTGGGCTATCACCTGTAGGAGGATGAAATGAATGAATCGACACCTGTGACAATCACTTTAAACCCTGAAGTGCTCCTTGGCACTTCTTATCTGAGCAAGGACAGGAGGAAACCGAAATCAAATTTCATTTTGCCGTTTTACCTACGGCTGGCCTTGCAACTATTAGAGCTTTAGAGTCACAGTAAAGATTTTTTTTAACTGGCAGCTGAATTTAAAATTCCTTTTAGGATTGCTTTTATAAGCAATTTTAGTAAAAGGGCTTGACAGTCCTACACATCTTTTGGACTTCTATGATGACTGTGCCTGATATTAGAAGGTCTGAGAGAGCACACACTTAGAATAGGGACATAGTGAAAAGATGGACTAGGAACAAGGCGTGAAGGTGATTGGTGCAGTGGAAAGGAGAAAGTGGTGAAATTGCAAATGGTAGGTACTGATAATGGTTGTGACTCCTGTAGGGGTCCAAGAGTCCATTTTTGTTAATGCTAATGTAGATTATAACAGTAATAATGACCATTTATTAAGGATATACTGTGTGCCAGGCACCATGCAAATTGTTTATTCTTCCATGTAATTCTCAAAACAATCCTATGTGATAATATCCTTATTCTTGTGTTTTTTTCTAAAAAACTGTCATAAAATACACATAACATAATATATGCAATTTTATTCATTTTAAGTGGCATTCTTATGTACATTAACACTGTAGGATGATCTTCTATTTCCATATTTTTTCTTTATCTTCCCAAATGAAATTCTATGCCTATTAAACAATTACTACCTATTCTTCCTCCTCCCTATTTTTCCTGTTTTAAAGATAAGGCAGCTAAGTCTTAGAGAATATAAAAACATTGTCTAAGGGCACAGAGCTGGTACGTGCCCTCAAGTTTGCGGTCTAGCCATGGCCTGGAAGTGCTTAATCTGCAGTGCATATGAATTTCTAGGCAGAATTTCCCATCAATGCCTTAAGCTCCTGGATTCGTTGAAGAAAGATTGGGCTGAGAATGTAAGTAGATCTGAGATCGGAATACAAGAGTTTCTTTTAGAACAGTTAACACATTACTCTTATAGACCTGCCTAATGAGTTCACTATTCCACAGTCTTTCCTACTCACAATCAATGCTTTGGTCCTTTATAATTATCTTTTACTTGCGAAGAATAGCCTTCGGATGACTACCAGGAAACTTTCTTGAATTTCCTTTCAGGATAGAAGAGCTAGCCATGAAATAGTCTAGTAAAGTATATCACTTAACCCAGTTCTATACATTCCCCTAGAAATTAGTAATTTATTAAACAATAGTAGCCTGCCCATCATTTTTTTTAATTGAACAGAAAATAAAAGTAACAAACAAGCTGGGAAACTGTAATGCTTTTCCTCATGATTTTATTTTGCTTTTCCTTTTTATGCTTCTTGATTTCCTTACTTTTAACTTCTTTCTGTAAAGCCAAGCTCACCTACAGACTGTACATACATCAGTTGGAGCACATTTTAATGTGTTGCTTAGATACAGATGTTTGGAAATATAGGAGCACAATTTATACCTGATTCTGTTGCTAAGGAAACTGGGGAAACTTTGGGATTTTCCTTTGAGACTCATGACTACAAACTGGAAAAAAAATTATTATGAGTTTTAGAATAACTATTTGTAAGCTGTGATTTAATTGTATTTCTACACTGGCAAGTTAATTTTTATAAGCTTCTGTGGTCTTTTTCTGCCTGTGGTATAAATATTTCTATGTAAGCCTTTTATAGTAAGTTTGATCATGTTACATGGCATGTGGAGGTGGTCAGCATATTGAAATATAAACACGAGTCACTCTTGTGAAACATTTCATAAAACAGGCTATAAATAAAATTATTGGTGCTTTAAGGGATAACATTTGAAGGATTTTCGTTCTACAAACCTTTCTTTCACATCAGAGAATAGGATTTGCAGGAGAAATTCTTTGCTAATGTCAGTTCTATTGTAAAATTATCTCCAGGAAAAACAAACAAGAAGTTAATTTGCAGCATCTATTTTGTTTCTCCAGCTGCAAGAAAACATTATGACCATCTGAGAGGTTCCTTCAACCAAAACCCAAGCAGGTTGCCTTAATATTATTGAGGCTGACAGTGTGAGTCTGCCCAGTCTAGCTGACAGACCTTTTAACATGTATATATCTGTGTGTGCTGGAACATAGCTATTCATGAAAATGAGAATGATCTCCTCTAGACAGTGTCTTTAAAAAAGCTCAGAGTTCTTTTCATAGCTTGTCGTCATCTAAAAATTGCCACAGCCTGACTGTAGGAAGTACTTTGTCTCTGTACACAGAGCCCAAACAGTGCTAAAAAGGGAAATGGAACATATGGTAATAAACTCTCTGAAGCTTTAAAGTTGGGTTGTAATAAACAACCAGGGTGAGAGAGGCACCGGTAACCATGAACTCTCCCTCTAGGGTCTCATTAGCAAGGCCAACTGTGCTGCAGTGGAGGAAAACAGTATCACATACTTGATGGAGATTGCAGCCATTCAAGGCAAACCCTAGATTTGTCTTTTACTGGAAGGAGCATGAATTGGATGGAAAGGAAACTTCAAAAAGGAGTTAGAAGAAAACCACTGCCTGAGTGGCCCCTTTACCAAAAGTGTCTTTGTTCATTTGGAAATAGTATTCATGAGCTTTTGAAAGTTTACTGTGGTCTATCATTGTTGGACATTTGGGTTGGTTCCAAGTCTTTGCTATTGTGAATAATGCCACAATAAACATATGTGTGCATGTGTTTTTATAGCAGCCCGATTTATAGTCCTTTGGGTATATACCCAGTAATGGGATGGCTGGGTCAAATGGTATTTCCAGTTCTAGATCCCTGAGGAATCGCCACACTGACTTCCACAATGGTTGAACTAGTTTACAGTCCCACCAACAGTGTAAAAGTGTTCCTATTTCTCCACATCCTCTCCGGCACCTGTTGTTTCTTGACTTTTTAATGATCGCCATTCTAACTGGTGTGAGATGGTATCTCATTGTGGTTTTGATTTGCATTTCTCTGATGGCCAGTGATGATGAGCACTTTTTCATGTGTTTTTTGGCTGGATTAAGAAAATGTGGCACATATACACCATGGAATACTATGCAGCCATAAAAAATGATGAGTTCATGTCCTTTGTAGGGACATGGATGAAATTGGAAATCATCATTCTCAGTAAACTATCGCAAGAACAGAAAACCAAACACCACATATTCTCACTCATAGGTGGGAATTGAACAATGAGATCACATGGACACAGGAAGGGGAATATCACACTCTGGGGACTGTGGTGGGGTGGGGGGAGGGGGGAGGGATAGCATCGGGAGATATACCTATGCTAGATGACGAGTTAGTGGGTGCAGCGCACCAGCATGGCACATGTATACATACGCAACTAACCTGCACAATGTGCACATGTACCCTAAAACTTAAAGTATAATAAAAAATAATAATAATAAAATAAAATAAAATGTAGCACCAAAAAAAAAAAAAAAAAAAAAGAAAGTTTACTGTGGTCAAATGTTGCATGTAGAGCATGGACCATGATGGATCTGAAGATTTATTCTTTGGTTACTCCACATTCTGACCATATGGTGGTGGGAAGTCATTCTTTGCTTCAGCTTTCACATAGGTGGAATTAGGGATGAGAGTGTTGGACTCCGGGAGTGAGTGTACCTGGCCAGGGTATTATCTGGGATCTTCCAATGATCTCCCTAAGATCCTCCTTTACACAAGGGCACTGATTTGCAGACATATTTTCTACGAGGACGAGAAGACAAAAAGGTAATGTTATGGACACTGTCATGACAGTATTTCTGTGTTTCATTTTAAATTTCAAAAGTCTTATGTACAAGTTGTTCTGAGGGGCTCATATATCTCCATATACTGAGTACAATCTACACTTCCTTTCCCTAACTTGATCTTTCTCCTCCTTCTCCTCTTTATCATTTTCTAACTTATTGAAGACAAATTTTCAAAATTTTTGGTACTACCTACTAAAAATACCACATCAAAATAAGACATGAAAAAAGATTCAAGGTTGTATTAGTTTGGTGCAAAAGTAATTGCGGTTTTTGCTATTACTTTCAATGGCAAAACTTGGTTTTGCCAACTATTTTAGTCAAAGTAGCCTCCAGTTACCCATTCACTATCAAATGTACATATCTATTTGTATCCAGGGTTTTGTTTGTTTTTTAACCTTTCAGTTCATAACTTCATCTTACCTCTTTATCAACTTAAGTGCCACTTCATTTTGCAACTTTCTTTTGATAATAATAATAAGCATTATTAATCAGCAGTTATTTATTCTCTGCCTCTTACACTGTATATACAGCATCATAATTAATTATCAAAACAAGGTTTTGGTTTATTTCTGGGCTTTCTATTCTGTTCCATTAGTTGAAATGTCTGTTTTTATGCCAGTACCATACTGTTTGGATTAGAATTGAAATCAGACAGTGTGAAATTAAAGAGTATAAACCCTCCAGCTTTATTCTTTCTGCTTAACATTACTTTGGTTATTGAGGTCTGTCTTTGTGGTTACATATATATTTAAGGATTTTTTTCTATTTCTGTGAAAAATGACATTACAATTTAGATTGGGATTGTATTGAATATGTAGATCACTTTGGTAATATCAACATTTTCTTCTAATCAATGAACATGGGATATATTTTCATTTATTTGTGTTTTCTTCAATTTTTTTCATGAATGTTTATAGTTTTCAGTATATAGGTCTTTCATCTCCTTGGTTAAATTTATACCTAAGTATTTTTGCTATTGATGCTATGGTAAATGAGATTTCCTTTTTGGATACTTTATTATTAATATATAGAAATGCTACTAATTTTTATGTTGATTGATTTTGTATCCTGTACATTTACTGAATTTGTTTATTAGTTCTAAGGTCCTCTGGTTTATCAGTTCTAACAGTCCTCTGGTAGAGTCGTCAGGGTTTTCTTATATGTAAGATCATTAAAGGCCAAGTGATTTTTGAAAAAGGTGCAAGAACACACAATGGGGAATGGATGGTCTCTTCAATAAATGGTGTTGAAAAACTGGACATCCACATGCAGAAGAATAAAATTGGGTTCTTATCTCATGCCATATACAGAAATACAATTCAAAATTAATTAAAGACTTATATATAACACCTGAAACTGTAAAGCTACCAGAAGAAAGCATAAGAGGAAAGCTCCACAATGTTGGTCTGGACAAAGACATTTTGAATATGACTCCAAAAGCACAGGCAACAAGAACAACAGTAGACAAATGACATGGCATCAAACTAAAAGCCTTCTGCACAGCAAAGGAAATGATTAACAAAATAAAGAGATAATCCACAGAATGGGAGAAAATATTTGCAAACCATACATCTGATAAATGGTTAATATTCAAAACAGATAACTCAAACAACTCAATAGTAAGAAAACAAATAACCCAATTAAAAAATGGGTAAAGAAACTGAACAGACATTTCTCAAAGGAAAGCATACAAATGGTATAGCAGGTACATGACAAAAATGCTCAGCACCACCAATTATCAAGGCAATGCAGCAATAAGATCTGAACTCACACCTGTTAGTATGGCCTTTATCAAAAAGACAAAAGATAAGTGTTGAGAAGAATGAAGAGAAAAGGGAACTATGGTACGTTGTTAGTGGGAATGTAAATGAGTACAGCCATTATGGAAAACAGTACACAGGTTTCTCCAAAAATTAAAAATCAAGCTGCCATATGATCCAGTAATCCTACTTGTGAATACATATCCATGGCAACTGAAATTAAGATATTAAAAGGATATCTGCTCTTCCACGTCCATTGCAGCATCTACCAGTGATAAATGAATAAAGAAAATGTGGTACATATACACAAATGTACTAAGCCTTTAAAAAGAAGAAATTCCTGTCATTTTGTAGACAACATTAATGACCTGGAAGACATTAGGCTAAGTGAAACAAACCAGGCACAGAAAGACAAATGCTGAATGATCTCACTCATGTGAAATATTAAAAAGTTGAATTCACAGAAGTAGAAAATAGAATAATGGTTACCAGAGGCTGGGAGGAGGGGCAATAGGGAGGGAGGGGATAGGGAGTGGCTGATCAAAGGATACAAAGTCTCAGATGGACAGGAAAAATAAGTTTTGGGAACTATTGCATGGCAGGTTGACTGTAGTGTAATAATGTATATTTTGAAACAATGAAAAGGCCAGGCACGGTGGCTCACGCCTGTAATCCCAGCACTTTGGGAGGCCGAGGCTGGCGGATCAGGAGGGCAGGAGATTGAGACCATCCTGGCTAACACAGTGAAAGCCTGTCTCTACTAAAAATACAAAAAATTAGCCGGGCGTGGTGGCGGGCCCCTGCAGTCCCAGCTACTCGGGAGGCTGAGGCAGGAGAATGGCGTGAACCCGGGAGGCGGAGCTGGCAGTGAGCCGAGATTGCACCACTGCTCCACTGCACTCCAGCCTGGGCGACAGAGCAAGACTCTGCCTCAAAAAAACAAACTAACAAACACAATGAAAAAAATAAATTTCAAATGTCTCACCATAAAAAATGATAGGTAAGCAAAGTGATAGATATGTTAACTGGCTTCATTGAATCATTACACAGTGTATACATATAGCAAAATATCAAACAGTATCCCATTAAATATATTCAATTTTAATGTTTCAATTAGAAATAATGTTAATTTAAGAAATCTAAGTCCTTGGTGTATTACTATTCTCACTTTATAAATAAAAAACTGAGGATCCCAGAAGCTTAGTTATTTGCTCTGAGTCACAGAGTTAGTGAGTGACAGCTTGGATTCTAAATAGCTGCCTGACTGAAATTTGTGGCCATTCCATTATATCAGGTTACCTTTCTTTCAGAGCCTCTATAAAGATTTTAAGATCTTAAGAAGATTTGATAGCAATTTGCCTGGAGGCAGAAGACCACTGAAGCTTCTTGTACAGGTATAAGCCGATGCTCCAGTGTTATGGAGATATTAGCAATTATAATATTGGCAGCCAAATATTGAGTAGGGCACAAAAAAGTGGTTCAGAAATCAAGAGACTTCGATTCTACCCTTATCTCTGTGTAAGACCGTGAGCGAGTCATTAACCAGTTTGCTCTCCTATTTCTCTATAAAATGATCAGTGAACTTTTTACAGACTGACTCCATGACCAATTTAAAAGAGAAGGAAAAACCTTCTATTAAGCTGTGAAATGGAAAAATTAACTAAGATCTGTATAATATTTTGCATTGTTTCAAAGTCACTTAAAGCTTCATAACTTCTCTTAACAACCCAGAAATGTATTCTAGAGGAGATGTGTATCCACACTGAATGACTTTCCTGTCTCCTTGGTATGAGAATGGAGATTGAATGGAGAGAAAAGGAGCAGAAGCCAGTGGTTGAAAATGCTTCAGGACTCCAACCTTGGAGCTCAAGATCACAAGGCTTTAAAACAGGGTGTTCTAGATCATCATCCCGGGAAAGAAACAATGACAGTATGGAGGGAACCCTGCTAATCCACTGAAGTTTTTTTTTTTCTGGGGTCAGTGCTTGAATTTCAGCTCCACCTCACAGTCCTACACACATATACTTTTAGCCCTATTTCCTGGAAGAATGAGGAATGTGATCATCAGTGCTATGCATTCCCTGCAGAACAGTTAATCTTGCTGAAGAGTATGTGTTGGTAAACACATCTCCTTTTGTTGAGAAAGCTGCTGCTCCTTGAGCCCAGGCAAAGTTGGATAGAACACCCTACACTCAGTCCCAAACTAAGAACATGTCCCTCATCAGGTTTGTTCCAGGTGTTTCATGGGCCCTTCTCTGCCAGACGCTATGGCAGTCTTCTTCCTTGGAATGGATGAAGGTGGGCTTTATACCATCACTCACTGTGAAACCAGACTTCCTCCCTCCTCTATGAGTACGTGGGCTTATCTGCTTCTGTCTTCTGGCTAGTTATCTTATCTATAGCTTCTTATTCTAATAAGGTATACATATAGCAATGGAAGAATGGCCTTCATTGCAGTAGGCCATCCTTGCATTGCTATAAAGGGATAACTGAGACTGGGTAATTTATAAACAAAGGAGGTTTAATTGGCTCATGCTTCTGCAGGCCATACAAGCATGGCACTGGCATCTGCTCAGCTTCTAAGGAGGCCTCTGGGAGCTTTTACTCATATCATAAGGTGAACTAGGAGCAGGCTTATCACAGGGCCAGAACAGAAGCAAAAGAGAGAGAGAATGGTAGGTGCCACACACTTTTGAATGACCAGATCTTGCATGAACTCACTCATCACCAAGGGGATGGTGCTAAGCCATTCATGAGAGTTCTTCCCCCCGATCCAAACAACTCCCACCAGGCCCCACCTCTAATTCTGGGGATTACAATTCAACGTCAGATTTGGTGGGGACATATATTCAGGATATATCATTCATGTTAGGTTTGTTAATTTGGTTTCTCACCCTTTGGGGTTCCTTTTAATATATAGTTCTACAAACTGCCAAACTATACAATAAATAGCTTTTTATTAAATAAATGAATAGAAGCTGAATTTGTATCATGAGAAAATACTGTAATTATTCATCCTTTCTACTGGAATATTTTCTCTTTTTAAATAAATTTTTATTTTTATAATTTTTTTAACACTACCAGACATTTAATAGCCACTCCCCCTGCATCCCCACATATTCTCTGTACTCTAAAAAAAATCAACCATTTAAATTTTCTGCTGTTTTTATTTTCCTTCCAACTTCTTTTTTAACTTTAATTTCAGGTCTAGGGGTACATGTGCAGGTTTATTATATACTAAACTTCTGTCACAGGTGTTCGTTTCATAGATTATTTTGTCACCTAGTACCTAATAGTTATTTTTTCTGATCCTTTCCCTCCTCCCACCCTCCACTTTCAGGTAGACCCATCTGTGGTTCCCCTTTTTGTGTCCATGTGGTTCAGGGGTACATGTGCAGGTTTGTTATATAGGTAAACTTGCGTCATGGGGATTTGTTGCACAGTTTATTTTGTCACCTAGTACCTAATGGTTATTTTTTCTGATCCTCTCCCTCCTCCTACCCTCTATCCACAGTTAGGTCGCAGGTCTGTTGTTCCCCAGTTTGTGTCCATGTGTTTCAGGGGTACTTGTGCAGGTTTACTATATAGTAAACTTGTGTCACAGGCGTTCGTTGCACACATTATTTTGTCACCTACTACCTAATAGTTATTTTTTCTGATCCTTTCCCTCCTCCCACCCTTCATCTTCAGGTAGGCCCATCTGCTATTCCCCTCTTTGTGTCCATGTGTTCTTATCATTTAGCTCCTACTTATAAGTGAGAACATGCATGGCGCATGTATATGTATGTAACTAACCTGCACAATGTGCACATGTACCCTAAAACTTAAAGTATAATAATAAATAAATAAATAAATAAATAAATAAAATAAAAAATAAAATGAAAAAAATAAAACAAGAGAACATGTGATATCTGGTTTTCTATTCCTGAATTAGTTTGCTAAGGATAATGGCCTCCAACTCCTTCCATGTCCTCACAAAGGGCATGATCTCATTCTTTTTTGTAACTGCATAGTATTCTATGGTACATATGTACCAGTTTCATTTTCCAATCTGCCATTGATAGGCATTTAGGTTGATTCCATTTGTTTGCTATTGCGAATAATGTTTCAGTGAACATACGTGTGCATGTGTCTTTACGGTAGAATGATTTATATTCTTTTGGGTATATGCTCAGTAAAGGGATTACTGGCTCAAATGATACTTCTGTTTTTAGCTTTTTGAAGAATCATCACGTTGCTTTCCACAATGGTTGAACTAACCACAAGTAGTGTATAAGCATTCCTTTTCCTTCACAACCTCGCCAGGATTTGTTTTATATATATATATATATATTATATATATTTATATTTACTTTATATATATATATTTACTTTTTAATAATAGCGATTCTGAGTAGTGTGAGATGGTATCTCATTGTGAATTTGATTTGCATGTCTCTAATGATTAGTGGTATTGAGCTTTTCTTGTATGTATGTCTTCTTTTGAAAAGTGTCTATTCATGTCCTATGCCCACTTTTTAAAGAGACTGTTTTTCTCTGTAAATTTAAGTTCCTTATAGATGCTAGATACTAAACCTTTGTCAGATACATAGTTTGCAAATATTTCCTCCCATTCTGTACATTGTATGTTTCCTCTGTTGATAGTTTATTTTGCAATGCAGATGCTTTTTAGTTTAATTAGATCCCATTTATCAATTTTTGCTTTTGGTGTCCTCATCATGAAATCTTTGCCTGTTCCTATGTCCAGAATGGTATTGCCTAGGTTGTCTTCCAGGGTTTTTATAGTTTTGGCTTTTATATTTAAGTCTCTAATCCATCTTGGGTTGACTTTTGTATATGATGTAAGAAAGGGGTCCAGTTTCAATCTTCTGCATATGGCTAGCCAATTATCCCAGCAACATTTATTGAATAGGAAGTCCTTTTCCCCTTGCTTGTTTCTGTCAGCTTTGTCAAAGATCAGATGGTTGTTGGTGTGCAGCCTTATTTGTGAGCTCTTTATTGTGTTGCATTGGCCTATGTGTCTATTTTTGTACAAGTATCATGCTGTTTTGGTTACTGTAGCCCTGTAGTATAGTTTGAAGTTGGGTAGCATGATGCCTCTAGCTTTGTTCTTTTTGCTTAGGATTGCCTTGGCTGTTCAAGCTCTTTTTTGGTTCCATATGAATTTTACATTAGTTTATTTTAGTTCTGTGAAGAATGTCATTGGTAGTTTGCTATAAATAGCATTGAATCTGTAAATTGCTTTGGGCAGTATGGTCATTTTAATGATATTGATTCTTCCTATCCAAGAGCATGAAATGATTTTCTGTTTGTGTTACCTCTGATTTCTTTGAGCAGTGTTTTGTAATTCTGATTGTATATATATTTCACTTCCTGGGATAGCTCTATTCCTAGGTGTTTTATTCTTTTTGTGGCAACAGTGAATGGAATTGTATTCCTGATTTGGGTCTTGGCTTGGCTGTTGTTGGTGTATACAAATGCTAGTGATTTTTGCACATTGATTTTGTACACTGAGACTTCGCTGAAGTTGTTGATCAGCTGAAGAAGCTTTTGGGCCAAGACTCTGGGGTTTTCTACATATAGACTCCTGTCATCATCCGGGCATGGTGGGTCATGCCTGTAATCCCAACATTTTGGGAGCCTGAGGCAGGTGGATCACCTGAGGTCAGGAGTTCAAGACCAGCCTGGCCAACATGGCAAAACCCCGTGTCTACTAAAAGTACAAAAACTAGCCAGGTGTAGTGGCATGTGCCTGTAGTGCCAGCTACTCAGGGGGCTGAGGCAGGAGAATCACCTGAACCAGGAGGCAGAGGTTGCAGTGAGCCGAGATTGCATCACTGCACTCCAGTCTGGGCAATAGAGTGAGACTCCATCTGAAAAAAATTATATCATTGGCAAACAGTGATACTTTGACTTCTCTCTTCCTATTTGAATGCCCTTTGTTTCTTACTCTCACCACTATCCATGTTGCTGCAACTAGATGATGGGCATTTAGGTCAATTCCATGACTTTTCTATTGTACATAGTGCTGTGATGAATGTATATGTGCATATGTTTTCATAGTAGAATAATTTATATTCCTTTGGATATATACTGATTAATGGGATTGTTGGGCTGAATGGTACTTCCGTTTTAAGTTCTTTAAGAAATCTCCAAATTATTTTCCATAGTAGCTGACTAGTTTATATTCCCACCAGCAGTGTTTGAGCATTCTCTTTTTTTCTACAACCTCACCATCATCTGTTTTTGTTTTTTTTTTGACTTTTTAATAATAGCCATTCTGACTGCATGAGATGGTATCTCACTGTGGTCTTGGTTTGCATTTCTCTAATGAATAGTGATGTTGAACTTTTTTTTTATATGCTTGTTGGCCGCATGTATGTCTCCTCTTGAAAAGTGTCTGTCCATGTCCTTTGCCCATTTTTTAATAGGGTTGTTTGGTTTTTGCTCATTGATTTAAGTTTCTTATAAATTCTTGATATTAGACCTTTGTCAGATGCATAGCTTTCAAATTTTTTCTCCCATTTTTCAGGTTGTTTGTTTCCTCTTTTGATAGTTTATTTTGCTGTGCAGAAGGTCTTTAGTTTAACTAAGTCCCATTTGTCAATTTTTATTTTTGTTACAATTGCCTTCAGCTTCTTTGTAATGAAGTCTTTGCTAGTTCTTACGTACAGAACGGCATTACCTAGGTTGTCTTCCAGGGTTTTTATAGTTTTGGGCTTTATGTTTAAGTCTTCAATCCAACTTGAGTTGATTTTGTATATGGTGTAAGGAAGGAGTCCAGTTTTAATCTTCTGCATACATCCAGCCAGTTATCCCAGTAACATTTATTGAGTATAGAGTCCCTTCCCCATTGCTTGTTTTTGTCAGATTTGTCAAAAATCAGATGGTTGTAGGTGTGCGACCTTATTTCAGGGTCCTCTATTTTGTTCCATTGATCTATGTGTTTGTTTGTGTAGCAGTACCATGCTGTTTTGGTTACTGTAGCTCTGTAGTATAGTTTGAAGTCAGGTCACATGATGCCTCCAGTTTTGTTCTTTTTGCTTAGGATTGCTTTAGCGATTCTGGCTCTTTTTTGGTTCCATATGAATTTTAAAATAGTTTTTCCTAGTTCTGTCAATAATGTCATTAGCAGTTTCATAGGAATAGCATTAAGTCTGTAAATTGCTTTGGGTAGTATGGCCATTTTATCGATACTGATTTTCCCTTATCCATGTCCATAGAATTTTTTTTTAATTTTAATTTTAATTTTAACTTTTTATTATACTTTAAGTTTTAGGGTACATGTGTACAACATGCAGGTTAGTTACATATGTATACATGTGCCATGTCGCTGTGCTGCACACATTAACTCATCATTTAACGTTAGGTACATCTCCTAATGCTATCCCTCCCCTCTCCCCCCACCCCACAACAGGCCCCGGTGTGTGATGTTCCCCTTCCTGTGACCATGTGTTCTCATTGTTCAGTTCCCACCTATGAGTGAGAACATGTGGTGTTTGGTTTTTTGTCCTTGGGACAGTTTGCTGAGAATGATGGTTTCCAGCTTCATCCATGTCCCTACAAAGGACATGAACTCATCGTTTTTTATGGCTGCATAGTATTCTACGGTGTGTTTGTGCCACATTTTCTTAATCTATGGAATGTTTTTAGAAACAAATTGCCTAGACTTTTGTTCAGGTTTCTGTTCACACAACAACATAGGGTAGTTTGGCAGTGCACCTGCCAAGATGAGACATGGAGTATGCATATTTGTTCTCACTCATACAGACCCTTACAGTTAATGCTATACTGAACATCTCAATTTGTGTATACAAATAAAACATCTGAAACTTAGTATGTCCACTGATTTCTTGGTTTTCTCTCTAGTATCAGCTATTTCCATATTCTATATGTCTAGGTTATTGGTAACTGTCTTTTTTCATTTACAGTAGCCAAAAGCTTGTTTCATTGTTGACTCATCTGTTTTATTTTCACACCCCACAACCAAAATCTGTCAACAAGTTTCATCATCTGTACCTTCAAAAAATATCCAGAGGTGAGGTGCAGTGGATCTTGCCTATAATTCCAGCATTTTAGGAGGCCAAGCTGGGCAGATCGCTTGAAGCCAGGAGTTTGAGACTAGCCTGGGCAACAAAGTGAAACCCCTAGCTCTACAAAAAGTTAAATAAATAATTTAGCCAGGTGTGTTGGTCTCTGCCTGTAGTCCTAGCTACTCAGGAGGCTGAGACAGCAGGATCACTTGAGCCTGGGAGGTTGAGGTTGCAGTGAGCCATGATCTTGCCACTGTACTCCAGCCTGGGCAACAGAGCATGACCTTGTCTTTAAAAACTAAAAAAGAAAAATTGGACATGGACCACTAATCATTATATCAACTGTCAAACCACCATTATCTTTCATCAGGATTATTTCAATAGTCTTTTAAGCAGAATCCCTGCTTCCACCCTTCTCTCCTATATTCTAATTTCAATAGTTGCCAGAGAGGTCTTGTTAAGATGTAAGTGAGATCATGTCATCCTCCGGTCAAAACCCTCCAAGGGCTTCCCATCTCACTTGGAATAAAAACTGAAGTCTCTACAATCTGGCTCTCTTGTTACTTCTCAGAACTTGTCTCCTAATATTTCACCCTTTTTTTCACTCTGGTTCAGCTATACCAGCTCATTTGCTGTTCTTTGAACACGTATGGTATATTCTATGAGCCTTTGCATCTACTCTTGTCCAGCCATCCACTGGCTCCTTCATCTTCGGGTCTTCATGCAAATGTATTATTTTCAGTCAGACTTCTTTCAGCTACTCTATTTATACTACTTCTGACCTCCACCTCCTACCTATACACATATCCTCTTGAGTTTTCCTGCTTAATTTTTCTCATAGTGTGTGGTATAGGTAGAGTTGTGTCTCTCGAAAGGATATGTTAAAGTCTTAACCTGAGGTACTTGTGAAGGTGATCTTATTTGGAAATATGGGCTTTGTAGATTTAATCAAGTTAAGATTATGTTATTAGGGTGAGCCCTAATCCAATATGACTATGTCTTTGCAACAAGAGGGAAATACCAAGTGCAGATGGAGATACACAGAGAGAATATATGTGATGACAGAAGAAGAGATTGGAAAGATGCAGCTGCAAGCCAAAGACAGCCAGGAGTGAGGGTCACTGCCAGAAGCTATGAAGAAGCAAGGAAGAATTCTACTCAGAGCTCCAGAGAGAGCATAGATCTGCTGACAGCTTGATTTCAGACTTCTAATTTTTTATTGTTTTAAGCTACCCAGTTTGTGGTACTTTGTTATGGAGCCCTAGGAAACTAACACAGCATGCATCACTCCGAAACACTACACATTTTACTAATTTATTTTTGTTTGTTTATTGATTGTCTATCTCCCCAATGTTGTAATGTAAGCTTCAAAAGGGGCACAAGAGTCCCAGCCCTTTGTGTCACACTGCCACGAACTCTACTGCGTTCTACTAATTGACTTCTGCCTAAAGATTGATTGGTCCTAATGCTTCATGGGTGAACCTGCAAATGAATGTTCTGATGATAAGAACTGAACTCAAGGCAAGAAGTGAAAAATTCCAACTATTTCCCTAGAAGAATGGAAGAGTAATTTTGGATTAGATAGAACCTTGGCAATTATAGACTTTGGTGCTACCACATAGTAAGTCATCTATTTGGACTCCATCTAAGGATGACCATGAGCCCAGACCAACTGGTGAAAGTACCAAGTAATTGTCTGTGAATTAGATAAAGAAAATACTAATGGATCAGTTAGATACAAAAGGAATACATATACCATTCATCTTTTGTACTTTCTCAAACCGTCAGTTTTAATAGCTTTTGATTTTTTCACAGTACTCAGTGTCTCAATAACACTATGCCTCAAAGGGAAATGTATTAATTCTGTAACACAATATTCTATGCACTATTGAATTCTGAAGCAAAACGTGTTAGAAAAGCAATGTGAATTGTAAAGAATAGTCTCTAGATTGCATAGCAGCACTTGGAATGATACTAAAATGAAATGTCCAACACTTAGGAGATATCCTTTATATTGTTCCTGGTCTGTAAATATAAGTGGAAAATGTTAGGGGAAGAAAAAGTAGGAAAATGAGAACTCTTGGGCCAATACAGTCTATTGTGGTTGGAGGAATAGATATTGGTGTTAAACAGAACTGGACTTGAACTTTCGTTTCAAGACTTAGTAGCTGTGGATGGTCACTATCAGTTATATTTCCCAGGAACAATATCTACCTCAAAGTGTTATTGTGGGCTGTAGAGAAAACATACATGGAAAATAGCTCAGTGCTCAGCAAATGGTATCCATCATTGTTATGTCATACAATGAAATTTCTACCTGTAAGTGAGACTTATTTTAATGTATTGTGAAAGAACATATAATGAAAAAAAGACTCAGCTCACTGCTGTAGAGCTGCTCAGAACTTCCTTTCGGGAAATGATCTGAGTGTGTTTGTTGACAGTAACTGTTATTGTGGGAAAGAAATCATTCACAATCTTTCTTTTTCTTTTTTTTTTTTTAATTTTTTTGAGATGGAGTCTCACTCTGTCACCCAGGCTGTAGTGCAGTGGTGAAATCTCGGCTCACTGCAACCTCTGCCTCCCGGGTTCACGCCATTCTCCTGCCTCAGCCTCCCGAGTAGCTGGGACTACAGGCATCCGCCACCACGCCCGGATAATTTTTTTTTTTTTTGATTTTTAGTAGAGACGGGGTTTCACTGTGTTAGCCAGGATGGTCTCAATCTCCTGACCTCGTGATACACCTGCCTCAGCCTCCCAAAGTGCTGGGATTACAGGCGTGAGCCACCACGCCCAGCCCATTCAGTCTTTCTGATTAACTACTGTATCACTTCTGATCATCATCCTTTTCATCTTACTTGACTATAAATATATAATTTAATGAGCCTTTCACTGAAATAGTTTCTTTGATAATGATATTTTCAAAGTGTTTTCCAGTCATTAATTAATTAGGCAGATCTGCCCATTTTTCTAGACTGTACCATTGAGAAACTTAGCTTGGGGGAAGAGAAAACTGTCCCTGATTTTCTAGCAGAGAAAGAGAGGCAGTCTCACAAATTTTAAAGCATCTTGTAGAGGAGGGAAAAGGTTATTCCAGGAGTTAAAAATTTTTACTGTTGCCTTGTTAATTTTATTTATTTGCAAGTTCTCTTGAAAAACTTTCACCAACTGCCTGAATGACCACAGTCTATGATATGACAATTAGTCCCTCTTGAAACTGTGGTTTCCCTATTTTAATTATTTTCCTTTTTAGACCTGATATCATACATTCTGATTCCCCTGCATTACCTTCATCTCTCTGATTTTATGCCATGGCAAAAGGTTACCTAGCTGAGCATTCAATTTTCCCTTTAACTAAGTAGGAATGGCTACTGGATAACTACACATTTAAAACTATCTGGCTAAGGGAAAATATCAACTTGTAAATGAACCAGGAACTTGATTGGATCTGAACTTTAGCTGGCAATGTGAACAGGGAGCTTGACTGTCAACAAATGAGGCATGTTTTAATTAAGATTTTTTATTACATCACAACAGCACACGACAAAATTGTGGGTATGGAGGTTGTACTTTAGGTGCTTAATAAGTCTCTCCTGCAATAGGTCTCTTACAAAATCTGACTTTTGCTGTTCCAGAAGACGATGAGAAACAAAATGTGCTGCCTTACTTTCCTTGCACAGTGGTTTAGAAACCAGATTATTTGATATCGCAGAAAAATTGTCGCTCTTCAGAATATTTATTTTTGGAAAAAGAATGTGAAATCATTGCCATGCCCTATGCAGGGAATCCACATCCCAAGAATGTGGCATGCTTCTCACTTTGTTTAAATCTCTACTCAAGTGTTCCTTCCTTTGTGGCTTATGTCATAAATAACCTTGCCATTGCAAGATCATTTTTTTTTATGTTTATTGTCTTTTTCCCCTACTGGAATGTGAATTTTATGAGAGCAAGGACTTGAGCTGGTTACTGCTCTATCCTTGGTCAATAGCTGTTGAATGAAAGTTGAATGGCTTTGAAGGAGATGGTAGAAAGGCAGAGTTAAAGGCAATGTAAAATAAGAAAATGTTTCCCATGAGCTAGTCTGAAGGTTATTAGGCCAGTTTCAAAAATTTTATGAAAACGTGACTCATAAGAGTCTAATTTATTTTAGTGAGGTGATGAGAAGCAGGAATAATCACTATCTACTCCTAAAAACCTATTGAACTTAGCTAATAGTTTAAATTCTCTGCCAGAATGACCTATCTTCTGTTCTTTGCATCATTTTTGCTCACCCCAGCCAGAAAAGAAAAGAGTCGAGATAGGTAAACATCACAGAGATGGGGAAGGATGGACACTGGGTATGTTGGGGCTGGCAGGGGCTGGGGATAAATGGCAGGTGTTGAAGCTTTCTATCTCCTCTTACTGTGGCTAACAACAGTAGCCTGATACATTAGCAAGTGAATTGCTCTCCTGTACTCCATGAATTCTACCCTCTATTCTCACTCCTATTCCTCCTCTACTTTTCTTCTTTAACAATATCTTCTTTTCTATCCTGCCTTCATGAATGGGACTGCAGATGACTCTGGGGGAAGTCAAAGTGTAAGGTTTGGAGCAAAGGGACAGATAAACTAACACATTATGTTATTTTAGTTATGGGCTCAGCAGGCTCTGTGGTTGAGGGGTTAAGTATAAATTATTCTTTTTTTCCAGTTAATGTTAACAATAGACGTTTTAAGTGCATTTTTAGAGTGTATTTATACTCTTCTTTATGTGTCTGATTTCAATAAATTTATTGCTTACTGGTAGCTTTAGTGAAAAATATCAGATTATGATGATTATAATTTTGGTGATGATACTAATAGCTACCATTTTTGAACATGAATGTTCTAGGCACAGTACTAAGTGCAATATATGCATTATTTATTTTATATTCTCAATAGTAGAAGTACATGTTAGTATTGGCTGAATTTTACAGTTAAGGAAACTAAAATTTAAATTAAAGAATTTGCTTAAAATCATTAAGTAATAAAAAGCAGAGTTAGTGGTTCAAAATATGAAAACCTACCAAAGTAATACACCACATTAACAAAATAAAGAATTAAAGTAAATAATTATCTCGATGCAGAAAAGCATTTGAAAACATTCAACACCCTTCCATGATATTAAGAAAAACCACTCAACAAACTAGGAATAGAAAAAAAAAAAACTTGTCTCTATAAAAAGAAACATAATAAAAGCCAAGTGTGAAAACCCCATCGCCAACATATTGGTCAATGGTGAAAGGCCGAAAACTTATCCTCTAAGATCAGGAACATGGCAAGAACTTCCACTTTTATTATTTCTATTCAACATGGTACTGGATGTCTTGGCAAGAATGACTAGACAAGAAAAAGAAATAAAATGCATCCAACTGGAAGGAAAGGAAATTATCTGTGTTCACAGATGACATGATCTTATATGTAGAAGACCCTAAAGCATCCATGCATGCATGCAAAAAAAAAAAAAACTGTCAGAACCAATTTAAAAGTTCAGTAAAGTTCCAAAATACAAAGTTAAGACACACAAGTCAGTTACACATCTGTACACTAACAACGAACAACTCAAAAAGGAAATTAAAAAACCAATTCCATATATAATAACATCAAAAAATACTTTGAGGCAAAATTAACTCAGGAGACAAAAGTACAGCAAAACAATAAAATATTGTTGAAATAAAGTTAAATAACACACAAATAAATGAAAAGATATTTCATGTTTTTGTTTCAGAAAATTTATTATAGTTAAGATGTCTATACAACCCAAAGTGATCTACGGATTCAGTGCAACCCCTCTCAAAGTCCCAATGGTGTTTTTTTGTAGAAACAGAAAACAAAATCCATTCTAACATTTGTATGGCTATGCGACAGAGACCACAGGGGAACTCCGTGTTTCTCCCAAGTCCTGGAGCTAATGGGCAGAGAGGTTGGGAGATAAAGATGTTTTCTTTTTTTCCCTCTTTTTAAATTTTAGATTCAGGGGATGCAGAATTCTTACAAGGGTATTTTGAGTAATGCTAAGCTTTGAGTTTCTAATGGTCGCATCATCCAGGTAGTGAGCATAATATCTGATAAGTAGTTTTTCCACCCTTGCCCCCGTCTTTCCCTCCTCTCTTGGAATCCCCAGTGTCTATTGTTCTCATCTTTGTGTCTGTGTGTACTCAACATTTAGCTCCCACTTATAAGTGCCACTTATAAGTGAGAACATGTGGTATTTGGTTTTCTGTTTCTACATTAATTCATTTAGAATAATGACCTCCAGCTGTATTCATGTTGTTGCAAATGACATGACGTTTTTGTTTCTTATGGCTACATAATATTCCATAGTGTATATGTATCACTTTCTTTATTCAATCCACCATTGACGGGTACCTGAGTTGATTCCATGTCTTTGTTATTGTGCATAGTGCTGCAATAAATGAATGCAGGTGTCTTTTTGGTAGAATAATTTATTTTCCTTTGGGTATATATGCAGTAATGGGATTGCTTGGTCAAATAGTAATTTTATCTTTACTTCTTCGAAAAATCTTCAAACTGCTTTGCACTGGGGCTGAGCTAATATGTATTTCCACCAACGGTGTATAACTGTTCCCTTTTCTCTGCAACCTCACCAATATTTGTTATTTTTTTACTTCCTAATAATAGCCATCCTGGCTGATATAAGATAGTATCTTATTGTGGTTTTGATTTGCATCTCTCTGATGATTATCGATAAGCATTTTTTCCTATGATTTTGGTCACTTGTATGTCTTCTTTTGAGACATGTCTGTTCACAGAGGACACCCATTTTCAATCTGGATTCATACAAAGTCAGTCATTGTTTGGTGACTTTGTTGTAGCAGCAGCTGCCACAGGCATATATCTCCAGCTGGAGATTGGAGCACTTGACTTGGAGTGAGAAAGGGCTCCTACAGCCAGAATTGAGCAATAAGTGTGGAGTGTGCCATAGACATAGGCATTGGAATTGGGCTCTTTCCTGTCACTGAACTGGAGCAAGAGGAGAGTTGCTGAAGCTGTAATTTCTCCTGGGCAGTGTGATTTGCAACCAGGAGCAGCCTTATGGCATAGAACTGATCTGCATGTATCATTGCTGGGTGCCTCAGCTTGCTCCTTCAGTCAGTTAGGGTAGTGTTCCAAGGAGTGTTCCAGATGCAAGGAGCAGGAGCAAGGCAGACCCCACTCTGGCTAGCCTGGATTGGGAGCAATGGCCACACTTCCCTTCTCTTACAAGAACCAGATGCAATGGTGCCCCCTCCACTCACCACCTGGGCATATTTCCAGGCATTAGGTGCACTCACTGCCAGGAATAGGGGCCTGAACTGCCCTTCACTTCCGCTACAAAGACCCTGTTGCAATGGTGGTAACTCTGCTCTACAGTGGCTACTCTGCTGTTCTCTGGGCAACGTATTTCCAGACATTTGGTGCAACTGCTTGTGTGGTTGAGGAACTTGAGTCACCCCTCCCTTTCTGTGCAGAGATCTTGGTGCAGCAGTGCCCTCTCTGCTCCATGCCCAGGAATATTTCCAGGCATTTGGTGCATTCATTTACCTAGATTAGGAGCCTTAGCTTTCTGTCCCCTCAGATGCAGAGATCTTGGTGTTGCCACTTGATGCCTAGTAGTATCTCCAGGCATTTGGAGCACCCACTCTTCTAGGTTAGGAATTGATGCTAGTCCTCCCTTCCAGCAGAGAACGTGGAACAGCAGAAGTTTCTCCACTTCATACCCCAGCACATCTCTGGGTGCTTGGCAACTGCCCCCAGTCTCCAACTTGGAGCTCGTGCTTATGCTTGTCACTGGGGAAATGTAGGCATGGCTGCCCAGTGCACCCCTGTCCAGCTTGGTCCTCCCAGACTCCCTGTAGGTCTGAGCAGGTAGCTCAGATATTCCACAGGACGTCTTACTGCCTGAGGAAACAGAGAGCTTCTCACAGTAAACAAAGATCAAGCATATACCCACCTGTATCAGATGCATCTGGCTTTTATCCATAAGCACTGTATACTGGCTTGGAGGTTGAACTGTGTAACCCAATAGAAAATCCACTGACATAAGTGCATAGCACTAGGGAATGAGATAAACTTCCTGAGACCTCTGTCATCCTGGGCCCACAGGAGGCAGTGAGCCCACTCACATGCCCAGTATATCACTGCTACAACCAGCGTTTGGGAATGCCACCATACAAAGGCTATCTATAACCAAGGAATTTATAGAGTCTTGGCCACTGAAAACATCCAGAACCAAAGCCAGGGACCGTACATCATACACATTATAGTCACATCCCAAGTGGGAAAATCCCATCCAAATGAAAGTAATTTTTTTTTTTTTTTTTTACAAAAGGAGAGATAGCTTATCCAGATGAGAAGGAACCAGACAAACAATTCTAGAAGTATGAAAAAAAGTTACAACACCCCAAAAGGATCATACTAACTCTCCAGCAGTGGATTCTAACAAAATCGAAATCTTAAAAATATCAAATAAAGAATTAAAAATATTGATTTTAATGACGCTCAATGAGATCCAAGAGAAAGTTGAAAACAAATGTAAAGAAATCAGAAAAAATACACAATATAAAATAAGAGAGATATTATTTTAAAAATTTAAACAGAACTTCCAGAAATGAAAAATTTAATAAAGGAATTATAAAATACAGTTGGAAGCTTCAACAATACACTTGACCAAGCAGAATAAATAATTTCAGAGCAGGAAGAAAGGTCTTTCAAATTAACCCAGTCAGATAAAAAAAAATTTTAATGAACAAAGCCTTTGAGAAATATGGGATTATATAGTATCTAAACCTACGAGTTATAGGTATTCCAGGGGGAGAAGAAGAAAAAGTAAAAAGTATGGAAAACTATTTGAGAGAGTAATTCAGGAAAACTTCCCTGGTCTTTCTAGAGATCTAGACATCCAGATACAAGAAGCTCAAAGAACTCCTAGGAGATACGTTGCAAATAGACACTGGAGACTCCAAAACACCCACTCCAATTTCTGTGGCTAGCGGAGCTGAAGTTTCACAAGTTAAATCTGCTGTTGCTCTCTCAAGTCTAAGAGTTTGAACAAGGTAGTTCCCTTTTCCTTTTCTATCTCATATTGACTCAGAACTTTGTAACTGCTGACAGTTATACAGGAGGATGGGAAGAGGTTAGGAATGAAACACTACTTATTGTGTACAAGTACAATATTTGGAGGATGGGCACGCTAAAAGCCCAGACTTCCAGACTTCACCACTATGCAAATATCTGTGGAACACAACTGCATTTGTACACATAAATCCATAAGTATAACAAATAAATAAACACGTACAGCTGCACGTCAAAATTAATGTACTCTGTGCTTTACTGGAAGTATGTTTTGCTTCAATTAAAAAGTAAGAAAACCTATATATTTGAATTTAGTGAAAGTAGTTTCAGTTAAAAGAATAATCAAACAGTATAAAATCATACAGGTAAATCAACAAGTGGATGAACACAAATTCCAAATTTTCACTTCTCACGCAGGCATGCACAGACCACCAAATTGCAACATTGTGCGGAAACAGCAGGAAGCATGTACTGAAATCTGTGCAGAATTTAGATTCACTAGAGGTCAGCAAATCTCCTAGACAGCAAACTTCAGTGGCAACAACCCTTCAGCTCTTGTCAAAGGCTCAGCTGATACCAGATAGGCACTAATATTTCAAAAAGAGAAGAGCGCTAGTAGCCTTAGGCAGCCCAGCTTAACTCTCTATAGTCCAGCAGCCTCTAGCAACCAGAAATGAGCTTTGGGAATTAATTTTTCCCTTTCCCCACCACTAGACCTCCAGAGAATGCTTCTGGCATGGACTAATACATGACATTTACCTTTTGTCCATTACCCACAAAAAAGCAGTTCTATTCTGTGTAGACCTTCTTTTTGATGGTGAGTTTTCAGGGCATGGTCAGTAGACCACCACTAGGTAATCTATTTAAGGACATTATACAACTATTTGCAATGCATTCTGATGAAAAATGTTGTTTAAAAATGGAAAAAGTATTTTGAACCGGATGTTTGGATTTTTTAACACATCATCAAGCTTTGCTATAGACAATGAATGAAATTACCAGCCAAGGAGCCTGGTCTAAACCATTGCTTTCTGTTGCTCTAATCTTGCTCAGTGTAGATGCTGGCCCAGATTCTGAGCTGAACAAAGAACACAATCATAAACTTATAGTCTTTGATGTCATAAACTTTAATGACTAAAATAATAGCTCTGTTTGATGGTGGTCATCTCAAACTCTTATTCATCACAAGTTGAAAAGGGAGACACATTAGTATTTCTGGTCACATATTGGCCTGTCGAAACCTCAGATTACTTTCAAAAGCAAGTCAAAAAGTGATTTTTAGGAATGAGGCACTGTAAAGAATGATAGAGCATTCTAATTGTAGCTCTTAGCTCAGCAAACATTCATACTTACTAATGTATATTATATACGTATTGGACTTCTCAATGTCAACATGCTTCTGCATACATTGTCTCATTTGATTCTCAAAAATTTCCATAAAATAGGTACCATATTGGTTGGAGGTCCACTCAAGGTCACCCAGTAAGTAAAGGAGTTGGGACTAGAACCCAGATGTTTTAGTCACTATACTCCAATTTCTGTGGCTAGCGGGGCTGAAGTTTCATGAGTTAAATCTGCTGTTGCTCTCTCAAGCCTAAGAGTTTGAACAAGCTAGTGCCCTTTTCCTTTTCTATCTCACATCAGCTCAGAACTTTGTAACTGCTGACAGTTATACAGAAGGTGTTTATCACTCTATCCTATGAAGTAAGTTTTACAGGGAACATGGACTACATGGATATCTTGTTATATTTTCCTAAATTATTAGACATTTGTGATCAAAATAAGGAGCTGGTTAAAAAAAAGTAAGCATAAACAAAGCTCCACATTTTGCTTTAGGATTAGAGAGTGTCAGAAAAACTTTTATGAAATCATAGCTCCTGTCTCTAACACCTGGAAAGTGAGACTAATTTTTTTATAAGGTGTAAAATATAGAATCTAACTCTAAGAAGAAAATGAATTAGAAAAATTAAGTTCTTTGTAAGTTCATTCAGCATCTGAATTGATTAATAATGGATATAATTCATGAACTATCACTATTTTTTGCCCTGTCTATGTTGTTTCTGTTGTTTTATTAAGACATATAACACATACAGTTATATAACTACCAACAAAATTAATAAGTAGAACAGTCCCATTACTTCTCCAAATTCTATACCACCCATGTTTTATGACTTTATACAATTATCTAAAATGTATTTACAAACCACAACATCCACACACATAGAAGTTAAGTTTGTATATGCCAAATATGTGTATATTTGGGCATTATTTATACTAAATTTACAGATTGGAAAATTGAGGTCAGGGAGGTTGCAGTGGCTATGTCCCTCCCTCCCCCATGAATTCATATGTTGAACGTAATCTCCAATGTGATGGTACTAGGAGGTGGAGTGACTAAGTCATGAGCTGTCATGAATATGATGAGGGCCTTTATAAAAGAGGCCACAGATGGCCGGGTGTGGTGGTTCATGCCTGTAATCCCAGCACTTTGGGAGGCTGAGACAGGTGGATCATGAGGTCAGGAGATCAAGACCATCCTGGCTAACACAGTGAAACCCTGACTCTACTAACAATACAAAAAATTAGCCAGGCATGGTGGCGGGTGCCTGTAGTACCAGCTACTTGGGAGGCTGAGGCAGGAGAATGGCATGAAACTGGGAGGCGGGGCTTGCAGTGAGCTGTGATCATGCCACTGCACTCCAGCCTGGGTGACAGAGCAAGATTCCATCTCAAAAAAAAAAAAAAAAAAGCCACAGAGAAGGCCTCTTTCCCTTCTACTATGTTGTGAAGACACAGTGACAAGGCACCATCTATGAACCAGAAAGTAGGTCCTCACCACAATCTACCATGCCATGATTTTGGACTTCCCAGCCTCCAGAACCATGAGAAATAAATGTCTGTTTTCTCTAAATCACTCAGGCTATGGTATTTTGTTATAGCAGCCAAAACGGACTGATACAGATGTAAATAATTTGTCTGAGCGGTAGAGCCATGGTTGAAAGCATGTCTAACTACTGAACTCTTATCACTACCCTTCTTATCCAGGGTATGCACGATTAAGATCTGGATATACAAATCTAAGGGCTATACTATTTTATGTAGATGGAGCTAAGAAATACCCTCAGTCAGGAAATTTATAGCACTAAATGCCCACAAGAGAAAGCAGGAAAGATCTAAAATTGACACCCTAACATCACAATTAAAAGAACTAGAGAAGCAAGAGCAGACACATTCAAAAGCTAGCAGAAGGCAAGAAATAACTAAGATCAGAGCAGAACTGAAGGAAATAGAGACACAAAAAACCCTTCAAAAAATCAATGAATCCAGGAGCTGGTTTTTTGAAAAGATCAACAAAATTGATAGACCGCTGGCAAGACTAATAAAGAAGAAAAGAGAGAATAATCAAATAGACCCAACAAAAAATGACAAAGGGGATATCAACCACTGATCCCACAGAAATACAAACTGCCATCAGAGAATACTATAAATGCCTCTACGCAAATAAACTAGAAAATCTAGAAGAAACGGATAAATTCCTTGACACATGCACTCTCCCAAGACTAAACCAGGAAGAATTTGAATCTCTGAATAGACCAATAACAGGATCTGAAATTGAGGCAATAATGAATAGCTTACCAACCAAAAAAAGTCCAGGACCAGATGGATTCACAGCTGAATTCTACCAGAGGTACAAAGAGGAGCTGGTACCATTCCTTCTGAAACTATTCCAAACAATAGAAAAAGAGGGAATCCTCCCTAACTCATTTTATGAGGCCAGCATTGTCCTGATACCAAAGCCTGGCAGAGACATAACAAAAAAAGAGAATTTTAGACCAATATCCTTGATGAACATTGATGCAAAAATCCTCAATAAAATACTGGCAAACCGAATCCAACAACACATCAAAAAGCTTATCCACCATGATCAAGTGGGCTTCATCCCTGGGATGTAAGGCTGGTTCAACATATGCAAATCAATAAATTTAATCCAGCATATAAACAGAACCAAAGACAAAAACCACATGATTATCTCCATAGATGCAGAAAAGGCCTTTGGCAAAATTCAACAACCCTTCATGCTAAAAACTCTCAATAAATTAGGTATTGATGGGACGTATCTCAAAATAATAAGAGCTACCTATGAGAAACCCACAGCCAATATCATACTGAATGGGCAAAAACTGGAAGCATTCCCTTTGAAAACTGGCACAAGACAGGGATGCCCTCTCTCACCACTCCTATTCAACATAGTGTTGGAAGTTCTGGCCAGGGCAATCAGGCAGGGGAAGGAAATAAAGGGCATTCAATTAGGAAAAGAGGAAGTCAAATTGTGCCTGTTTGCAAATGACATGATTGTATATCTAGAAAGCTCCATTGTCTCAGCCCAAAATCTCCTTAAGCTGATAAGCAACTTCAGCAAAGTCTCAGGATACAAAATCAATGTACGAAAATCACAAGCATTCTTATACATCAATAACAGAGAAACAGAGAGCCAAATCATGAGTGAACTCCCATTCACAATTGCTTCAAAGAGAATAAAATACCTAGAAATCCAACTTACAAGGGATGTGAAGGACTTCTTCAAGGAGAACTACAAACCACTGCTCAAGGAAATAAAAGAGGATACAAACAAATGGAAGAACATTCAATGCTCATGGGTAGGAAGAATCAATATCGTGAAAATGGCTTTACTGCTCAAGGTAATTTGTTGATTCAATGCTATCCCCATCAAGCTACCAATGACTTTCTTCACAGAATTGGAAAAAACTACTTTAAAGTTCATATGGAACCTAAAAAGAGCCAGCATTGCCAAGTCAATCCTAAGCCAAAAGAACAAAGCTGGAGGCATCATGCTACCTGACTTCAAACTGTACTACAAGGCTACAGTCACCAAAACAGCATGGTACTGGTACCAAAACAGAGATATAGACCAATGGAACAGAATAGAGCCCTCAGAAATTATGCCGCATATCTACAACTATCTGATCTTTGACAAACCTGAGAAAAACTAGCAAGGGGGAAAGGATTCCCTATTTAATAAATGGTGCTGGGAAAACTGGCTAGCCATATGTAGAAAGCTGAAAGTGGATCCCTTCCTTGCACCTTATACAAAAATTAATTCAAGATGGATTAAAGACTTACATGTTAGACCTAAAACCATAAAAACCCTAGAAGAAAACCTAGGCAATACCATCCAGGCCATAGGCACGGGCAAGGACTTCATGATGAAAACACCAAAAGCAATGGCAACAAAAGCCAAAATTGACAAATGGGATCTAATTAAACTAAAGAGCTTCTACACAGCAAAAGAAACCACCATCAGAGTGAACAGGCAACCTACAGAACAGGAGAAAATTTTTGTAACCTACTCATCTGACAAAGGGCTAATATCCAGAATCTACAATGAACTCAAACAAATTTGCAAGAAAAAAACAAACAACTGCATCAAAAAGTGGGCGAAGGATATGAACAGGCATTTCTCAAAAGAAGACATTTATGCAGCCAACAGACACATGAAAAAATGCTCACCATCACTGGCCATCAGAGAAATGCAAATCAAAACCACAATGAGATACCATCTCACACCAGTTAGAATAGTGATCATTAAAAAGTCAGGAAACAACAGGTGCTGGAGAGGATTTGGAGAAATAGGAACACTTTTACACTGTTGGTGGGACAGTAAACTCAACCATTGTGGAAGTTGGTGTGGCGATTCTCAGGGATCCAGAACTAGAAATACCACTTGACCCAGCCATCCCATTACTGGGTATATACCCTAAGGATTATAAATCATGCTGCTTTAAAGACATATGCACATGTATGTTTATTGTGGCACTATTCACAATAGCAAAGACTTGGAACCAACCCAAAAGTCTAACAATAATAGACTGGATTAAGAAAATGTGGCACATATATACCATGGAATACTATGCAGCCATAAAAAATGATGAGTTCATGTCCTTTGTAGGGACAAGGATGAAGCTGGAAACCATCATTCTCAGCAAACTATCGCAAGGACAAAAAACCAAACACCTCATGTTCTCACTCATAGGTGGGAATTGAACAAAGAGAACACATGGACACAGGAAGGGGAACATCACACACTGTGGACTGTTGTGGGGTGGTGGGGAGGGGGTAGTATAGCGTTAGGAGATATACCTAATGCTAAATGCTGAGTTAATGGTTGCAACCCACCAACATGCACATGTATACATATGTAACAAACCTGCACATTGTGCACATGTACCCTAAAACTTAAATTATAATAATAATAATAAAAAGAAAATTAGAAAGACATAGAAAAGCATCAAAGTCAATAAAAACCACCTGGACTCCATCAAAAAAAAAAAAAAAAGAAAGAAATACCCTCAGTCAGAAAATTGTAACCTGCTGGAGATAGACTACAACTCCCTGGTTATACAATAAAGGTTTTGGTCATCTTTTTTCTTTCACCACACAAATGCTTCTTCATCAATAATTTTTTACTTTTCCCAGTATGAGAGTTTTCTCCTGTGTGAATACTGCTCTGATCTTACAGCAGACATTTGAATTGAATTTATAGAACTGTGCTGTACTTGTAGAAATGATTAATTCCACAGTTCTATGATTCTAGCTGCAATTTGACCATACAAGATGATTAGTTTTATCAATGGGCAAGCTATCCTGAATTGAAACCCCACAGAGGAAGAGGGGATGATTAATAAGACAAGTAAAAATTTGCTTCTTGTAGCATCATCCAACTGTGTAGATAGCAAGCATCATTATATTTTAACATGCTGGGAACACTCGTCTTGAATGAATGTTAGTCAATAAAATTTCCCTTTTAAAGGATTGCTACTGTGGGACCTGCTTTTGTTTCCCAAAACTGTAAAGACATGCTGAGAATTCAAAGAAAAGTATACTGTACAATAGTTAATAAAATGCTATAAAGTACTAAAGAAGTGCAGTCCCTTGTTTATTAAAAAATGCAGTACACTTTTCTGAAAATTATACTTAATATCATGTGGGTATTTTTCTTCCTGGAAAATACTTAACTATTTTCATTAGATCCATCATTGACATGATAATAATAATTAAATAAAAATTATAGTTACCCATTGGATATTAAGAGAACAAGAAGATAGGGAAATTTATAATAAAAATAAAACTCAGAAGAATTCAAACTCATCTCATTTGCAATTATAGGACACATTTAAGTCACTAGGTTATTCAGCCTTGGCAGACCAGATGAGCTAATTTATAGGTATTTAATTAAACCTATATGGTGAAGTCTCCATTATAAAACTAGTTAAAAATACAAAAGGAGACCTAAATGAGTATGGTAAAGCCAATTTTTTCTTAGACCACAAATGGTCCATATCAGGTTTCAAAAATTGACATAATATTCATGTAAAATGTTACTGAGGAATTTCAGTGGTGGGGTACATGAATGGAGAGGGAGAAAATAAAAAATGAAGCAAGAGTCCTTCCTTTTGTTTTATTTGTAGAGGGTTGAAGGGGTGTGTTTGTGGTGTGGGAGCATCTCAATCTGTGTCTTGTTTTCATTTTTTGGCTTTGCCTGAAAGTAGCATAAGACCCACAACAGGAAATGCCATATTCTTCAAAAGATGCAGACCACTGACAAATCAGTCAGCTGCTCAATTATATTTACCAATGCATGTTTTTTAACTTCTCTCACTTCCCTCATTTTCTACACAAGCACTTTTTTTCTCCAAATGTAAAGGCCATTACATGCCTTTTTCCCCCCTTTCCCTTTAATAACTGACTCAATTCTGGAGTTCTCCCAAGAATCAGCCTGCATAGGCTACAGAACTCAGGAGATTATGAAAATGTTTGTGCTCTCTCAGTATCAAAGAACAATATTGTTGAGTTTAGAGGGGAGAACTTTTCTGGTAAATAATCTATTTAACTCAAACTTCTTAGAGAAAATAATAGGAATGTAAACGAAGATACTATTTATTTCACGATATTTACTGAGCATTTATGGGCAAAGCACAATGTCTGTACAATTGGCTCTTGGCTTCATTCTCCCTGTCTTTACAGAGCAATGTGGAGAGTGCTCATTTTCTAAATTGTCTTGAGTTAAAGCTCTGGTGGCTAACAAAAGTATTATGGAAACTGCCAGTAGAGTTAACATATTTTTAAAAGAATAATAAAAACTTTATTTGCTACTCAGAAGTATGAAATCCAACCCTATACCTATCTACTACAATACTCAAATCAGAGGTGAAGTGCAAGGAGACACCTCCAGGATTTAATAACCAGTTCTTTAAAAGTAAACTTCTTAGCCTGGCATTTAATCAAGTCTCAATAAACATTCCCAGCCTCGTATTCTTCTTCCTATGAAAATGAATAATGCTTCTCTGAGAAGAAGACTATGAAAATCAGAGATGTGGTATGCCTTTAGAGAAAAAAATCAGCTCTATTTAATAAGCAACTACTTCAAATTTTGTTTATCCAGGTTCAGTACGGTATATTCCAAAATATATATATTGACTGGGAAAAGTTAACCCCATTGGTTAGATTTATTAGGCCAATGTCAGTTGTCCAAAGCCAGATCATGTTTTTTCATAATTCATTCTTTCTAGCATGAAGTCTCAACACTTAGTTTTCTGACACTTGAAGTTCAAAAATAAGATGCCATAAGGAATTAAAAAGTCCATATCTAACAGGCACCTTAAGAATGATAGGTATTCAATACATTATCTCATAATAATATTTACTTGGAACATGCAGTAGGTCTAAGCTGCAATATTAAGACTAGTCAAAAGGCACTATTATCTAACACAAGTCATTCTCTACCATAAATTTTATTTAAGCTTATTGTTTTAGTTTATATAAAATGAATAAATTATATACCTCCAAATATATCTAGATAATTAAGAACATTTTTACTTATTATAAAAGTTTTCTAGACAGTATCACTAGTAATTCTCAAAAAACTGAAAAGTTTTGATTGATAAAAAGTGCCAGCCATCATGTTTCATAAATGTAGAAAAAAATTATTGTGATTCTTGTTAAAATGATAAATAAGATTATTTAAAACTATTGGAATAAAATACTGCACTGGGCTAAACTTTGAATACAGCTACACCAATGAGGATTTATAATCAAGGGATCAGTAGAATAAAAAATCACTAAGAGGTGATATCAAGGGTAGGGGGACTCTTGATAAATAGACTTAGCAGTAATCTAATCCTGACAAGAAGACACCCAATGTCTTCTCTGTCTTTACAATTGAGCTATAACTTTCATACTGTAATATATACAGCTCTTCAAAGTGCAGTTTGATAAGTTTTCACATATGTATGTTACATTTTAATGATGATATAACTATCACCCAAGATACAGAACTAAAAACTTATCTCAAAAAAGTTTCTCAACTTTTTACAGTTAATCTTTCTCCAAGGTAATCATTTTTCTGAGTTTTTTTTCTTAAACTTATCTCAGTCCATCTAACTGAAACTTTGTGCCCTTTGACCAACACCCCCTCAGTTCTTCCCAAATCTCAATCCCCTGGTGACCACCATTCTGTTCTTTTCTTCTATGAGTTTGACATTTTTAGATCCCACATATAAGTGACATAATGTGGTATTTTTCTTTCTATGCCTGGCTTGTTTCACTTAACACAATGTCCTCCAGGTTTATTAATGTTGTTTCAAATGACAATATTTTCTTTGTTTTTAAAACTGGATATTATTTCATTGTGTATATGCTATATTTTCTTTATCTGTTCATCCACTGGTGGAGACTTAGGTTAACACCATATCTTGGCTATTGTGAATAATGCTGAAATGAACATGGGAGTGCAGTTATCTCTTCAACATACTGATTTCATGTTCTTTGGATATATATCCAGTAGTGGAATTGCTGGATCATGTGGTAATTCTGTTTTTAATTTTTTGAGGAAGCTTCATACTGTTTCCATAAAGGCTATACTAATTTACACTCCCACCAACAATGTACAAGAGTTTCCTTTTGTCCATATCCTTGCCAACACTTATCTTTTCTCTTTTTGAAAATAGCTCTTCTAATAGGTTTGAGGTGATAGCTTAGTGTTTCAATTTGCATTTATCTGATGATTAATGATGTAGAGCATTCTTTCACATACTTTTTGGCCATTTGTGTATCTCTCCTTTTGAGAAATGTCTATTCAGGTCCTTTGCTCATTTTTAAAATCAGGTTATTTGTTTTCTTGCTATTGAGTTGTTTAACTTTCTAAACATATTTTGGATATTAATTGCCTGTCAGATGCATGGCTTACAACTATTTTCTCCCACTCTGTAGTTTGCCTCTTCACATTGTTGTTTCCTTTGCTGTACAGAAGTTTTTTAGTTTGATGCAATCCCATTCTCATGTTTTTGCTTTATTTGTTTGTGCTTTTTGGATCATATAGAAAACAAAATTACCGGTCAGGCTGATCTCAAGAAGCTTCTTCTCCTATGCTTTTGTGAACCTAAAATATCCGAGAAAGTCTCAGTCAATTTAGAAAGTTTATTTTGCCAAGGTTAAGGATGTGTCTGTGACACAGCTTAAAGATGCCCTGATGACATGTGCCCAAGGTGGTTTGTATGCAGCTTGGTTTTATACATTTTAGGCAGACATAATACATCAATCAATGCAGGTAAGATTTATTGTGTTGATGCAAAAGTAATTGTGGTTTTTGCAATTAAAAGTAATTTTACTTGTTCTGTGTAAAATAATGTGACATACCACATTATGTCTCTTATATGTGGGATCTCAACAGACTTAGCAGTAACCTAAGTAATCAAAAGTAATGATAAAATTGCAATTACTTTTGCACCAACCTAATACATTAGTTCAATCTGGAAGAGTGAAACAACTTTGGGGGCACTTCTACGTAATAGGTAGATTTAAACATATTCTGACTGGCAATTGGTTGAGTTATTACCAGTAGAAAGGAATGTCTGGGTTAAGATAAGGGGTTGTGAAGACCAAGGTTTTATTATGCAGGTGAAGCTTCCAGGTAGCAGGCTTTAGAGAAAATATATTGTAAATGTTTCTTATCAGACTAAAGGTCTCTGTTGATGCTAATGCTGGAGGGGCATAATAAGGCATGTCTGACCTCAGCTTCCATCATGGCCTGAACAAGTCTTTCGGGTTAAATTTTAGAGTGTACTGGTTGAGGAGGGAGTCCATTCAGATGGTTGCAGGGGGCCCTTTGAATTTTATTTTTGGTTTACACTTTCTTCTAGTAGTTTTAAAGTTTCGGGACTTACATTTAAGTATTTAATTCATTTTGAGTTAATTTTTTATGAGATATGAGATAAAAGTCCAATTTTATTCTTCTACAGGTAGATATTCAGTTTTCACATCAGTATTCATTGAAGAGACTTTCCCCATTGTGTGTTCTTGGCATATTTATCAAAGATTAATTACCCATAACATGGATTTATTTCTGGCCTTTACATTATGTTCCATTTGTCTATATGTCTGTTTTTAAGCCAGTATCATGCTGTTTTGATTACTATGGCTTTGTAGTATATTTTGAAATCAGATAGTGTAATGCATTTAGCTTTGTTTTCTTGTTCTTTTGTTTTATTTTGCTCAAGACTGCTTTAACTATTCACTTTTATGATGTTTATTGCCAGATTTTACTTGGCTTGTTTCTTTACTTCATTAGTTAATTGCTGCTACATACAAACCTCAAAACTCAATAACTTAAAACAACTCCTTATTTAATTCACAAATAAATGGATCAGCAATTTGGTCTCAATTTGTTTGTGTGGTTCTTGTTTCTTTTGGGCTCACTCAAGTATTTGTGATTAACTGCTAAGTCTGCAGCTCCACGATGGCCTTGGTTATGACATTTTATCTCTACTTTACATGGTTTCTCATCCTTCTATTATTGGAAAGAGGTCCTGATCCAGACCCCAAGAGAGGGTCTTGGATCTCATGCAAGAAATAATTCAGGATAAGTCTAGAGAGTAAAGTGAAAGCAAGTTTATTAAGAAAGTAAAGAAGCAAAACAATGGCTACTCCATAGGCAGAGCAGTGGCATGGTCTGCTCGACTGAGTATACTTATAGTTACTTCTTGATTATATGCTAAACAAGGTGTATTAGTCTGTTTTCATGCTGCTGATAAAGACATACCCGAGACTGGGTAATTTATAAAGAAAAAGAGATTTAAGGGACTCACAGTTCCCTATGGCTGGGGAGGCCTCACAATCACTGCAAAAGGCGAAAGGCATGTCTTGAATGGCAGCAGACAAGAGAGAATGGGAACAAAGCAAAAGGAGTTTCCACTTATAAAACCATCAGATCTCATGAGACGTATTCACTACCATAAGAATAGTATGGTGTAAACTGCCCTCATGATTCAATTATCTCCCACCTCATCCCTCCCACAACACATGGGAATTATGGGAGGTTCAATTCAAGATGAGATTTGGGTGGGGACACAGTCAAACCATATCACAAGGGGTGGATAATTCATGAGTTTTCTCGGAAAGGAGTGGGCAGTTCCCAGAACTGAGGGTTCCTCCCTTTTTAGGCCAAATAAAGTAACTTCCTGACATTGCTATGGCATTTGTAAACTGTCATGACACCAGTGGGAGTGTCTTTTAGTATGTGAATGCATTATAGTTAGCATATAATGAGCAGTGAGGATGACCAGAGATCACTTTCATCACCGTCTTGGTTTTGGTAGGTTTTGGCTGGCTTCTTTACCGCAAACTGTTTTATCAGCAAGGTCTTTGTGGCCTGTATCTTGAGCCAACCTCTATCTCATCCTGTGACTAAGAATGCCTAACTTCCTGGGAATGCAGCCAAGCAGGTCTCAGTCTTATTTTACCCAGCCCGTATTTAAGATGGAATCACTCTGGTTTGAATGCCTCTGACACGTCAGCAGACTATTTTGGGACTGCTCACATGGCGCCTGGATATGGTTCAGAGACAGAGTTGGGTATGTGAAGAATCTTGTCTGAGAACTGGTGCACGATTACTCCCACTGCATTCTATTGACAAAAGTCACATTCCAGTCCAGATTGAAGAAGTGGACAATTGGCCACCTCTTGATGGATGGTTAAAAAAAAAAATTGCAAAAGGTGTGGATGTGAAAAAGAGTTATATGGTCATTTTTACTATTATCTTTATATAAAGGGGATAATATGGAATGTGCTCTTTTGTGTCTTCTGGCGTTTTTTTCTGCTAACATAAAATTTTTGAGGGTTATCCATATTGTTAAGTCAGAGTGACTGAAAACAACAGAAACGTATTATCTCATGGTTCTAGGGACTGGAAGTCTGAAATCAAGGTGTTGGCAAGGCCATGCTCTCTCCATTGGCTCTAGGAGAGAATACTTCCTGTCCTCTTCTAGCTTTGGTGAGAAGACTAAACTCTGACCTTTTTTTCTTAATCTTATCTTGCTCAAATTCCTTCCTATGGGGTTTGGAGAGCATGCCCTGCAAACCCTAAAGTCTCATCAGAGGAGTTTTATTTAACCCTGTATAACATGGCCTACTTTCAAACCTGACTTTGGCATAACATCACACAACAAATAAGCAACCCCAAATATATTTTATTGTCTTATCTTGAAATTGGCCTGCAAAGTCATCTCTTGTGGGAAAAATCTACATTCTGTAGAGAATCCCCTTTTCTGTTTTTTTTTTCACTTTCCAGATCCAGGAGATAATCAGCTAAGAGCCAGGTGCCCTTTTATGTCTGATAAGAAACATTTTATAACCTATTTTCCCTGAAGTCTACTATGTTAAGACTTCCTCTGCACAATAAAACTTTGACCTCCACAATCCTTTATCCTAACCCAAACATTTCTTTTCTATTGATCTCAGGCCTTTATATAAACTCAACCAACTGTCAACCAAAAATTGTTGAAATTTCCTTAGCCTGAAAGCCACCTCCTCGAGTTGTCTTGCCTTTTTGAACCAAACCAAAGTACATCTTAAATGTATTTGGTTGATGTTTCATGTCTCCCCAAAATGTATAAAACCAGGCTCTTCCCTAACCACTTTGGGCACACGTTCTTAGGATCTCCTGATGGCTGTGTCACAGGCCATAGTCATTCATATTTGGCTTAGAGTAAATCTGTTCAAATATTTTACAGAGTTTGACTCTTCGTTGACAGGTGTTTGCCAGCAACCTTTGGCATTCTTTGGCTTGCAGGTATATCATCACTCCAGTCATATGACTTTTCTCCCTGTGTGTCTTCACATCATCTTCACTCTGTGTGTTTCTTTGGACATATTTCCCTTTTAGGACAGCAGTCATATTGGATTAAAGTCTATCCTAATGACCTCATTTCTACTTGATGACCTCTGTAGTGATCCTATTTCCACATAAAGTGACATTTTGAGTTACCCAGGGTTAGGATTTTAACATATCTTTTTGGAAGGCTATAATTTGACCCATAATGGAGCTACTATAAGTAAAGTTGTTACAAACATACTTGTATAATTCTCTTTGTGGTAATATACTGAATTATTTTGAGATATATACCCTGGAGTGAGTAATAGGTAAAGTGTATGTTTAACTTTATTGGAAGCTACCAAAGAGTTTTAAGGAGGTTGTATCATTTTACACATATATCAGAAATTCATGAGAGTTCCAATGATTCCACTTTCTTGCTAAGAATTGATACTGTTGGGGGCCGGGCCCAGTAGCTCACACCTATAATCTCAGCATTTTGGGAGCCCGAGGTGGGCAGATCATGAGGTCAGGAGTTCAAGACCAGCCTGGCCAACATGGTGAAACCCTGTCTCTACTAAAAATACAAAAAATTATCCAAGCGTAGTGGCGGGTGCCTGTAATCCCGGCTCCTGGGGAGGCTGAGGCACGAGAATCACTTGAAACCAGAAGGTGGAGGTTGCAGTGAGCTGAGATCGCACCACTGCACTCCAGCCTGGGCAACAAGAGTGGAACTCCGCCTCAAAACAAACAACAAAAAAAGAATTGATATTGTCGTCTTTTGAATTATTGTCATTCTAGTAAGTATATACTGATATCTCATTTGGCTTTAATTTTCATTTCTATAATGACTAAGAATGATAAATACATTTTCATGTGTTTGTTGACCATTCATATATTTTCTTTTGTGATATGTCTGCTCATATCAGACATGGCAGAAGCCCATGCCTAAGAATGGCCTTTTTGGGGGCAAAGATGTTGTTTACTTCTCTACCTTCAAAATGTTATAATTCAGTGCTATGCTTCTATAAAAACTTACCACAAAAATAGTGGCTTAAAATAACAAGAGGAGGAGGTCGGAATTTCAAAACGGGTCTTATGAGGCTAAAACCAAGGTATTGGCAGAACTGCATTTCCTCTGAAGGCCCTAGAAGGAAATCTATTTCTCTGCCTTTTCCAGCTTCTAGAGGCTCCCTGCATGTGCATGCCTTGGCTCATGCCCTTTCCTCCATCCCCAAAGCCAGTGGAATGGCACATTTACATCTCCCTCTCATTTTCCCTCCTTCCTTCTTTCCCTCTCTCCCTCCTGCTTCTTTTCGCTTCTGGCCTCACATCCCTTTCTCTGACTCTGACTTTCCTGCCTTCCTCTTATAAGGACATTTATAATTCTATCGAGCCCATTCAAATAATTTAGAATAGTCTCTCCATTTCAAGATCCTTAACTTATTTAAATCTGCAAAGTCTCTTTTGCCATGTAAGGTAACATTTTCACAGGTTTCAAAGATTCAGATGTGGATACTGTTGGAGGTACCATTATTTTGTCTACCACACCTGCCAGTTACTAGGCTGTTCTTCCTTGGTGACAAATCCACTCTTCCATATCTCTGATCTGAGATAATGGAACTCTGCAAATTATACTTCTGTTTTGCCAGCTGGTTCTTTGTCAGGTTCTGCCAATAGGGGGCACTAAGAGATACTGGAAGGCAGGAAGTGGAAGGAGGGACTTCAATCTTTTTTGTTTAGCTTGATGGTTTTATTGGCATTGCCCTAGCAATTCTTTCTCACTGGTAGCAGCAGAGGGGAAAGATCCCAGCTATTTTTCTAAATTTCCAGAATGGTCACACTTCTAGAATGAGTCTCATCACCCTAAGAGGTGCCCATATAAGCTGGTCAGTCTTTCAGAGGTACTGCTCTTCAGAACCACTGCTCCAAGCATCTGGGTTCTGATAACCTCAAATTGTTGTCTTTGCTTCCTCAGCTCTAGAGGTGACAGCAGGTTCTTGCAATGATTACTGTAGTGTTCATTTTTAGATTTTCTTTTCAGTTCTCCAACATCTATTTAACAGTTTCCTTTTATTGGAATCTCTTGGTTGAAAATATCTAGTGTACTTTTGTTCTCCTGTTAGATTTACACTACGATTAGTTATTCAACTCTCCCAATACATGGAGACAAAACTAAAGAATCATAGCTCAAGAAGAAATAGGTGGAAGTAGCTGTGAGCAAGGAGAAATTATATCAAGTCTAATTCTTTTTCAGGAAGCATCATGGCATAGAAAGACATGTCTATCTTCCCCAAAAAATCATTTCACAGGGCTACAGTGTCAAATTTTCTTTTTAATGTGGAGCAGCCAAATTCCAAAAGTCACTCATATTGGCTTTGATTATTTTAAAACTGAAAAATTATTTAGAGGAATGCAGTACAGGATTATCACAAAGTTTAATCCACCTAAAGTTAAAACTTTGCTGAAAACTTATTTAGATTGACTAAATTTAATTTAATATTTGTGGATTTTTTGAATATCAATAATTTAATAGTCCATCTCAGTAAAGATCTTAATACAATTTCACACACACACACACACACACACACTGTATAGGGGGATGCAAAAGGAAAGAGATTTATAAATCAATAGCCTTATAGCCTTCAAATAAGCTACCCAAAGAAACTGTCCATTTGAATTTCTAGATGCATGCTATAGTGGAACAACACTCAAAATGTATGAACATTTATTACAGATTTGAACATCCTTTGGACTACACTCTTGCCAGTGACAAATGCATTCAACATAAAATAATAATGTTTCAATCATAGAAATGTGCTCTTAATCATGTTTAATCCTGCTTTCTATACTCTAACCTTAATTAGTAACCCAGAACCCTTTCTAACCTACACACCCAGTCTTTGAGGAAGTTATTCATCAGATAGGAATAATGTTTGTCTAGGAGTGCACTTATCTTAATGGACTTAATATGATCATTTAAAAAATATTCAGATCCTCCTCCCTCTCTCCTCCTCTCCCCAACTTTCTACCCAACTTCAATTTGACCTATATAACTCTTTCAGGTCTTTGGGACCCTGGGAAGAGGTGATGTAGAGTAAATCTATCAAAAGCCATGGCAATCAAGCACATACACAATAAAACATAAGACCTTGGAGGATGGATGGGAGGAATTGGGGGCAGAGAAATTCACACTGAAGGTTACCATATATCTGAATAAACAATGGCATTGTGAAGGGAAAAATGATTCACAAAAGGAAAAGGAAAAACTGAAGTATATGAGTGTGGGGGCAGGGGAGAAGGGGGGTTATAGAAGGTAAATAACATTATTGTATTCCAATCTGAAGTTTGGTGTCAGTGATAAGTAACTCAAAGAAGTTCTGTTGTGTAGAAGCAGCTGGAGACCCACCACACTCTCTCCCTCCTGCTGCTTCCTGTGTTATTGTCTATTCATCTGCTGTAGCCTCCTTCTCAAACACAGAGCCTGGGAGTCAGTACAGAGCTCTTCTACACCCATAGAAGAGTTTAGTTTACTAATAACTTAATAAGGGCTTATGATGAGATATTTATGCTACTGTTTAATATTTTGACCAATCATAGAAATAATCTTGGTCTGGATTATTGTGCAATATAAAAGACTTAGGATGTATGCTAGTTAGAAAAGAAAGAAAAAGAGAGAAGAGGGAAAATATTAATTTAGATTCAAAAAAATAAAGATGAACTAGAGATACACAAATCTTGTCCTTGAATTTTAAATTATTGAAGAATAATATCAAACATAGATATCTAGATTGGATTGAAGATCAGACAAGGAGCTAAAAATGAACAGCAAAACCCACCTGAAAACGAATTTCAGGTTTATCAATCATACTCATGATTCAAAACCATGGATGAACATCTAACTGGCAACCAGGGTGCTATGCCTGGACTCTTCCACACCCTTACCCCTTAATATCACAAGATAGTGAGCACAGGAGAAATGAAATTATTAGAAAAATATACTAAGAGATTGAAAAAAGACCTATGGTTGTAGAGGGAAAGTTTTGGCATATTTAGTACATTAGCAAAAGAAACATGTAGACCATGGCTACAGTTAACCAAATGAGAAATACATTTTGAGAGAATATCATTGAAACCTTTACATTTCTCAGACTCAATTGCAAGTTCGAGCCTGGAGATGGGGCCATGAGCACTGATAGGTTAATGCATCTTAATCTCCATGTGAGGATATAACAGAATCATACACATAATGCACTGCTCTGGTGCCTACAACATATATTCAGGACACAGTAATTGTTACCTAATATTATTTGTTGGCCTGGCTTCCATCCTGTAGTTATTTTTTCAAATGGCAGCAAGTATGTGTCACTGAGTATGTCTGATTAATTTCTATTTCAGTTATTATGTCAGATGAAGATATATTTTAATACTATTTTAAAAATATTCAAGTTTATTTTTAATATGTTATTTTTCACCCTCTTTTGGGCTGCCATATGTCCCTGACAAAACAAAAATTACTACCTCGGATTGATCTCTATTAAAATGATATTTACTGCCAAAATATCTAAATGAAGAAGAAGAAAACCTCAGGCTTTACTTATGTAAGCAAAATATCTAAATAATTGAATGAATTACCCCCATTTTAATCTTGGTGTTTTCTTAGAAGTTAGCTGTAGGGAGTATCCATGCAACAGAAAGTTAAGGGATGAGAGACAAACTAATTAGTGTTATCAAATAAGAGTCTTTAGAGTGAAATTTGGTATCTTGATTTAAATTAGTCAGTGAAATTTTCTGCAATAGTTATATTAGCTAAATAATTTACAAATTTCTATTTTACTTTTTGTTGTAAAGAACGGTCAAACATGTTCATGATTAATTTCATAGTCATTCCATTTCACCCTTTATCACAATTTCCCTCTAATTATTCTTTCCTCTCCTTGACTTCCTTCTCCAGTCCATTGCTTCCAGCACAGATTATACAGGCTAATCTATATGCTAACATTAAAATAGTTAATACTTACCAGTGACAGACACTTGAAATGATTGGTTCTTGTTCTGAAACCATTGCATTACACTACTCATTAGTTGACCTGCCAATATTTGCTTTAAATGAAATCTGTCCACATAATTTAAAAACTGTTTATATTTTAATTTCTCCCATGATTATTAACTTATGTCCTACTACCAAAGCACTTCATTAAACATATTACATACTGAAATGCACTTCCTTCACATTGACTTATGATTATTTCCAACAGCTATTTAATATATTTTATTTCACAATGGTTTTTGACTAGGCGCAGGTCTCCCAATCCCCTTTATAGCCATTGTAATGAACTGCAGTCAACTCAGGCCCACTCTTTTTCTAATGCCGAATTTACCTAACCCTATGTCTCTTAGCCAAAAGCCACATCTCAGATTTTTCAATGCTTGTTAAAGAAGGCAAGAATAAGATGAAAAGCAATAATAGTAAATCTATTCTTTTTCAATATCAGTAATCAAAGTTAATGAGGTATAATAAGTAGTATCTTTGTTGAAAATTATATCCACAATTGTCATGTGTGAAGAATTTAAGTTTTATAATTACACAAAGTATATGATAATGCTGTGTTGTAATTTTTTTGCTATAATTTTTTTTCTTTTGAAGCAGAGTCTCACTCTGTCACCCCGGCTGGAGTACAGTGGCGCAATCACGGCTCACTGCAGCCACTGCCTCCTGGGTTCAAGCGATTTTTCTGCCTCAGCCTCCCAAGTAGCAGGAATTACAAGTGCGTGTGACCACACCTGGCTAACTTTTGGGTTTTTCGTAGAGATGGAGTTTCACTATCTCAGGCTGGTCTTGAACTCCTGACTTCAGATGATCCACCCACCTCGGCCTCCCAAAGGGCTGGGATCACAGGCATGAGCCACCGCACCCGGCCTATAAATTGTTTTAAAGAGAAAATCACTTCCCATTCTTAACCATAAGAACGGGATATTCTTCCTCTGTTGCTTAACAGCCTGCAGGTGGCCACATTACCTAACCATAAATTTGAGTATTGTATTTTCAAATTCCCATGCAAAATCAAGATTAGTCTTATGACCCTTTGTGTCTGCAAACCAGCATTATTCACTTTGAGAAGTATGCCATTTTTCAGTGCCCTATGTGGGCTTTCTACTAAACTCATTAATTTGGAGGGTGAATGCTTACTAATTTTATGAAGGTATCTCTATAACTTCCTCATCCCACCATGATGTATATGCAGGGATTTCTTCTTGAGTTACATTTTTTCATCTGTCCTATTCTCTTCTACTATGCTTTATAAATTAGAATCATTCAGCCAGGGAAATAAGGCATTGTGCTATTTGCAGGTCTCCTTTTGGACCTTTCTGTCAGCTGTTATATGATTTAAAATAAATTTTGGCCTTCACCTTATCTGGGCGCACAATTGTCTTTGCTGAAGCCGAGGAAGCTGCTCCTAAGCCATTTTGTATTCATAATTTGTTCTTATTTAATGTAGTATGAATTTTATAACACTTTCTGCAGTGTGTGTAAAGGCAAGTTTATTAACAAGCTCTTTATATAACCTTTCAAAGATACTTTGATTCCAAATATAGCATTTTAGCACTCAGTTGAAATGTTGTTATTATATAATTATTAGATAATGTATTCCTATTTCTTAGAAATATGCCATTTCTCTATAACAGTAAAAATGTCTTTATATATTTATAAGGAAATCTACAAACTTTTTAAATATTTTGTCAAATGCTATTTTCAAGCTAAATACAGTAATTAAGTAAAGTTATATTATTACCCATATGTAAAAGATATATAGTATAGTGAACAAGATGAGGACTAGATCCATTTGTTTATTAGAGATGGATGTATTTTATTTTGCTATTTTTTTAAAAAAAGGGACCAACATTGTGATAAAAATACACAAACTTCAATCATTTTAATATAAAAGGCTTTACATTATTTGCAATAAAGGCAATGATTACACTACACTGTAATTGCAGTGATGACATACATGGATACAGGGAAACTAATTATCTTTTTAACGATGTATGTCCATAGTGATTACACAACCGGAGTTTGTGGTTAGTTTGAATTTAGGATGATCTATGTTCATGAAGCTTTAATTTCACTTTTCATAATTTCCCTACGATGCAAGTTCTATGCATTTATCTACATACGATTAGGTTAATAAAAAGAGAGGACTGGCCAGGCACAGTGGCTCACGCCTGTAATCCCAGCACTTTGGGAGGCCGAGGTGGGTGCATCACCTGAGGTCAGGAGTTTGGGACTAGCCTGGCCGACATGGTGAAACCCCGTCTTCCAGGAGGCAGAGGTTGCAATGGGCAACAGATTTTTTTTTGTCTCCTGGGCGACAAAAAAAGAAAAAAAAAAAAAAAGGAGAGAACTTAAAGCTTAAAGCTTCACATTTATATTGTATCCAGGTGACTAATCTGTTAAGTCAGAAAAATTTAATCAGTTAATTCAGCCAATCATTGGTGATTTTTACATCTGAATCGACTTTGTCTAAATACAATAGTTATTAATTTAATGTATTGCAATATGGATGAAATTGTGTTATCATATATGGACTTTACTTCAAAATAATCCAGCTTGGAAGGGAAGTATGTGAAATAATTAAAATTGCCCATAAGCTGATAATTACTGAGACCAGTGACGGAGATGTGGAGGTTTTATTAACTGTATTTTCTACTTTTTTGTTTGAACTTTTTCATCACAAAATGTTTTCAAAGACAGGGCCAAAAGGAAGATTTGGTTGTGAACCACAAAAAAGTTTGGTATTTATCACCATACTGATGTAGTTAAAGGCTTACAATACAAGCCAGGATAAACACATGCCAAGAGCAAATTATGAATCTGTTTGTATTCAGCACTAAAGTTGTGGACAGCTACTCAGTTTCTGTAGCTTATGATTTGATGTAAAATCCCTCAAATTTCTGTGTTTCCAAAAAATAAAAATAAAAAAAAGCAGGACCTGGGCATTTTATATTTTTTCTTATGTTTTTGAAAATATAAGTAACTTTTTAAATACAACTTTTTTTCATGCGATGAAGAAAAAAATGCATTCTGCTTTATTTTCCCCTATGTTGCTCTCATCCTTAAAATCTCTTTGATAGAAGTGATATGCCCAAATATTACAGTGTTGATTAATAAAATCAAGGCGCTATAAATTATGTGGAATTAACCTCTTCAATTTAATGGGATATGGTAACATTTCCTTAATGCTTGGTTACATTTGAGCCATTGAGCTCAAGTATGAAAAGAAATAACTCCAATTTTTAAATTCTTTATAAGATGAAAACAAAAAAGAAAAAATCATACTTATGGGTTAGCAGTTACATAAAGTTGTAAAGAAGGGTTTAGTACTGAATGGAGGTGACTGTTCTTTAGAGTAAACCTTTATTAGGCAAAGCTGTAGTCTTAAATGTTGCTAAACTGACAGCCAGAAAAAATCAATAATTAAAAAAAAAATCAGTCTCTAATTATTCTTTTTCCAAGTGCTGAGATTGCTCTGAGTTCTCTGAACAGCAAGACATCTGTCCTGCCTCTCACACCATGTCCATATTTCTGACACACTCTTCCAGAGGCTGAACTGCAGTTCTAGGACTAGAGCTAGATGTAGAGCTCATTATCTAACTTTTCTTCTCAGAATCTCTTTCTCCAAGGTGTTAGAGTGTCCCACAGCATTACCTGTGTCTGTCAGACAGCCCTAGATATAGATGATTGCCTTTGGGGTTTGCAAGAAGAGGCTGGAAAGAAATGCAAATTGAATGAGTAACCCTGCAGCAGGGATTGTCTTTGCTTCTGTGTAGCTGAGAGACTATTTGAGAATGACAGAAATATACAAAAAGTCTTGCAGGGCATACTTGTGGAAGAACAACAATCAGCTTGCACACACAGGAATATAATTTACTTTGTTGCATCAATTTGCTTTTGCTGTAAAATGTAAGTTAAAATGTCATTGATGGGAAGTACATGTCAAAGTTGCCAGTAGTGTCTATCGTTGACAAAGGTCCACTAGACTAGGACTCTTGGAACCCCAGGTAAATTAGACCGGACTGTGTAATTCTATTTATTTATGAGAAAGTGCAAAATAGTCCCTGGCATCTAGGAGCTCTCCTGGTACTATCAGCTAGGCCTTGGTGTCCACCTGTTGAACAAAAACATGCTCTGGATCATTAGCATCATACAGGTCCACTCTGTGACCTTGGTGAATCAAGAAAAGAAAAGAACATGAAGTCTTTGTAATCATGCCTGAAAATAAAATATTAATACTGTCTTACACCACAAAAATGACCCACTATTCTATTCTAATGAATGACTCCTATTTCTTTACCAATTACAGATTTAGCCTTAGTAGTGTTTCTTCATTCTAGGTAAGGTTTATCATGATACCTAATTGTAGAATTACCTTCTCCTTACTTTTTGACACCATCTAAATCAGAATGAAGCTCTACTTTCTTAAACTCTCTTCCAAATCACCTAAGGCAAGCTCAAATATTTTAAGTTCTTTCTAACATCCTCTTTCTAAGGTGTCCCAGGTTCCCATGATGCACATTCTCACTCAGCGCAACAAGTGATAGGTTCAATTTGTTCAACTTGAGATGCGCTCTTGGTAGTCATCAGGTGGAGAATAAACTATTATTAAAACTAAGTGGTTACAATGGCTACTTTATAACTGATAAAATAAATAGGGTAAATTTGCCCAACAGAGTCACTGGTCATTTTTTTTATTTTAGTGAAGTACACATCATATACAATTGACCATCTTAACCATTTTGGGTACAGTCCAGTGGCATTAAGAACATTCACATTGTTGTGCAACCACCACTATCTATCTCCAGAAACTTTTCAGGATCCCAAACTGAAACTCTGTACCTGTTAAACAAAAAGTCCTTGTTTCTCCCTGCCCCAGACCCTGATAACTGCTATTCTACTTTCTGCCTTTATGAACTTGATTATTTTGGGTATCTCATAGAAGTGGAATTGTAAGATATTTGTCCTTTTGTGTCTGGCTTATTTCACATAGCATAATGTCTTCAAGTTTTATCCATGTTGTGGCAGGTGTTAGAATTTCATTTCTTTTTAAGGCTGAATGATATCCCATTGTATGTATATATGACATTTCGTTTATCCATTCATCTGTCAATGAACATTTGTATTGTTTCCACCTTTTGGGAATTGTGAATAATGCTTCTACAAGTATTGGTGTACAATGGTCCTAAGCTTTTGGCAGTGATGGGTAGAATAGTTCCAGGATTTTTTTTACTCTGCACAAGAATTTAAAACAGTTTCCCTCTCCCTTCCCAGGCTACTCCCACCTCCACCAATCCCCAAGCTCTGAGAAATCAAACATTTTGTAGTAATGACCCCTGGAGATCTAGATGAGTTTATCATGTTATTTTCAGATTTCTTCCCTATTGTATCAGGGAAGATAGCAATAGAGATGGGAAAGATTAAGGGAAAGAATGTAGAGAGACAAAACAATTCTAAACCAATTTTTATTTCAAAATGTATTTTCAAAACTAAGGTGTAAGTCTTCGGTGCTTTGCTACTTACCCAAGTGCTAAAAATAGGGATGCAAAATTTGGGTTTTGCCATTGAGATAAGAGATAGAGCCAAGTCATTTATGTATTGAGCCATAAAGCTATCATTTGCCACTTTCTGCCTGGAGCATCAACTCAAAGAGTTCAGGGACTTGCTGCTCTATTTTTTCTGTCTGAGACAGAACACATTATAGACACTCAATAAATATTTATGAAATAGGTGAGTAAAATGAATGATTAGAATGAGCCCTTATTATGTCTTGGGCTCTGTGAAAGACATTAGAGAGTGTCAAGTGACACCATCCCTGCCTACATAATGCTTTAAGACTAGCTAGGGAATCAGAGACACAATACTATAAACAAACCGCAATGGGTGTACAGAGATAAGAAAGATTACTTCTACTTATGGATAGTAACGGAAATTGAAAAGAGGAGTTGGTTAGAATGGAAAGAATTTTGATAGATGAAAGCATGAAGTACATTTATTTCACGTGCATGAGCAAAGTCATGGTGGGAGCAAGAAGCATAAAAGTATAATTTTTAATCTTCCAGTCTGTTCAATAAACTTTAAATTCCTTACTTTATTAAGCTTCATAGCATCTTCCATTTCCCCACCTCCAGGAGAAAATAATCATTCTTTATCCTTCAGAAAAAGATACCAAGAAACACACAGTAATTGACTGGGGAGACCTGGATTTGAATCACCGCATTCCATAGCTCGTGATTCCAGCCAATAGATTACATTCAGTGAGTGTAAATTAGCTTGTTTAGGGCTGACATATAAAAGGTAGACTAGGGGAGGACAAGAGGGATAAGACAGACAACTCTGCAGGGCTAAACTGGTGGTGGAAAGAGAGGGTCATCACTTTTTTTCTACTCTGAATTTAAGTACAAAAGTATTTTTGTCCTTAAAACACAGAAAAATTCTTTGGGTGGAATACCTACATAAGAGTTGTAGAGAATGGTAAAAAAAATTTTATTATTAATAGTTAATTTCACAAAGGTTCTTTAATGCCCTTTTGGACATGTTTTAAGTCTGACTCTGTAAGTGTTGGTTTTAGAACAGTGTTTAAAAAAATAATTTGGCAGAATTGTTTTAGAAAAAGTTCGTCTTTTAAAATATTATTTGACAAAAATGTGTTCTAAAGTTTTCTGATCTATAAAAACCCGTGCTTTTCAGAACATAATTCAAAATCAATTCAGTTACAAAAATACAATATGTATCTCCAATGATTAAGAAAGATTATGAACTAATGGAAGAAAATACATAGCAAAGAGTTATGTATTTTTATGGGTGGAAGAGGATATGAAGGAAGAAAATGCTCCAGATGAGTATCCTTGTTCATCAACTTTGTGTGTTATATGAATTTGATGGACAGCAGAGCATTACACAAACAACTTTTGGTGGTAGCACGAAGCCACTGCAATTAGTCACTTTTCTCTTTTCATTTATGCCTAAAAGCATTTGATTTTCATAGGCAGGCTACTATTAATGCCATAACTAAAAACCATTGGTATTTTCTCATCTGTTTTGTGGGGAAAAAAATGTTGGTCTATATCTTGAGCTGTCTGCATGAATTAAAAATTGAAAGTAGGCCGGGCGCGGTGGCTCACGCCTATAATTCCAGCACTTTGGGAGGCCAAGGCGGGCAGATCACGAGGTCAGGAGATCGAGACCATTCTGGCTAACACGGTGAAACCTAGTCTCTACTAAAAATACAAAAAAATTAGCCGGGCGTGTTGGCGGGCACCTGTAGTCCCAGCTACTCAGGAGGCTGAGGCAGGAGAATGGCGTGAACCTAGGAGGCGGAGCTTGCAGTGAGTCAAGATCGCACCACTGCTCTCCAGCCTGGAAAAAAAAAAAAAAAAGAAAGTAAATATTACATGCCTCCTTTTGCTATTTTGAGCAGCTATATAAATAAGAAAGAATCATAAAAAAAATTATAGAATAATAGAGTCAAAGGGGGCCATAGAGTTTGGCAGTAACTTCTAGTTAATTTGCAAGTGGGTGTGATGGTTTATTTTATATGTCAACTTGGCTAGGCTGTGATGCCCAATTGCTTGGTCAAACACTAGTGTAGATGTTGCTGTGAAGATGTTTGTCAATGTGATTAACACTTATAATCATTTAACTTTGAGTAAAGTGCATTACCTGTTATAATGTGGGTAGGCCTCATTAAATCAGTTGAAGGCCTTAAGAACAAAGACTAAAGCTATCTGAAGCAGCAGCAATTCTGCCTCAAAACTGCAGCATAGAAGTCCTTCCTGAGTTCCTGGCCTGCTGGCCTGCTCTGCAGATTTTGAACTCAAGACTGCAAGAACAATTCTTATCTCATGTTCCAGGCTTCCAGTTTGCCCTACATATATTGAACTTGCCAGCTCTCACAATCATATGAGACAATTTCTCTAAAATAAATCTCTTTCTCTCTATATATATACTACTGGTTCTGTTTCTCTGGAGAACCTTGATTAATCCAGTGACAAAATTAAAGCCCAGAGAAATTACATGATTGTCCCAATGTGTTTTAGTAAACGGTAGCAGGGTTGGTGATAGAAAGATGGAGAAACTGGGTCATATAATTGCCCAAAATATTGATTATAAGGCTGGGAAAGAAATTCACAACTATCAACTTTCAGGCCTATCTTTTTTCATGGGTTGCATGTAGAAAATGATAATAACTTATATTAAACCAAGACATTTAAAATTCTGAAATGCAAATCAGATGAAACAGAGAAGGGATTGTTTGTTTGTTTTGCCAAAAGATAGTATGATTCTTTATAGAGGGGAACTTTCCTCACCAGTTAAGGTGGTTTCATTTTGTAAAAAATGCTTTGTAAATTTTTAGGGCCACATAAGCTCAATATACTTTAACAGGGCATGTTTCTAAAATGTGTCTTATTAAAAATATACCCCAGATTCAATAATTATTTCATGCTCTTGAAAAAAATACTTCATAAGTATAGAAAAGACAAAGAGTGGTAAATACACATATCCTGTTATCTTAAACATGTATGCACTCTCTTCTGGAAGCTTCACCATAAATCTCTGAGTTCTTATTACCACTTTATAATGGAGAAAAGTGGGGCTAGCAGAGACTAGAGGACTTGCCCAAACTACTCAGAGACACAGCAGCTGACCACTAGATTTGAATTTTCCTCATTGCCCTGCAATCATGCCCTGAGACCACCAGCATTAGGTGGTGTTTGTAGGTTTCTTACAGAAGGGTGGTGTTTGTAGATCTCTTGACCAAGAGTCCTATCGTAAGCTAAACTATCATCCTAATTAAAAGGATATGTGGGTTCTATTGTACTAGCATGTATATTAAGATTTATTTGGGGAAAAATTTCAGTACATCTCTTCCTCATCACTAAAGATAACTGTACCATGTCCTCTTGAAGGTATGAATTTATTTTATAAGGGGCATGGAAAATTTGATAACCAAAATAAGGCATTGCCTCTCCTCTATCTTTCCCATAGTGCTCCCCATTTGGGGGTGAATATTCTTAGGACTTAGCATCATTGTAGAAAATAAGGTAGGCTCTAGGTTTTTTCTTATTTTTTAATGCTATTAGGGATTAAATGGATTTACTAACCTTGAATAATTATTCCCATGTTTCATGGCTCTCTTTGTCTCCTATGTTGATTGTCATTTCCGCAATCTAATAGCATTTCCCATAGAAAAATAAAAATTTACACAACCCTGGCATGAAAGAACAGAAGTCCGTTTATTGCATCTCCATTTCCTGGGTTGCAAAGGCCCAGCACACTTTCAGTTCATCTCTTATAATTCCTATTCAGGCCACTGCTGGTCTCATTACATTTGTAAAACTTCATCTCTCTCCTTTTACTCATCTGAGAGCAGGTGGACCCAGACAGTTCTTTGGAGGCTCAGTGAGTGATTTCTCTTGAGAGAGGCACATCTTTCCAGTCTGCAAAGGAATGAAAATGCAGACAGTCACATAGATCACTTTGAATGGTGCCAAATACATTCCACCAAATGCTACTGGCAATAATTAGAGCATGTCACTGGGAGATGTGGCGATTTTCTTCCAGCATAAGGCTTCAGTCTTACCCTGAGTGCCATGAAACTGACAGGACAGAGGCAGTGTTCTCCATAGAAATAATGTAGACTTCTCATGATCTGAGAAAAGAAGGGGGAGCATTTCTTGACTTTGAAATGTCTGGAGCAAGGTACCCAGGATTAAGTAGGAACCACCTAGAATTTACCATGCCCTTCACTGACTCATACTTACCAGCTATTTCACAAAGTAGGCAAAAGAGTGAATAAAGATCATCATTTTTTAATAAATAGGGTTGTGGTCTCTGGCTGAGGAAAGGTATAACCTGTTGTAGATTACAAAAAGGAAAGCTCTTTGATAAGGACGGAAAGCCCTGAAAGCCAGCATGAGAAGTCTGTTCCTCAGGAGGCAATAACATCCCAAAGTCTACTAGGATTTCAGGTTCAAGTGCAAGACTGTCTTTCATACAAACAGGACGAGAAAGTCACAGCAAAGGATCGAGCAAGCCATCGGCAAAGCAGTTGGAAAAAAAATGAATAGAAAAGAAAAATAAGAAACCAGGGAAAGCTGCAGAATGGCGAGGAAAGGCAGAGACGCCTAGGAAGGATAAGACGGGAGGAGGGAGTTGGGGAGGGAGGGGAGAGCAGAGAGAGCTGAGCACGGACGTCAGGAACAAAAGCTCCAGCGGAGTCTGGCGGAGGCACTAAGGGAGCACGGGGTGTTTTGAATAATTATTAAAATTAGCATGTGTCTGCGCCATCCTGTGGGTGTGGCGCAGAGAGGAGTGTAAACTCTAGTGGGGCTGGAGCAAACATTGGATTAGCGGCAGCAGCCTGCCAGCCTGCCCGAGGAGTGCTGGGACCAGCGCGCTGCACGCCGACTGGCACGATGGCCTCGTCTCAGGGGAAAAACGAGCTGAAATTAGCCGACTGGATGGCAACTCTGCCGGAGAGCATGCACAGCATCCCCCTCACCAATTTAGCCATTCCAGGTAGGCGCGCAGGGGCTGCCGGCTAGGCGCTCGGCGCTCGCTCCACCTGCCCCGCCCTGCTTTATCTGCCACTAAGTGGTAACTTGCCACGATGCCCGCGGGAGGGAAACTCGTCTTCCAGGGTGGGTCTCAGGCCAGGCGAGCGCGCGCCGGGTAGCCTTGGGCTTCCTGGCGTTTTCCAAACCCCTAAGGACCGAGGCGCTAGAGTCAAGGTGACTGCTTTTCTCCTGGGCTTTTGAAGCAGGTTGTATGCGGAGGACTGGGGCAGAGGAGAAGCTGGGCTCCAGGATGGTGCCTCGTGACCCCCTCCTATGGTTTCTCCTGCAGATTTGGGGAAGTGGGAGAAATCTCTGGGTCTGTGGGGTGACCGTGTGTGGCGAATGCGAGCTAGTGTCAGGGGCTCGCCTCCGGTGCAAGGACCTGAGTCTATCCCTGGCATGGAATTGGGCGGATCTGATAGATTCTCCGCTACAGTCATTAATATTCGTCCCCAATCCCCTTTAAAAAGACAAAGCGCTTCCCGAAGAGTGATGAAAGTTCGGGGACAAGAGGCGGCGTGATAGCTGCCCTTGAAAAGGAGCCCAAGGGGGCGACGGGCAGAGGGCACCATTTCGTATCGGTTTGGACCCCGGGGGGCCTGGCCGAGTGGCCGCTGTCTCGAGTCTGGTCCAAGTGCGTGTTGGCAACACACTTCGCCCAGGTCAAAAAAGCAAACCCTTGCGGACCGTATGTTTGCTGCTCGGGACAGAAGCTGGGCAGGGGAACCTGCGTGACCTGAGCGGAGGGGTGGGATTAATAGGCAAATAGTACGGAAAAGGTGACTGAGAATGTGTCCAGACAGCCTAGAAGGAAAGAAGCGTGGACAAAGCGAGGAAGAGACCTGAGGGATCAAGAAGCTTCAGCTTGATGTGTGCGACTTGGACCAGAGACTGGGCAGGTTTCTAGGGTGGGAGCTCCTAACAACCCCTAGATCAGGTATCCAGGAGTGAGGGTCGTTTCAGGACACTTTACAACAATGACAGCTGGGACACGGCCATGGCCATACTTTATTGTCAATTTGGCTATGCAGTTGGGCTGGGGGAGCACACACTTGATCTTTTCAGAGCTGGGCTGGAGGGCAAATTACTCATGAACAGTCCACTTCTGGCCCTGAGCTGAGCTGGGCTATTAAATTCAACGTTATGGTCTACCTCCTCTTGATCTGCCCCATCCAGCGCCCCCTCTCAGCTGTTGGAGGAAAACATAATAAAGAAAAAAACAAAAACAAAAAGAAGGGTTATTTTGAAAATCACTAGATGCTCCAACCAAGAGTGCTGCCATTGATCAGTCCCTCAAATCAATGGTTGTTAGTCAAGTGGATGTTTGGCAGCAATGGCAGGCACAGGCTACGCTACAAGTGCTATCCACAGAAGGGGCTGTCTCCTTTTGTCCTTCTTCAACAGATAGCTTGCTACGGGCCAGGAATCTCCAAGGAAAAGAACCAACCCCAGCTTCTCCATGCAGCACTTACTCTGCTACCTAGGCGAGCCTGGGGATTGCTCTTTTCAAGGAGACAGTAGAAAGCACAACTTTGGCATAACTCCATTCTCACTTCCACAGGCATTCCCATTCCTTTTCTTCCTTCATTTTTATTTGGATTTTAGACAGCTTCTTTCACATGGTTTCCCCTGAATGTTTTTATATGCATAGAAGGTAAGAAGGGCAATCACTGTGATGCAAACCTTCTGGCAGGTGACTCTCTAGAGCTACAGGATTAAAAGCCTAAGTTTGTTTATCTAGTTCTGAGATGGTATGATATCTTTTTGAGTCTACCTTACATTTCTGTAATATTTCACTTTTCAAAGCCCTGTTATGTACACCAGCTCACAAAATCCTTCTAAAACCCCATGAAGCAGGGAGTGCTGGCACTATTACCTCCATGTCACAGATGAAAAAACTGAAGCTAAGTGAAGACAAATGACTTACTATTTATCCCTATCAGTTCAGGGATCTGACCCCTTACTTGGACCTTTGGGAAGATACCCTATGAATTTTGGAGGGAAAGGCTTTGTGATTTGTATCTGGATGATTCAGCAGCAACCGTGACTAACCAGGGTTAAGAAACAAGGAACTAAGCATTAGTGGAACACAGTAATTTTCCTTTCCTGCCCTGGGACAAAATAAAAACCTGAGGTGAGAGATTTTGGTATCTGGGTGATCTTAGAGTACAGACAAAGATGATGACATTGGGCTTCCATGGGAATTTATATTGTTTTCCCAGCTCCTGTTGGTATTATACTCAAATGGATCTCCTGTAAAGCTTCCCCTTCTCACTCCAATACTTGTGAGAAAAAATAGACCAACATATTTCATCAAATCTATACTCCTGAATACTCGCATGTTTCTGTAAATTTGTTTGGAAGATCCACATATATAAAAAACCAGGTTTAAAAACAGGTTTGGCACCTTTTTGCGTTACTCAGCACTAAGAATTTTTGGAGGAAAAAAAGATATTCAAACTTTGATAGTCAGAGAAGACTAATTGGAGACTATTAAACACTAATGGAATAATTGCCTTAAAATCATGCTAATAGCTTCCTGGCTGCTACATGTTTACTTGGCCAGTTGCTACAGCTCAAATTAAGTAATTATCTCCATCATTTAAAACCACTCCTGGTGCACCACACAAGTGTTTCTGTTGAGGGAAACTGCTGCTCAGTCATCCTCAAAGCTTCAGGTTGTCTTAGGTAAAGTGGCTGGAAAATAAAGAGCTGCCTAATTATAAGGCTACCCAACTGGGGCAGCTGACCCAGATTGCCCAGAGTTACAGCAAAAAACAATGTGCAACTGTGTGATATTCCCCACCAGAGCACAGTTCCGGTGTCTTTAAATATTTCTCAAATCTCTGCAGTTTGAATGGTTTCAGAGTAATCTCGCAATAGCTGTTTGGCATTTAAATGGCTTCATGATATGATATTGACTGGGCTGAGGAATTAAGTTAGTAATTGGTATTAGTATTTCACTTTCAATTTATTTTTTAAAGAAATGACACAGCCAGAACACATTGACAGTTACTCCAATTTCAGCCTTGTTTATTATTTCCTTCTCTCTTTGATGGCACTAAACTTAAGTTTTAATTCATGCATATTTGTTGAATACTGGCATTTTGGATTATGAATGATACTGCCCTTCACTATAAGCAGGTGAGAGAGGATAAACAGAGATGAAAGCAGGAAGACAAAGTATAAAATTTAGGTAAAAGTGAGACTGATGAAAATTCAGTTTCTCTGAAGCAGAGTTCTAACTCTGTAATCATGGTGGCTCCAGAACTATTGTAAAGAGATGCATCATGGGAACACATAAGGTGCTGGTAATCTGCATGTGTGACAGAGAGTCATTCTGTCCAAAATCTAAAAGATTGGGAAGGGTTTAGCCCATGGGAGGGGTCTGCTTTGCATTCTCTAATACGTGATAAAAATCTTTTTCATATAGTGTAGCAAACTGACCATGAAATAATAAAATATTGGCCACAATGTTGTGGGACTGGAAACTCAGAAAGAATCCATGTTTTCTTCAACAGGGAATTGTTGATTGTACTTTTTAGATAAGGAACACAGAAACGCTTTATAAATCAATGATTGTGCGTGTGAATTTTGTTCATTTCCTTTAGAAAATGCAAACACCAATGAAAAACAACAAGTTCACTAAGGGAAGCTAAGTGTTTAAACAGCTCTGAGTCTCTGTTCTTGTGTCTGACTTACTAGTTTTTAATTTCTTCCCCTAACAGTGATCCCTTTTTGTTGCTGCCTGTGTTCCTGGAGCCAACCATCTTCCTCCTCTTTGTAATTTCCTATTTCTATTTTACTTGGAAGGAGTCAATCTCTAGGATGTATCTGGGACTGGGTCTAATTGTGCAAACTTCTAAAGAACAAAACAAGAGCAGTTCCCACCTCCTACCCCATTTATTAGTGGATAGTGATACAGAAGTGAATCTTTCAAGACAGTAAAAAAGCAACAACATTGTTTAGGATGAATATCTCTCTTGTTCTGCCTCTCTAATTCTCAGTTTTGTTTTTGGTTTTGCGAACAAGGAAAAATTGAACAGTATCTGAAACATAATTTGTTCTACTAGGGCTTTTCTTGATGAATCGAATCCTCGACTATTGTTATTCAATGTAAAGTGTTATATATCCTATTTTACCATTCACAAAGTGTCTTCCTATGCACACATGTGCTTTTCCCACATTCTAACAATAATCTTCTAAGGCCTTGGGACTCAGAGTTGGTTCAGGGACCAACATCATCAGCATACATGTGGGCTTGGTAGAAATGCTGCATCTCAGACTCTGCACATCACACATCAGATCTATTTAATTACATCTACATTTTAACAAAATCCCTAGACGATTTATATACACATTTAAAGTTTGAGAAAACTGCTTTAGTGTATCTCTAAAGAGGGCTTTTATGTAAATGTCAGAGGCAAATTTAAATATACATTTTTTACTAGGCCCTTTCTATTGCACCATGCAGTCTATACATGTTTCCAATTTTATAATCAGGCTTAAAGCCAGAACACCATATTTGACTCAAAGCTAATTGCCCAAGTTAGGGACATTTCTGATAACTGACATTACAGGTCATCATGTACCTTGAGCAATAAATGTGACTTAATTGCTACTTAACTGTTCACATTAGGTCACTGTGATAAATGTAAAACCTTTCCCCTCATTTCCTTAAAGTCCTGCTGCTTCTTATTGGCCATCGATAGCACTTAAAATCAGCTCATCTGGTAATGCTAGTGATCTCTAATGCCAATTTAGGAAACATCTCTATATTGGTTCTTTGTCCATTTGAGTCATTCTTTGTTGTGCACAGGACCAGCTCCTTCTGTTATAAGTTGCAGGTTGATTCATTATATTTATAAGCTAGAACTTTGCAATATTGTTATCGAGCAAAAGTGGCATCATGAAATAATGCAAAATGTAGCATCGGAAAGCCATCAAAAGCATCAACATCAAAGGTAAACAGTAAATTGGTTTTCAATAGAAAATGACCTATCTTGTTTGTATTTGCAAGTCACATCTCATTTACGTGAAGCATAGCTTACATGGAGTACAAGCATATATAACAGTTTATAATCCACTAGATTGAATGTCAGTTGTTTGATACTATAATTGTTCTAAAATAGTTAAACTTCACACACACACACACACATGCACACACACGCACACACAGCCCTCCAATTGCTTAAATGGATACTACAATGTTCACACGTTAAGGCCCATAAGCTTTACTCATGTAAAAATTTATTATACCCTTACTTAGAGTTTATTTACTCATATTTAATTCCAACTCCACCCAATGAGAATAGAAAGAGCAAATTATAAAGAAGATGAAAACTGTTGAGTGCCATAAATCAGTAATGAAAATAGGGAATATTTATGAGGGAAGACTAACAAATGGAGGTACACCGACACAAAATATAGTGTTCTCTACACTTTACTAGTCCAAAAGTAAGATCAGAGTCACAGCAGCTGTCAGTTCTTCAACTCCTCCCAAACACCTCCTTAACGAACTTCCAAATAGTTCTAAAAATCTGGATGGATTCTTAAGTATGATCTATAAGCCAGTCATTTGGGCTGGATTGATAAACTAGTCCTCTGGGCTACAACATGGTATCTGCCATTTTCCTTCTTTCCTGTTTTGGGAAAGCTTTGGAGAGTTGTCACCTTTGCTCCTTTGACATATAGAGAAACTGTGCTTCCATAGTTTTATGCCCAAAATATCACTACTATTACTAATAGCTCCTCCAGAGCTTATTCTGTGTCTGCAGAGGCCCAACATTGAGCATGTTAATGTCTAACGAGAGTCAAAGGCTCCCAGAGCTTGGTCACCCATTGTGGAAGCTGCTGATGCCAACATCTCCTATTGCTGACTCTGCCATCACTGCTGAAGCCCTGAGTGCTGGCACTGCCAAAACCAGGCATCTTTTTGCCTGGTTGATATTGATTATTTTGTTGTTGCTTCATTGCTCAGGGACTAAGGTATGATTTTATGTGGCTGGGCAGAGGAAAATATGTGGGACAAATTTTATCCTATACTCTGCATTATGCTCAATGTTAGCTCACTCTCTGCATCTGCACATATGTGTTTGTATTGACTTCCTCTTAAAAAAACTTCTTTTTCAGGAATCTTCTTGATTTTTCCTATAAGTAAACTTCCAGTGGGTGCAATGTAATCATTCCTTTAGACAAGTCTAGAGTGGAAACACAGCTAGGGTCTATATTTTTCCCACTGAGCAGGCTGGGATGATGTAAACAGAGCCAATTAATCCCATATCCCTAAAGTAATCCCTAAGGGCTCCATTGTATGAAAGCACATTAGTAGCTAATTGATGTGCTCTGACCCATCAAGAAAAGGTTAAATCAGTCACACACACACACACACACACACACACACACACACACAAAGTGCACACACACACACATTTTAATTCCTGTTGCTTAAAGGGGAAAGCTCTGTTTTCTGGAAAATTTAACTATTACCACCTGTGAGGATGCCTCTTGCACAAAAATATTAGTTTTTGGAAACCAGAGAACATGCCACCATGATGAGCACTCAAGGACGTCCTAGACGTAGTCGTTGAAATTAATGTCCTCAAGAAGTTTATAGACTCCTCTCATGTCTTCTGGTTTGGATAGGGTTCAAATCGATCTTAGGAGAGTGGGGACCAAAAAATTGTCTGTATCATATATTCCAGAAGGAAGGGAAAAGTGAGTGAAAAATTTAATCATGGTTCAGGTGGAATTTTGCTGCCAGAAGCTTTTTACAGCACCATATGTTTTTATTATGCTCTATTAAGACAGGAAGATAGGTCAGTAACAGAGGGGCAGGAGGAGATGGTTAAATATTCTTGCTAAGCAGCCAGGATTAGTCACCTCCGGAGGTCAGGTACTGAAACAGATGGCCCATGGATCTGTTAGATGCACTCTTGTTATGTTCCTATATTTCATTACAGATCCTGGAAGTGGACAGCTCTTACAACACTCTATCTTAAACGCGAGCTAATGTTATGTTTTACATAGAAGAATTATTTCTGTGAGTTAATTTTTATGAAGCAGTCACATTTATCCATAATTATCATTATAAATGAAAATTTGGTTCCTTCATTCACTTGAAAAATTTTTATTCCATGAGGCAAAGTGGATTATGATAAATGGTCATCTTAATTTCTTGCTATGCTTTCCTGGAACTCCCCTATGGCTTTTTAGCTAGTGGAGAGAAAGATGCACTTGCATTCCTAGTGGGCAGATAGGACTTATCTTCAATGCATGTCTCAGGCCATACACCCATGATGCCATTTAGAGGAGGAAGAAGAGTAGGAGGAAGATAACCATAGCTGCCTTAGAGGGAAGTTAGCCCTAAACACACACCTATGTGACCTGTCCTGGCCCTTTCTCAAGAAAAGAAAGGTTGTCAGGGGATGTAAAGCTCCTGCCATGAATGCTGCTAGAGAAGAAGGCTGCAGAATGTGAAGTTTTGTTTAGTCTTCATCACCCTTTCCTGTCCTCATTTCTCTGCTGATAAAGCCAAATTTCTTGGTCCAGCATAAAATTCACACCTTTGGAGATGATCTTAATGTTCTTGTCTCACTTTTTCTGTCCTACTTACCTGGAAAAGCCCAATTCAGTTAAACTCAACTTTCTAACTATTCAGATCCCAGAAAACTTCAATGGATGAACATTGTTGGAGAGAAATTAGGCAGTTTGGGTGACTGGACTCACTGGAAATTTCTGACCATAAATTTTAAATGGGTGTTCAATACAGGCAGAGAGACTTACTACACTTCCTTAGTAAATTCATTTCTTGTTCTCTAAGATGAGAATTTTATACCTCTTCTTGATTCTCAAATCAACACCTTCTTCCTACTTCATCTGTACTGATTACATCACATCTAATTTTATATTAAAGAAAGGGCTCCATTGTATTAAAGCACATTAACAGTTAATTGATGTGCTCTGACCCATCAAGAAAAGGTTAAATCACACACACTGCACACATACACATACACACAGACACATAATTTTATCCTATTAATTACTCTTTCCCACCTCACCTAAACTGATTACTTCACCTCTGATTTTATATTTAAAAACTTGATGCAAACAGACAAGATCTTCCTCACTTTCCCACCATTGAACCCACAATGTATCTATTTCTATATATTTTGGATTTCCTTTAAATAAGAGAAAGACCTAGACCTGCTCATACGTAAGCTAAGTTTTTCCACTTGTGTTCTGGATCCCATCCACTCAAATCTGTTCAAAGCTTACTTTTGAATTTATCCACTCTCTCTTTCCTGTGTCATCAGTTTTCTCCACCTCTATGGGATCATTCCAGTCAGCACACAAATATATGTAATAATGCCCCTTGCAAAAAAAATTTGTTACCACACCTGCCCCTCAATCAGTAAACTATTTCTCTTATTCTTGTAAAAATATCTTCCCTACCTTCAGGTTGTTATATCTGTTTCTCTTCCTAGTCCATACTAATCTCATTTCCCCATCACTTCCCTAAAATTGTTCTTATCAAGGTAGCCAATGATCTGTATTTTGCCAAAGGTAATGGTTAATTCTCTATCATCTTATTTGACATTTCAGCAACATTTATGTGGTTCGCCACACCTCTCTTCATGAAACATGTTCTTCCTTTGGCTTCTTAGCACACCTTATTTTTTTTATTGTGGTAAAAACTATGACATCCATAACATGAAATTTACTATCTTAAAATTTTAAGTATACAATACAGTGTTGCTACCTGTAAGTACAATATTGCACAGCAGACCTCTAGAACTTTTTCATCTTGCATGACTAAAACTTGATACCTGTTGAATAGAAACTTCCCTTTTCCCCCTTTCCCAGTCTCTGGCAACCAGCATTCCACTCTCTGCTTCAGTGAGTTTGACTATTAGATACCTCATCTAAGTGGAATCATGCAGTATTTGTCCTTTTGTGACTGGTTTATTTCAGTTCGCATAATGTCTTCAAGGTTTACCCATGTGGTAGCATATGACAGGATTTTCTTCTTTTTATGACTGAATAATAGTACATTTGTATGTATATACCATATTTATTAATCCATTCATCCATTGATATACATTTTGATTGTGAATGATACTGAAGCTTATTGCAATGAGAATAGAGATCTCGATTCAAGATCTCAATTTCAATTCTTTTGGATAAATACCCCAAAGTGGGACTGTTGGATCATGTGGTAGTTCTGTCTTTAAAATTTCGAGGTAATTCCATTCTGTTCTCCATAGAGGCTGCACAGTTTTACATTTCCACCAGCAGTGTACAAGAATTGCAATTTCTATACATCCTTGCTAACACATTATTTTATATATTTTTGATAGTAGCCATCCTAACAGGTATTAGGTGATATCTCACCGTGATTTTGATTTTCATTTCCCTGGTGATTAGTGATTTTGAGCACTCTTTCATACCTCTTAGCTATTTCATGCCTTCTTTAGAGAAATGTCTATACTTGTTCTTTGTATAGTTTTAATAGGGTTATTTAGTTTTTGCTATTGAGTTGTAGGAATTCCTTATATATTTTTGGAAATTAACCCCTTATCTTATATATGATTTGCAAGTATTTTCTCCTATTTCATTCTGTTGATTATTTCTTTTCCTGCAGAGAGGCTTTTTAGTTAGATGTAGTTCCACTTGTTTATTTTTGCTTTTGGTGCCTGTGGCTTTGATTTCATATCCAAAAACTCATTGCCAAACCCAACTTCATAAAGCTTTCCCCCTACATTTTCTTCCAGGAGTTTTACAGTTTCAGGTCTTACTTTTAAGTTGCGTGTTTGTGTGTGTGTGTGTGCATATAATATATATGTTTAGGGGATAAATGTGCATAGATTGCATAATAGTCAAGTCAGGCTTTTAGGGTATCTGTCACTCAAATAATATACATTGTACCCATTAATTTCTCATCATCTCTCCCCTTTTATCCCCTCACCCTTCTGAGTATCCATTGTCTATTATTCCACTTGCTACATTCGTATGTACATGTATTTTAGCATCCACTTATGAGTGAGAACATGCAATATTTGTCTTTCTGCGTCTGGCTTGTTTCACTTACGATAATGTGACCTCTACTTCCATTCATGTTGCTGCAAAAGAAGCGACCTTATTATTTTTTGTGGCTGAATATTATAGTATTCTATTGTGTATACATGCCACATTTTCTTTATCCAATCATCTATTGTTGGGCACTAAGTTTGATTCCATATCTTTGCTATTATGAATAGTGCGGAGATAAACATATGAGTGCAGGTGTTTTTTTGATGTATTGAATTCTTTTCATTTGGGTAGATGACCAGTATGGGATTGCTGGATCAAATGGAAGTTCTATTTTTAGTTCTTTGAGAAATAGCCATACTATTTCCCATAGAGGCTGTACTAATTTACATACATATGTCGTAAGATAAGGATCCAAAATCATTATTTCTCATGTGGATATCTAGTTTCCCAACATCTTTGTCAAAGAGACTATCCTTTCCCCATTGTGTATTCTTAGTATCTTGTCAAAGATAAGTTAATGGTATATGTGAGGTTTTATGTCTGGTCTCTATTCTGTTTTATTGGTCTATATGTTGGTCTTTATGCCAGAACTATACTGTTTTGATTACTGTGCTTTGTAGTATGTTTTCAAATCAGAAGGTGTAAGGCCTCCAGCTTCGTTTTTCTTTCTCAAAATTATGAGGGTTTTTGGAGTCCTATGTGGTTTTGTATAAATTTAGGATTATTTTTTCTCTTTCTGTGAAAGGCCAGCAGGTTTTGGTAAAGATTGCATTGAATCTATAGATTCCTTTGGGGAGTGGTAACATTTGAGCAATATTAAGTCTTCCAGTCCATGAACATATGATGACTTTTCATTTGTTTGCGTGTTCTTTAATTTCTTTCTGCAATGTTTTGCAATTTTCAGTGAAGTCTTTTGTCTCCTTTGTTAAGTTTATTCCAAAGTATTTTGTTCTTTTTGATAATATTGTAAGTGGGATTGTTTTCTTAATTTTCTTTTCAGACTGCTCATTTTTAGTGTATAAAAACACAACTGATTTTTTAATGTTGATTTTGTATTCTGCAATGTACTAGATTTGCTTAATTCTAACAAATTTATTTATTTATTGGAATCTAGTTTTTTACATATAAAATGTTATCTACAGAGATAATTTTGCTTCTTCCTTTTCTATTTAGATACCTTTTCTTTCTTTTTTGTTTTTTTTAACCTAACTGCTCTCACTAGGGTGTATAGTATTATGTTAAATACAAGCAGTAAGAATGGCCATCCTTGCCTTCTTCCTGGTCTTAGAGGGAAAGCCTTAAACTTTCACTATTGAGTATGACTATGGGCTTGTCATATGTGGCTTTTATTGTGTCAAGGTATATTTCTTTTATATCTAATTTGTTGAGCGTTTTTATCATGAAAAGATGTTGAATTTTATCAAATGCTTCTCCTGCATCTATTGATATGATCATGTTATTTTTATCCTTCATTCTGTTAACATGGTATATCACATTAATTGATTTTTATATGTTGAATCATCTTTGCCTCCAATGGATAAATCCCACTTAATCATGGTGTATGATTCTTCTAATGTGCTGTTGAACAGAGTTTGCTAGTATTTTATTGATGATTTATTTATTTATGTTTATTAGGGATATTGGTCTATAGTGTTCTCTCCTTGTAGTGTCTTTGTCTGCCTTTGGTATCAGTGTAATGCTGATCTCACAAAATGAATTTGGAAGTGTACACTTCTCTTCAGTTTTTTTGGAAGAGTGTGGGAAGAATTGGCATTAATTCTAATAGAATTCACCTTTAAACCATCTGGTTCTGGGCTTTTCTTTGTTGAGAGATTTTAGCAACTGAATCAATCTCCTTACTATTATAGGGTTGTTCACATTTTCTATTTCCTCACGATTCAGTCTCAACAGGTTGTATGTTTCTAAGAATTTATTCATTTCCTCTGGTTTATCCCATTTTTTTGGTATATAATTGTTTATAGTAGCATCTTATAATCCTTTATGTGGAATTAGTTGTAATGTCTTCTCTTTCAATTTTGATTTTGTTTATTTGAGTCTTCTCTCTTTCTTTCTTTCTTTAGCTAAATGTCACTTATGTTTATCTTTTCAAAAAATTCCTAGGGTTGTTGATTTTTTCTATTGCTGTTTCTATTCTCTATTTTATTTATTTCTGCTCTAATCTTTATGATTTCCTTAATTCTACTAAATTTTGGCTTAGATTGCTATTCTTTTTCTAATTCCTTGAGGTATAGAATTAGGTTAAGGTTTTTATCTTTTTTAATATAGGCATTTATTACTGTAAATCTCTCGGTACTGCTTTTGCTGCATTTCATACGTTTTGGAATGTTATGTTTTCATCTCATCTTTTTTGTCTCAAGATAATTTTTTAAAATTCCCTTTTGATTTCTTGTTTGACCAATTGGTTGTTAAAGGATGCATTGTTTAATTTCCACACATTTGTGAGTTTTCCAGCTTTCCTACTGATATTGATTTCTAGTTGTGGTTGAAGAAGATACTTGAAGAAGATACTTGGTATAATTTCAATACTCTTAAATTTGTTAAGATTTGTTTTGGGGCCTATCATGTGATCAACCTTGGAGAACATTCCATGTGTGCTTGAGAAGAATGTGTATTCTGCTGTTGTTAAATGAAATGTTCTGTATATGTTTGTTAGGTTCATTTTGTCTAAACTGTAGTTGAAGTCCAATTCCTTCATGATTTTCTGTCTGGATGATTAATCCAGTATTAAATGTGGGATATTAAATTTTTTCCTATTATTGTATGTTGCCTATCTGTTCCTTCAGTTCTGTCACTGCTTTATATATTTGGGTGTTCTGATATTGGGTGTGCATATATTTATAATTGCTTTATCTTCCTGGTTGACTTGACTCATCCAATTATATATTCATATAATGCCCTTCTTTGTCTCTTGCAGCAATATTTGACTTAAAATCTATTTTGTCTGATATAAATATGGCCATTCCATTCTCTTTTGGTTACCATTTGCCTGGAATATATTTTTCTATTCACTTTCAGCCTATGTATGTTCTCGAGTCTAAAGCAAGTCTTGTAGACAGCACATACGTCTTATGAATTGTTGTTCTTGCCATTTAATTACATTTTTAAAAAATTGTATAGGAAAAGACTTACTACTGCTGTCTTGTTAGTTATGTTTTTTCTTACTGTCTTGTAACTTTTTCATACCTTTTTTCACCATTGTTATCTTTATTTGGGTTTGTTGTTTTTTTTGTAGTAATACTCTTTGATTTTTTTTCTTCTTTTCTTGTATCTTCTGTAGATTTTTTCTTCGTGGCTACCATTAGTTTTACATGAAATATCTTATAACACATTATTTAAATTAAAAAATAACTTAAATCACATACAAAAACCCCTACTTCTCCCTCCACATACTTCATGTTACCAATGTCATAAGTTATATTTTTCATATTTTCTATCCTTTAATATATTTTTCTAGCTATAAGTTATTTTTAACATTCTTGTCTTTTAACTCTTATGCCTGAATTGAAAATGATTTACATATCATTATAGTATTATAGTATTCTGTATTTATCTCTATATTTATCTTTACCATTAAGTTACATAGTTTCCTACTCTTTTACATTATTATTTAACATGTTTTCATTTCAACTTAATGGAATCCCTTTAGCATTTCTTGTAAGGTAGGTCTAATGGTGATAAACTTTCTAGGCTTTTTTTTTGGTCTGGGAAAAGCTTTACCTTTCCTTTATGTTTAAAAGACAGTTTTGTCAGATATTGTGCTCTTGGTTGGTTGTTATTATTCTACTTCCTTCTGTCTCACAAGTTTTCTGCTGAGAAATCTACTTATAGTCTGGAATTTTCCTTGTATGTGACTAGTCACTTTTCTCTTGTTATTTTAAAAATTCCTTCTTTGTCTTTGATTTTGGCAATTTTATTATAATTTGTCTTGGTATTGACTTATTTGAGTTCCTCAGATTTGGGCTTCTTGAATCTGAAAGCCTATTTCCTTCCTCATATTTGGGAAGTTTTGGCCATTATTCCTTTAAATAAGCTTTCTTCCCCCTTTGTTTCTCATTTCTCCTGTTTAAAATTTCATAATGTGTATATTGGTCTGCTTAATTATTTTCCATAAATCCTTAAGGGTTTCTTCTGTTTTATTCTTTTTTCTTTTTGTTCCTCTGACTGGATAATTTCGAATGATCTATCCTCAAGTTAGCAATATTTTTCTGCTTGATCAAGTCTGCTCTTGAATATCTCTGGTGGGTTTTTTCAGTTCAGTTATTGCATTCTTCAGCTACAAAATTTCTGTTATTTTAAAATATTTTCTGTTTGATGAAGTTTTTATTTTTTGTATATATTGTTGTCCTGAACTAATGAACATCTTTATGATGGTTATTTTTAATTCTTTGTCAGGTAATTCACATATCTCTGTTTCTTTGAGGTTGGTTTCTAGAAACTTATTTTATTCCTTTGACTTGATTATTTTCTCATTTATTCATATTTCTTGTACCTTTGTGTTGGTATTTATGCACTTGAAAAAAATCCACCTCTCATAATCTTTACAAACTGGATTTGTAAAGGGAAAGGCATTCATCAATCAGCCCAACTAGGGATTCTGGAAGACTCTCAAATCCTTTCTGTGATGTGTCTTCTCTAGGCCTGTGCATATAGATTTCTAATTAGAAAGATTTATTAGATTTTTTCAGGAGCTTTTAATGAATGATGCCTGACTGATGCCTGACTGCTGTACTGTGAGTCCTCTGAAGAAGCAGCACACCACCTGCTATTTTATATTCTCAGAGCTTCCCAGGCATCTAGAATATGCCAGGTCCTATCAGTCCACAAAGCCAGGATATTCAGAAACTAACCCCTTGGGTATCCCATCAAAAAGCAGGAAATTGGATGCATACTTTACTTTTCCCTTTCCTTCCTGAGGGAGAGGCTGCTGAACTGTGTCGGCTTCTGTCAGCTTACCTCGGGCCCTCTGGAGGGGCAGCAAGTTGCCCAAAAATTTTGTTTTCAGTGACCACCAGACATTTAGAATACTCTGGGTCTCATTAGCTCTCTTCTACAGGTGAGACAAAAGCCAGTCCCTTAGGCAGCCTTCTCCAAAAGTCAGAATGTTGGACATGCAGTCTAGTCTCCTTTCTCTCCCTACGGAGAATCTGGGAGCTCAAAGTTTCTTCCCAATTGCATGACTCTGCTGGAAGGAGGGACTCTGGTGAGAGGATGCCAAAAATCTGCCTTCTGGCTTTGATGTGGCACATTTCTTGCTCATCTGGAGTGCAGGATGTATCATAGAGGAAATTAATCCATGTATTGTTGAATCAGTGTCTCCATGAGAGAAAGGAGAGTCTGGAGCATCCTATTCTGCCATCTTGCTGACATTACTCCTAACCACACTTACCTTGTTTTTCTTCCTTCACTTCCTTCACTACATGCTTCCGTAAGGTTATCTTTCTGAGCTGTAGCCTCTTTTATTGCCATCTAAGGAAATCTTAGATTACCTTGGGCTCAGACCTTGACTCCTTTTTTCTATTGTTACATTTTTACCTTAGGTGAAAATATCTAATCCAATCACTTGAAATAACATCAGTATGCTAATGACTGCCAAGTTTAAATCATTAGCCCAGACCTCTTTGCTGGACTCTATCCTCATATATCCCACTACCTTCCCATCATATGCATTTGAATTTCCTATAGAAATCTTAAACTTAACATGACCCAAATAGTGCTATTAATATCATCATCCATTGCGAAATGTGCTCCTCCTCAAGCTTTCCCCATCTAAGTACTTTGGATCATTACCTATTAGTTTCCCAAGCCCAAAATCTAGGAGTGATTCTTCATTTTCATTTTTTACTTAAATCCTAAAACCACTCAAGGAATAAATTCTGTGGAATATTTCTCTAAAATGTATCTACAATCCTTCCACTTTTCTCTGCTGCCACTATTACAGTCCTAATCTGGCCACTGCCATCTCCCATATGAATATTTCCACTGTTCTTCAAACCAGTTTTCCTGCCCTCATTTTTGACCCTCAATACAGAGTATCCTTCAGAAGTGTAAGTTAGGTACATAATTTGCTTATATAAAACCCTCCACACCTGCAGTCCCAGCTACTTAGGAGGCTGAGGCAGAATGATTGCTTGAGTCCAGTTCAAGGCTCCAGTGAGCTCTGATCACACCACTGCACTTCAGCCTGGGCATTAGAGCAAGACCCTGTCTTAACAATAAATAAGTAAAAAATAAAACCCTGGAGGGAGCCAAGATGGCTGAAAAGGAACAGCTCTGGTCTACAGCTCCCAGTGTGAGCAACGCAGAAGACGGGTGATTTCTGCATTTCCATCTGAGGTACCAGGTTCATCTCACTGGGGAGTGCCAGACAGTGGGCGCAGGACAGTGGGTGCAGCGCACTGTGCGCGAGCCGAGGCAGGGCAAGGCATTCTCTGACTCAGGAAGTGCAAGGGGTCAGGGAGTTCCCTTTCCTAGTCAAAGAAAGGGGTGACAGACGGCACCTGGAAAATTGGGTCACTCCCACCCCAATACTGTGCTTTTCCGACAGGCTTAAAAAACGGCACACCAGGAGATTATACCCTGCACTTGGCTCGGAGGGTCCTAAATGCCCACGGAGTCTCGCTGATTGCTAGCACAGCAGTCTGAGATCAAACTGCAAGGCGACAGCTAGGCTGGGGGAGGGGTGCCCACCATTGCCCAGGCTTCCTTAGGTAAACAAAGCAGCCAGAAAGCTCGAACTGGGTGGAGCCCACCACAGCTTAAGGAGGCCTGCCTGCCTCTGTAGGCTCCACCTCTGGGGGCAGGGCACAGACAAACAAAAAGACAGCAGTAACCTCTGCAGACTTAAATGTCCCTGTCTGACAGCTTTGAAGAGAGCAGTGGTTCTCCCAGTATGCAGCTGGAGATCTGAGAATGGGCAGACTGCCTCCTCAAGTGGGTCCCTGAGCAGCCTAACTGGGAGGCACCCCCCAGTAGGGGCAGACTGACACCTCACACGGCCGGGTACTCCTCTGAGACAAAACTTCCAGAGGAACGATCAGACAGCAGCATTCGTGGTTCATGAAAATCCGCTGTTCTGCAGCCACCCCTGCTGGTACCCAGGCGAACAGGGTCTGGAGTGCACCTCTAGCAAACTCCAACAGACCTGCAGCTGAGGGTTCTGTCTGTTAGAAGGAAAACTAACAAACAGAAAGGACATCCACACCAAAAACCCATCTGTACATCACCATCATCAAAGACCAAAAGTAGATAAAACCACAAAGATGGGGAAAAAAACAGAGCAGAAAAACTGGAAACTCTAAAAAGCAGAGCACCTCTCCTCCTCCAAAGGAACGCAGCTCCTCACCAGCAACGGAACAAAGCTGGACGGAGAATTACTTTGACGAGTTGAGAGAAGAAGGCTTCAGACGATCAAACTACTCCGAGCTACAGGAGGAAATTCAAACCAAAGGCAAAGAAGTTGAAACCTTTGAAAAAAATTTAGATGAATGTATAACTAGAATAACCAATACAGAGAAGTGCTTAAAGGAGCTCATGGAGCTGAAACCAAGGCTCGAGAACTACGTGAAGAATGCAGAAGCCTCAGGAGCTGATGCGATCAACTGGAAGAAAGGGTATCAGTGATGGAAGATGAACGAAATGAAGCGAGAAGGGAAGTTTAGAGAAAAAAAGAATAAAAAGAAACAAACAAAGCCTCCAAGAAATATGGGACTATGTGAAAAGATCAAATCTACATCTGATTGGTGTACCTGAAAGTAACGGGGAGAATGGAACCAAGTTGTAAAACACTCTGCAGGATATTATCCAGGAGAACTTCCCCAATCTAGCAAGGCAGGCCAACATTCAGATTCAGGAAATACAGAGAACGCCACAAAGATACTCCTCGAGAAGAGCAACTCCAAGACACATAATTGTCAGATTCACCAAAGTTGAAATGAAGGAAAAAATGTTAAGGGCAGCCAGAGAGAAAGGTCGGGTTACCCACAAAGGGAAGCCCATCAGACTACCAGCAGATCTCTCGGCAGAAACTCTACAAGCCAGAAGAGTGGGGGCCAATATTCAACATTCTTAAAGAAAAGAATTTTCAACCCAGAATTTCATATCCAGCCAAACTAAGCTTCATAAATGAAGGAGAAATAAAATACTTTACAGACAAGCAAATGCTGAGAGATTTTGTCACCACCAAGCCTGCCGTAAAAGAGCTCCTGAAGGAAGCACTAAACATGGAAAGGAACAACCAGTACCAGCCACTGCAAAATCATGCCAAATTGTAAAGACCATTGAGGCTAGGAAGAAAGTGCATCAACTAACGAACAAAATAACCAGCTAACATCATAATGACAGGATCAAATTCATACATAACAATATTAACTTTAAATGTAAATGGACTAAATGCACCAATTAAAAGACACAGACTGGCAAATTGGATAGAGTCAAGACCCATCAGTGTGCTGTATTCAGGAAACCCATCTCACGTGCAGAGACACACATAGGCTCAAAATAAAAGGATGGAGGAAGATCTACCAAGCAAATGGAAAACAAAAAAAGGCAGGGGTTGCAATCCTAGTCTCTGATAAAACAGACTTTAAACCAACAAAGATCAAAAGAGACAAAGAAGGCCATTACATAATGGTAAAGGGATGAATTCAACAACAAGAGCTAACTATCCTAAATATATATGCACCCAATACAGGAGCACCCAGATTCATAAAGTGACCTACAAAGAGACTTAGACTCCCACACAATAATAATGGGAGACTTTAACACCCCACTGTCAACATTAGACAGATCAACCAGACAGAAAGTAAACAAGGATACCCAGGAATTGAACTGAGCTCTGCACCAAGTGGACCTAATAGACATCTACAGAACTCTCCACCCCAAATCAACAGAATATACATTTTATCAGCACCACACCACACCTATTCCAAAATTGACCACATAGTTGGAAGTAAAGCTCTCCTCAGCAAATGTAAAAGATCAGAAATTATAACAAACTATCTCTCAGACCGCAGTGCAATCAAACTAGAACTCAGGATTAAGAAACTCACTCAAACCACTCAACTACATGGAAACTGAACAAGATGCTCCTGAATGACTACTGGGTGCATAAGGAAATGAAGGCAGAAAGAAAGATATTCTTTGAAACCAATGAGAACAAAGACACAACATACCACAATCTCTGGAACACATTTAAAGTAGTGTGTAGAGGGAAATTTATAGCACTAAATGCCCACAAGAGAAAGCAGGAAAGATCCAAAATTGACACCCTAACATCACAATTAAAAGAACTAGAAAAGCAAGAGCAAACACATTCAAAAGCTAGCAGAAGGCAAGAAATAACTAAAATCAGAGCAGAACGGAAGGAAATAGAGACACAAAAAAAGCCTTCAAAAAATTAATGAATCCAGGAGCTGGTTTTTTGAAAGGATCAACAAAATTGATACACTGCTAGCAAGACTAATAAAGAAGAAAAGAGAGAAGAATCAAATAGATGCAATAAAAAATGATATAGGGGATATCACCACGAACCCCACAGAAATACAAACTACCATCACAGAATACTACAGTCACCTCTATGCAAATAAACTAGAAAATCTAGAAGAAATGGATAAATTCCTCGACACATGCGCCCTCCCAAGACTAAACCAGGAAGAAGTTGAATCTCTAAATAGACCAATAACAGGATCTGAAATTGTGGCAATAATCAATAGCTTACCAACAAAAGGAGTCCAGGACCAGATGGATTCACAGCCAAATTCTACCAGAGGTACAAGGAGGAACTGGTACCATTCCTTCTGAAACTATTCCAATCAATGGAAAAAGAGGGAATCCTCCCTAACTCATTTTATGAGGCCAGCATCATCCTGATACCAAAGCCTGGCAGAGACACAACCAAAAAACAGAATTTTAGACCAATATCCTTGATGAACACTGATGCAAAAATCCTCAATAAAATACTGGCAAACTGAATCCAGCAGCATGTCAAAAAGCTTATCCACCATGATCAAGTGGGCTTCATCCCTGGGATGCAAGGCTGGTTCAATATACACAAATCAATAAATGTAATCCAGCATATAAACAGAACCAAAGACAAAAACCACGTGAATATCTCAATAGATGCAGAAAAGGCCTTTGACAAAATTCAACAACGCTTTGTGCTGAAAACTCTCAATAAATTAGGTATTGATGGGACATATCTCAAAATAATAAGAGCTATCTATGAGAAACCCACAGCCAATATCATACTGAATGGGCAAAAACTGGAAGCATTCCCTTTGAAAACTGCCACAAGACAGGGATGCCCTCTCTCACCACTCCTATTCAACATAGTGTTGGAAGTTCTGGCCAGGGCAGTTAGGTAGGAGAAGGAAATAAAGGGTATTCAATTAGGAAAAGAGGACATCAAATTGTGCCTGTTTGCAGATGACATGATTGTATATCTAGAAAACCCCATTGTCTCAGCCCAAAATCTCCTTAAGCTGATAAGCAACTTCAGCAAAGTCTCAGGATACAAAATCAATGTACAAAAATCACAAGCATTCTTATACACCAATAACAGACAAACAGAGAGCCAAATCATGAGTGAACTCCCATTCACAATTCCTTCAAAGAGAATAAAATACCTAGGAATCCAACTTACAAGGGATGTGAAGGACCTCTTCAAGGAGAACTACAAACCACTGCTCAATGAAATAAAAGAGGGTACAAACAAATGGAAGAACATTCCATGCTCATGGGTAGGAAGAATCAATATCGTGAAAATGGCCATACTGCCCAAGGTAATTTACAGATTCAATGCTATCCCCATCAAGCTACCAATGGCTTTCTTCACAGAATTGGAAAAAACTACTTTAAAGTTCATATGGAACCAAAAAAGAGCCCGCATCACCAAGTCAATCCTAAGCCAAAAGAACAAAGCTGGAGGCATCACACTACCTGACTTTAAACTATACTACAAGGCTACAGTAACCAAAACAACATGGTACTGGTACCAAAACAGAGATATAGATCAATGGAACAGAACAGAGCCCTCAGAAATAATGCTGCATATCTACAGCTATCTGATCTTTGACAAACCTGAGAAAAACAAGCAATGGGGAAAGGATTCCCTATTTAATAAATGGTGCTGGGAAAACTGGCTAGCCATATGTAGAAAGCTGAAACTGGATCCCTTCCTTACACCTTATACAGAAATCAATTCAAGATGGATTAAAGATTTAAACGTTAGACCTAAAACCATAAAAACCCTAGAAGAAAACCTAGGCATTACCATTCAGGACATAGGCATGGGCAAGGACTTCATGTCTAAAACACCAAAAGCAACGGCAACAAAAGCCAAAATTGACAAATGGGATCTCATTAAACTAAAGAGCTTCTACACAGCAAAAGAAACCACCATCAGAGTGAACAGGCAACCTACAGAACAGGAGAAAATTTTCGCAACCTACTCATCTGACAAAGGGCTAATATCCAGAATCTACAATGAACTCCAACAAATTTACAAGAAAAAAACAAACAACCCCATCAAAAAGTGGGCAAAGGACATGAACAGACACTTCTCAAAAGAAGACATTTATGCAGCCAAAAAACACATGAAAAAATGCTCACCATCACTGGCCATCAGAGAAATGCAAATCAAAACCACAATGAGATACCATCTCACACCAGTTAGAATGGCAATCATTCAAAAGTCAGGAAACAACAAGTGCTGGAGAGGATGTGGAGAAATAGGAACACTTTTACACTGTTGGTGGGACTCTAAACTAGTTCAACCCTTGTGGAATTCAGTGTGGCGATTCCTCAGGGATCTAGAACTAGAAATACCATTTGACCCAGCCATCCCATTACTGGGTATATACCCAAAGGACTATAAATCATGCTGCTATAAAGACACAGGCACACGTATGTTTATTGCAGCACTATTCACAATAGCAAAGACTTGGAACCAACCCAAATGTCCAACAATGATAGACTGGATTAAGAAAATGTGGCACATGTACACCATGGAATACTATGCAGCCGTAAAAATGATGAGTTCATGTCCTTTGTAGGGACATGGATGAAATTGGAAATCATCATTCTCAGTAAACTATCGCAAGAACAAAAAACCAAGCACTGCATATTCTCACTCATAAGTGGGAATTGAACAATGAGAACACGTGGACACAGGAAGGGGAACATCACACTCTGGGGACTGTTGTGGGGTGGGAGGAGCAGGGAGGGATAGCTTTAGGAGATATACCTAATGCTAAATGACGAGTTAATGGGTGCAGCACACCAGCATGGCACATGTATACATATGTAACTAACCTGCACATTGTGCACATGTACCCTAAAACTTAAAGTATAATAATAACAAAATTAAAGAAATGAAATAAAAAAATAAATCCCTCCATTGTAACTTACTAAACTTACTGGTTCCTGTCTATTTTTCTGACCTCAACTCCTTTCACCTTTTCCTTTCTCACTAATCCTATCCATTCTTTTTTGCCCTCATACCGTCCAGGCTTCTTGTCTTAAAAACTTCGTTGGCATCTTCCTCCAGATCATCACTAGGCTTCCTTCTTTTCCTCCTCTAGTCTCCAGTGTGACACCTCCTGAGGAGACATTCCCTGACCATGCTAGCTAATTCAGTCTACTCCATTTTTATCATTTTTCTACAATTACTTTGTCTTATTCATAGTGCTTATACATTATCTAGTGCTTATGAATAACTACTTTATTTGTTTATATATTTTTATTTCTCAAATGAGTAGAATATAAGCTCTTCAAATTCACGACCTTGTCTGGATCTTTTCTGGTTCCCTGGCCTATAGTCAATGTCCAATTAATATTTGTTGCCTATCAAATGACAAAATAAGCATAGAAAGACTCTGCCCTTGCACAAAGGGTTCTGCTCTGTTGATCTAAGAGAAAGAGAACCCAAAAAGAGTAGTCAAGTGAGCTCCTTTTTTTCAAAATCTTTCAAGAAGCCCAAACTGAAACAAGTTAATTCAAGCCAAGGAATGATCTTGTTACATTTCAATAAAGACTATCCTGGCCTTCAATATTTTTTGAATGAGGCACATGATAATTGAACAAAATAAAATAAGATTTTGTTTCAAGGAACAATTTTTAGCCATTAAGGCACTACATGTGCAATCACATTTCTTATTTCTATATTTATATACTTAATGATTACTAATCATAATAAAGGCTTTGAAGAAATTTTAGATTGGACCGTGCCTTCAGAAAAAAAAATGTATGCTATTTTTAACACTGCTTTGGTTTTTAAATTCGCATTCTAATTATATGTAAGTTGGTAATTCAAGTAGGATCAGGTGTTACATCTGTAAAACGGTTGGGGGATTCATGCCATGGTCAGTCTTGGTTTAAACTGTGGCTCTGCTACTTACAATAGCTCCAGGGGAATCACTAAATACCCTCTGAGGTGCTATTTTCTCAGCTCTAAAATTGAGATGAGTACAGTATTAACCTCATATTCTTTGTTGTCAGAATTCAACAGGATAATATACATAGTATGTGTATCACAGAGTTAGTAGTCAATAAACGTAGCTCTTTCGACCATTACATCATATCTAACTAACCTCATTTACTTTGCTAACAGGGTCTCTGGTAGGGACTGCCTTTTTCTCTGCCTCTCTAAGCTCCTTTGTTTCTTGTCTCACCTCAGTTGAAGACTCTCAAATTTTCTGTCTTTCCATTTGAGGCTCAGCTCTGCTTAGCCTCCAGAAGCAGTCCAACCACAGACTGTGAAGATGGAGAGTAAAGACAGCTATTTTAAAAGTTAACTTATTGTGTCTAGCACTCAACTTCTCTGATGCAGCTGGACATAGAAAAATGGACTGTTGTGGGAGGGGCAGACATGAGGTACCCAGAGAGAGTGATAGAATCTTCCCATTGGTGATGTTAGCCAGACAGACATAGTGACAAGTGATTGGGAGAATATCCTTATCCAGGGAGGACGATGACCACCAAGAGTTTTGATCCAGCAGAGGAAACAGAGTCTAATATATATTGACAGAGATAATAGGAAATCCAAAGGCAGATTTCCCAGAAACACAGGAAGATTCACCCAGATTGTACTTCATTGTATGATATTTACTCACCCAAGTCTAAGCTTTGGACAAGCTTGTATCACCAGACTTTTCTCTCTAGGCTTAAGTTCTTCAGCCCTGGATTGTACTTATATCCTAGAATGAGAAGGGTTCCATGGAATTCTTCCTGCCCAGGCTCCTGATGCCTCATACTAACTGAGCTATCTCTCACTGTGGAGAAAACTTCCAGTTGTTACAAGGCTGATTGTAACCTCTTGTAACTTGATTGTAACTTGAAGATTAATTGGACCTATTCTGATGAGCTTCAACAAGACTCATACTAAAAAAAAATTGGAACATCAAAAAATGAACTATGTAAGAGCAGGTCAGTAGAAACCTGACTTAACTATGGTTTGTGAGAAAAAGACCTAGGGCAAGTAACCAACTGGTGATAACTGACTGTAAGTCAGTAGTGTGACATGGCAGCGAAAATGTGTAATGCATACTGGGCTGCATAACCAGATATAGTTTGTAGAGTAAGAAGTGTGATAGTCCTGCTGATTCTATTCCAGGAAGAGCCTATCTGCAGCATGGTGCTTTGTTCTGGGATTCAAATTTCCACAAAAACTCAGGAAAGCTTCGGTGTGTTTTAGAGAGGGGGCTGGGACTGAAGGATTGGGATTGTGCAGGAGGACACTACCAGGTCATAACTCTGAAGGTTCTGGAAGCCACCGCAAATGGAATATAGCCTTCTTTCTTCAAATACATGAAGGAGGGGGTCTCTGGAGTTCTAAATTAAAGCAACCAAAGAATACAATTTAGAAGGTTGAAGATTTTGGCAAACTGAAAGGAAAGAAACTTTTATCAGTGTGATTTTTTAAGTAGTAAACTCATCCTCTTTAGTAGAAGTGTATAAAGAGAGGCTTATGGCTATCTTCCAAACATCTGCATTGACACAGGATTTGAGCTCAATGACTTTAAGACATTTTTTCACTCTAAGATACTGTGTGATTTTGGGTGTGTTACTTGGCCTCTTTGAATGTCTTTTTTTCTTACCTAAAAATGGAAGTAGAATAGTATCTGTCTTCATAAGATTATGTGTGAATGAAATGAAATAATTGGTGTGAAACATTTAGGACAATGCTTAACACCTACTAAGTTCTCAATGAATGAGTTATGAGTTAATCTAGCAAATTCTTGACCAACTGAATAAATAAAATCTCACCTATCCCTGTTTATACCTTACTATCCTCTGTCAATAACATGGTTCTGGTCTTCACTTTCATTTCTTATAAAGTTTTATTTATTTATTATTTAATTGCCTACAAGGATTTAGCAGTTTCTTAGCAGGTGGGACATGAAACTGAAAATTGAATACAGCAGGAACAAATCTCAATTTAGGACCTGAATGTTATTTCCAAGGCTATTGGATTAAGAACAATATTTTAACATGACAGTAGATGGAATTTATTTTTCTCATATGTCAATGTAATTATAGAGACTTCTGCAATAGAAGATGTGCAGACTGCAGGCTATGATCATTCCGTTACCTATACACAGGTTGGGATTACCTGGGCAGTTTCTGAAGTCAAGATGCTAAAATGACCCTCAGGACAGAGTTCTTAAAATTTTATGAGCAATATGTTTCTCCCAAAAGCTAGCTTACCATTTAGATATTTTGTATAATGAACAATTCATCTAAGGGCCATTTAAGCAATTTAATAGGGCATACAGTAATATTTGGCAACAGTATTTGCTTACTAAATGTTGATCAAATAAACGATTTGGAAAAAGAAAAAGCTGCTGGACTTCAAAGCCTAGAAATGCAAGGATAAACACTTTGCAAAAAGTTGCTCAAAACTAAAGGTGTGTGACTAATGCATACAGTAACTTAAACATGGCTCACCTATTTTGGTCCAAATTGTTCAATGAATATGTGCAAAAATATTTTAGAATACAATTAGTGGGTGTGTGTGTGTGTGTGTGTGCATGTTCCAGGATCTTAAGTCACAGACTTTATGAGTACAAGAATTTACTTAACCAAGTCAATCTGCTTAAGTTTTGAAAATCATACATATAGCTGCAGCCCCCTATACCCCTAATGTTCATATTAAAATGGGTATTACATTTTTGGGGTCATAACTGGCAGTCTTGATTCCTAAAGTGGAGCAAGTCACTTAAGCAAAAAGGCTTTTGCTTCTGTTTTCTTACATATTAGAAGGTGAGATCAATAATTGCCTCCTCAAAATGAGAGGAATTCTACATTAATGCATTTGGAGCCTTTAAAAATATGTATGAGAATACCAAGATCAGTAAAATTAGGCCATTTAATTTTGTGTGTTAGTGGTGTTGACAGTATTTTGGATAGGGGAGGGCCAAAAATGGCAATTCAAAATCTAAATAGAAAAAGAATGTGAATTGCTACTTCTAAAATATTTCATCTGATTCAGCAATTACTTTTTAAGACTGAAATATTATCATATTTTTTAAACATTTATTTTTTAATAGTTGTAAATATACATAATGTACAATTTACCATTTTAATCATTTTTAAGTGTGCAGGTCAGTGGCATTATGTACATTCACATTGTTGTACAGCCATCACTGTCATTCATCCACAGAACATTTTTCATCTTGCAAAACTGGAATTCTGTACTCATTAAGCTTAAGCAATAATATTTTAAAAATACTTTAAATATAATTTTTATTTCACTTATAAAGCACTTTATGTATTACGAAGATATGGCATATATTTTATCTTATTTTTACAGCGACAACCTTTTAAGATCGGTCTCAAGGCTCAGAAACATTCAATAACTTGCTAAATCTCACCCTTCTGGTTAATTGGAGAACCAGAACTTGAACTTAGATCATTTGGCATCCGGTCCAATATTCTTTCCTGCTTAATCTCATAGGTAATGCAAAACTCACTCATTCTCTGTTTCACCTGATCTCTCAAGTAACTGGGATTTTTTAAAATTTTGTTAATCTACTGTAAACTTTGTGCTTCCTTTGCAAGTTCTCCTTTAATCCTAAGTATTTGGGATTTGTATTTTGTTCCGATGAGATTAAGATCATGTCAGGTTCACTTTAATTGACATCCTTAAAGCTTTAAATGATGTAGGTAGAAAATGATCTTAAAATGAACTTGTCCAATGAATGAACCTTGAGAATATTACGCTAAGTGAAATAAACCAGTCACAAAAAACAAATACTGTATGATTCCACTTATGTAAGATATCTCAAATAGTTACATTTGAAGAAACAGAAACTAGAATGGCTGTTGCCAGTGCTAGGGTGGAGGGGAAATGGGAGTTGTTTAATTTGTACAGTTTCAGTTTTACAAGATGAAAAAGTTCTGGTGATTGCTCATACACAATGTGATATTATTAACACTACTGAATGGTACACTTAAAAATTGTTAAGATGGTAAATGTGAGGTATGTTTTAAACCAAAATTAAAGAAAACAAGAAAACAAATGGCCTAGTCAGATTTTTAAAAATGTTTTTTGACATAAACACCTTTTGCCCTGTAGTTTTCTGCAGTGTTCCTAATTTTCTGAGGCTCTAACAGCAAGAAAGGGCATCCTCTTTAACTTTGCTTCCAGCTACATGGCCAATAAGTTTGTTTGCTCCTCTTGTTATTTCATTCATGGTTTCACTGATTAAAGGTGGCCAAATCACATTACTTTCTTAGGTCTCTGCTTCTTTAGTGTGATATCAGACTAATATATTATACTTCGTGCTCTTAAGTATCCTGCTGGTAAGGGTTAATGGAATAATATATGGGAAGCTTTCAAATTCTTTATATTGAAACTCTCTTCCTAGATTTGTAAGTACGTTAAGAGTCACATGGCCCAGACACATGACTACAAAGACCTACAAAGACAATTTCTCTTCATCGATAGGGTCGGTAGCACCATAATACAACTTGGATTTGGGACTCATTCATTCAGAAATTACACACTAAACAGTGAATATGTTCCAGGTTATGCTGGGAGCTGGAAATGGAGATAAACAAGCTAGATTAGGCATTTCCATTCTAATGTTAGGAAGGAGATTGTAAACAACTGCAGAGAAAAAGACCCATTGAAAGAATTCACCTAAGCCAAAAGAAGCATATCTTTTTTTATTGACATATCTGAGTTCCAGGTTAAAAAAAAAAGTTATCTTGAAGAACTTCACTTTCCATTTTCACATCAAAATTTAGAAAATGAGCATAATAACTGGTAGCCCATCATACATCCTTACACTGTAAACGCTGTTACTTAGGTCCTTATTCTTGTGGCTTGGGCTCTGAATATCTAATTAAAGAGTGAAAAATTCAGTCTTTGTTTTTGGTAGGGGCAAATACTCAGATGAAGGCCTGACCTAATTCACGTTTCACAAGGGCCTAAGCCCTGCTGTCCATGCCAGGAGGTGGGAGAAGGGAAGGAGGCTGTGGCTAAGGGCTCATCCCAGAGGGCAAAGTAGTGCCCCAGAAGCTTCTCTCCCTTCTTTTGACCTTGCTCCAGACACAGCTCAGTTCCTTTCATAGTTTTCTTTCAGGTGTGGTGGCAGTTACTTGAATCATATCATACTTGTTATTTACTTGCACCTTCCATTTCAGACCCTGACTGGGATAATTTCAGAAGACAGCATCTCTGCTTTTGACTGGCTTTTTTCAGAAGCTGTTGGAGAGTACTTGCTGAGTTTTAGGGTCCCCCTGCACCTTAGGATCCTAAAGGAAGTTGTTTCAGAGGTGATGAAAAGATAATTGTTGGTTTTGCTCCACATGTGTGATTCCAAAAGTGTTATCTGACTCATCTCCAGTATGCTGGGTAGCTCTTATGCAGGCAGAAGTCCAGTTCTGGGAGATCTAGCTTATGTATTATAGCATTATGTTCATAGGAAGAGATCACACTAATTGTAACCATTTGTTAAAGGCTGCTGTCTGACAGTCACTTACATGTATTAACTCTAATACTTATAACAACTCTGTATAGTCAATATCATTCCCATTTTACAGATATACAAATGGAGAGACTAAATATTCAGGAAGTATTAGGTGAGGCAGACAGAGAGAGCTGTTGGATTTCCATGTCCAAGCTTTTTTTCCCTTTCTTTCTTTCTTTTTTTTTTTTTTTTACAAATTAGGTCTTCATTATTTCTTCAGGACTCTCTCCATTGACAATTATAAATTTGGTGGGTATTTTTCTGACTAATTCATTAAGTGCATACTAATTTGACCCCTTTCAGAAATAGTCAGTATTAGTATACTTTAATGCTTCAACTTATATTTCCACTATGCTATAACTTTGTTTGTTTGTTTATTTATTTATTTTGAGATGGAGTCTTGCTCTGTCATGCAGGCTGGAGTGCAGTGGTGTGATCTCAGCTCACTTCAGCCTCCACCTCCCGGGTTCAAGCCTCAGCCTCCCAAGTAGCTGGGACTACAGATGCCCACCACCACACCTGGCTAATTTTTGTATTTTTAGTAGAGATGGGGTTTCACCATGTTGGCCAGGCTGGTCTTGAAATCCTGACCTCAGGTGATCCACCTGCCTTGGCCTCCCAAAGTGCTAGGATTACAGGAGTGAGCCACTGCTCCTGGCCCACTATGCTATACTTTTAACAATGGACCTAGACATTTTCTTAAATCCTTAAACAAGTAAAGGAGCAAACTAAACAGTACTGAATTTCTGCAAGAGTGAGATTAAAAAAAAAAAAAAGTTTTCTTAATGCCTTAAACCCTGAATTGTGTTTTTTCTCTGTACCCAACCCCTGGCTGCAAAATGTCATCATACCAATTTTTATTAGAAGAGAAAAAAAGCAAATGTTATAAATGAAAAAAAAAAAAACAACTTTGTTACAGCTACATGAGCTGCCCAAGTACCCAAGTGGAACTTTAAATCCTGATGTTATATTCAAAAGGACATTGCTGTGTCCTGGAGCTCAGAGAGCCTCTCAATGGGTGACTCATTGGTCCTTGACCCTAGGAGATGGCATTTTGATTTTGATTGCTTTTTTATCAAGAGTTTAGAATCTTTCTCAGTATATTGCTTTCAGGGCATTTTTCTTGGCTAATATTTGGGCAAAAATCATTTTTATTCCTATTGAAAGGAAGGTTTTCACCAGAATTCAGAACAGAAAAGCTTCAGCTTGTATCCCTCTAAAATAGTTTGGTTTCATTATAATATCAACTGACAATCATAACAAATGCATTTTCCCAAACTTTGAGACAATGCTTTAATAGAAAATTAAATGAAAGAAATAAATTCTACTAGATTCTTTTCTCCATTAAAAATGTAACAAATGTAACCAACATTTAATAATTAGTTTCTATATTCTAGGTGATGTATTAGTTGTTTTGACAAGTATTGGCAAATACTTATATGTAATGAACCTATAGGGTTCTTTTCTAAAATACAGAGTTTGTCTCTTTGAGGTAATACCATGATTAATTTCAGTGATTTCAAATAAATGTTTTTAAAGTCTATGCCTACTCTCTCTCTCTCTCTTTCTCTCTCTCTCTCTCCCTCTCAGCAGAGTACTAAGGACCAATACAATTTAATCAATTTTATAATGCAAAATTATTATTAGCATATTGAACTGCATATCACAAAGAGATATTTTGAAGAAGCTTTTGGTATGTGCACAGCTGTTTATGACTATACTCACTAAACTATACATCTATGTTTTTAAGCTTTTGTGTTTGAGTGTTACAGTTTTTTTATCAAGGTAAAATATACACAACATAAAATTTACCATTTTAAACGATTTTAGGCATACAATTCTGTGGCATTAAGTACATTCACATTATTATGCAAACATCACCACTCTCTATCTCCAGAATTTTTTCATCTTCCTCAACTAAAACTCTATACCAATCAAACACTAACTCCTCCTCATTCTTCCCTCTCCTAGCCCCTGGCAACCATCACTCTACTTTCTGGCTCTATAAATTTGATTACTCTAGGCACCTCATATAAATTGAATCATGTAATATTTGTTTTTTGTGACTCCTTATTTCACTTTGCGTGGGTCTGGAACTTTCATTTATACTGTATCATGTATCAGAATTTTCTTATTTTTAAAGACTGAATAATATAGTATTATATGAATATACCACATTTTGTTTACCCATTCTTCTGTCAATGAACATTTGGTGATATGATTTGGCTCTGTGTCCTCACCCAAATCTTATCTCAAATTGTAATCCCCACGTGTTAGGGGAGGGGCCTTGTCAGAGGTGATTGAATCATGGGGGCAGACTTCCCCCTTGCTGTTCTCATGATAGTGAGTTCTCATGAGATCTGTTTGTTTCAAAGTGTGTAGCACTTTGCCCTTTATTCCCTTTCTGCTGCTCTGCCATGTGAAGAAGGTGCTTGCTTCCCCTTCGCCCTTCTGCCACTATTGTAAGTTTCCTGAGGTCTCCCCAACCATGCTTCCTGTACAGCCTGTGTAACTGTGAGTCAATTAAATCTCTTTTCTTCATAAATTACCCAGTCTCAGGTAATTCTTCATAGCAGTAAGATAATAGACTAATACACACCTCTTTACACTTTGCTGTTTGTTTTCCATTAGCTGAAGAGTGATTTAGCTAAGTTGATTATAATCATTCTTAAAACAGAAGTAAATAGTCTCTGAGTGAGGCTTTGAGAAACGTTTAATTAAGTAAAGTACATCAGCTTTAGTAAATACATTTTATGACATCTGTTTTAATCACTGAAAGGCCTTCTTATTTCATATACTTTCAATTTATTAATGATGTTTTAGATAATTAATATTATAGGAGTGATGGCTTCTAGAAAAGTGACACAGTTGTTTAAATTAAGATTTTAAAATCTAGATGTTAACTCTGTATGATTATGTGTTCTGGTAAGGGACCAAATATTTGATGATATCCATAGTAAAACCTTTCATCTTTAAACTCACGAATTATTATTACTTATGGTTGCTTATTTTGTATCTATGTCAAGCCCTTTGTTGCTCAGCTAACAAATCCTCTGAGAATTGAGGAATTGAGACCAAGCTAAAGATCAACTCTCTAACAACCCAGCGTTTTGGTAACAGATACCATCATCTTTAAACCAACATTGCATCTTAAAAGGCAAAGCGTTAAGTCACTGCAGTGTCATCTCTGAAACAGAAAAACATGGCCAGCCTATCATGAGATGAGGGTGGAATAGTAGTTAGCCATTGCTATACTTTGTCAGGCATTTTGTATGTCCCTAAGCCATGCAACCCACTCCCACCCTGCTCCTAGACAGTATATGTCTGTCACTAATTCTTAAAATCTCTACTCCTGGCAGAGTCTTGAGTGACTTTGTAATTTTCCCAGCTATTTTTATTGGGCCATTCTGACCTAGATCATTTGAGGGAGGAAAGAGAGGCTGCTAAAGAGATGAAGGCTTTTAATGAGGCTCTTTTCACCGAAGTCTTTACAAATTAGGTCAGTTGCAATCTGATGAAAGCAGGGTATAGTCTGGAGTGGATAAGTAGGAAATTGCACTGAGATATAGGACAGCCTCTTCAGAATGACTTCTAATGCCCAGATGAGGTTTTTTTTTTTAATTTATTTTTTGGAAGCAAACTGCAATGTTAAGAAATCCAGAGTTTGGAAGTGACTATGGTGTAAGGGGGCTGGAGATTAGAATCATGGGAGGGACATCTTGATCCTGGGTACCACTTCAGACCAAGGAGCTGTGAAAATATGCACCTGATTCTTTGATGTACTCTTTAAATGGAACCAGGCAAATGTCACAGGCCTATTTGCAACAAGGATGCTGGCACACAGAGAAGGTAAGAAATTGGCCCAAATTTTTTGAACCAGGAGTGACAGGTATGGGGATACGATCTAAGTCTTCTGATCCCAGAATCCTGATTACTTTCTTTTTTTTTTCTTTTTTTTTTTTTTTTAATTTTTTTTTATTATACTTTAAGTTTTAGGGTACATGTGCACATTGTGCAGGTTAGTTACATATGTATACATGTGCCATTCTGGTGTGCTGCACCCACTAACTCGTCATCTAGCATTAGGTATATCTCCCAATGCTATCCCTCCCCCCTCCCCCCACCCCACAACAGTCCCCAGAGTGTGATATTCCCCTTCCTGTGTCCATGTGATCTCATTGTTCAATTCCCACCTATGAGTGAGAATATGCGGTGTTTGGTTTTTTGTTCTTGTGATAGTTTACTGAGAATGATGGTTTCCAGTTTCATCCATGTCCCTACAAAGGACATGAACTCATCATTTTTTATGGCTACATAGTATTCCATGGTGTATATGTGCCACATTTTCTTAATCCAGTCTATCATTGTTGGACATTTGGGTTGGTTCCAAGTCTTTGCTATTGTGAATAATGCCGCAATAAACATACGTGTGCATGTGTCTTTATAGCAGCATGATTTATAGTCCTTTGGGTATATACCCAGTAATGGGATGGCTGGGTCAAATGGTATTTCTAGTTCTAGATCCCTGAGGAATCGCCACACCGACTTCCACAATGGTTGAACTAGTTTACAGTCCCACCAACAGTGTAAAAGTGTTCCTATTTCTCCACATCCTCTCCAGCACCTGTTGTTTCCTGACTTTTTAATGATTGCCATTCTAACTGGTGTGAGATGATATCTCATAGTGGTTTTGATTTGCATTTCTCTGATGGCCAGTGATGATGAGCATTTTTTCATGTGTTTTTTGGCTGCATAAATGTCTTCTTTTGTGAAGTGTCTGTTCATGTCCTTCGCCCACTTTTTGATGGGGTTGTTTGTTTTTTTCTTGTAAATTTGTTTGAGTTCATTGTAGATTCTGGATATTAGCCCTTTGTCAGATGAGTAGGTTGCAAAAATTTTCTCCCATGTTGTAGGTTGCCTGTTCACTCTGATGGTAGTTTCTTTTGCTGTGCAGAAGCTCTTTAGTTTAATTAGATCCCATTTGTCAATTTTGTCTTTTGTTGCCATTGCTTTTGGTGTTTTGGACATGAAGTCCTTGCCCACGCCTATGTCCTGAATGGTAATGCCTAGGTTTTCTTCTAGGGTTTTTATGCTTTTAGGTCTAACGTTTAAATCTTTAATCCATCTTGAATTGATTTTTGTATAAGGTGTAAGGAAGGGATCCAGTTTCAGCTTTCTACATATGGCTAGCCAGTTTTCCCAGCACCATTTATTAAATAGGGAATCCTTTCCCCATTGCATGTTTTTCTCAGGTTTATCAAAGATCAGATAGTTGTAGGTATGCGGCGTTATTTCTGAGGGCTCTGTTCTGTTCCATTGATCTATATCTCTGTTTTGGTACCAGTACCATGCTGTTTTGGTTACTGTAGCCTTGTAGTATAGTTTGAAGTCAGGTAGTGTGATGCCTCCAGCTTTGTTCTTTTGGCTTAGGATTGACTTGGCGATGCGGGCTCTTTTTTGGTTCCATATGAACTTTAAAGTAGTTTTTTCCAATTCTGTGAAGAAAGTCATTGGTAGCTTGATGGGGATGGCATTGAATCTGTAAATGACCTTGGGCAGTATGGCCATTTTCACGATATTGATTCTTCCTACCCATGAGCATGGAATGTTCTTCCAATTGTTTGTATCCTCTTTTATTTCCTTGAGCAGTGGTTTGTAGTTCTCCTTGAAGAGGTCCTTCACATCCCTTGTAAGTTGGATTCCTAGGTATTTTATTCTCTTTGAAGCAATTGTGAATGGGAGTTCACTCATGATTTGGCTCTCTGTTTGTCTGTTGTTGGTGTATAAGAATGCTTGTGATTTTTGTACATTGATTTTGTATCCTGAGACTTTGCTGAAGTTGCTTATCAGCTTAAGGAGATTTTGGGCTGAGACAATGGGGTTTTCTAGATAAACAATCATGTCGTCTGCAAACAGGGACAATTTGACTTCCTCTTTTCCTAATTGAATACCCTTTATTTCCTTCTCCTGCCTGATTGCCCTGGCCAGAACTTCCAACACTGTGTTGAATAGGAGCGGTGAGAGAGGGCATCCCTGTCTTGTGCCAGTTTTCAAAGGGAATGCTTCCAGTTTTTGCCCATTCAGTATGATATTGGCTGTGGGTTTGTCATAGATAGCTCTTATTATTTTGAAATACGTCCCATCAATACCTAATTTATTGAGAGTTTTTAGCATGAAGGGTTGTTGAATTTTGTCAAAGGCTTTTTCTGCATCTATTGAGATAATCATGTGGTTTTTGTCTTTGGCTCTGTTTATATGCTGGATTACATTTATTGATTTGCGTATATTGAACCAGCCTTGCATCCCAGGGATGAAGCCCACTTGATCGTGGTGGATAAGCTTTTTGATGTGCTGCTGGATTCGTTTTGCCAGTATTTTATTATTGAGGATTTTTGCATCAATGTTCATCAAGGATATTGGTCTAAAATTCTCTTTTTTGGTTGTGTCTCTGCCCGGCTTTGGTATCAGAATGATGCTGGCCTCATAAAATGAGTTAGGGAGGATTCCCTCTTTTTCTATTGATTGGAATAGTTTCAGAAGGAATGGTACCAGTTCCTCCTTATACCTCTGGTAGAATTCGGCTGTGAATCCATCTGGTCCTGGACTCTTTTTGGTTGGTAAACTATTGATTATTGCCACAGTTTCAGCTCCTGTTATTGGTCTATTCAGAGATTCAACTTCTTCCTGGTTTAGTCTTGGGAGAGTGTATGTGTCAAGGAATGTATCCATTTCTTCTAGATTTTCTAGTTTATTTGCGTAGAGGTGTTTGTAGTATTCTCTGATGGTAGTTTGTATTTCTGTGGGATCGGTGGTGATATCCCCTTTATCATTTTTTATTGTGTCTATTTGATTCTTCTCTCTTTTTTTCTTTATTAGTCTTGCTAGCGGTCTATCAATTTTGTTGATCCTTTCAAAAAACCAGCTCCTGGATTCATTGATTTTTTGAAGGGTTTTTTGTGTCTCTATTTCCTTCAGTTCTGCTCTGATTTTAGTTATTTCTTGCCTTCTGCTAGCTTTTGAATGTGTTTGCTCTTGCTTTTCTAGTTCTTTTAACTGTGATGTTAGGGTGTCAATTTTGGATCTTTCCTGCTTTCTCTTGTGGGCATTTAGTGCTATAAATTTCCCTCTACACACTGCTTTGAATGCATCCCAGAGATTCTGGTATGTTGTGTCTTTGTTCTCGTTGGCTTCAAAGAACATCTTTATTTCTGCCTGCATTTCGTTATGTACCCAGTAGTCATTCAGGAGCAGGTTGTTCAGTTTCCATGTAGTTGAGTGGCTTTGAGTGAGATTTTTAATCCTGAGTTCTAGTTTGATTGCACTGTGGTCTGAGAGATAGTTTGTTATAATTTCTGTTCTTTTACATTTGCTGAGGAGAGCTTTACTTCCCAGTATGTGGTCAATTTTGGAATAGGTGTGGTGTGGTGCTGAAAAAAATGTATATTCTGTTGATTTGGGGTGGAGAGTTCTGTAGATGTCTATTAGGTCCGCTTGGTGCAGAGCTGAGTTCAATTCCTGGGTATCCTTGTTGACTTTCTGTCTCGTTGATCTGTCTAATGTTGACAGTGGGGTGTTAAAGTCTCCCATTATTAATGTGTGGGAGTCTAAGTCTCTTTGTAGGTCACTCAGGACTTGCTTTATGAATCTGGGTGCTCCTGTATTGGGTGCATATATATTTAGGATAGTTAGCTCCTCTTGTTGAATTGATCCCTTTACCATTATGTAATGGCCTTCTTTGTCTCTTTTGATCTTTGTTGGTTTAAAGTCTGTTTTATCAGAGACTAGGATTGCAACCCCTGCCTTTTTTTGTTTTCCATTTGCTTGGTAGATCTTCCTCCATCCTTTTATTTTGAGCCTATGTGTGTCTCTGCACGTGAGATGGGTTTCCTGAATACAGCACACTGATGGGTCTTGACTCTTTATCCAACTTGCCAGTCTGTGTCTTTTAATTGGAGAATTTAGTCCATTTACATTTAAAGTTAATATTGTTATGTGTGAATTTGATCCTGTCATTATGATGTTAGCTGGTGATTTTGCTCATTAGTTGATGCAGTTTCTTCCTAGTCTCAATGGTCTTTACATTTTGGCATGATTTTGCAGCGGCTGGTACCGGTTGTTCCTTTCCATGTTTAGTGCTTCCTTCAGGAGCTCTTTTAGGGCAGGCCTGGTGGTGACAAAATCTCTCAGCATTTGCTTGTCTGTAAAGTATTTTATTCCTCCTTCACTTATGAAGCTTAGTTTGGCTGGATATGAAATTCTGGGTTGGAAATTCTTTTCTTTAAGAATGTTGAATATTGGCCCCCACTCTCTTCTGGCTTGTAGGGTTTCTGCCGAGAAATCCGCTGTTAGTCTGATGGGCTTCCCTTTGAGGGTAACCCGACCTTTCTCTCTGGCTGCCCTTAACATTTTTTCCTTCATTTCAACTTTGGTGAATCTGACAATTATGTGTCTTGGAGTTGCTCTTCTCGAGGAGTATCTTTGTGGTGTTCTCTGTATTTCCTGAATCTGAATGTTGGCCTGCCTTGCTAGATTGGGGAAGTTCTCCTGGATAATATCCTGCAGAGTGTTTTCCAACTTGGTTCCATTCTCCGCATCACTTTCAGGTACACCAATGAGACGTAGATTTGGTCTTTTCACATAGTCCCATATTTCTTGGAGGCTTTGCTCATTTCTTTTTATTCTTTTTTCTCTAGACTTCCCTTCTTGCTTCATTTCATTCATTTCATCTTCCATTGCTGATACCATTTCTTCCAGTTGATCGCATCGGCTCCTGAGGCTTCTGCATTCTTCACGTAGTTCTCGAGCCTTGGTTTTCAGCTCCATCAGCTCCTTTAAGCACTTCTCTGTATTGGTTATTCTAGTTATACATTCTTCTAAATTTTTTTCAAAGTTTTCAACTTCTTTGCCTTTGGTTTGAATGTCCTCCCGTAGCTCAGAGTAATTTGATCGTCTGAAGCCTTCTTCTCTCAGCTCGTCACAATCATTCTCCATCCAGCTTTGTTCCGTTGCTGGTGAGGAACAGCGTTCCTTTGGAGGAGGAGAGGTGCTCTGCGTTTTAGAGTTTCCAGTTTTTCTGTTCTGTTTTTTCCCCATCTTTGTGGTTTTATCTACTTTTGGTCTTTGATGATGGTGATGTACAGATGGGTTTTCGGTGTGGATGTCCTTTCTGTTTGTTAGTTTTCCTTCTAACAGACAGGACCCTCAGCTGCAGGTCTGTTGGAATACCCTGCCGTGTGAGGTATCAGTGTGCCCCTGCTGGGGGGTGCCTCCCAGTTAGGCTGCTCGGGGGTCAGGGGTCAGGCACCCACTTGAGGAGGCAGTCTGCCCGTTCTCAGATCTCCAGCTGCGTGCTGGGAGAACCACTGCTCTCTTCAAAGCTGTCAGACAGGGACATTTAAGTCTGCAGAGGTTACTGCTGTCTTTTTGTTTGTCTGTGCCCTGCCCCCAGAGGTGGAGCCTACAGAGGCAGGCAAGCCTCCTTGAGCTGTGGTGGGCTCCACCCAGTTCGAGCTTCCTGGCTGCTTTGTTTACCTAAGCAAGCCTGGGCAATGGCGGGCGCCCCTCCCCCAGCCTCGCTGCCGCCTTGCAGTTTGATCTCAGACTGCTGTGCTAGCAATCAGTGAGATTCCGTGGGCGTAGGACCCTCCGAGCCAGGTGTGGGATATAGTCTCGTGGTGCGCCGTTTTTTAAGCCGGTCTGAAAAGCGCAATATTCGGGTAGGAGTGACCCGATTTTCCAGGTGCGTCCGTTACCCCTTTCTTTGACTGGGAAAGGGAACTCCCTGACCCCTTGCGCTTCCCAGGTGAGGCAATGCCTCGCCCTGCTTCGGCTCGCGCACGGTGCGCGCACCCACTGACCTGCGCCCACTGTCTGGCACTCCCTAGTGAGATGAACCTGGTACCTCAGATGGAAATGCAGAAATCACCCGTCTTCTGCGTCGCTCACGCTGGGAGCTGTAGACCGGAGCTGTTCCTATTCGGCCATCTTGGCTCCTCCCCCCCTGATTACTTTCTTTTGTACCATGCTAATAAACTTGTTTTTGTTTTTAAATGTTTATTGACAATCTACAATAAACTCTATACTAGGAGATTAAAGTAAATACTGGGTATTATAGAAACTACAATGACTACTAGTAGTAAGTACCATTTATATACTGTTAGGGTAACATATTATTCCCATTTTTCAGATAGGAGAACTGAGGCCCAGAGAAAAGAAGTAAATTTTCTCCTAGCTCAGAGGGCCAGAAACATATAACATGGGCTCCAGATTTTAGGAGATTAAGGGAATTTTTTTAGGATCACAGGGCTAGAAAAACAATTTATATTTACATATTTTATGTATAAATATACAGTTGCAGCAGGAAATGGGAAGAACATTGTCATTGACAGAAAAACATTACTATCTATGGAAACTACATTTTGTAAACATCTCAAAGGCAGTGGAAGATTAAGGTGTTAAGCACCATGTCTCTCCAGAATCATTCTTGACCCCTATAAAAGCCTTGACGGAAACACTAGGACCTCCCTAACCTTTCCGTACTTCAGTTTTCTTTTCTGTAAAATGTGGATAATGAAAGTAATTGCTCTTTGTGTTGGTGTCCTCAAGACCAACCTCAGGTTCAACAATTTCCTAGGGGGACTCACAGGACTCAGCATATGGTCACATTCACAGCTAAGATTTAACTACAGTGAAAGAATACAAAGAAAAATCAGGGGAAAAAAAGCACATGAACAAAGTCTGGGAGAAGACAGGTGCAAGCTTCCAAGAGTCCTTTCCCAGTGGAGTCACATAGAACATGTTTAATCCTCTCAGCAACAAATGGAGACAACATGTATAAGATGTTGCCAACCAGAAAAGCTCATTAGATTCTCAGCACCCAGTTTTTATTAGGGACTGATGAGGGAGGCAGACTCTACCTGGCATGTATCAAATTCTAGACACCTAGATGGTTAAGAAGATATTCATCATAAACCATATTATTTGTCCAAATAGTTGAGGCACATTGAGGCATTCTTATTAATTCTGGGAATGGTGAGGACATGCCTGAAATTCAAGTTTTTAGATGCCAGCCAAAGGTAAACCTTGTAATAAAGCCTTTCTAAGGATAGCAATCAGGCCTGCTATGTAAACTTTTTTTCTGCCCACTCTCCCAAAGTCGTGAGAATCAAATGAGATAATGTACAGACTGTTCCCAACTTACAATGGTTCAGCTTAGGATGGTTCAACTTATGATTTCTCTATTTTATGATGATGTGAAAGTGATACGCATTCAGTACATGCCTGGATTTATGATGGGGTTATGTACAGATATTATTCATGTGTAATGCCATTGTAAGTCCAGAAGAATCTGTATTGTACTTCAATAATTCTCAGCAGAGAATGAGCCTACAAACTGCACACTTCACTCTCAGCAGATTAACCAGGTGGCAAGAAGTATTATACCTAAAGAGAAAATCTCATATGGTCTCAGATATGGCACATTCTTTTGTAGATATCTTTTTGTGTTATGAATCATTACATACACATATCACCACATAGAAAAATGTCATTAATTTCATCTGTCAAACTATAGCAATAACAATCATTGCTTCCCCAGTAATCTCTTGAGTGTTATCCCTTATTGGCCAAAGACATGCACACAAGAGACAATGTCATCCTGAGGTTCAGGATTCCTCAGAGAGTGGAAGATACTCCTTCTCTGTTGGAGGCTGAAAGAGTGAGGGTCGTGATCAACTCAGTATACCACTGGAGGCTATATGAGTAAACAGTAAATTGTTTCTCATAAATGCAGAACGTTGGCAAACTGACAAACTGCGTCTGCCACCCAGAAGGAACGCAGAGGGCAGTCACGCCCCAAGTGCAGTGTTTTTTATGATTAGGTACATCTGAAGCCCTTTAGTAATAATAAGAGCCTGTTATAAATTAAGCAGCTGACCAATTGTTATCTCCTCCTCCTTGCTCTTGCTACCCAATAAATACAAAGGGCTATGAAAGCTCAAGGGCTGCCTTTGCTCACTAGAAGCAGAGAACTCTCTTTTCCTTCCCCTGGACACTTCCTTTAAAACAGTTTCTTTTGTCTTAAGTTTTCATTTCTATGTTCATCCCTTCATTCAGTCTCATAATGATGGTCTCAAGTAGTAACAGCAGTAACTGTTGTAATGATGGTCTCAAGTAGTAACAGGAGTAACTCTTGTAATGACGGTCTCAAGTAGTAACTGTCGTAGTGGTGGTCTCAAATAGTACTTGTGGCAGACAGCCACAAGTGGCGCCTGAACAGGGACAAACAGGGACATCAGGGACAAACAGAGACCTGAAGGGACCTGAAGAGGCCTACAGGGATAAATAGAGATAAGTAGGGATAAATAGAAATAAGTAGCGATAAATAGAGATAGAGACAAATAGAGATAGGTAGGGAAAGACAGGGATTTGCAGGAATTCACAGGAACTAACAGGGACCATACGGACAGATAGGGATAGATAAAGACTAGCAGAGACTAGCAAAGACTAGTAGAGACTAGCAGAAGCCAGCAGAAACTTGCAGGGACAGATAGGGTCCTATAGGGACTTGAACGAGGAAGATCTGCTGGAACAGAAAAAACTAAAATCAACCAGATGAACGAGAAACCCCGTTACAAGTCTGCTGGCAGCAACATAAGTTCAGTGCTCTAAAAAGGTACTGGTCAGTGCCCTAGAGATGCAAAGAATGGGAAGTTTTTGAATCAGGGTTACATGGGGAATAATTTTGTTATTTCTTTTCTCTTTTTTGGTTGGAGTTTGGTACACACCATCTTTTTGTTACTATTTCAGGGTTTGAGAGAATTTTTTGCCCCACCTACAGCACCTATGGAGGGTGGTGAACAGGAAAGGAAGGATGAAAATTGGCTTATACTGTCTTCTTCTGTGGCTGCAGAAATGCTAGCTTTGACTTTGGCTCTAGCTTTTGAGAATGCAAATGCAGATTGCAGAACACCTGGAAGCACAGGATTAGATCTCCCAGTCAGAGAATGGGTTGCGTTAGTTGGAGGAGACACACTCACTAAGATTCCCACTGGTATTTGGGGACCTTTGCCAACAGGATACATGGGATTAATTTTGGGTAAAAGTCATCTTAACTTACAGGGAATTACTGTAGTCCCAGGAGTTGTTGATTTTGATTGTGAAGGAGAAATTCAGGTAGTAGTGGTAATGTCACAAGATCTTTGGGTTTTTGAACTGGGAGAATATGTTGCTCAACTGTTGCTTATTCCTTGTAAATTGCACCCTTCTTCATGAAAGGAGAAATGAGAGAATCAGGGATTTGGAAGTACAACTAGGAGAGAGATTTATCTGTCACAACCCATGGTGTTTAGTGGACCCACCTGTACTGTACAAATTGAAGGCTGCACATTTTTCAATTGCCTTTCTCAATTAATTCAAAAACAAAAAGGGAGAAATGTTGGATGCTGAAAGAATGAGGGTCGTGATCAATTCAGTATACCATTGGAAGCTATCTGAGTAAACAGCAAACTGTTTCTCATAAATGCAGAATGTTGGCAAACTGACAAACTGTGTCTGCCACCCAGTAGGAATGCAGAGGGCAGTCACACCCCAAGCGCAGTGTTTCTTGTGATTAGGTACATCTGAAGCCTGTTAGTAATAATATGAACCTGTTATCAATTAAGAAGCCTACCAGTTACCTCCTCCTCCCTGCCCTTTCTACCCAATAAATACAAAGGGCTGTGGAAGCTCAGGGGCTGCCTTTGCTCACTAGAAGCAGGGAGCTCTCTTCCTCTTCCCCTGGACACTTCCTTTAAAACAGTTTCCTTTGTCTTAAGTTTTCATTTCTACCTTCATCCCTTCATTCAGTCTCGTAATGATGGTCTCAAGTAGTAATAGTAGTTAACTGTTGTAATGACGGTCTCAAGTAGTAACTGTCGTAGTGACTATCTCAAGCCACAATTCTCATGGGTTTCCTGAGGGTTTGTAGATTAGTTTGAAATTTAAAAAGAGGAAGGGGCCTCTCATAAATTTACATGGAAGGATGGGGACAGGGGGAGGGGAACCCAAGTCATTGTATAATGGTAATTAATGGGGTTACCTCTGTGGGCTGCTTCACTATGTGCCCTTCTCTGTACTGAGGACACTTGAAAATGAATGGTTCGATCCATAAAAAGTAATGGCGGCTGGGTGTGGTGGCTCACACCTGTGATCCCAACACTTTGGGAGGCTGAGGCCAGCAGATCACGAGGTCAGGAGATCAAGACCATCCTGGCCAACATGGTGAAACCCCGTATCTATTAAAAATACAAAAAAAAAATTAGCTGGGCATGGTGGTGGGCGCCTCTAGTCCCAGCTAGTCCCAGCTACTCGGGAGGCTGAGGCAGGTGAATGGCGTGAACCTGGGAGGTGGAGTTCGCGCTCCAGCCTGGGCGACAGAGAAAGACTCAGTCTCAAAAAATAATAATTATTATTAATTAATTAATTAATCAATTAAAAAAGTAATGGCAAAACTGCAATTACTTTTGCACTAACCTAATACTACCAGTTTACTTATTGCATTTCTCAGAATTGGCACCAAGAAAGGATATACATGTGCTATTAATTTGTATGAGGGAGCAAGTCATTACTTCGTTTTGTGCTATAGAAATCTTAGCACAAAAGTGATTGCAAATTGACTCATTAAAGGCCCAAGATGTTAGAATTTCTCCTTTATTATTTTGAAATACTGTTAATCCTCAATTATCTGCCTATGGATTTTCCACTTGGTGGCTAATTTAGATGCTAATTTTTAATGCCAGGCAAGGTCTCCCTAACCACCAAGAATATTTCTTTACTTGCAGATTTTTTTAGGCAATAAAAATGCTCTAGAAAGTAGAACACTTAAATCTCTTCATAAAATATATAAAATGTTAAGAATATAGAGAGGAGAGGCTTATCATTTTATTTATTATTTTGGATTATCCACAAACTTGATGTGGTTGTTTGAATCAACTGTGAGTTTTTTCTAAATCATGTGTTCTCTAGAAAAAGCAAAAAAAAATTGTTCCTTATATGAGGTAAAACAGTTAGCTTTTTTACATTGGAGATATAACTTAAGATTTATATTAGTACCTACAATGATCTGTCTTTCTTTCATTGGTCAACTAATGAATCCCCTGAGTATTGAGCAACTTAGGCCAACCTAAAGATCCAGCACATTGCTAACAAATACCATCACCTTCAAACCATCATTGCTTCTTAAAAAGCAGATCCTTAAGGTACTTCAATGTCATCTCTGAAATAGAACAACATGACAAGCCTATTCTGAGATGAGATGTTATTTTATTATGTAGAAATGATGTTATAGATTATTCAATTATTTCTTAAGTGCCTACTTTAATTATTCAAGGACTTTAAAAGAAATCCACTTGGATGAAAATTTAATAATAATAGCCATTTCCAATGCTATCACATACAATTTAACACAGTTTATATTCTTCTTTTTCCCCTTAAAATCTCTTGCTGGGTTTTGTAGCCAGGAAATCTAAAGTCATGAGAAAAACAGTATAGTTAGAGAATGAAGAAAATAGATGTTTTTCCCAATTCTTAGGCCATACTCTCCAAATGGTCCAGAAACCAGTCAAGGAAGATCAGATGTAGCCATTGTTACTTGAAGAGTTAACTGCCTGTTTCTAAAATTTAAGGGATGGCAGAAGCATCACAGTCCAACAAATTAAGACATACATGCTTCAACAAAGAATCTTGTCATAGGCCTAAGTATATCATTCCATTTGTAGCTTTAAATTGTGAATTCATTACATTTGTCAATTAACATTTTAGGTAGGAAATATATCCAGATTTAAATTATGTGGCATTGTTCTGGAATTGAGCCAGGTTCTTGGAGTCTTGGTTGTCAACGTAGGAGAGAAGGAGAGAAGAAAAGAAAGAAAAAGGAAGAAAGGGAGGGAGGAAGGGAGGGAGGGAGGGAGGGAGAAAGGGAAGGGAAGGGAAGGGAAGGGAAGGGAAGGGAAGGGAATGGAAGGGAAGGGAAGGGAAGGGAAAGGAGGGAAGGGAAGGTCTTGAAAAGTTGTTGTAGTTATTATTTTTGTTTGGTTGGTTAATCATTTAGCCTTTATATGTAAGATGACAGTAGTTTACCAACCAGAGTTACAGTGTTCTAATATCCTGTGTTTTTCTGTGTGCTTACTATTACAGTGAGTTTTGTACCTTCAGATGATTTCTTATTGCTCATTAACATCCTTTCCTTCTAATTGGAGTAGTCCTCTTTCACATTTCTTGTAGGACAGGAGCACTTTAGCCTGAATTGGCGAGACTTGCCAGAAATCAAGTTCTGACCACTGGGATGGGCGATTCTCCTCTGGCTAGGACTGGTTTAAATACTCCTTCTGTGGGTGGGCATCAGCTGAGGGAAACCGAGTTTTGCTTTGTGCTGTGACAGGGCTGCAGTGCATTCAATGCAATGTCTCACTGTTGTTGCACTCTCTTTATCACTAGTGCACGGGTTTTCTCTCTGCAGCACCCACCCAGATGCTGCTGGGGATGAAAGAAGGGTGGCATTGGCAATTCAAGACTATCAGTGCCTCTTTCAACAATATGATGTTAAAACCAGTTACTGTGATGGCTCACCTGATTTTTGGTTCTTATGAAGGTGCTTTGTTTGTGTAGATAGTTGTTAAATTGGTGTCCTTGCAGAGGGTACTATCAGTGGAGTCTATTCTTCCATCTTGTTCTACCCCTCTCCCCTCTTCGTAATTTTTTATACAGTGACCCCTGCCATGCTCCTTGACTATAAGTCATCAGTTATCTATGATACATTTAGAATTGAGTCAAGTTCTATACTGAGGTCTCTTTTCCCCAGTTGCAATAGTTCCTGAGTAAAATTTGTTTTCATCACTTTAACTACTATTCATTTCTGGCTTGCTTTGATAGGGTGCACTTGGGAATGCAGTTTATTAACTCTTGGGACTCACTGCCGGCGGATCAGGTGGCAAATGTATCTGCTTACTAAGTTAGACATCTCCCCAGTTGTTTGGTGGAAGGTATTTTTTTCTTTTTCTTTTCTTTTTTCTCAGGAGTTCTTTGGACTATCCAGAAAATAATATTCTAGTCTTTTTCCTGTTTAGCTTCTAGCATTAAAGGAACTCAGCCAATAGAAGAGCAGACATTTTTACTGTTTAGTGGCATTTGCCCACCTTCAATTTCCATGGTATGCCTGCCCCTCTTGGATCAACTTCTCTGTAGGAAAACCTTAGTTCTCCTTTCAGTTTTAGGGGGAAAAATTCCTGCCCAGTTGTATGGGCTGGAGGAAGAGCCATGTGGATCTAACTGATCTGAATCATAGACTGATGCTCTACTAATTTCCACCTTGTCTCCTCATTGCATCTTCCATGATACTTGGTGCTTCTAAACCTTATGTTTTTTTCAGATTTCTGTCTGAAATGATTGTCTTTCTTTTCATCAGTATTCTCCTCTCCAGACCCTTCTGGAGAGCAGTAGAAGAGCTTCTACTGCTCTTCTAAGTCATTTACCATTCATTTGTTCATCTACTCTTTATGTTTCAGATATTCATTGATGTATCTTTGTCTTCTTTCAAAATATCATAATTCTTATGGCTTTTTAACTGCCACCCCCCTTTGTTTGGGAAGGAGATAGAGATAAACATGCATATTTAATCTGCTGTGTTTTCTAAGTTTATTCCACACTGTGTGTTTTTATATAATGCCTTAGCTGGCAAAATCACTGGACAGAGCTGCTGGTCTGGATCACACTTCAGAGGCTTTTGTTGAGTTCTTTCTAAACTAGCTCTTATCAGCCCAATATCACTTTTGGCCCCAGTGTTCTCATTCTCCATCTCACTCACGAGAGGCAAGGTGTTTAAAACCATACATGACAAATGTGTGGATAACCTTTATTGGTACCTAAGAACTTTAATTTGGGTGAAAGAATATGCTAGGTGAATTTATTGCTCACACCATTTAAAAAGTAAAGAAAACACCACTAGCATGTTATAATACAGAAAGAATGTCTTCCTACCACAATGGTATATAAGCATAACACACATGTAAATACACTTTAGTTTTTTTCCCATTTAGTATTTAATTGATGGGATTTTTTAAAAACTAATTACTTCTCTCTGGGGACTGTTGTGGGGTGGGGGGAGGGGGGAGGGATAGCATTGGGAGATATACCTAATGCTAGATGACGAGTTAGTGGGTGCAGCGCACCAGCATGGCACATGTATGCATATGTAACTAACCTGCACAATGTGCACATGTACCCTAAAACTTAAAGTATAATAAAAAAAAAAAGAAAAAAAAATAAATAAAAACTAATTACTTCTAAGGATCATAAAACTACTATGAACAATTATAGATCAATAAATTGGATAACTAGAGGAAGTAGATATATTCCTAGACACAATACAACTTACTAAGACTGAATCATGAAAAATAGAAAATCTGAACAGACCAATAACAAATAAGGGATTGAAACACTTGAGAGAAAAAAAGAGCAGCTCAGAACCAGATGGATTCATGGTTGAATTCTACCAAACATCTAAAGAAGAACTAATATTAAATGTTTTGAAGCTCTTCCAAAAAACTCGTGGAGGAAATATTTCCAAACTCATTTTAGATAGCATTACCCGAGACCAAAGCTAGACTACAAGAAAAGAATATTATAGGCCAATATCCTTGATAAATGTAGAAACAAAAATCCTCAACAAAATATTATCAAACCAAATTTAAAAACACATTAAAAGAATGATTCATCATGATCATATTGTGTTTATTTCTAAGAAGCAAAGATGGTTCAATATATGCATATCAATAAATGTGATATACCACATTAACAAAGTTAGAGATAACCATCCTATGATCATCTCAGTAGATGCAGAAAAAACATTTGATAAAATTTAACAGCTATTCATGATAAAACCTCTCAGCAGATTAGCTATGAAGGGAATGCACCTCAACACCGTTAGGCCATATATAGCAAACCTGTAGCTGACATCATTCCCAATGGTGAAAATTTGAAAGCTTTTCCTCGAATATCAGAGACAAGATAATGATACTCTCTTCAACACTTCTTTTCAACTTAGTATTGGAAGTCCTAGCCAGAAGAATTAGGCAAAAGAAAGAAATAAAAGTCATACTAATAGCAATAGAGGAAGTGAAATTGTCTCTATTTCTTATATGTAAGATTACATAATCTTACATATAAAAAATCCTAAGGACTCTATCACAAAACTGTTAGAACTGGTAAATGAAATCAGTAAAGTTACAGGACATAGAATCAACATACAAAACTAAATAGCATTTCTATATACTAATATACTAATAACAGACTATCTGAAAGAAAAATAAAATAATCCCATTTACAATAGCAACAAAAAATTTAAATACTTAGTTGTAAATTTAACCAAGGAGGTAAATGACCCGAATGCTGAAAACTATAAAACATTGATGAAAGTAATTGAAAAAGACAAAGATAAATGAAGAGATCTCCTGTGTTCATGAACTAGAAGAATTAATTTTGTGAAAATAGTCATACTACCAAAAGCAATCTACAGATGCAAAGAAATTCTCATCAAAGTTTCAATGTGATTTTTCATAGAAATGGAGAAATGTCCTTAAATTTGCATGGAACCACAAAAAAACCCATATAGCCAAACCAATCTTAAGCAAAAAGAACAAAGCTGGGCCAGGTACAGTGGCTCATGCCTGTAATCTCAGCACTTTGGGAGGCCAAGGTGGGTGAATCACCTGAGGTCAGGAATTTGAGACTAACCTAGCCAACATAGTAAAAACCTGTCTCTACTAAAAATACAAAAATCAGCTGGGCCAGGTGGCAGGTGCCTGTGATCCCAGCTACTCAGGAGGCTGAGGCAGGAGAATTGCTTCAACCCAGGAGGCAGAGGTTGTAGTGAACCAAGATCATGCAATTGCACTCCAGCCTGGGGGACAAGTAAAACTCTGTCAAAAAAAAAAAAGAATAAAGCTGGTAGTATCACACTCCTGATTTCAAAACATATTATAAAGTCATTGTAATCAAAACATCATGTTGCCTGCATAAAAACAGAGACATCAACCCATGGAACACAATAGAAAACCAAGGGCCTAACCCATGCATTTACAGTCAACTGATTTTTGGCAAAGCTGCCAAGAACACACAATGGGAACAGGACGATTTCTTCAATTAATGGTGTCGGGAAAACTGAATATCCACATCTAGAAGAATACAATTAGACTCTAATCTTATACTACATACAAAAATCAATCAAAATGGATTAAAGACTTACATATAAAACCTGAAACTGTAAAGCTACCAGAAGAAAACATAGGGGAAAATATTCGTGACATTGATTTAAGCAATGCTTTTTTTCTTTTTAAATATGACCCCAAAAGCATAGGCAACAAAAGCAAAGATATACAAATGGGATTGCATCAAACTAACAAGCTTCTGCACAGCAGAGGAAACAAATAACAAAGTGAAGTGATGACCCACAGAATGGGAGAAAATATTTGCAAATCATAAATCTGTTAAGAGGTTAATATCCAAAAAAATAAGAAACTCAAACAACTCAATAGCAAGAAAACAAATAACCACATTAAAAAATGGACAAAGGACTTGAACACACATTTCTCAAAAGAAATCATATGAATGGCCAACAGGAATATGAGAAAATGCTCATCATCACTAATCATTCAGGAAATTCAACTTAAACCTCATTGACATATCACGTCACACCTATTAGAATGGCTTTAACAAAAATGATGAAAGTTAAGTGTTGGAGAGGATGTGGAAAACAGGGAATTTTTAAACATTGTTGGTGGAAATGTAAATTAGTATAGCCATTATGGAAAATTGTATGGAGGTTACTCAAAAAGCTAAAATTCCAATTATCATACAATCCAGTAGTCCATTTTTATATGTGTATTCAAAGAAACTGAAACCAACATGTCAAAGGAATGTCTGCACTCCTATGTTCATTGCAGCACCATTCACAATAGCGAAGATATAGAATCAACCTAAGTGTCTATCAATGTATGAATAGATAAAGAAAATGTGGTATATATATCCATTAGAATACTATTTAGCCTTAAAAAAGAGAAGATTTCTGTCACTCGTGACAGCATGGATGGATCTTGAGGATATAATGCTAAGTGAAACAAGCCTAACATAGAAAGACAAGTACCACATGGTCTCACTTATATTGGGAATCTAATAAAGTTGAATTCATAGAAGTTAGAGGGTAGAACTATGATTACCAGAGGCTGAGGGAGGCAGGGAGTTGGTGGGGAGGAGTGAGGGAATGGGAGTTGTTGATCAAAGGGACAAAATTTTAGATAGACAAGAAAAATAGATTTTGAGATCTATTGCAAGCAGAGTTACTGTAGACAATAATGTATTACATATTTCAGAATGACTAAGAATAAATCTCAAATGTCTCACCATAGAAATGATAGCTAAGTGAGATGATGGATATGTTGATTAGCTTGACTTAATTATGCCACATTGTATACATATATAAAAACATCACATTGTATCTCATAAGTAAATACAATTATGATTTTTCAATAAAAATAATCTTTTAAATAAACTAAGAAAAGAAAAACATTTCTCCTGTTTTATGAATATGTAATACTCACATTTTTATAGTACATATGATTTTTCTCCCTACATTGCTAACTAGATTCAATTATTAACTTTATAAGCATTTTAATGTACTTTTTCTGTTCAGGGCTCAATTTTCTTACATATTTGAAAAATTGTTTTAATTAAATCTTTAAAAACAATTTTTAACCCTTAAAGTCTGTTTTTATTAAACAGTTGTATTTTAAGGTAAAGATTAAATAAAATTTTTAATCTATTTGGAGGCTACAACACTTCAGGAGATTGGAAAAGAGAGTATAAAAGAAAGCAATACTTTTTTCCAGTGTTGGTTAATGAGATCTAGGGGAAAATGATAAAAGAAATGTGTTTCTCTTTGTGTTTGCAAAGGATAAAGTGAGAAAAGGTAAAAATGACGTAATTAGATAGTTTCTTTTCTTAGCTAAGATCTTGTTTTGTGGGTTAAGAAAATTGGGGCTTAATTCATTTAATTTCATAGCAGATTATATTCTGAAATTGAATTGAGGGGAAAGGTCTTTTGAGGTTAGTAAGAAGCATCAATAAGGGAGCTGAGACAGCAGCTTTTACTTCAGACTATTTCAAAAGTCAAGAGCAGAGCTAAGAATAGATGTTCATAATGGCCAATCCAGTTTTCAGACCGCAGACACATGCTCCCTGGCCCCCATGCCTGCTTAGAGCATCATCTTAGAATATGCGGTAGTTGGAGATCTCTAAAGAGACTCTGAGTCACTTCACTACTCGACCTCAAGTTCTTTTATTCCCTTGGTTCATTATTAGACTGATAGCAAAGCTGAGACAAGAACCAAGGAAAGGCTTCTGGTTCAAGAGAATGCATTGAATATTGAGCACCTGCTGAATTATCTTCCATTTCCTTTAAATTCATGAAAAACACTGGGCACATACTTATAATAATTAACACAGAATTATTGTTAAATCCTAAGAAAGAGAAATCTCTGGAGAATACAAGTAGAAATGCAAAAAAAAAAAAAAAAAAAAAAAAAAAAAAAAGACAAGAACTAGTGGGGAAAGTAGGAACTGAAGATTAGAGACATACAGTGATATTCCTAAGCTGAATTTCCCTACAGTGCTACATAGCCAATGCTGAGGCCTCCATGAAACTACTGTGGATTTACACAGATGTCTTTACATGCAAGAAACCCAGAATAACTGCGAAGGCAAAATAATGAAAAACATGTCATACGTTTAGCAAGCTTAGGAATCCAACTCCCCAAAATATGGATAATTAAACAATCAGAAACAATTTTACAATAAATGCTTTTAATAATTTTTAAAAGAAAGAATGGAATGAGAACACCCCCCAAAAATGTACAGTTGATAACAAAATAAGAACAAGGGATGATGAAACAAGAAGCAGATATTTTGAAAATGACCACTATATTTCTTAGAATTTAATAAAGTAGTTATTGAAATAAAAAGAAAACATAATATACATTGAATAGAAGATCAGAAACAGCTGAAGAAAGAATGATGAAATGGAAGAACACAACACAAAGATATAGAAATGAAAACTATGAAAGAGGAGATTTGGAAGATAGATTCAGAAAGTCCAGCACGCATATGCTATGAATTCAGAAAGGAGAAAATACAGAGAATGGTATATAACAGTATTTAATGAGATAATGGATGAGAATTCACCATGAAGAAGACATAAGTCTTCAGATTAGAAACACCTCTGAGTACTGAGTAAGATAAACAATAACCAGGAAAAACAGAAACAACTTTTGAAAGTGAAGAAAACTTTACCATAGATTTTTTTTTCAATTTTTTTTATTATACTTTAAGTTCTGGGATACATGTGCAGAATGTGCAGGTTTGTTACATAGGTATACATGTGCCATGGTGGTTTGCCACACCCATCAACCCATCATCTACATTAGGTATTTCTCCTAATGCCCATATTAATTTTATCTTATTATCTGATCTCTATTTTCAGCATATGCATTCTACCGTTCTCAGTGCACAAGGCAATAGTGCATGTAAGTACATTTTTGTCTACCGATAGTGGTGCACAGTCAAGAGTTTGGAACTCACTGATGTTTATTTCTTAGGAATATAATCTTTGAAGAGCTTAACTAAGTAGGTAATTGAGTTCAACCAAAATTGGGAGAACTCAATAAATGGCTCCTCATCTGTCCTGAGGCTATAGATTACAGAGCTCTTCAGATTAAAGCAGACTAGTAAATGAACACAGTCAGGGCAGACTGAGGGATTCCATCACACTAAATGATTGAATAAGAATAATTTTATAATCAGTAGTGGGTATGAGGTTGGAGTGGTCTGTAAGTGGCAATTAGATAAATTAGACTACAATTATGGTAGCTAAGGTAGTCAGCAAAAAACTGACAGAAAGTGTCTAGTAATGCCTGTAGCATAATTGTTAATATAATATTTACATTAAAAAGTGCTGTTATGATTTTGTTGAGCTCCCAAGGATGTAGGAGACCAAATTCCCTTTGAGAGCATAAGTATTCAAAGAGGAAGGGTAGCCCTGAAAGTGATGCTATGATTGGCAGAAAAGAAGGAAACAAGGAAGGCAAAGGCCATTTGTAGTGAATTCCAATGCATGACACAGAGAAGCTTAAAAAAAATAGTGCCGCAGCAATATGAGGACATCTGCCACAGTGAGAACTCCTAGCCCTTATATTATGGTAATTTAGTGCTGGGGAAGATGTGGAGCCTCTGTCCCAACTCTGCAAGGTCTAGGAAGATCCCTAAGAAGTTGTAAACATGAATTAGTAATGGAAAGAAAATAATCAAAGACCAGAAATATGAATCTCTTACATGAGAAGTAATTATATTCTTTTTAAAGTGGTGTTATGGATTGAATGTTTGTGTCCCCCCAAAATTTATATGTTGAAATCCCAACACTCAATGTGATGGTAGTAAAAGATGAAGCCTTTGGAAGGTAATTAGGTCATGAGTGTGGGACCCTCACAAATGGGATTAGTGTTCTTATAATAGAGACCCCAGAGAGCTCCCTTGCCCCCTTTCAGCCAGGTAAGGATACAACAAGATGGTCATGTGTAACCCAGAATACGGCTCTCAGCAGAACCCAGTCATGCTGTCACCCTCAGACTTCCTGCCTTCAGAACTGTGAGAGATAAATTCTTATTGTCTAGAAGGTACCAAGTCTGTGGTACTTTGTTATAGTAGCCAGAACTGATTAATACAGGTGAGATCAATGGTTAGGTGAGATCCCACTGTTGTATACAATTGATTATAAAAGATACAGTCACTTTACTCAAAGAATAATTTGCTCAGAGTCCTACATAATGCTATTTCTAGTTTCTTACTTTTCATTCATTTTCCTACTCAAATCAGTCTAGCTGGTGCCCTCCCATTCTACTAAAAATGTTCTTTCTAAGTCACTGATAATACTAGGTTGGCCAAGCCAAAGAAAATGGACAGTTTTAATTCTCATCTCAGCATCATTTTTCAAAGTTGGGCCCATTCTTTTTCTTTCTTTTCTTTTTTTTTCTTTTTGAGACAGAGTTTCATTCTTTTGCCCAGGCTGGAGTGAAATGATGCGATCTCAGCTCACTGCAACCTCCGCCCCCCAGGTTCAAGTGATTCTCCTGCCTGAGGCTTCCGAGTAGCTGGGATTATAGCTATTGTTTTTCTTTAAGAAGACACTTTATTCTACAGGCTTCTGCTACATGGAACTCTCATGGATGTTTCTCCTAGCTCTTGAGCCACTCTTCTTCTATCAGATTTCAAAATGTTAGAGTTAGGCTTTATCCTGGGCCCTCTACTCACTTTAGATGAGGTAATTACTCCTTTAGTATTGAAAAATACTTATATGAAAATAAGTCCCAAGTGTATATTTCCAGCCAAGATTAATTATCTCAGTTCCAGGACTACCCAAATGCCAACATACCATCTCCATTGGATTGTCTCACAGGTATTGCAAATATGTTTAAACTTCTGTTGGTACCCATTTCCCTTGCTGCAGCAGAATCTGACCTTTCGTTAGCTCACTAGTTCTGTTCTCTTGGCAATCTGATAAGGGTAAAATGTTAGCTATGTTTTTAGGCTGAATTGCTTGTGATAAAATGACCCTGGATTTCTAAACTGAATCTGGACTAGGAGCAACCCTATATGCAACTAGATGATGTGGACCTCATAGTTTTAGGCTTTCCTGAATATGGCAACTCTTGTAACTATGTATGTTTCTTACAGAGGTATGACATCTGCTGCCTAGATTAAACGCCTTTCTAAAACCTAGCCTGAGTGCACGTGTGAGCTTCCGGCTCTTTCAGGCTACTGGGAGAGGTTTTCATACAGTTATTTCTTGAGGACTGTGGGTAGAACCAAGGTGTCAATTACAGGGCACATGCTTGTTGAGTAGATTTGATACCTAAATTAAAATTGAGTCTCTTAATGGAAACATAGGAATACAGGACTAAATTATCACAGCTCAATTTCTAATGTGTTTTCCCTGGGATGGGAGTGAGGGGGCTGAGGTGTCAACGCAGAGTCTGATTGAGTTCTGACCGTGACACTGCTTTGGTCTGCTGCTACGATTTGGGAGCATAATAAGCTGCTTCATTTGCTCACATTCAAGTAGCTGTGGTGACTCCTTATATGGTGTTATCACCCCTTTCTCTCTCTCGATTTTCTTCTCACCTAATCATTTGAAAGATGAGCAGACACCTCTGAAATACTGTAAAAACAAGGCTAAATGTAGAAATATCAGTGCAGGTTAACAAGTGAGGCAGTGATGACAAATGCTCCTGTAACCCAGCATTTTAGAAAGAAGGAAACCACCATGGTTTTTTAGCACACTTTATGGAGGAGAGAAAAATAAAATTCCAAGTGTACATGAAACAGACTGCAGTGACTCAGTGGAGAATTATTGCTTCAAAAAATCATATTACACTTTCTCCCCTTTTATAGGTTTTTAAGGTAGGAGGGATAATTTTCTGATCTTTAGTAGGATACCAAAAAAAGAAAGAAAGAAAAAATGTTTCAGTCATGCTTTACATTGTTCCTGTAGAATTTTTTTTTAAACTTAGGATTCTCTTCCTTTTATTCCCAGTGTATATTACACTAATGTACCCCTGTTGATTTTCTCTGCTGAGTCAGTTTATAGATTACATAGAAAAACCTGTTCCAATTCTTAGAAATAATTTTTTAGTTTATTTACCAATAAACCAATATAATACCAAAATGTATTATATGTTTTGATTATTTATTCTATTTTCCACATGTAGTCCAGATAACTTTTGGGTCCTACCGGAAAATAATAAATTGTTGCAAGACAAATATTCAACACTACTGAGAATATTCTGAATGTATTGCTGATTTATAAAATATAAAAATGCAATCTTATACCAAATTTGTTATAATTTATAACAAGTTATAGCTTCAGAGACATGAAACACTTAGGCAACAATAGTAATAAGAAAAAAAATTCACAATTCCCAAACAATGAAAGGATAGTTCCAATAATTTTGCACATTCATAAGCAAGAATTTTAAAATACTTACAGAATGTAAACTGTAAGCCACTTGGTGAAAATACATGAAATCTAAGTATCAAAGATTTCAAGTAAAATTGCATTTTATAAATTCATAATGATGTTGGAAAAAGGGCAATGAATCTTGCAATTCTTGTAGAATAATGAGTGCTCACTAGATAAAGTTATTTGTGTGCAAACACACTTAATTTCCTGCTCACCAAGGGTACAATAGCACAAAAGTAGATGTCATACATAAACTGCTTGGTTTCTTTCAATATGCCAGGTACTCTGCTATAAATGTTGATGAGCTGTGATAAACCCTGGAATTTTCACACTGGTGTTTGACAGCCCTCACTCTAAAGTTTCTCTGACTTTAAAAAATATAGATATGATAATGCACATATACTTACAGAAGATGAGGAACACATTTGTATTAACTGCACACATCCAAATTAGACCGTACATCTAAGCACCTCTGTTTATCCATGCTGTGAATTATGTACAGTTCAACAGGATCAAAGGTAAAGGATATTAAAATTCAGCCAACACCATTGAGAATTAACAGCATAGTCACCAATATGATAGACACTGGAGTGCTAGGAATGAACATTTCCTGCCTCTGAAAGGTTTGCAACACAAATGGGAACACAAGCATCCATAAAATCATATCCCAGAGGAGACTGGGAACCATTATGTTATATTCTATATACGCATATCTTTGTGTGGAAAACATAGGTTTAAAAGGTCTCCTAAACTGTAGTTCCTTTTCTCTCTGCAAGGCATAGCTGTGCCCTTTGTTACACATGATCTTAATCTGGGGTTGTTTCTTGGTGCTATATCTTGAACGCTAGTATTAGCTCCTTGCAGGATTTATCTTTATCTAATCATTTCTCCTTTCCCTCTCCTTAGCCCAATGACAAGCACAGAATAGATGCTCAGTAAATCCTTATCGCTTGCTTGATTGTACACTTAATGGCAGCAATCCTTAAGTTGGGTACAAAAGAAAGTTTGCAAGAAGTGATATAAGTCTGACAAGTAGATTGACAGTGTTGACTGAAGATGTTGGCAGAGAAATAACTTAATGGTTGATTGAGAAATTGTTGCAGGGATGTGTCTCTGATGGAACTGAGTGGAATGTGTTAGGAAGAAGTAAGAGACAATGCTGGCTATCTAGTTGGCAGTTGTGAGGCCAGAGCTATGAAATTTTATTAATATTCTGTGTGTGTTATTTTAGGAATATTAATTTGGTATTAATATCCTAAAGGGACTTGAGCAGTGTGATGCTAGTTTGACATGTCACAGGAATGTATCAATCTTTAAAAATTAGCAAGATTAGGCTGGGCCTGTAATGAAGTATTTATTCATTGTGGCATTATATTTTGTCCCGGGTTGTCTTGATTGATTTTTCACCTCCATTTATAGCAATGAAATCTAATTGAAGGGCTTTTAAGCAGGCCACTCTGCCACATTGATTTGGATGATTTTTTAAAATAACATTTCTGAAATCCTGGAGACTATTTTTTTCCTTTTGTCTAGCCTGAATGACATTTATATTAGGAAGAATCAAGATATGAACCCCACCTAACCTGTTCAAACACGAAAATGTCTAAAAATATGTTTGTCATTTGTCTTCTCAAACCTTAAGTGTAGATGAAGACACTCAGAAAGAGAAGGGATTCTTTGATCGATAACTCTATTTTTCTATTTAGACCCTTGAAAGAGTACTTGGCATTGAAGGAAAATATTTTTCTTAGAAAAACAGACAAGAGAGAAAAAGAAAATCAAGCAATATTCTATAGGAATGTCTAAATAAAACATGCTTTTCATAAGGAAATAAGTTATAGGAATAGATACTCTAAGAAAAATAAATGTATCTCTTAATTTAAAAATGTACTGCTAAAATGTAGCGTAGATTGCATATGTTTGCAGAATATCACTCAATATTTCTGTGTAAATTATTTTACAGGGTCTCACAAGGACTTTTCCCTTTCAAATGTGTATGTAGCACCTGAAATAAATGTAATTTACTTAAACAGATGCCTTTTAGTGTTTTTCTTCTGAACCCTTATTTTTCATTTCAGCTCATTTCTTCTGCTTTAGTTTTCTGTGACCTCAAGGTGCTAAGAAAAGCATTCAGATTTCCATGGGATTTTAGCATTAGTGTCAAATGACCTGACCCTTTGCCCTGGCCATTCACTTTAAATCCGCTGTTTTGTCCACCACTTGGTCCCAAAACTTAACACAGTTCCTGACACAGGGTGACAATTCAATGAACATTTATTGAATGAAAATAATTTAACTTTTTAATTTTGGCCCCAACTTTCCTTGTCATTGACACACTTTTGCTTATCAAGGTAAATAAATGGCTTTTTATATCTCCTATTCAGCCTGGTCACATTTCTCCAACCCTTCTATCTCTCAGAATTACATTTTCACTAATTCTGGTTTTATTTTCCAGTTTTCTGTTTCTCTGTCTAATCTTTCACTTTTACTAGAGATTCTTGGGCTGTTCAGTATGTTTTTTATTCCTTCTATATTCTGTTCTTTAATTATGGAATCCCTAAAGCTTCAGGTATTTGAGTCATACATGAACCTGTTTTCTAAAGTATTACACTGACCACCTTCAACCCTCTTCCATCTAGCTCATTTTTATCACTATTGACATTATCAGGCATGGGAAGAGGGAGCAGGGAAAACACATGCAGGTTGAACACTGTTCCAGTAACAACTCCTATTTAGTTTCTCCCTTTTAAATCATTGTTCTGTCTCAAGCAACCATAATGATGGTTGATTCTCCCCTAAGTTAAACTTGGTGCTTCTATTTTTTTCTTTGTCCCCATGTCTACAGTTTTCCCTCACATCCAGTAACACGCAGCCCTGTATTTCTGTGCTCTATGACTGTTTTCTTTCTTAGAACTCCAGGACATCATTTTTGTGGAGAGTGAGCTGAAACACAATGGTGTACAGAGGATAGGGAAGGCCCAGTCTTTCCCCATTTTCTCAGTGCTCATCTTTCTCCATTGACCTGTTCTAATGGGTGACCTGTTATGGTATGAGCTTTCATGTACCTCCTCAGCTTTAAGAACCCTAGTCCCATGGGAAAGTTTCAAAACAAAGCAGGTGAAAGGGGTTTATGTGAAATATGTTAAGGGGCACCATTTTGAATATAGTCCCACTTCTCTGAGAGCAAAGGTCACTTGAATATAGACAGCTTAAGTACAGATGTCCTCCCAGTATTGTATCTGAGGCGCTGGTCACAGGTACATGTCCCTCAGCAGTGGGCTATGCTTCTACATGCAGGTTATGCTGGGGAAGGGTGTACTCCTGGGTTCCAATCATCTGAGAGGAGATTTGGAACTCCCATGACCTGGAGTCTGTTTCTTTCAGTGACATGCCATCTCTAAGGTACAAGAACTTCGTGTTGATAGCTAACTATATCTACCACAGTCACTTAAAAATGTATAAATAGCTCCCTTTATTATTAGTAGGCTACTATCATGGTTGTACTTACTTTTGTTATCATTTAAAAATAAAACAGAGGGTTCTCAGATACATGTTCATGCCAGTCGCTTTCCAGTGGCTGTCTGATATGAGGCCAAGTGTGGACACCAGGCGACATGGATGTCAACAGCTCCTTAAGTTCGTTATCCAACAGAATTTCAAGGGTTTACAGTGGCTTGAATTATTTTTCAGGCTTATAAAGTAGCAAAAACATTTTCAAGATTTATTTTTGCAGAAAGCTCTTGTGCCCCATTGACTCATATGGGTTGGGTATGTATGTTTCCCTGTTAGTGCTAATGTATTCTCATAAAACCCCATCCCTTTTTAAAAAGAGTAAGAAGACGGTAGGGAAATGATCTTTCTTAATGGTGTTGGTCCATTTGGGCTGCTGTAACAAACTACAATAAACTGAGTGGCTTTTAAACAACAGAAATTTATTTCTCACAGTTTGAGGGACTGAGAAATCTTAGATCAAGGTGCTGGCAGATTTGGTGTTTGGTGAGAGGGTGAGAGGCTGCTTCCTGTTTGATAGATGGCTGTCTTTTTGCTATGTCCTCATATGGTGGAAGGGACAAGGGATCTCTCTAGGATTTCCTTTATAAGGGCACTTACCTTATTCATAAGAGCTGTACCTTCAGGACCTAATCATCTTCCAAAGGCCCAACCTCCAAATACCCTCACATTAGGGAACAGATTTCAACACATGAATTTGGAGTGTCAGGGGGGACACAAACATCTACTTTCCAGCATTAATAAAATGGGTAAGTCTAGAGATTAAGAACTTGTTTTTCTTTTTTTTTCCAACATAAATGGATATTTTATTTTTCATTTATCCTTATAAATATTTTTCTATCCTGAATTTATCTCTTTTAGAAAAAAGTTAGCCATTGTACATACATATTTTATACTTAGCAGAACACAGAATGTTTTGTAACAATAGGTTTTAATGAAGTATGATGGATATTTATGTTTTTATTTGCTAAGTGATTGTACAAAGATTACAAACAGGATTCAGATAATTTCCACAGAACTAGTCAGAATCCAAGATGCCAGGAGAGTTCCAGAATTCTTGAGGGTAATAAACAACTTCCTGTTATCTATCTACATGAATAAATCACACACTTCAGATCTCTGTTTAAAGGTCACTTTCATTATGATGCTTACCCTGACTATCTCATTTAAAATTGAACTGCTCTCCCTCCTCATTACCAGTTCCCTTTATCACACCCTACATAGCTTAGTGAATGCATAGTAGAATTTTGACCCCTATTTTTTTTTACTCCAGACTCCATCTATCACTGTACCATACTACCAGCAGTAGTAACACCTTGTATTTTAAATGATTTTATTCTTCGCAACAATTTTACATGCATTGTTTTTAACACAATGGTGATATGGGACAATAACTGTGTTTCTTGTTCTCTCAAGACCTGCATTATGATACTTGAAAATGTGGTAGGAGAACTGCAGCTTCCTGAAATTTCCTCTTGGGCTTATTACAGGATTGATAATGATCCTAAAGCCTTTTCAGAATACACTAAAACAAATATCCTTGAACTATATGCAGTTCTTTAAGGACAGGCAGTGTACCTTTTCAGAATGCATGCATTGGCTCTCACATGGTAGGATTGCCCTTTCATGTTTAGTTTTATTTTCTGAAGGCATGTTTCTGCACTTCACTTTATATGGCTTACACCTAACTTTATACTTCCCGTTTTCTCATTCCATCAGAGTTGATGTACTCCCTTTCTCTTCAGTTTCTGGGTTCTTTAGTGCTGTTCAGCCATTGCCTGTGAGCTTAAGGCTTACCCCTTTGCTCTGGCTGCCTCCTAGCCTGCTATCTGACCCCATCATCCCTCTGAGACAGCATGAGCATTCTTTTGTGTCATTTAAACTTGTCAATCATATTTAAACTGAGAAAATGATGGTTTCAGCTGCTGAAACTGGAAATAGGGAGAGTCAGGTTAATGGAAGAATAAATAAATGAAAGTCCTCAGTTATCCTCAGTTATTAGTTTCCTAGAACTGCTGTAACAAATTACCATGAGCTACATGCCTCAAAACAACAGAAATGTATGCTTTCATATTTCCGGAAGCCTGAAGTCTAAAATCAAGTTTCTGGCAGGATTGGTGATATGGTTAGGCTTTGTGTCCCCACCTAAATCTCATCTTAAATTGTAATCACCATGATCCTCATGTATCAAGGGAGAGACCAGGTGGAGGTGGTTGAATCATGGGAGTGGTTTCCCCCATGCTGTTCTGGTGATAGTGAGTGAGTTCTCATGTGGTCTCATGGTTTTATAAGGGGCTTTTCCCTTTGCTCAGCTTTTCTCCTTCCTGCTGCCTTGTGAAGAAAGTGCCTTGTTTCCCCTTCGCCTTCCACTATGATTGTAAGTTTCCTAAGGCCACTCCAGCCATGCTGAAATGTGAGTCAATTAAACCTCTTTTGTTATTAATTACCCAGTCTATGAAGGCAGGTCTTCATAGCAGTATGAAAACAGACTAATACAATTGGTTTCTTTTGTAAACTTGGAGAGAGAATATGTCTCATTTGTCTCTTAGGTTCCGGTGGTTGTCAGCAATTTTTGGTGTTCCTTGGCTTGTGGATACATAACTCTAGTCTCTGCTTCCATCACTACATGACCTGCTTCAATCTGTGTGTGTTTCTCTGTCTTCTCATGGCTTCCTTAGAAGGATAGGCATGGTCTGAATGTTTGCATCCCCCCAAAAGTTCACGTTAAAACTCATCACCAAGGTGAAAGTATTAGAAGGTGGGGCCTTTGGAAGGTAATTAGGTCATTAGGGCTCTGTCCACAAGAATGGGATTAGCGCTCTTGTGAAAGAGACTCCAGGGAGTTAGCTAGCACCTGCCATCTTGTGAGGACACAGCTGGAGGTGCCATCTGTGAACCAGAAAGTAGGCCCTCACCAAATACCAAATCTGCCAGCACTTAGATCTTAGGCAACCCAGCCTCAAAAACTATGAAAAATAAATTCCTGTTGTTTAAAAGCTACCCGGTTTATGATATTTTGTTATAGTAGCCTGAATGAACTAAGACAAGACACCAGTCATTGGATCTAGGGCCCATTCCACTACAGTGTGACTGTATCTAAACTAATTATATCTGCAAAGACCCTATTTCCAAATAAGGATAACATTCTGAGGTTGTGAATGGACATTAATATTTGGGAGGACTTTATTTAACTCAGTATACATTGTGATCTATTTCTAACTTTCAAAGGAGTTCTGGTGTTTTGAGGTGTTCTTGTGTGATTTAATAGATTCCTGGGAGGTCTAAATCCATGCCAAAAAAAGGTATTTTTCTCTTGTTGATGAAAATAAATTCTGCAGAGTTGGATGTTTGGAAAATTGAAATATAGAAGCCTAAAAGTCATGGCCATTATTTTCGAGAGTCTAAAAAGGACACATAGTTGAACCATGGCCCTCAAGAACACCAGGGACTGAGTGACTCTGGGCAAATCACTGGCTATACCATTCTGGGGAAAAGTGACAGGGACAAAACTTTCCAGTGCATGAATTTATTATCCTGACCAAGCATTGGAGTCTAAGTTTGCACAACCCTAGGCAGAGAAAGCTTATAAATTCCACTGAGGAAATATATTTTGTACTTACCACATGCTAGATGCCGTGCTAGCCTCTCTATAAAACATAAGTAACTATTTTATTTCTCAAAACAACTTTGTAAAACACTTATTTTAGTCCAATTTTACCGATAAAGTAAAGATATTAAGAAAGGTGAATAACTTGACCAGGATAAATGTTTCTATAGTGAGTCATTGAGCCAGGATTTGAACTCACATCTGCCTATTCTTGTATCATAAAACAGAAGCAAAACAAAGTGGAGAAACTTCAGGTGAGTGGCTGAATGAAGGCCTATGAAAGAATAAAGATATTGAGGAAACCAATTGCCATGCAGTCATTAAAAAAAAAAAGGGAGAATGGGTACAGAGCATAGTAGCAAAACATATAGCCAATAGTTTGTGACATTGGAATCATCTCTTTGGCATAAGAATATGATAGGCTTTCTGGCAGAAAATGGAATGGCATATATGTGGCATCTAAAAATGTCAAAGTCATGGAAGGAGAAGAATAGAATGGTGATTACCAGGGCCTGGGAGATTGGGTGGGATTGGGGATTGTTGGACAAAGGATACAAAATTTTGGTTAAACGAGGAATAATCTCAAGAGATCTATTGTACAACATGGTGACTATAGTTAATTACAGTGTGTTGTATACTTGAAAAGTGCTGAGGGTAGATTTTAAATATTCTCATTACAAATGAATGATAAATATGTGAAATATGAATATGTTAATTAGGTTATTTATCTATTCCACAATGTGTACATATTTTAAAACATCACATTGTACCTCACAAATATACACAATTTTTATTTGTAAATTAAAAATAAAATGAAGAAAAATAAGAAAGAAAGATAATGGAATGTGGTACCGTTTTTGAGATTAGAGTTAGCTATGGGAGCCTCAGAAGTGTGTTCTTTTAAATGGAAATGCTTTCAAATTTCTGATACTAGCTGAGCTTGCCAGCATTGCACAAAAAAATCATTAACCATTGTTCAAGTAAATATGTCTCTGCCCACACTGACCTTGAAGTAGATTATACAGAAATGCTCATGGGTGCAGAGGGGCAGCTTGAGTGTATTGTAGCCCTGCCTTTGCATCTGCTTTTGTGATTTTTCATTTGGAGGTCATATTTGATGGAATTTTTACACTTTTGTTGTTTGTTTTGTTTTGTTTGGAGTCTAAGGTATGCCTACTTAACAGCACGCACATAGGTCTCTGGTACCAAGTTGCACCTGCTCTGAGGGATCATTGACTGTTCATTTTAGGGGCTTCCCTGGATGAAAGCCTTATAGTCTCTGCTTATAAAGTTTAGATCACTTCAAACATTCCTTTTGAAACATTCCTTCAAAATTTGGTGAAAATCTAACTAGTATTCCTTTATTTATACAGATTTTTCTTGAATCAGTTCCCCTTTGCCATTCCTTAGTATTCAGTAAGGTTCTGCACGTTTGAAATCCTGATGGTACAGGACTAAGGAGAATGAAAAGAAGACGGTCTGATCCAAACTTATACAAGCAATTTAACAGCAGACAACATCAGCTAAATTTGAAAGGTGAGGATAACAAAGGAGGAGCAAACTTGGGAGACAGAATCAGGGCTGTTCAGTCTGCTTTCACCATGAAGCTCCTCCTTCTGACACCAATACCTTGGGGTCCTTGATTTTATTTCAGTAAGGAAAGCAATCCCTTGAGCAGAAAACAAGACTTAGCTGAAAGTATGGCAATCAAGATACCTGTTTCTCAACATGCACACAAAATTGCCCTCATCTGAGAGTTGTGTAAATATTATACTCCAAGGGTCAAGTAGGCCTTGGGAAGCCTCCAATCCAACAAGAAGATGATATTTTCTCTTACTGCTCAGTGAATCAGCTGATTATATTGTTTAAAGAAAATCGCTCTCGGAAGGCTAGCAAAAAAGTGACAAACGTGAAAAAAGGAAGAACCTCCTGGAGAGCTAGTTCTTAGGGTCCAGTTTCCCTTCAATGTCTTTCAGTAGGTGAGTTCATCATGTTCTTTGCTGAGACCAAGGATTAGGGGTGGATACCCAATGTAAAAAAAAAAAAAAGAGGAAAGATCTCAGATCTGCCAGACAAAATAATCACTCTATTTCTCTTTGGGGCTGCTTTTAAATATTCTTGAAAAGTCAATTCTTTTCCTCTCTGCATATACATTTAGGCATAACGCTTTTGTTACCACAGTCATCTATACCCATCTTTTCTGCTAGAGTGTTGCCTTGTTGACATCAGCAACAGCTTTGTGTTCACTTTTGCAATCAAAGGCACTTAAATGTCTATCAAGTTGAATTGTAAATAGAATCCCATCTCCCTCCTCAAGCAGAGATCTTTTAAAATATTCCTCAAATATCATCTTATGACAAATATTCCAAACATTCCTGGTAGCAGGAAATTCACTGGCTTATAAAACATTCTACTTTTGTACTTCAGGAGTCAAAGAAGAAAAGACAAATGTACTTGTCCATTTCTGCTTTTGACTAAGATGTCTCGGGTTACATTGAGGTGTATGAAGCCCTTGAACCTTTGGTATTTTTTGAAGAGTCCACTCTAGAGTAAAAATTGTTCAATATGTACCAAAAGAACATTGTTTTCCCAGAATCCATTTATTTCCTCTGACACATACACCAGGGGAAACTGCTCCTGGCTTGGAGAACTCCTCCAAACCAGAGATGAAGATACAGCATGACACTCCAGCGTCTTCTCAGTTAGGCATGGAGATAGCAGGAAGCTCAACCTCCAGCTTTGATAATCAGCCTCCTATTCCTCTTCCTCCTTTTTTTCTGCTTCCATTATTCCCATTATCTGTGCTGCAATCCCTCTCCTTCTTTTCCCCTTTCCTACTTCTCTTTTGTCCATCTCTGTGTATAGAATCCCTTGAATGTAGAGGAGAGAATGGGGTTGTGTGACCCCTCACTATATACATCGTGGAGAAGGACCTGCAGGTGGTATCTGAGGCAGCCCAGGGACTTAGGAGACCTACATTTAGAAAATGTGTCACTGATAAGAAACTTCCACAGACAGTCTTAACAAGTAAAGTGTTCTTGGGAAGATGAGAGTGAAATTGGAAAAGAGTAAGCTTGCCTCTTTCTTTACTACTAGAGAGACCTAAATTCAGGTGTACTTGGAGGAAACTTTCAAGCTGCTTCTATCAGCATTGTCAGTTTTGTAAAGTATTTGTAAACTGTAAGCAGCTCTGACAGCCACATTTCCCAGGCACTACTCAGGAAACTTCATCCTTAAACTATTGATGAATAGAAGATTAAATTTTAATTCTCTGTCAATTGAAACTTGCTAATTAAAATCCATGTCCTTTATCTTGGAGACCTTTGAAAAACAGAGTAGAGAAGCTTGTTTAGAGATAAAATAACTATCACCTGGCTGTAAGCTTTTGTGTCTAAGATGCTGTGAATGTTAGTTTCCTATCAATTCAGACTTGCAAGAAAATCAGCAGGTTTTCCACTCTTCTTGTATCAGTCTTTATACAGCATCCTCCCAGTTCTGTTCTTCCTTCTTACTTTCACCAGGCTCCTCATGATCTTGTTTCTGGTGAAATCAAGCCAAAACCAAGGGCAGCTTTGAAGATAGAACAAGGAATAGAGCTTCATAGGACAGAATCACTTTTTCTTTCAGTTTGTTTTCAGTGTGTAGATGTATTTACTGTATTGCTGTTCTCTTGTGTACTACTCCAAAGAAAGCCATTGATGTCTTCTTTAGCATTAAAATTATAATGGTATTCAGTATACCTCCCCATCTACCTGTTAGGGGAGGTAATAGGTGGTGTCTTCAATATTTATGCTTTAAGATATAGCAGACAGTATTAGTGTACTGCTTATATACCCTTCCCCGCCCCCCCATTCCTATGCCCACCAATGGCTTTTTAATGCAAGGTCCTGTGGTTGGAGAGTAAGGGCAGAAAAGGGCCTTAACCAGTAACAGGAAATTGGTAGATGAATATCCCAGTCTCCTCAATCTCCAGGTGAGATAGCTCTGAGGCACTCCTATAGTATGTCCTAGGTATTCCCAGTAGGATGGAGCCCCACTTCTCACAATGGTATTCTGCTTATCAGTGTACTTTACACTGGCTTTTTTCCTTCCCTATCTCACTGCCCACCTCCTCTATGGTCCTTTTATGATCACCTTTCAAATAAACTACTTGCACTAAAATCTTAGTCTCATGGTCTGCTTTTGGGCAATAAAAATTAAGCTACACACAGAGAGAATGCATTTTAATTTTTGAACATGAAAATCTATGGTGTCACTGAAAATGGTAGAAAAGTCTGTATAGTTTAGAAAATTAGAAAGTTATTATGAAATTTGACCACTGACTATGCTCTAAGCTATACTTTACGATTTCAGCTTTACATTCTCAGCAAAATCAATCTTGTTTAGTCATTCATTAAAATTTTTTTCTGAGCTTTGGTATAAAATGCATTAAGGCAAATTGCTATGAGGATATCAGTGAGTGTAATATCTTTTTCTATTTGTAAGAATATTAGATTGTACTTTTGAGGAGAATGAGAGCATTCATTACAAAGTTAAGTGATAATAGGTAAAATAATATACAGAAATGCCAAGGAGTAAATGGTGACATGTAATGTGAAAATAGAGACTATATATATCGTAGGAGTCCAGTGAAGTCATGCATATAGAAAGTTTTCTGGAAAAATCATGGGCAAGGATCCATAGTGTGGGTACAGAAAGTTTTGCAGGTGCAGAAAGGGAAAGGTGTGCATGTTTAGCATTTGGATCTGACTGAAATGGAAGATTCTTTTAGGGGAGAAGAGAAGTTAAAAATGTGTATGTACATGTATTGGACCAAGGTTAAGAAGATTATAAATGTCATACTAAGAAGTTTGGGAAGTGAGTATTATCTTTCTTTGTTGTTGGGTTTTAAACACAGTAATAGCATTCATTTATTTCACTCATCCATTCATTAACCGTACTGAGCTTCTCCTCTATTTAAAGGCATACATTAGATTTTGTTACTTGGTGAAAAAAGAGGAAGGGAAAGAAGAAAAGGATGACTCAAAACTTGTATGATTGAGAAGTTAGGAAAGTTAGAAAGGAGAATTGAGTTGTTCCGTTTTAGATAAATTATGTATTTATTTATTTGCTAACTTTTCCAAAAAGAGTTAAGGCAGGCTACATGCAACCAGTATGCTAGTTCTATATGATTTTACAATACAAGAGGTATTTTGTAAGATTTATTTTGCTCTCTAATTCTGTCAGTTTTCTTAGTTACTTTTGGAAAACCTAATTGGCACCAATTTCTGAGGCATTTTTCAGAGGATTGCCATATTGGCTAGATGCCAGTTTGGGATGTGGGAAGAAAGATGGCTTCAGCCCAAGTAAATCTGCCTTGAGCTTGGCCTCAGACCTCTCCTATTCAAGAGCAGGTGGCTTTTTCATCCTTCTCAGCATGCTGAAGTCAACTGGGTTTCTGGTTTGTATCAACTCTGCAGGATCCAGGAATGATGGGAGAGATGGGGTTCAGGTCCCAGTCAAGAGCATCTTGTCAGATGCATTGATTTCACAACACCTTCTATGTCTGTTTTGATCCTAGAGATCAGGGAAAAATTATAGCCTATGTCTTAACTCTTTATGGCGTTTAAGAGCTGTTATGAGGCTTTCAGTTACAGCTGCACCAGAGCCTGAGAATAGGCTTCTCTCTTTCCTCCTTCTTTGTCCCCCATAATTTTGGTCTATGAATGATTGGTGGCATTTGTACTGTTATATTGCATGTCAGCCAACAATAGCCAGAATGCTTCTAAATCTGAATTTAATTTATTCACAGCACAGCATGTAACCAGATGATGATGGCAAGTTAATGGCCTTTGCCTTAATGAGATAACTGTTTGCCTCCCAGGTTTGAAGGTTTACGCTAGTTTTATTTGTCAGCCTGACCTAAGCAGATACAGGAAGAAATTGTAACTTTATGCCAACATATTGTCCATTCTATTTGCAGAGAAGGATAGCTGTAATGGCTTCCTGCTCCTGCTCTGTTCTTTGGGCCATTTTAAGGCCTCCGTCCCAATCTTGGCAATTAAATGCAATATCCTCTGGGGCTCACACATGTGATTTAGATGAAGAGGCTATTCAAGGTGCCTGTACTCCGTGGAGTCACATCTGAATTCCAATATGCTGTTATCAAACAGGGCCTGTGAGTGTACTGGTTCTGTCTCTCTGAACAACTCTCTCTCTCTCACCCTTCTGCCTCTTTTCCCTCCTTCCTTCTCTCTTTTAATCCCACATGATTTGATATTGAAAATAACATGAAAACCTAACATTTTCCAAAGAGAAATTGACAAGACGCTTGGTCTCAGCTCCTTAAATATCTTGGCCTTGTCTTTTTTTCTCTCAAATTATTTTTTTCATTTCATTTCAATTACCACTGAGTCTTTTACCCTGGCTAACAACCACCTCTTTCCTATCTGCCTTTCTGTTAACTTATTAATGCTTAGCAATGAGTAAAAAAGGGCAACAACTCTATTAACATGACCAAATTGATCATAATAAGACATGAATCAGGAACTAGATAAGAGTTTTACAAGCATTAAAGGTTAATAGAACCATTCTCCAACCTATTTTCCAAGCCAACCTTCATGAGGCTTTCTGACCTCCACCCCCAGAAATACAGCTATTAGAGAAGAGCTTTTGGCATGGGTGGAATGTAGGTGGATGTTATTTCTGAACATTAATAGCCTTTGCAGCTATTGAACAATTATTACAGCATCCCAATATGTAGCCCCAGCTAGGTTCAGTATAAAGCAATTATATAGTTAATTTAGCATTTGTCTAGAAGACAGGTATCTAAATTAAAAAGCTTGTTCAGTTGAAACTAGCACTTATGGCCACAGTGCAGATGTGATACGTCTCCCCAAAGCATCAACTCTATCCCAACGTTCATAGAAATAAAAAATGTTATCCGGGTGCACTGCCATACACCCCTGGGCTTCAAACACCCAGCAGAAAAAAACTGTTCTATGACAGCTGAGCCTGGGTTCCAGGCTCACCACATGACTGAATGGCTCTGTTTGCATCTTCCCTTCTCCTTGAGTATCAGTTCCTTGTCTCCAAAGATGGGCATGATTTATTTCTTAGAGTTGTTTTGAAGACAATGTGAAATATAGACATGAAAATGAAAAAAAAAAAGAAACTAGCACTTATTCATTCCATGGGGATTTTTACATAGGCTACATTTGCCAGTATGAAACACCCATGTGAAGCTCTTTTTTGGAATTGACTAGTTGAGTCAGATCACAGCCCAATCAGTTTTAGAATGAACAGCCAGCTGGATTGAAGCCATGCTTTCCATTACTGGCTAATGGCTTTGGTATGAATGTGATTGGCCAATCCATTCTCCAAAGCCAAGGGTAGTTTAAAACAGCCTCTGGATGAAAATTCCCTGGTAGGAAGGAGCCAAGCAACAATACTCCTTATCTGCCCCTGCCCCACCAAACCCCAACCCTCACTATTCTCTCTTTGTTCTTTTTTTTTTTTTTTTTTTTTTGATAAGGAGTCTGGCTCCGTCGCCCAGTGGCGCACTGCAAGCTCCGCCTCCCGGGTTCACGCCATTCTCCTGCCTCAGCCTCCCAAGTAGCTGGGACTACAGGCGCCCGCCACTACGCCCAGCTAATTTTTTTGTATTTTTAGTAGACGCGGGGTTTCACCGTGTTAGCCAGGATAGTCTCGATCCCCTGACCTCGTGATTCGTCCGCCTCGGCCTCCCAAAGTGCTGGGATTACAGGCGTGAGCCACCGCGCCCGGCCTCGTTGTTCTTTTTTTAATTTACTTACTGTTAACTTTTTGTTACTTTTTAATTAATTACTTATCATGATTATTTAAGAAAACATAGGGACAATGTTTTGTGACCTTGGGCTGGGCAAATATTTTTTTAAATAAGACCTCAAAAGCACAGGCAACAGAAGCAAAAATAGGCAAATGTAACTACTTCGAAATTCCTGATTGTTCTGAATTGTAATTTTACCTTGTTCCCTCTTTCTCAAATATACTTTCTCTTGCATCTTACTTTTTGGAGACCTTATTTCATTGTTCTCTTCCTCAAAGAAAATTCTCATAATCCATTTCAGAGAGGGAGTTGTGGAAGTCTTATATCACTGATTTTCAAGCCTCTCTTCCTAGTGAGGAGAATTGGTGGCATAGTTGCCATATTTCCATAGGAGACTCATAGATGAGACGAATTCTTTACCTTCTGAATGCCCCACTTTTTGAAATACTGTCATGCTTTTGAGAATGATACTCGTTTTATTTGACTCACTGAGTAAAAGGTGGTACAATAAGTACATCCTAATCAGCATAATTTCTGATTTTGAAGCCAGGAAGATCTGACTTATGTGCCCTTCCTTAATGAGAGACCCTGAGCACTGGACATAACAAATTGGTACTTGAAAATACTCTGTCACCAGGAATGATTCTCCACCATCCAATAAACCAGACTTGTTATGAATTCAGTTGGCAGGATCCTTAAAGTCACAAATCAAAATTGACTTTCTCCGTTGTTGACTGTGCTCAGCACTATAATATTAAAAAACAAGTTTCTCTTCAGGGCCATGGACTTTGATTCTCATCAATAGAGAATTATTTTTTCTGGAGCTGTGTTCAGAGAAAGCATGTCATGTTTACACTTTGTGAATAGCTGTATATGTTGACAAAAGAGCATCTAATAAGCTCTTACTTTTACTTCAAGAATATAAACCAATTATTTCCCTTCCTTACGTTTTAAAGTAGAATACCTCCAAAATATTCTAATAATTTATTGTCAACATGAACACTCATACTAATAGCAAACTATTATACAGAACTTACTATATGCTATCATAATCTAAAAGCCTACCAGGTGCTAACAAAATAACTTAGGCACGGCTTTGCTATGAGTAATTTTCTTGTGTCTCTGCTTGCACAATTAGTGGGATTCAGCCTATGGTACCCATTTAAAGTGGGATTGGCCATTTGATAATGCATTTCTATTAACATCATTATCTGTAATTATGAAACTGCTGCTTAAAATGTGTCATCTTTTATTAATTCATGTATTATTAGCTTTCCAGCATGTATTGCAGCTTAACTGGCATTACAGGACCTGAATCATTTGTTTAAGTGCTGGGGACAAAATAAGAATTGGGATTATATTTCAGCAGGAGGAATTTAAATCAATTACAGATAAGTAGGTTGTTCTTGGCAGACAAAGTTGATGTTACTGCCCAGGTAGAAGATGTTGGCTGATGCTAGCTGAGGAGCACTGAATGAGCCCCTCTAGCCCAACCCAAAAATGTGACTCTATGTGTTTATTCTGGTACTTGAAGTGCTATCATTATAATTTACTCCCTTTGATTCTAACTTTGCCATCCTCAGACAGAATTGATGATAATATTAACCCTCCTAAGAAAGCTTGAGGAATCTTGGGGACAAGTGTCAACAAACCCTAATCTGTGGGAGACACCCAGGGTAAGACTAGGTAACATCATATTTAAAATACTAGACAAATAATAGAATGACTATTCTGTGAGAAATATGATTGTCACCACTGCTTACCCCTAATAAAGGCCACCAATTATAGGGTGAAATTTAATTAAAGATACTGGCCTAGAGGTGAGAAAAAAAACACCTGAGAAGAAAGTATATCCACAGATTGATTTGTACTTCACTAATTTTCCCATTTAAAAGAATACTATTTTAACTATGAGAAAAGCAGAGTCCAACATTTACCATCAAAATAGCTCAGGAAAAGTATCTACATAGAGCAGGGTTAAAAGAAAAACTAAAAGGTTCTAAACAGTATATACTGAATCTCAGACCAATTCGCTATTTTAAGTAAAATCACAGGCTGTCCTGGTGCTTATACTTAGGTATGGTCTGTCTGTACTTCACCCAGCCTGCCCTGAAATGCTTGTCGAAAAGGATAATCATTTTATTTTATCAACACATCCCAAGTTTCCTTAAAGGAAAGACTCAGTTCAGATTCTCTCCCTCAGACTGCTAACCACCTCTGCGTTCCTGCAAAAGGTCAGCACAGTCTCTCCGTCTTTTCACCCTCCATGCTCTGTCTCTCCTAATAGTAATCATAGTAATAACAATATAATGGATGCTTACCAGGTCTCAGGTTTTGTAATGACTGATTACATGTTATATGTATATAGAAAATAATAACATGTTATTTCATTTATATCAACTAATATATATACAGTCATGTGTTGCTTAACGATGAGGAGATGTTCTGAGAAATACATCGTTAGGCAATTTCATTATGGTGTAAACGTCATGGAGTGTACTAACCTAGATGGTATGCCCACTACACACCTAGGCTATATGGTGTGGCATACATTGCACCGAACCTACAATCCTGTACTGAATGCTTCAAGTATTGAATGCTGTAGGCAGTTGTAACACAATGGTAAGTCTTTGGGTATCTAAACATAGTAAAGGTACAGTAAAAATATGGTATTATAATCTCATGTGACCATTGTGGTATGTGCAGTCTGTTGTTGATGGAATCGTTGTTGTGTAGTGCATGACTATTGGGTATATATGAATTATATACATATATAATTATATATATTATAATTATACAGCCTCTGGATATGTATAATTATATATTATTATATGTGTATACAATAATACATATATATGGACAAATATTAATGTGTGAAAATCCCTGCATCTCCTCCTTCTCCTTCTCTTCATATATTATAAGGAGAACTCTGTCTTTCCTGTCTTTATTTTTGTGACCTGGGTAAGTTGGAGTAAAGTCAAGGGAAGGACAGAAATAAACCATGACAAGTTGGTTGAGTCACACTGGAAAATATGGATAGAGGAAGAAGAACAAGGAAGACAAGAGTAATGCAATCAGATTTGATTTGAAGTGTTTGGGTGAGGGAAGGGATTTAGGGCTAGCTAATGAGACAGGAAAAGAAAACTTTATGGACTTTCCCCTGTGTGGTAAATGAAACTTTCCTTAGACATTGTTCTACCATCACAACACAATTTTTAACCTTGCTTAGTTTGCTTACTTTTGGATGTTGGAAAAGTTACTTCTCAATGTAAGTCTGCTAAAGTAAATCATAAAACACCTCAATAATGTCTTGTGATTTACACATTCATTATTTCATTTAATCCTTGTAATACTCCTCTGAGGTTGTCTTTTATTTTTCTCCCACTTTACAGGTAACAAAACTGTGGCTTAGAAATGTGGTGTTTGGGGCAGGTTAGCAGTACCCTGGTCTTAACATATGTTTATTATTACTTTAATGTGTATGATACATAAACTGTTGGGACACATTAACATTTCAGAAAATGTTAATGAACTTCTTTGGCACTGAAAACTGTCCAATGAATTTGGAAGATTGTGGAATATTGTTAACTAAGTCACATGTGCATACTTTGTGTGTTTGCCTCCTTGTCAGATAAACACCTTCTGAGTTGTTTATTCATTGTTACATACAGATTTAGAAGGAGAATTCACTATTATCATGGCATAGAGAAGGCTTACTCTTTTTAATAAAAATTACCTTATTCCCATATATGGGATGATTTAAATTGCAACATAATCATCTGAATAAGAGTCTAGAATCTTTTGCTGATCTCCATGTTCTTCAATGGACGTCAACAATTAGGTTGACATAGTGGAGAATCTAAAATGGTCTGATACTGAAAATCTAAATTTTGCTTTTACAAACAGAGTTTTTAAAGAGAAGAATTTAATCCCAACGATTGAGACCTCTACAAAACTTAAACTTCATAAAGAGTTAAAATTTTTTCTGATGTTTAGAGATGATCAAAACAAGCATTTGTATCCCATGTGTGGAGACAATCTGGGTCTCCACATTTATCATAGATCATATTGTTATTTTCATCCTATAGGCAGGGGACATGAAATACACAGAGTTGGGATAATCCCTTTATGTTCACTTGGCAGAATTGAGTTTATCCCCAAGACGTTGTCTACTTTTCCTACAGGTCATATGTAAGACATGCAGTGACAAAAGAATCAAAAAGCTACCTTAAAAGTGCATAGTGAGGTCCAACATATAGAAATCTACATAATGAAGTGGTGGTTCGTGTGGGCAAATGCAGATGTTCTGGAGCAGTCTCTTGGATCCACCTTGTACTCCTTCCTGGAGGGAGGTTTCTTCAGGAGACTGTTTAGAGAAGCTTTCCCAGGTGAGAAACTAATTTTGGCCATAAAATGAGAAATTAGCTTTCCATTAGAATGAGGAGAGGAGTAAAAATCTGAGCAGAACTAACGTATTCCCAATGCATTTCTTCTTTTCCGTGCAAAATGATCTTGAAAACTGTGGTGGAGAGGATGTCTTGTCTCTGTTAGAGTTGTATCTCATTTAGTATTGACATTGCGTGAGTGCATCTTCTAAAGAAATTCTTTTCTGCATCTCTTGGCTGGTGTATCCTTTTTGCCAGGTATCCACTTCCTTTTCATTACAAGTCTTCTTAAGACTGTATTTTCAGGTTTGCTGTCTTTTCAGGTTTGCTGTCTTTTCAGGTACCGAAAGCCCAGTTGAACTATCTTAAAGAAAAATGAAATGAATGAATGAATAGGCAAATGAACAGGATTTGGTGGCAAGATGTTGGAGAGTAGTTTATAAGGTTAGAGGAAGGACTGCAAGAACCAGAAAACTGATTCTGTGGGCCTGAAGTCCACTCTGTCTGTTTTTGTCTGCATTATACACTAACTTTCCGAGACTCCTAGGTAGCTCATTCTGATAGCCTGATCTCATGGTTCTAAAAGTTCAAGAGAACATCCTTTCTGCCTTAGGTTAAAGTCACAACTGCACTTTTTGAAATAAACAAAATGGCCACAAGGTAAGGTATTCTTTAGTCCAGCTTGGGTCTTTTCATTCACCTGTGGGTTGGTTGGAGAAAGAAATAACACGGTTATCGTGAGGTATAACAGGTTTCTAAAATGAAAAGAGTGATGTTATCAGAAAAGGGTCCAAATCAGAATCATAATAGCTAACACCCATAGAGTACTTATTATATGCCACACACTCCTCTATGTACATATATACATAGACTGATAGAATCAGTAAGACAACTCTATAAGATAGATATTATTTTCTCTATTTTATGGATTCAAAAACTGAGCCATTAGAGATTATGTACTTTGCTGGGCCTGGCGGCTCACACCTGTAATCCCAGCACTTTGGGAGGCCAAAGCAGGTGGATCACCTGAGGTCAGGAGTTCAAGACCAGCCTGGCCAACATGGTGAAACCCCGTCTCTACTAAAAATACAAAAATTAGCCAGGCATGGTGGCAGGCACCTGTAATCCCAACTACGTGGGAGGCTGACGCAGGAGAATCATTTGAACCCAGGAGGCAGAGGTTGCAGTGAGCCAAGATCATGCCACTGCACTCCAGCCTGGGTGACACAGTGAGACTCTGACTAAAAAAAAAAAATTGAGAGATTATGTAATTTGCTCAGAACTGTATAGCTAATAAGTAATGGAGCTAAGATCTGAACCCATGTGGTCTGGCTCCTGAATCTAGGGACTTATTCACTATACTCAACTACTCTATAAATGGCCATCATACAAGTCAGGCCCATGTTCCACCTGTGTGTGAATCCTTCCTCTTCTACCATTGTCCCAACTGACTTCTTTCCATTTCTAAAACTCACAGTCACTGACATCTAATTTAACACATTACTATTATTTTTCCCTTTTTATTCTGCAGATTCCACCTGCCCAATTAGCCTGAGAAAATACATGAAAAGACACAGTTGAATATAGTTCATTTGTGTCCCTGGAGAATCTAGTACTTGATAAGTGACCAATAATCAAGTCAACAGAATCTTGAGATATTGAATGTTTTAGATATTAGGTTTTAATATATGGGGGACTATCAGTTTTGGAGTCAGTTTCATTGCATATAACAGGAAAATATCCAAATAATAGTAACTTAAACAAGATGAATTTTTTCTCTCACCTAAAAGACATTTGGAAGAAGTTAGTCCAGAGCTGAAATGGTATATGATGTCTTCAGGAACCCAGGCTCCTATCTTTGGGCTTTGCAACTCTTAGAACTTGGAGACTATTCTCAAGGCCAACTCTTGGTTCAATATGACACCCGCATTCCAGACAACAGGGAAGAGAAAGGGTACTCCTCAATGGGGAAAAAAAAACGTTTAAAAAGACTTCCTGAAAATCCCAAATAATACATAATACTTTGGCTTACATCTCATTGGATGGAACTTTTAAAATGGCTACTTCTGGCTGCATTGGGAAATGCACTCTTTCATTTAGCACATTAATATGCCCTCATAAAAGTCAAGGTTCTAGTACTAAGTTGGAAGGAGAAAAATAAATGTTGGATAGGCAAGTAGTAGGCTTTGCCACAGAGAGTAATGAAAATAATCTCTATCAGTTTCTTCTTAGAAACCTTCTATTTTTTTATGGACAAATTTTCCATGCATGACCCATGCAGGAAATTAAAATGTGCTTTGGATGGTTCAGAGGAGGTGCAGGATACCTGGAAGACAGCTTGGTCTCCCTTCAATGGAAATTGAATATCAGGAAGTGTCCGTGAGCTCCACTGTAAACTAGGACAGTGTTTGTTTGTTTTCACTTGCTTAGAGTGCTAAAGACCGGGGCTCTCCTATATTAAAACAAACAACAGGTCTTGAAATTTACCTTGATAAATGTATTTTTATAGTCATAGGAAAAAATACATGTAAAGCTCTGCTTTATTTAACTCTTTTCCATGGAGAGAAACATTCGGCTGTTCGCTTAGCTTTTTTATGCTCTGACTTTAGTCAATATAGATAGTTTGTAAAGTTTTTTTTTTTTCCTAATGACAGGGTAAGGACTAAATAATAAGCTCCAAAAGACTAGATATTCTTAGATATTTCTAGAAGAGAGACTTTCACATGTTAGTGTTGTAGAAAAAAGTGGGTTCTTGTCACATGACAAGGAAAATTTAGGCACACAGACATATTGTAGGGTGATTAGGGCAGGGTTTATTGGGTGAAAAGGGAAAAAGGAAAGAGGAACTCTCAGCGAAGGGAGAGAGAGTCCTGCTAACAGGCTCCCATCTTACAGATTGAAGCCCAGGCCACCACACAGGAACTGAAGAAGCCAGGCTTCTCCTCTCTGCAAATGGGGCAAACTTCCCCTGGTTCCACCCCATTCTCCCAGCGTGCAGGTGGGCATTATTCAGAGAGAACTAGTCGGGGAAAGGGCAGGCTTCATCCAGGGCCAGCAGTCCGGTTTTTCAGACTTCAGGCTATTTTAGGCTTGAAAGTGGGGTTTCGCAGGGGACCCTTGTCTGTCTCCTGTCTCTATCATTAGCATGTTATTCGTATTACCTTTTCATCATTAACTAAGGAAAATTGATTAAAGTGCTAAAATAAGAAGCACAATACTTTTTCACTTAAAAGTGAGCAATTTAATTTTCTTCTCACATAAGTCTGTCGGGGCTGTTCTAAGTTGGTGGCAGTTTTTCTCTACTTAGACATTCAGGGATTCAGTAACAATTTCGCTAGTGGTTACCTTTCCAAACAACTTAAGGCAGAACAAACCAAAGCCCAGGGATAGGAATTTTTTCCCAAGTAAGTGAGGAAGAAATTGCAGGCATTACTTTTGTCATATTGCAATGATAAGCATTACACATGGCTCCAAGAGGGGCTGGGGAATGTACTATAGTCCATGTCCAGGAAGAAGGAAACCTGGATTTTGGTCAATAGCTAGCAGTATTTATCACATGTTGATGGACAGTAGTTAGCCTCCCTTTTTCCAGCCTCTGCACCTTATAATCCAATCTCTTCCATACCAAAGAGATCTGTAGAAAAAGTTAGTTAGGTGATAGCACTCTTTCAATCCAACCTCTCCAGTGGCTGTCCCAATGCTTGAATATCAAGTCCAAACTTTTTGCCAGTACGTACCAGACATGATATCTATCTGACCTACGACTCTTCTTCAAACTCCTGTCTTTATTCTTGCACCAATGGGGTTCTGCCACACTGGCTTATTTGTATTTCTTGAACTTGCCAAGCTCCTTCCTACTTTAAAGTTTGTGAATTTGCTGTGTAATGGGTCTAGAAGAAAGAAAACTGAGATCCATTGCTCCTTCCTTTTCATCATTCTATTTGCTCCTCAGACATCACCTCTGCAAGAAGGTCTTCCCTCACCTCTTCCCACAACCACAAGTCACTATCACAGGGCTGCATTATTATAGTCTTTGTAAATACTTAATAGTTCCTGAAATTGCTGTATTTTATGCATTCACTTTCAGTGTTTACTTGCTAAATGTCTGTCACCACGTATTTGAATGAAAGATCATTGTGGCCAGAGCTTCATCATTTTTCTCAAATTCATAGCCCTTTCCAGTGGGCCTGAAGTCTCAGTATTCCATCTCTCTGTTAGTTTCATGTATGATGTCTTGTCACTGTGTTTAGATTGTAAGCTCCCCAAAGACAGGTGTGACGTCTTCTGATTTACTCATATCTTTACATTCCAACTAGGATAATTTTATTAAATAAAAGATAAAAGGAAATAAGTACAGAGTCTTTAATGTGAGAATGGGCGTGGGAGCTAACATTTCAATCACAAGTTCAGATTTTACGTTGTTCTCTTCTCTAACCCCATGAGATTCTGTGACAGTCTTGCTCAGGTGAAGCTTAAGTAAAAGAGCTTTTAGAAAGAATGAAGGGGGTACTTTCATTTAAGTATATATGTTTTCCTTGACTATATTAAGTATCTAAAAGTATAGAATACATGAAATTAAATAACTGAACTTTAGTTGAATTCTATAGATAAATTATTTTGGCTTTCAATACTTTTAAATTTTCTTTTGAAAAACCTATTCTGAAGTAGGTTTATATCTTTTGTCCAGTAGCCCATAGATGTGTGAAGCAGTTTTTGATTTCTTCAAGCTCTGGATTTGGCCCTTTACACACTGTTGTCATGCACCTGCTAAGTGCTTAGTAGGTGGTGGTTTTGTTGCATTGAAAGACTTCAGGGCCACTTACCATGGTGGGAAGTATTGGAGGGCTGCAATAGTTGGAATTTCTTAGTAGAATGCCTGCTAATGCCATTACAAAGAGGTGCCTAATAAGAACTTTTCAAATGACTCAGCAATAGCAACAGTTAACGTTTACTGAACATATTAAGTAGCAAACTCTGAACTAGTCTTGTGGGTGTAATATAACTATTTTCAACAGTATCTGCTTGGAGATCAGGCAACCAAGGCTTAGAGACATTAAGTAACTTGCAAATAATCACACAGCTAGTAAGAGGTGAATCCAGGATGTAAACCTAACTATGTGTTAGATTTCATTCTCTTAAGCAATGCTAACTTGCTTTGTATCAATACATATTTATAGGGATGGCATTCAGTGATACATAGCTTTAAAACTGCTATATTAGATAATTGCTAAGGTACTTTTAAGGGTTGACATTTATGAGTTGAACCACATGTAATATTCAACTCTGCATCAGACATTTAGTCGGAATAGATGCCTAACCCATCCAAATGTGGGTGGCCATTATATCTCACCTGGTGTGTGCTTCTTAAATATCAGCCCAATTCCAACTTCTCTTTCAATATTTGTCCCTTCTCAGAGGATACACTAATAACCTCTTACCCCCAACCAATGTGTTAGGGTTGAGTGGTATCCTCAGGGCAGGCCAGACTGGCAGGTGCAGAGGCACTATTCAGTAGGTGGTATAGAGTGACTTCAAGGGCTATGAGGCCACAGAGGTTTCTATCTCATATGATGCTGAATGGTGGGCCCTGTTTCTTTACAGGAGAAGGAGAAACTCCATTCTTTGCTAAACTCTGAAGAAGAAGCTTAACATCTTTAGTCTCCACAAATCTTATTTTCTAAATATTATCTAGTGTTTCAAAACTTACTTTGCAACAGAACCATTATTTTTACCAAGGAATGCCTATTAGGTTTCCTCAGAATTAGTGTTTTGGGAAGTTCTATCAAATCCACCATGGCTTCTCCACCTGTTTTCCACTACCCCCATTCTTACCTATGAGGAAATTCAGAGTCAGAGAGGCCAGCAGACTTTTCCAAGATTGCTCAGGGCAAGAGCTGGGACTCAAACTCAAAACCTTTCCCATCTAGCCCAGTGCACTGTGCACCACATGCCTCTGCCCACACCCCACAGCTGCCAGTGTCCATGTGGGTGGTGCTCTGTGAACCTCAGCTATCACACAATGCAGCCAGACACTAATCTTAGGTTTCAAGGGCAGGTTGACTTTTTTTTGCATACTCTGAGTTATCTAAGTATGTTTATCAGAAGATTACTTACAGAGCCAAAAGGGGAAAACAAATTTCCTCCACATGGGATTAGTAGTTATACAAATTGTGGTAGAACCATACAGTGGCCTCCACCATCTTCATAAAAATGATGACAGAGTTGTACACTTTTTGAACTGGAGAAATGCCCAGGGCATATTGAACAAGTGGTAAATGCAGGTTACAGAATAGTATTCTCACTACGATACCATTTAAAATCCTATGTGCCTTTGTACACATAGGTGCACATGTGTATGCAAAGAAAAATAGCTAAAATTCTATATGCTGAAATACTGATACTTGCTTTGAATGGTGACACTATATGTAATTTTAAAATTTTCTTCATGTTGTTTTTATACTACTGAAAATTTTTATGAGCGTGTGCCAGCATTAAAATTAAGGAGAATAAAAATTATATCCCTTTCCTTTCTGTCAATTCCAACCCTATCTCCTTTCTCCTGGTCCTCCACAATTTGTGCCTCCACAGTAATGCCAGCTCCAGGCACAAGCATAGCAGCCCTGTGAAAACAATCCCTCCCGCCCCTACTCTCACCAGGCTCACTTGCACCCAAGTCTTATTCATGTGTTTCCCACTTTTCTACACAATGCCTGTCCCTTCCTTTCCAACATATTATCTCCATCCATCAAAATTCCTTCCATCTTCCAAGAACCCATTCCAAGCTTCCCCCTTTATAATTTATACCCCTAATGCTATTGAAATAATTCCACTGATTGTGCTCTTATTCTGCTTATACAAGATTTCATATTACAGGGTTGGATTCAGGGCTCCTATACCAATTGTGCCCTACAAAAAAGGCAAGTACCTGGGGGCATGAGTACAGACTGAAATCTAGGCCTCAATCTAGTCACCAAGTGGAGCTCCATGAACCTCCCTAGCTAGGTCAGATCTTTCTGGTATTAGCCATTCTCCCAGTTGCAATTGTACATTTTTAATACTCATCTCCTAGCTTTCCAATGCAGAGAAAGAACAGGTTTGCTTTTGTTCACATCACATCCCCAGCACCTAGTACAGTATCTGGCACTCAGTATTCATTGAATGAATTAATAAATGAATGAGAGGTCAAGTGACTTGGCCAAAATCACATGCAGAAGTCAAACCTAGGGTGCTTTGTGATACAGCAACTTGGGTAGCAGCCAACAGGGCAAACTAGGATAAACAAAGATATATAGAAAAACCACAAGGATCCACAGTTATTGGCAAATAGCCCCCAGGATCTTTGTCAGCAGCTGTGTGGGCATTTCCTGCTTTTCCCCTGAACAGTGGGTAGAAGTGAATGGCTCCTGCTGCTGAATGTGTTTGCAATGCCTGGGCCATCCCTGCTGAAAGTCTCCATCCCGTTGGCTCCCATCAGGTGATATTACATCACAGCTGTACAAGTAACCTGTGCTTTTTCCCTTCCCACCTGTAGGCTTTTGATGGAACAAGATTAGAGGAGGGGGAAAAATCATATCACTTCAAGGGAGAGGAGTCATTTTATGTTTTTGTTTCTGTGCATTTAAAGAATCGATTCACAAGGTTTTAATGGATTACTTGATATGGCAGCAGTTTTCTCTCCCTCCTGTGAGGGTGCTGATTAGATCAGCTGAGATGAGCAAGGCTGCATCCATGCACTTTAATCATTCTTAGAATGAGCATTTTATTTCCTGATTTCTACTGTCATTTTTGTGAGTCAGTAATAGAAGAAACACTTTGGCACCAAGGGCTCAGGTCTCATTTCTCCTGTGCCTGAGCAAACATGGAAAAATCTATACAATAGCTCTCAGAGGTTACTGAGAAATTAATCTGGCTGCTTCCATCTTGGGATGGTGGAAAGGGGTGTTTAGGCAATGACTGAGGGGAATACTTTACAATAGGGAGGTTTAGGGGAGCCAATATCCATCTGTTCATGGCTTTTATTCTTCAGCACTCCTTAGGTACCTGGTGAATAGAAAAAAAAGGGGCAAGAGGGAAAGTCATAAATATCATTTAATGAACACTGATTGCATTTCACATTATGAGCACTAGGAACTTATTATCATAAAATCCTCAAACAGGAGATGAGGTTAGTGTCATTATTTTCACTTAGAGTGTAGGCTTTGAGGCTCAGAGAGGCTCAGATTTGCCCAAGGCTACCCAGTTGGTAAGTAGCAGTCCAAATTCTCATCCTGGTCTGACTCCAGCAGATGAGTAGCCACAAAGGCAAGAAAGGCAGCTCGTGCCCTGAATGCTACTTCTGAGCTCCTCTGCCGTGTGATGGAGAAAGCTGGCCTCTGCACCGGCTAATTGAATAGAGCTCCAGGTGTGCAGCATTCTGACCTCACCAGCTCGCTGTTCCAGGACCTTGAAATTAAGGTCAAGTTCTTCGTGACATCAGAAAATGGTTCTGGGCCAAAAGAACACAGCAGACAAGACAGACTGAGATGTGGACAGAGTGGATAGGCCCTTTTTGTCCTTTCCCAGGAAAAGAAAAGGTCCATCAGCCTATTCAACCTGTAAATACGTCAGTTCAACGAAAGTATCAAGAAAACCTGTCAAGAATGGCTATTTATTTGAGGCAAAAGATTGGTTGACCTCACTTTTATCTTTTATCTGTTAGTTGCATTATTAAATAAACAGAATGTTCTTGCTCCTATTTATTTACTCAGCAAATATCTCTTACACATTGATTGGCATGTTCCTCTGGGTGTTCAGGCATTACAACATGGTGCCCTTTCTCTTGGAAGCTGGCTCTCTTATGTGCTTTTCTCTGGCAGGTTGTACTTGGGAAAAGACAGTTTTAACATAACTTTTAGGGAAGACATTAAAAGAATAACATGCAGTTTATCACTAAACTTTTTAAGACCCTATCAAATAAGGAATGAACAACCTCAATGTAGTACATCTTCTCCATCCCCCCATCCACTTTCATCCCCTTCTTACTTTCCTTTATCTGCTGAATAAACCCATGCTGGACAGCAGAAAAACAGTGATAGCCAAAGAAATAGAGGGTTTTTTAAGCTTTGATAAACTTACCTGAATTTCACAAATAGTACATTTAGAAAGAAGCTTGATTAGCACAAGTATGATAATTGCAATTTGTGCATTAAGCTTATTTTGAATTACGTAGTAGGGAGAGGGAGGACAGTAATATTATTCAAGATGGGAGGCTTCTTTAAGTCGTAATTTATCCTGGATTGTGAAGTCTATTTAAACAATTTCCCAGTATCCGAGGGCAAGAAACCAGAAAAAGCTGGGTCCCTTGTGGGTGGACATTAGATAGTTGGAAAAAGGCTCTCTTGTCTCCAAGATGGAAGGCCTCTCACCTCTGCTTGGTCTTCTGTCTCCTCCATTCTTCTCATTCCCTAACTAGCTTCTCCCATGTGGTCCTCTTGCTCAAGGTCCCACATGGCTGCCTGGGGCTCTTTTAGGTCCAGCAAACCTCATGGGCCTAGCACCCATCATGGACAAGTTGCAGGAGAATGGCTTGAAATTGGAGGTAATCACACCACCATTTCCCCTCCTACATTTCTAAAAATAAAGTGTGATTTGAATTCTGAAATTAACTGTGTCTCACTTTAAAAACTTGTCTTGATTAGAGATTTATGAGTAATGGCTCAGCAAGACAGCCAGGTCAATGAGACCTCCCTCTGTGGGATTTAATGTAAAATAATCCACATTTAATCTGAAAACAATCAAATAAAACAGATAATTGGACTTGTTATGCTACTTTTATTTTTGAATGAAGAACAAAAAGTTGAAATATATATATACATAAGCAAACAGCTATATAATGCAATATCTAGTGAGTATTTTCCCTCCCAATTCATGCTGATAATTTCTAGAACCTGTCTATGAAGTGATCCACTTTGGCATGAAAATGTAGGATAAATTCATCATGAAAGTGATTGTGTTGTATGAATAAATCTGTAACCTAACACAAAAGTCATCACTAAGTAATACATAAGAATGTGTAAGTCAAAATATCAAAAATTTTGTATACTTAGTGTGTCTTTTAACTTTGCAAACCCTTAGCATAACCTCTAATGTATATTCAGAGGAGTGTAAATTAAAAGCAAAGTCTCATTCCTATTCAAACCAGAGAATAGGCCAGTGGTTCTATCTATAACCACTTTTTAATTAAACAAAATTTTAAGTGATAATCCAAAATCTAGTGCTTGGAATTTAGAAACATCAACAGAGATAAAATCCCTGTATGGATGGAGACTGATGAGGTCAGCCCAGAAAATTGGCATGGATCCTCTCTAACTCTGACGTTCTGTGCATCTGCTAGGTGATTTGTGCTCATTGTATAATAAGTTTCTCAGTAAAGAATTCCTTTCTCACATGTTTCCAAGACAGTTTTGTCAAATACCCCATTAGAGGATGACCAACTGGGCAGCTCAAAGCTGGGAAAGAATACTTTTCCAAATTAGTTTGGTTAAGCAGCAGATGGAAACATTTTGATGGGCTGTGGGTACAGAAGTTTCAGGAATCAAATTCTCCTGTTTTTCCTTGTGACTTTTCTATTTTCTTTATAATTGGCAATAACTTTTAAAGAATAATATTTATAATGTAAAATTTTTATTTCCCCCAAAAGCTTTTGAATAATTTATATCCTCAAATTACGCCAGCCCTAATTACTACTCTGACCCCTGGAAGGGATTCAGAAGAGAAACTAGGGAAGGACACTAAATAATAAGTTCCCTGGGCATGAGTGCTTACACTGGGTCACAGAATTCCCTTCCAGGTTTTTTAAGTTGATTCTGGACAGATGAAGGCCCAAGCAGAGAGGCAAGTGAAACTCCAACCATGCTTGTGAAGCATTTTGTATCTTTCCTAAATATTCTCGGCCTCATTAAGCCCTGATCTCAGAAGAAGATGTGGAAATTTTTGTTCCTTCAAGCTACACCTATTTTCAATAAATTGAATTAGTGCTGTTTCATATTTAACCCTGGAAAACTACAGACAGGTCAATTCTTCATGATTTTACTATTTTGGCTTTATAATCTAACCCTATTAGGGTTCCAAGCAACTATTCAATTCCCCTTTTCTTGAACTCATTCCTCTCTCATGGAAAGCAAATTAATAAAATGTATGTATTTACTATATTTACATACAGTTATATAGCATTTTCTATATACTAGGAACTGTTGGAAGTGCTTTACAAATAAAACTCATTCAGTTAATAACTACCCTGTGGGATAGGTGCTATTATTGTTACTATGATGGAGTTGACGCAACTAAGGCATAGAGAGGTTAAGCAACTTGTTCAAGCTTGCACATCTAGCAAGCAGCAAAGTAGGGTTCAAACTCAATTTGCCCTTTTGTTTTAGATCATTGGGAGATGCCTTGGTAACTTGGCATTAGGCTTCATCTTTGGCATTTGCTTTGCTCTGCTATATAAATAGGTGTTTCCAGGGGCATCGAGGTTGGTTAGAAGCTGAATATTTTTCTAAAAATATAATATTTTAGTTGGTGCTAAATAAGAACACTAAACATAAGTTAAAACTATACCTTATCTGACTCTTCAAATGACCTATAGATTTTAAATTAGTTTGGGTGTGAATAGATGTTATCCCTTATAAAACTGTCTCAGATCTGAATTCCTACCTTCGTCATTCCTTTTTCTCTTTTTCCATCCTCCCTCCTTATCATATTTCTATATTTCTTTCTTTTTCTCTTTCAAGAGCATTTACTTCCTAAAGCATAGCATCCATTTCCAATAAACCAACTGTGCCTTTTTATTTGAAATCATATTAATACATATCCACATTCAAGATGATTTTGAACATGAATTCAGTGACGTAGAAATCCCAGTCCTATAAGACACAAATCCATAAGGTTTTCCTTAATTTGGCCTATAGTCCTGTTTAATCAACCTTTGTAACTCAATTGGATCAAGTACATTGCTAAGGTAATACAACATAACATTACTAATGTCTCTCTCTCTCTCTCCTCCGCCTTCTCTCCCTCCCTCCCCTGATTCCCCTCATAGCAGAGAATCTCCTGATACTGAATGTGCCCTTCCCCCATCCCCAGTAGCAGTGTTGTCTTTGTCCTATTCTGTTGAGTTTTCAGTCTCATCCATTTCTGACTTTATTGGAAGATCACTTTGTCCTTCGTAAGCAAACATTGGAATGAAACTGATCATGGAGCGAATGACTTCTCTTGGTGGTATAAATTTTCACTAAGCAATATCTCATTTTTGTTTTAGTGATTGACAATATGCTTAACCTGACAGGATGGGTGATTTCTCCTTTGAGAGTTTAGTACTCCCAAAGTTTGGCTTCTTGGATACATCCTGGGCAGTATAAATATTGCGAAAACTTCCAGGAAGCAACACGTCTTCAAAATAGATGCCGTGTCTTCCAGTTCCTCCAAGTCAGTCGGTAGTCTGACTATTCCAGTATCTGGAAATAATCTGGACTCAGGGAGTCTTTGAAATATTCTATGGCTAAAACTGGCAGTTATTTTACCTCATCCCATTTATTTTACTGTGAAACTATTTTGTTAAACCACCTCTCCTCAGCATCTATTTGTTTTTTAACAGTGCATGAAGCGTCTCTAAAACATTTTCTTTGTGTGGAAAAATGCACTAAATGTTAATGAGGTGGAAATAGGGAAGACGAAGGGACTGATTTTAAAAGTTGAAAAAGGTTTTGAAAAATTTGAAGTTGGAGTCTCCTGTGGTAAAACACTATTAGTGTGCTAGGGCTGCCGTAACAAAATCACAAAAACGGAGCGGCTTTAAAGCAGAAATGTATTTCCTCACAATTCTGGAAGCTACAAGTCCAAGATCAGGGGGTTGGCTGGTTTTGTTTCTTCTGAGGCTTCTCTTCTTGGTTTGCAGACCTCTCTGTGTCCTCACGTGATCTTTTCTCTGTGTACATACGTCCCTGGTGTCTCTTTTTGTGTCCAAATTTCCTCTTCTTATAATGACAGATTGGATTAGGGCCCACCCTAAAAAAAAAAAAAAACCTCATTTTAACTTAATCACCTCTTTAAAGACCCTATTCTGAGGTACTGGGGGTTAGGGCTTCAACATACGAATTTGAGGGGGAATACAATTCAGTACATAATAAATACCAAGGGATACTGGTTGAAATAATATTTTTAATACATGTCTGAGCTTATAAGAAAGATAAAGAAATTCCTGTGTGCTAGAGGCAGAAAGGGATCTGAATGCCAGAGGAACTGGCTTTCATTTATGCCATGATAGTTGGGGTACAAGGTGTGGGGAGAGAGACAAAGTTTAGGTTTTAATGCCTTCCCAGGGCAACGGCACAAGTTGAGGGACTCAAAGAAGTCCCAAAGAAAGTGGGAAATGGGAACTGAGATCCCTCACTAGAGATGGGAAACTTAAAGGGTGGCTCCCCTAAGAGGGACTAAATGTATTCACCTGTTTTGGTAGAAATGCAAGGTGTTTGTTTCTGTTCTGATTTTGATTACATTAAAAAATATGTTTCCCATGTGCCTTTGATGGTGTTGGGGCTCAAATCTATTCTTGCTAGTGGTGCTTCAATTGTAGGCTGAGAAATCACCATAAGAGTTGTTGCCATGTGAATGATACTTGTGGAGTTAATGGAAGAAGGAAATGCCACACTGTTAGGAAGCGACAGTTCAACCACCCAGAGTCTGGCAGAAAAGGAAGTCAAGATTTCCTTAAAAGCAATGCTTGCTTAAAATGACCTCCCAGCAAAAAGTTCCAGAACATATGTGGAAACTATGTTCTGTGAATATTAGGCAGCAGACTGATAAGTCTGCTGGAACATTAGCAACCACAAAACTTGAATTAATAGATAAAACATCTAATACAGACATTCACATAAGTGTACATAAAATTATTAAGGAGAGTAAAATAATGTTTAGAAGCCAAAGGAAAGAGTAAAGTGTCACTTGAAAGGATAAAGAAATTACTAAAAATATTTTTTGAAACTTCTATATATGCAAGTCTTCTTCACTGAATTTAAAATACAGTGGACTGGGTAAATAGCAGATTAGACACAGCTGAAGGAATTTAATGAACTAGAAAACAGAGCTGAGAAAACTAACCAGACTCTAACTCTGAGGGAAAGGGATGGAATACAAACTAGAGGATAAGAGTCATGAGTAGAGCTAATAGGATTTGCAAGAAAGAAACAGAAGATAGGGAGTGGGAAATATTGAAAGAAATCATGTCTGAAAATTTTCCAGATTTAATTAGCAACATGAATTGTCATATTGAATAACTCCCATGGACACTGAGAAGGAAAACAAAAAATAAATCCACATGGAAACATTGTAGTGTAATTGCAAATCAGCAAAGGGAAAAGTCTTAATAGCAACAAGAAAGGAGAGATTGATAATTTATAAATAATAAAATCAATTAGCAGAATTATCAAAATCATTAGTGATCAGAAAAGAGTAAAATATACCTGTGAAATACTGATACCAATAATAGTCATTCTACAATTCTCTATTTAGATAGATTATTATTAAATGAGCACAAAATAAAGACATTTTCAGAAAAAATAAAAACTGAGAGAACTGATCACTCAGCAATCCTCATCAAATAAACTACCTTAAAAAGAAGAAAACTAAGAAGGAATGGGATGCAAGAAGTAATGGTAAGCAAATGAATTAATAAATATGTATGTAAATCTAAATGAATATGAACTGTAAAGCTTGATAATTCATTTGGGCAGAGAATTAAAAGCAAAGTAGAAATAAAATTCTAGACAATAATAAAATGGCAATGGAAAGGGATAATTATTTTAATAATATCATTATGTTTTTCAAGAAAAGGGTAAAAACATTATATTTAGACTGTCAAACTAAGTAGCTTTGTTAACATATGAAGGATAAAGACTAAAAATAGAACTAGAATGTATACCTTCCCAAGCCACTAGAAGTAAAAAAGAGAGATAAAGCAGGCATGATTAATACAGAAGTAGGCAGAAAAGAATAAAATAAGAAAGAAAAACATATGGCAATTGGAAAGCATAAATGAGATAGTAAGAATAAATTCAAATTCATTGATATAATTAATATAAACAAATTAAAATACAATTAAGAAACAACTCTATTAAAATAAATGAGCCAAAGGCCTTAACCCACCCCTCACCAAAGAAACTATACAGATGAAAAATAAGCATATGAAAAGATGCTCCACATCATAAGTCAGAAAAATGTAAACTAAAACAACAATGAGATACCACTACATACCTATTAGAATGACCCAAATCCAGAACACTGACAATACCAAATACTGAAGATGTGGAGCAACAGGAGCTCTCATTCATTGCTCGTGGGAAAGTAAAATGGAACAGCCGCTTTGAAAGACAGCTGGGCATTTTCTCCCAAAACTAAGCATACTCTTATCATACAATCCAGCAATCACATTCCTCGGCATTTACCCAAAGATATTGAAAACTTATGTCTACACGAAAACCTGCACATGGATGTTTATAGCAGCTTTATTCATAGTTGCCCAAACTTGGAAGCAACAAAGTAAACTGTGGTACATCCAGACAATAAAATATTATTCAGTGCTAAAAAGAAATGAGCTATCAAGCTATGAAAACACATCGAAGAAACTTAGATGCATATTAATTATTAAGGGAAAGAAGCCAGTACAAAAAGCCTCCATACTTTTTAATTCCAACTATGTGACATTCTAAAAACGACAAAATTATGAAAACAGTAAAAAGATCAGTGTTGGCCAGGGGTTAGAAAGGAGAAATGGATGAATAGACAGAGCACAGAGGATTTTTAGGGCAGTAAAACTACTCTGTATGATACTATAGTGGTAGATAAATGTCATTATACATTTGTCCAAACCCATAGAATGTATAATGCAAAGAGAAAATGCTAATGTGAACTATGGACTTTGGGTGATAGTAAGGTGTCAATATAAGTTCATCACTTGTAACAAATGTGCCACTCTGGTGGGGATATTGATAATGGGAAAGAGTGTGCATGTACTGGGGAAGCAGGTATATGGGAAATCTGTGCACCTTATGCTTAATTTTCCTGGAAACTTAAAACTGTTCTGAAAGTCTATTCCAGAAAGAAAAAAAAAAACAAGAGACAGATTCACTTTTATATTATATGAGACACACTGGAGTCATAAAAACACAAAAAGGTTGAAAGTAAAGGGAGGGAAAGATATACTAAGTAAATACTAACAGAAATTTGGTGTGGTTATATTAATATCACACAAACTGTGATGCAAAAAGCATTATAACAAGAGAAAGATGATTACTATACAATGGTTAAAAGAAAGATTTACCAAGTATTTAATAGCTCTAAGAACTCCAAAGCTGCATACAACCACCAAAATAGCCCCAAAATATATAAAGTAAAAGCTTATTGCATTTTAATAACTAAATCCACAATTTTAGTTGAGAACTATTTCTACCTTAATTCTCATATTGTGTGCTAGATCATAAAGTTAGAAAATTAGTAAGGGTATGTATGATTTGACAAGACAATAAACAAGCTTGATGATAATATAAGATACAAAATCCTGCTTCCCCAAATCAAGACACTCGTTTTTCTCAAAACACTTGAAGCATATTTAAATATTGATTGCATGTTATGTCACATAGCAAATCTCAACAAATACTAAGTAACACATATTATACACAACAAATTTCTTATTTATAATGTGAAAAAATAGAATAAATAAAATACAGAAAAATTAAAATGAAGGAAGTCAAAAATTGCAATATTTCTTGCATCAAAGAAAAAGTAATGGACAGTAAAAGTAGATATCGAAACATGTGTGATGAAACTAAACTGGTTCTTAGAGTGAAATTCACAACCTATTTTTTTTTTAAATGGAGTTTAGCTCTTGTTGCCCAGGGTGGAGTGCAGTGGCGCGATCTCGGCTCACCACAACCTCTGCCTCCCAGGTTCAAGCAATTCTTCTGCGCCAGCCTCCCGAGTAGCTGGGATTTCAGGCATGCACCACCACGCCCGGCTAATTTTGTATTTTTAGTAGAGACGGGGTTTCTCCATGTTGAGGCTGGTCTTGAACTCCTGACCTCAGGTGATCTGCCCGCCTCGGCCTCTCAAAGTGCTGGGATTACAGGCATGAGCCACCGCGCCCAGCCAGAAATTCACAACCTTTTATGTATATATTAGAAAAGAAAAATATATAAAGTAATAATATAATCATCTAACCCAAAAGTTAGAAAAATAAAAAGGAAATTAAACCCATATATTGGCTATTGTGAATAGTTGCTGGGGGCTGGGGGAAGGGGAATGGAGAGATGTTGGTCAAAGGGTAGAAAGTTTGAATTTTGCAAGACAAATAATTTCTGGAGATCTAGTGTATAGCAGTGTGACTATAGTTAACATACTATATTGTATATTTGAAAAGCGCTTGAAGAGTTGGTCTTAAGTATTCTCACAAAACACATACAAAAGAAAGATAATGGTAACTATGTGAGGTGATGGGTATTTTAATTAGTTTGATTATTTCACAATGTATCAAAACATCAAGTTGTACACCTTAAATATATACAGTTTTTATTTTTCAAATATATCTCAACAAAGGTAGGGAAAGATCAAAACTCAATAAAGGAGAAAAAAATGGTGAGAGCAAAAATGGATCCAGGCTGGTCTCGAACTCCTGACCTCAGGTGATCCGTCCGCCTCGGCCTCCCAAAGTGCTGGGATTACAGGCGTGATCCACCACGCCCGGCCAGAAATTCACAACCTTTTATGTATATATTAGAAAAGAAAAATATATAAAGTAATAATATAACCATCTGATACAAATCAAATCAGAAAATATGGAGTCAACAAAATTAAAATCTATTTCTTCTAATAAAATAGACTAATCTGTGGAAAAATTGATGAAAAAAGGAGAATATAAAAATAATCATTCTAGAAATGAAGGCCATAACTATTGATGCAGCAGAATTTTATGAGAATTCCATGAACTACTTTGTGCCAATATACTTGAAAAACTTAATATTTTTAAAAAATAGAACTTAACTGAGAATGACTCAACTGGAAGCAGAAAATTCAAAAGCCTTATAATAATTAAGCATAAAAAAACTTTATTCTAACCACAAAACACAGCATTTAGACCAAAGTATATTTCCAGCATAATCTACCAAACCATCAAAGAACATATAACCCATTTTTCATATAAACTGTTCTGGGAGAAGATAAAAATAAAATAATAAATCAAAGTCAGATAGGGCTTCTGTGAAGAATGCAAGAATAGTTTAAAATTAGAATATCTATTAATGTTACTTACCATACTAACAGATAAAAAAAGAAAAAATAATTTGATCACCTCACAAATATAGAAAAGGCATTAGATAATATTCAACACCCATTCATAATTTTTTAAAAAAATTAATACTTTTTAGAAAATTAAGAATAGAAGAGAGATTCCTTAAGCTGATAAAGTATATCTATCAACTACCTAACCTAGTATTCTATTTCACAATGAAAAGGACTCTATAAATTCACAAAGAAGGCAAAGATGCCTGTTATTATTACTGCTATTTAGCACTGGGTTGGAGGACCAGCTAGTATAGTATCAAAAAAAGCAAAAGAAAAACACACATACTGGAAAAAAATGCCACTTTTATAGCAAACCAAGTAAAAGATACCTGGAAATAAATCTGACAAAAGGAGCATAGGAACTTTTTAGATAAATGTGTAAAACTTTATTGAAGACTCTTTAAAAGAAGATCTGAGGAAATGAAGAGAAATATAATGTTGGAAGGTGGGAGGAGTCAATATCATAAAGATGACAATTGTCTCGCAATTTTTCTATCAATTAATGCAATCCTAACAAATTTTTCAACTTTTTAATATATCTGATTAATATAGTATAAAATTCAAATGAAAGAATGAAACTCCAAGATTGGCCAAGGCAATTTGGACTAAGGTAGTAAAAAGGAAGGATGAGACCGATCCTACCCAGATATGAAAAGATGATGGTTGATAAATTTCCCAAGGCTACAGAGCCTTGTAAAAGTCAAAGCTAAGATTAAACCCTGGTTCATATTGCTGCCAAGTCCACATTCTTACCTCCACATTATGCTCCTCAAGGAGATTTCAGTCATGTTTTGAAGCCATTTCCAGGATTGATAAAACGGAGAAGGTGTATGTGAAAAAACAGTTAGGGATAAGGAAGTTATTTATAGGAAAGAGCAAGCTGATTAATTTGGCTGTAGGTGAGTAATAATTCAGAAATATGGAGTTCCAATAGCCCTTTACAATAATATATACTTTCTATTGTTTATAAAGACTAAGAATAAAGATAAAAATACAGTAAGTGTGTTTAAATTAATACATATGTAAGTAACTCTTAAAGGTAGGTTGATATCTTCCTATGCATTAGAAATATATATATATATATGGAAATACCTAGGTTATTTATATTTCTGAGTGATATCGAGAATTATAGTAAATATATGAAGAAAAGCATGTTGTTACATAATGCTTGTTTTATTAACGGGTAACCAGGACTTGGAATCTCACTGCTTTGTCACCTAAAAAAAGTTCTTTAGCACACCTGAGTTGACTTATGTTTGAATATTCTTTCAAATCAGCTGAAATTAAAATGTGTGTATATTTAAGCTTTCCATTCATCTAGATTCTACCAAAGAGTTTTGTTGTTGTTGTTGTTGTTGTTATTGTTTTTTTGAGACGGAGTCTCGCTCTTTCGCCCAGGCCTGACTGCAGTAGCGCTATCTCGGCTCACTGCAAGCTCCGCCTCTCGGGTTCACGCCATTCTCCTGCCTCAGCCTCCCGAGTAGCTGGGACTACAGGCCCCCGCCACCGCGCCCGGCTAATTTTTTGTATTTTTAGTACAGACGGGGTTTCACCGTGTTAGCCAGGATGGTCTCGATATCCTGACCTTGTGATCCGCCCGCCTCGGCCTCCCAAAGTGCTGGGATTACAGGCGTGAGCCACCGCGCCCAGCTCCAAAGAGTATTTTTTAAGGATCTGCTAAACATCTAACGGAATAATACTCTATAGACTATTATAAGAAATATAATTCACGGACCCTACCTACCCTCAAATTACTTATATATTAGAGCAATATGGTCCAGAAGACAATTAAAAAAGAATTAGGGATTGAATAATGTATAGTTGACAATAAATTTTCTAAAACTGTTGCACAAACAGAAATGTGACTCAGTGAGAATTTAATACACTCTGTTTTGATGTTTGGATATTATGCCTAATATTATCCTAAAATATGCCTAACATTTTATATTAGGCATATCTTTCCATTTTTATGTTACCAGAAAATAACTTCTTTAGGGCTTGAGAGATCAGATATTATCACTGGAATGATGTTCCCTTTACCTTAGGAGAGTAAAAGGATATCAGGGATCTACTTGTGGGTAAGATTCCACTGAAAGAATGCAGGAAATGCAGGGGAAAAGTATCCCTGAGTATTAATAAATAGTAGCATTTTATTATCTGTAGCCTCACGTAATGGTGTTATATGGTCACACGATTGCAGAGAGAAGCTGCCCAGAATTAGCGTAGTGATGACAACCAAGAACTTGCAGACAATGCAAAGGTGATGTGACAAAGTTAGGGATGGAGGAAAGACTAAAAATGCTGACATAATGCCATTTTGTATCCGTGTTTCATGTCCTGGCTTATTGTATGCAATTATCCTGCCATGCAAAGATAAATTCTCTCTGCAAGCATTGGAGGTGCCACTTGTCAGTGAGAAGCAGAAGAAATTAAGACTGCTAAGCATGGCAGATTTGGCAGAAGCCCAGTCTGAGAGATGTAACATGTTTTCTAGCTAAGAGGGGAAGGGGTTTGGAGGTAGACCCTGACAGTTTGATTCCTTTGCATCTTTCATGTCACTGTTACATTCCTAAAAGAAAACGTGATTATTATAATCTTGTTTTATGCAGTGTCTAAAGTTGGTTGTTTTGGAGGGATGAGGAACACTGAATTTATGCCACTAGAGATCATGGGTTTTTGCCTAGCTTGGACTAGGATTTCTATAATAACTGTGACTCTAAAAGATGTGCATTTCCGGGCTGAGGGAAAGTTAAACGAGCACAACAGATTCATTTCAAATAAGACCAATTTAATGACATGTATCAGTTTTCTTCTATTCCCTTTTGTTTTACTCTCTAGTTAATATATATTTAGGAGTTCTTTCTTGTTCTGTGGGTGGGATATAGACGTAAAAGTAGTCCATTTAAAAGCTCATAGATGAGATACTTGATATAGGTGCCATCATTGTCTTTATTTATAATTTATACCCTGTAAACTTTTTGAAAAGGTTGGAAGCATATTATAGCAACAACACATTTGACAGAGAATAATTAAAATTTAAAAATAAAAATAGATAAGTAATTATGGGAAATGGGAAAAAGGAAAGACTATGTACCTCTAACATGGAATTATTTAGCTACTAAAGGTGCTTGCTGTGAAATCTCAGAGAAATAATTTTCTAACAATAATCATAATCATAATAATTATTTGGCACTTAAGCACAGTGCTAAGTGTTTTCCACATATTACCTCATTTAATCATCACAACAACCTATTGAGTGAGGTTGGTCTATGGTCTTTTCCCTATTTTACAGCTAAAGAAACTCAGGCACAAATAGATTAAAAAATTTAATCTGTTGTCACATAAATAAGAAGTAGTGGGACTGGGGCAATCTAATTCTAGAATACGTGTCATTTTCTCCAGTATGGCCATTGGTGTGAAATGATTCAGTGAACAATAGAATTATATCATTCTAAGAAATAAGATTTTGCTTGGCTATCTCTGGGGGAAAAACCTCAGTATTTTTTTTTAATTGCTTCATGGTTAACGTGGAGCAGAAATACTATCTACCGTTTTCCCAAAAACTTCAACCATGTCTTGGCATCATGAAGATGTGACTGACTTGCTATATGATATGTTGTTTTCTATTGGAAAAACACTATCATATCCTAGGAAATCTCTGAAATGTTCCCCTAGCACTTTGATTTGAATACTCCAGGAAATTATTCCAAATAAAGAATGTCTTGTATAGTATTTTTTGTGAGGTCCTTTTTATTATCACAAAACCTTGGAGTTCCTGATGATAGGAAGCTTTGATTTGAGGAAGATTTGTGGCTATAAAATCCTGAGCCGAACTGGGAAGGGAAGGATTCTCTAGCTGCTGGCTACATCTTCCTATTTTCTCTCTGGAAATTCTGTTAGAAGGCATTTTTCCTTAACATTATTACCTTTCTTCCCCCACCCCCTGCCTCTGCCAAATTTTCAGCTTTCATGTTTCTAACATATACCAAGTGAGAAGAGGGAACTAATAATAACATAAAGTAAAACCTACTGTCTACAATCGAGGGCTGTGGCCTCAGTCACTCCTCCAAGATAGTGGAATGCAGAGCACCCAGCTACCTGCTGCTCAGCCTTGGCCTCTCTCTGACTCCTACTGCTTTCCATTTACAAGGTGCCTTTTGTGATGAACAATGTAACCTTCTGAGGTGGAACAGATCATAATTTCACTGTAAATCATAGGAAATGACAAAATATTTGGGAGTCACACTCTTCTCCAAAATGATGACTGATTCAGTGTCATTGCTGGAATAACAAACAATTAGGATAGTTTATGAGTGAATGTTTTTTCAGTTGGTATCTGGGATGGAAGGCAGTGTGGGGAGGCAGTGTGGCAGGAAGAAGAGAGGGAAGCAAGAACCTATACTACTCCACTTAATGTGGTTTGATTCATAAACTGGAAGACTTGCAACTGAATTACATACCATTCAGTTTTAACTTTGCCTCAGTATCTAGGATATTGCCATACAAATGTTAAATATTAAATAAAGTGTACCAAAAAAATTAATATGACTCATGTGTTTTTTAGTCTTCAGTTTCTAGATTTGTAAAAGACCTTACAGCTGTTTCTGCTTCTTATCCCTCTGCTTTCACATAAGGCTGTGTGTCACCAGAATTTCTTACCCAAGTACTCACAATAGCTGTATATGGAGAGCAGACCCCAGGGTGTGTGGGTCTGTGTGTTATTTAAAAGCTTGCTACAAGGAAGAAAAGTCTTTGAAGCCTCATGTTTTATCTTAAAAACAAAAGAGAATTTTGACCTCCTCTTCTTAATGCACTTGTGTGTGTGTGTTTTAAATGAAAATAATTTCTTCCTCTTTCAAATATTAGATAAAATTTATGTTCTAAAAATATATGCCACGCACATTCTAGATCACTGCACTGCCACATACCTATATATTGCAGTTTGAAAACCATATCCTAAGCCATCCTGGACAATTTTTTTCCTGTAACAAAGAGGCAATTACATGTTTTGTTGGATTATTTGATAGAATTTGATTTCAGAAAACTTAATATGACATTTGAATTCTTAAAACTAACATATAGATAATTCCATACTGTTAGTAAGTAGTGAAATAAGATAACACATGAGGATATTCTATTTTCTTTGGCTCACGTATCCAAATCTCCAACAACCTGCTCAGTCAGCTTGGCCAGTCCAACATAGACACCCCCTCAGGCTCACAGTGGGCACGTTTCTCTGGCTGCCCTCCTGGGATATCCTTGGTCATTTTGCCCAAGTATCCCTGGTTCCTTGGGAAAGTCCTACCCTCCAGGTTTGCTCAGCGCAGCCCTATACCATGGCTTAACAGCTTTGAGATGGCAGCACTCTCCTAATCATCAGGGAAAAGGTCAGTAAACTCATTTGCAATAATTAGCTGTTAATCAGAGAGTAGTTAATATCAATGTGTTATTCTCTTCCAGGATTTTCTTTCCTCCCTTGAGATTTCTCCAAGGGTTTCCCAGAGTCCTGATTGTTCTGCTTCTACTGATTCTTCAGTAACAGGGTCTATCTTCTTGCCTTGCTGGGTAGAACAAGCAGCAAGAAAATGCTTTTTCTCAGCCTCCTCTATCCTCTCTTGGTCATTAGTCAAGTTTCATCTGCTTCTGGCTCCTAGTTCCTGGAATGAAAAGGAGGAGGCTGACCCAAAAAACAGCTGGGGCTCCTGAGAAGACACTCACCATCACCTTATCCAACCAATGGCAATGGCAAAACTGTCTTTGTAATGTAGACTTCAGCAATGGAACCATCCTCCAGGATAGTAGCCAAAGCGAGGGGTGGAAATAGGTCTCCCTTCCTGGGACCCTTAGGCAGCCCTCAATGGGTAATAGTAGTAAGTGTCATGTAGGGAGCCCTATGATTTACAAAGTGCTATTTCAGTGTTTCACTTGATTATTGTAATAGCTCAGCAAGGGATATGTAAGAGGAATAATAGACATGTTAGTGTTGGCCACAGATTCGAGAAGAAAAGAGAAACATCTACTAGATCAACCTTAAATGTCCCCACCATTGTTCTTGTCTAGGTCCATGAATGCCAGTGTTTTCAGTCTGATGATTGGTCTGGGGAAGAATCTTTTGTTCATATTGGATTAATTGGTATCTCATTCCTGGTTGCAAACTTTTCACCCTCCCAAAAGGTGAATTCCTCATCTTTTGTACTCTGGGGCTCTGCTACAGTGGAGGTGTAGAAAAGCTGCCTTCAATCCCACTCTTGCCTTCTGAAGTTCAGTTTCACATCTAACTGCGGCATAGGCAAAAGGATATGATGGTTCTTGAATTTTCTCAACCTGCCACATCTGTAACTCTCAAATTCTGAAAACTAACATGTCTCTTTTAACCAGCCGAGCTCTATCTTTGGCTCTGGTCCTACACATCACACAGTGTCCAGCCTGCCATATGCTGGGCTGTGTCACTGTTTTGCAAAAGAGGATGCTGAGTGGGTCTGGTTGCTTGGAACATTTACTCACTTGGCCCTGGGCACTACACTGGCTTCCCATCTGCTTCTGAGTACAGTTCTGGGATCTGATTCCAATTCTGAAAGTAGGAGATGGTCTGAGACCCACCCTCACTGGGCCCTGACTCAACATTAGGTACACAGACCTTCCTTCTGGTTTGGCAGCTTTCAGTCAGTTAAACTTAGCTCAATTCATTAAGCATTTTTTGAGCAATGTGAGTTATGTCCTGGTTGAAAGTAAAGTTGGAGTTAGGAAACCTCTATTCCAGCCAAAGCTAAATGTCCTAGATACTGTCACTTTTTCCTTCTTGATCTCCTTACCCTCCTTCATCTTGCCCTTGGCTCCAGAAGGGTAACTATTATAGGATTTATCAATGGGCTTCTTTGTTCTCAAGGTTACAGTTGGGTTTGACCAATGGAAGTACCCAGAGTGGATATGGAAAAGTGATGTCAGGTTATTTATTCCTCCTAATCGCCCTCTTTGAGCTTGTTTGGGGATGGCTGAGTTTCCTTACTGAAGATCCTTTTTCCTCTCAAGGCATCTTCATTATAGCCCTCTCCTTCCAGTTTCTGGTAACACTCCTGATTCTTATCAGTTAAGAGTGGCCAAAGTTACCTGTTACTAGCCTTGAGGCACTACATTATAATATGTAGTTTCCCTACATCCTATCCACACAGTCCCATTATAAATAAACTCTCCTTGAATTATCCTAATTGGGTTGTGTCATGTTTTAACACTTTGACAGATACACTGTGTGATTTGGGGCAAATCACTTTATAGGGGCAAATTACCTCAAATGTAGTATAAGAAGTTTCAAGCAGATAATAATATCCCTTCCTATTCTAAATTTTCTTGGCAATGTAGGGACTGCAAAATAAATCTCTTTTTTGGGGGAACTTTGAGTCACATTGAAGATATAACCTATTTATCTACTAAATGCAGAATGGAACTAAGTATCTAAGTGATTAGGATGCATAATAAGTGCTCTAAGAATTCAGAAATGGGCAACGTCATTGTGAACTAAATAGTCAGAGGAAACATATGGATCTGTCAATAAATTTCACCCCAACACAAGAGAGTCATTTCTTAGTGGATTTTCTAATCTAGATCCAGGATGAATATTGTGTTCAAAGATGTACCAAAGTGGATGGCCTGTTTTGGAGCTATTCCAAAGAGCACACAGAGTATTTGCCAATCTGAGACAAGGTTTCCTGAAAATGACTTACCCTTGAGACTGAGCTCAGCCACATCCCACAGTAAAATACAAAACTTCTGGGAGGTCTTGAAACACTCTTTTTAAAAAGTACAGAAAGAGCAGGGGATTCGGAGTTGTGAGGCTGGAATTCTAATCTTACCTGTCATTTAATTAGCTATACCTTGAATTTTTTAATCTAAAAATAATCTATGTCTTTGGTTTTACAATAGCATCCCCTTATCCATAGGGGATACATTCCAAGATCCCCAGTGGATGCCTGAAATTATGAATAGTACCAAACCCTACATATAGTATGTTTTTTCCTATACCTACATTCCTGTGATAAAGTTTAATTTATAAATGAGACACAATAAGAAATTAACAACTAATAATATAATGGAACAATTATAACAATATACCAGCATCATTATTCATGAGCTTTCAGGCCATTATCACATAAAATAAGAGTTATTTAAACACAAGCCCAGTGACACCTTGACAGTTGATCTGATAACTGAGATGGCTTCTAAATGACTAAGGAGTGGGTAGTGTAGACTGTGTGAATACACTGGACAAAGGGATGACTCATGTCCCTGGCAGGACAGCAGGAGATTTCATCATGCTACTCAGAATGGTGCACAATTTAAAACTTATAAGTCGTTTATTTCTGGAATTTTCCATTTAACATTTTTGGGCTGTGATTGAGCATGGGTAACTGAAATTGCGGAAGGCAAAACTGCAAATAAGGGATAACTACTGTATTTGTAACAGGCTACTTATGCTTTTTTATTTGATTCAGAGATATTAGAGACACACAAATATAATAATCACCCTCATATTCATCATACAGGTAAAGAAATAAAATATTCACAATACAATTAAAGACCACAGTAGAAGTGTCTTTCTTAATTAGATACTTCTCTTTTCCCATCAAAAATAATGCCTACTCCACCAGCCTGACCAACATGGAGAAACCCTGTCTCTACTAAAAATGCAAAATTAGCCAAGCGTGGTGGTGCATACCTGTAATCCCAGCTATTCGGGAGGCGGAGGTTGCGGTGAGCCGAGATCGCGCCGTCGCACTCCAGCCTGGGCAACAAGAGCGAAACTCCGTCTCAAAAAAATAATAATAAATAATAATAATAAAAAACCTACTCCCTCTCTTCCCCCATCCCAATCAAGAGCTAAGGCCAAGACAGACAAGTTGCTTTGAAAACTTCTTTTGTGGTATGGAAGCCTCAGTTTCACTGGGCTATAGTATAGTACAGCATGTGGGTCTTAGCTTTATGTGAATACTGCTTGGTCAGGCCCAGACCTTTCTACTGTGTATCTAAAAAAACTCAAAAGTCCTAGATTTTTGTATCAGTAAATATCATCAGAACCTCCAAGGCTTCAGGTCTGGCTTACCCGCCTGGATTCTGTCTGCTCCTTGGTTTGGTTTTGACCCTTGAAAATTGCCCTTATGTTCTTACCAGCTCAGCGGTGCATTTTAAAAAATAAATATTTTAAAAGTATATTTGTATCTTATGGGAGAATTTTTTTTAAAACTCTAGTTTATCATATTTTAAGGTGCAGAATATAGGTGATTTTTATTGTACTGAGAATCAAAGCCTACTCACACTGGGAGATTAAAAGCTCTTCTTTCACCTCATAAGTGTGATGACCATTGCCTAAACTACTACTAATAATAGAAACACTTTTATGACCAAGAAGCTAATCCAGTTAACCCATATCTCCTGTAATTCAAGCACATTGACTGTTAGAAACAAATAATGGAAAAGTGGAGTAACAGTCTCTTTGGCAGGATTGGCCAGAAGTTTTCATTTAAAGTTCCTAAAGGCAAGGACGATTTTTTTGAAAACATTCACAAATTTATTGGGTTTGAGTTTATTGGGGCCAGAAGTAGTCATATTTATTTTTACATCTATCATAGCGTTTAGCAAATTTCCTGTTGCATTGCAGGTGTTCAATGCATGTTTGCTCATTTGATTTGAAATGACTCTTCCAAGTTCAGTGCAGAAACAAAATGGTTCTAATATTTCTTCTTGATTTGCCTGGTCTGACACTGCAATTGAGCCAGCTCGCAGCCATCCTTTCTTTGTGTTGTACAAAATTTGTGACTTTCATGATCTAATCTTGGCATCATTCACTTGCAAAGTATTTGTTTGGTTTGCAGAAAAATAAGTAACTTGTAAGTAGGCAATTTAAAAAAAATTATTTGCAATCTTTTGTGAACTAGTGGTAACTCTCAAGTTAAACATAAATTCTAGTAAGTGTAATACAATAAATGGCAGAGTTTATTATTATTCTTTGTTTTGTTTTGATCTCAACTTAGGATCATTAGAAAATTACCGGTTGTCATGTCGTTACTTCTTTTTTCCTTAAGAGACCAAACATGAGTAGGAATACAGAATGCAAATTTGACCACAATTTAAATCCAGTCTAAACAATTCCTACCAGAAGACAGTACAAATAGTTGAATTAAAGAAAGGCTTTACAATTTTCCTTAAGAAGTAAAGCACTGTTAGAGATGTGTTTGTGTCTGTGTATACTCTAAATGGTATGTCACCAAGTCCACACAATATCAAGTCCTTTTAGCATTAGGGGGTTCTTTGAGGTAAGATCTTGAGTCACTACAGATAAGAAGTAGAGGCTGACACAATAAAAGATAATATAATAAAGATGTGAGACATTAAGGCTGAAACAAGAAATGCCTGTTTTCTGAGGCGGAGGGGTGCAGACTGAAAACAGTATGCGATTAGAAGGTCATTATCAAGGGCGAGTGGCAAAGGAGCACATTGCCACTGTAATTTCCCACTAACAGCTCTCATGTCCTTGACTTCTTTTAAGTTAGGTACACAACTCTGAGAAAAGACAGGAAGAAATAATGAAGCAAAGGTAAAGAAAGAGTGTAAGTCACCTCCTAATAAATGAGACTACTGAATTTCTGAGAATTTATTATAAAAGATATAGGAAGAGTTTCATTTCGGTATAATTAATAAAAGACATAACTCAGAAACACATACTTATAAAGGAATTGTTAAAGTATTTATTGGTATATACGGCACAGTGCAATCATTTAAACAATGTTTGAAGACTACGTAATACTATGGAAAAACATTGATGTTGTAACCCAATGCATTTGATATATATTTTTTTCCTAAAGAGACCAAACATGAGTAAGAATATAGAGTATAAATTTGACCACGATTTGAATCCAGTCTAAACAGTTCCTATCAGAAGACAATATAAACAGTTCAGTGTATTAAAAAGGCCTAAAAAAATTCCTTAAGAAGTAAAACAATTGTTAGAAATGTGTTTGTGTCTGTGTGTGCTCTAAATGGTGCAGCTATACATACATACAGATAGATAGATAGATATGGATATATATGGAGACATATATATGTGGATATCAATATGGACATATATATATATATATCCATGATCAATACTCTATATGACCAAGACTATTACAAAAATATTATAAATTAGAAATTATAAAATTATAAAATATAAAATTATAAAAATATTATTTGGAGTAAGGAGTTTGGGAATGTTTGTATGCCATGTAAGATTTATAAGACCAAATATCATGTAGCATGAAGGTGATACCATTCAGAATCGTCTTATGATGGGCTCAACTTGGTACCTACATTCTAGTTTTTAGAAACCCGTTTGTTTGTTTGTGCCAGTTTTATAAACATTTCTTATTATCCCAGGTCTGCTGTGAGATTGGAGAGCAAAAGGAAATGTATTCTCTACATATCCAGATCTCAAATCCCAAGGCTAGAGGAAGAGAAAGGGAGACTGGAAGGAAGAGCAAAGAAATAATCCCCAACCCTCAAACACTTCCTTGATAAAGGAAAGATTGAGCTCTTGGCAAGAAGTGGTGTTTGGTGAGGGCATCATAGAATCAAAGGCTGGTATTTCAAGGAGATGTTATTTCTGTAGCACAAACATGATTAAGGGTAATGTTGTGTTATTTCAGATTTTCTTTATTCATAAAAGGAAAAGAAATAGTGCCAGACATACAAGAACAAAGGTAAATAGGCTTCAGAGGCCTTCTTGGTTCTCAAATCTAAGAGAATTTAATAATTAGACTGTTTATTTGCCAGGTTTTATATTTGTTTTTTTCTTAGAGGGAAAACACAATCGAGTCATTGTCTTTCAGAATAGTTGGTTTTAGTGATATGGACTTGTTTTTATCTAATCTGCCCTCCCCCATTTGCCCAGGCTATGTGTTCTGTCTTCCCACGTAAGAGCTGCTCCTGTGGTTACATATACTCAAGACTGCCCCAAACTGCAGGGTCTGCCACCACCAGGAGGCTCCAGTGGAGAAATCGGGGGGGAGGGTGGCATAAAAAAGATATCAACGTCTTATACAATTAGCTGCTACAGAGGAATAGGGAAGATGTGGCTGACTGTGTGGCAACCACATTTCCTTTCCCAACTTTCTTTTCTTATGCTGCACGTTACCTCTATATGGCACTGACTTTTGTTTGCTTCTCTTTCAACGGCTGCTGTTGATGCTCAATTTTAGGTCCTTGTCACAAGGATAAAACTGCTGGGAAAAAAGGTGGCCATAAAGTGAGGTGCCCTACACTTGAGCCTCCTTCAGATGGCCTGGGTAGAAGGACAGCTGTCAGTGCTGAGCCTGGATATCAGAACATACAGTAATAGTAAGAATCTGAAACGGCACATGTGTAAGCCCCAGAGCCTTCCAGAATTGGCAGGGCTTGGCATTGCGACATCTGGTACAGGAAATTCACGGTCCAGGGAATCATAAAAGGAGCTGGGGGGCGGGGGACGGGCACGGCGGCTCACACCTGTAATCCCAGCACTTTGGGAGGCTGAGGTGGGCAGATCACGAGGTCAGGAGATCAAGACCATACCGGCCAACATGGTGAAACCCCATCTCTACTAAAAATACAAAAAAAAATTATCCAGGCGTGGGGGTGCACGCCTGTAGTCCCAGCTACTCAGGAGGCTGAGGCAGGAGAATTGCTTGAACCCAGGAGGCGGAGGCTGCAGTGAGCCGAGATCACGCCACTGTACTCCTGCCTGGGCGACAGAGTGAGACTCCGTCTCAAAAAAAAAAAAAAGATAAATAAAAGGAGGGGGGCTTTAGAAGACATTAATCTACCTAAAGTACCCCAGAGTATTTTCTTTGAGTTAGTTCTGAGAGTTTATGACAACCATGTTGTTTGTAATCTCTCAGTATAATTCTTATTCATTCTTTCATTCATTCATTCATTTGGTGAAAACCTACTCTGTGCCAGGCACTTAGTTCTCAGTGTTAATAATGTAGAAATTATAATTCATGGTGATAGTAAAAGTTAATACTTCTTGAATATTGTCTGCATAATTTGTGTTTACTGCTTATCACTTATTTTATAATCTTTATAAGTAGTGATATCAGTCCTATTTATAGATGAGGATGTTGAGGTTTAGTGAAATGAAAATATATTATTTCATGCAACAAATATTTATGGAACATCTTTCATGTACTAGTGGCAGTGCCTTTTGTTGAGGGTACAATAGAGGACAAGACAGATTCTATACTAATTCTCGTGGAATTTAAATGCTAGTGGGGAGAGATAGACAACAAGCAAATATGCAACTAAATAAAATGAAACTTGAAGCTAGTGATAAACTCTCTGAAGAAAATATCACTAGATCATGTGATACAGACTGACAGGCAGCAGGGGAGGGTTGGATGAGTTAGATACTTTAGATACGAGGTTTATTTAAGAAGATGACATTTAAGCTGAGACTTGAATGAAAAGGTGCCAGCCATGCACACAATGAGGGGCAGAGTATCACAGGCAGTGGGATTACCAAGTGCAGGGGCTAAGCTGAAATGAGCTTAGTATATTTGATAAGCTCAAAAAAGCCTGCTGTGGCTGGAGCCCAGCCAGCAAAGGGAGAGTGATCCATTTTGTGACCTTAGCACCCTGGGCTTAAGGCTGCTCAAGGCTCCCGATAATCCAGTTTCTCCAGCTTCATAGGTCATCTTTGGGGGCAGTGAATAGGAAAAGAACCAGACAGTTTCCTGTACAAAACAGATTTTTTAATGTTTTCTTGTAAATAAAGCATATCTTTCCCTTAGGTCAAGACTGTCTTGTCCTCCTTGGGCTGTCCAGGCTCTTGGAGGCTAAGGCAAAATAATGACACAAGCAACTGGGTTCACTTCTGGTTCTCTCCCAAGTTGTTTGCCAACAGACATGTCCTTTTTGGATTCTTCTCTGTGTTCTGCTAAAATAGCCAAGGCAATAGTGTTAATAAAATCTGCTCTTTTTCTTCCTCATCTTTGCCACATCTCTCTTATGGACACTTTCCTCCCCCATCTTTCTTATTATTTAGTCATCCTTGATTCATCCTTCTCCCTGACTCACTACATTTGGAAGGGTGATCGTTACAAATGTAGAAATATATACATTTGAAAGTGCAGCTTGGTGGCCTCAAGGGTAAGAGGAATTAGGCTTACTTATGCGACACCGTATTCTTATGGCCACAGACTTATGTTTGACTTCTCAATAAAGATGTGCGGATTGACTTCCAGAGTTCTTATTATGAGTATTAATAACTAAATAAACTCAGACAGTTTATTAAAATAAAATTAATCACAAAACTTATTAATAAATGTTCTGTCAATCTTTTTGTTTTTAAAAAAAAGTTTAGTTCAGATTTTTTTATATGTGACAGGAAAGTATTCAACCAACAACACAGGTATTGTGACATCTCCCAAAACTTAGAATGTCCTCATATAATCACAACTCAGATCAGATAAGCAGAAGTATGTGTGTCAACATGTATGTGTGTTTGTATATATGCGTATGTGTGTGTGTGTCAGAAAAGAGACTGAGAGTGGAAGTACAGGAAACTCAGGGCTCAGGAAAGAAGGCAATGTGATGAGTAGTTGATGAGCAAGAAGATGTCTGTATTACCTTAATACCTCACATTCAAAGTGTGGGCCTTGAAAGAGCAGCATTGGTAATACCTGGGTCTCTTATAATTCTTTTCCTGGAAGCCTTGCTGATAATCTTAAAAATAAATTCATATGAAAAAGAGACTTAATAGTTTCACCATGGATGGCAATGGGAGCAAGCTCTTTTTTTCTGCCTCTTGATCTGAATAATCTGAATATCGATGCTGTTAAATGATTCGTTGTCAGCTCATCTACTGGTTTAAAGAAATGACCCAGCAAGTTGATTAAAATTGTGATGAATACTGAACTTCTCTACTCCTCAGAGTCATCAGTAAAATAGGACTTCTCAAATTTAGCATCTTGAATCCTGGATCAAAAGACTTAAATAAGGAAACCAACTTTCTTTACATGAGCTCACTGTAAGATGTACTGAGGAGGAGGCTTTACACAATATGAAAGATACAGATTTGCCCAAAGAGAAATCACAGCATGACTATCTTGATGCTTTCTTTAGAAAAGGATTAAACTTAGTGTTCCATGAGCTATTTTGGGTTTAATATTAAAAATGTATTTCCTATTCATTTATTATGTCAAGTGAAATACACATATTAAGTTACAGGTCTGTGGTTTTCAATGATCTGTTCAATTCTAGAAGTCTTGTAGATTGTGATACATATTGTGCATTGTCTTTAATGACATAAAATCTCTTGGATTGTTCATAAAGACTCAATCACGAGCTGGAAGATTGAGGTAAAATTATATGCCAGGAAAAAGAAGTGATCCTTTCTGCTCAATGGCTGGTCTTTGTCTCCAAAAGTCCAAATAATTGATAAGTTTAATCAACACAGTAAGCAAAAATTAAGATTAATTGTTAGCTGTCAGGTAAGAATCAAGTGAGTAAATTTTGAAATTTTTTTTTCTTGTCATGTTGATCATCATGTAGTCACAATTTGAACTGACTATCTTCCAAATCAAGTAGAAGTATTTTGAGATTTAATATTATTTTCATAATCTGTGTATTTCATCTCCTCAGTTACATACTAAGAGTAGATTTCATTTTTTCTAAGTACTATCAGGAATGAACCACTGCCTATCCAGTTACATAGAGGACCATGTACTGAAGTCAATAGTCCCACATACCATCAGCCAGATTTGAAACCTCTCAAGGCCAGAGTCCACACAAAGGGCCATGCTTAGGGATTTGATATAAGGCAACAGGGAATGGTGCTAGCTTAGAACTCTTAAGACAGTGGTATGAAAAAAATACTGGCAGGCAGGCAGACTCAGCAGATGACCAGGCTCCAGCTACCAGTCTAGCATTTAGTGACAGGGTGGTAGAGGGCTATAAAAGCAAATAGTTCCTTTAGGCAAGTTGAATGCTGAATACCTTACCAAGTCAAAAGTCTTGTTAATGAAAATGAGACAAAAAGCAAAAGGAACTTTTTAACAAATGCCAATGTATTGGGCTGGAAAATAATTATATATCTTTTGCCTAAGATTAAATCCATTCTAGAGGCTGAGGCAGGGTAATGACCATAGAGGAGGGTGGAATGATCGCAGCTGAGATGAAAGGAAAGCTACAGAGGATTGAATCAAAGCAGTACCTGAAAGCTATTTCAGTGGCCCCCACAAGAAGCCAGACCACTGTCAATGAAATGGAAGAGAACAAAACAGATCTGAGAGAGGATTTGGAGAGAGAGGATTTATGCCTCTACACAGTATTTACCATGACACAGTACAACTTGAAGACTGATTAAGTGTAAGGTTTGAAGGGCAAGCAAGAGTTGAAGATTAACCCAAGGATGAGATAGAAGGATGATGAGATAAGGAAATATAATAGTGGACAAACAAGAAGGAGCAGATTTAAAGGGGAAGATACTAAAGTCTGTTTGGGACATGTAAGCTTATAGTACCCATGGAACAATAAAATTTAGTTGTCAGATAGGCATACAGGCGCTCTAAAATGCAGGTCAAATTAGATGGTATCAATATTTGATGCATCTATATAAAGGCAAAAGAGACTAAAGAAATGGATGATATCACCCAAGAAAAAAGTATGAAGCAAGTTGAGGTCTGCAATAGAGCTTTGGGTGAAGGGAAATGAAGGTGTTAACCTTCATTTGGGAGTTGGAAGGACAGGAGGCAGTAAAGGACAATCACAGAAAGAGAAGAAAATCTAGGAAAGATCCATGTCTCAAAAACCAAAGGAAGAAAATATTTCGAGAAGGAAGCATAGCTGTATCAAATGTTCCAGAAAGGCTGTGCAGGATTCACTTATTTGCTTATTTAATAGAATAAACTTATGTCTACCAAGCTTTGTGCTGAGACTTAAGAATGAAGTCAAGAAAGTGACTGGTCAATTTTATTTAGTAGTCATCAATGGCATTTTGCTGGGGTTTTATATGAGTTGCAACAGTGATAACCTTATTACGGTGGGTTAAAGATGGAACCAAAGTTGGGGAAGAGAGAGGCAGACTAAGTAGACTAATCTGAGAATTTGAATGGAAATGGTAAAAAAAAAAAAAAAAAAAAAAATTGGACCAATGATTGCCTAATTGGTAAAAAATGTTATTAGTGGATGTAGTTCTCTCACTTTTGAAGCAGATCTCATGTGAACAATGGACCCATTGACTTGAATCAAATATTTTTATATTAATACAGCTAGATGCAGCAGTGGGAACAGGGAATTATAAGGCATAGGGTCTTTTTTCTCTTTTAGGAAGCTTATAATCTAGCTTAAAATCAAGTGTGTGTACATGAGAGACTGCAGGTATACAGCAAGATATAAAGACAGAAAAACAATTTAGTGAACATAACAAGTGTTCGTAATAACATCCAATAATAATTATTACTTGATAGGAGGAGTGGTAGACGATATGAATGTGAATTCAGGAGAAAGACAACTATGGGTAAAAGGCTTTGGTACAAAGGAGGAAATACATGTTGGTTACAGAAGAGACTAAGATAAAGACTTTCATATGGCAAGACAAGAGGGTAAGCTTTACTCCAGAATTCCATCTCTTCCCATGGAAAGTAGAAATACTGCCACTTGCCTTTCTTCTATCCTAGAAAAAGACCTCAAACAACAAAGCTACCCTTATATATCTTCATCCAGCAGCCTCTTTTTGGTTCATAGGTGGAAGGTATGTTTGCTTCCCAACAACCATAGTGTTGGTCCTATTATCATAAAAGGTATGGAGGTATTATACATGTAGAAAGCCTATTGCCAGAAAGCATTGAGCCAAAGAACAGAAATAGAACAGGCAAGGAGAAGAAAACATGATGTACTAACACATAGTGTTGTCAAAAGCAAGCTCAGTGCTCTGCCAAAACAAGGACAGAAGCAGTTCTTATTTTAACTGAGTCAAAGCCTGAATTCCAAGGTCAGGATATGGATACTGGAATTGAACATTCACAGCATGTCAAACCTCAGCACACTGGGGCCTTCTTGGTCTGAAGGGTCACAGATGAAATTGACTTGATACATTTTCTTTGATGTTTATTAAACCTATAATTTTGTAGAATTTGAAATGGGATTATGGCTAAACTGAGAGACCAACCGGAAGTTCATTCCAAAAACTTCTATAAATAATACTGGAAAGATATTAAATGGAGAAAGATTCATACTTACTATATATCATATACAAGTTTTATTAATATAGCAGAATATAAATCTTTAGACACTGCTCAAAGCAATAAAGGATGAAGCAGTTTTTATTGTTCCATATTTATAAAATCTTAGACAGATGGTAGTAAATATTCTTATTTTTTACTAATATTTACAACCCTAAATTCTGCAACTTAAATCATTTCCTTCCTTGCCCTTCTTCCTTATGTGCTTGCATAGCTATCCTAATGTGCATTTGTGTCAGTGATTTTTTTTTAATTCTCAGGCGAATAGATGTTTGTGCCGAGTTATACCATAAGAAAATAAAATAAGGAATTGTAAGTATTATAGTACTTTTATGGGACTTTCGTTAACATGGTTCCACATGGTTCCACTTGTTCCTTATAAGAGTCCTGCAAAGTAGGTGTGAAAGGTATTTTAATTAATCAAATTAGAAAACTGGAGCTAGAAGGTTTGATGATCCTCGAGTATTAAACAGTGAGTTACTGACTGAGTGTAAATTTGAGCCTATTCTTCCAACAATTCTTTCAATGATGCTTTCGGTGCACTCCCTTGCTTAATGTATTTTAATCTAAAGGCCCATTTATATGAGTCATTTGCTTGGAAGAGCCAACTTGGAAGTTAATACATTTTGATACCTGACTCTATGCACCACTTTTCTTTATTGAGCAACCATATATTGTCTTTGATTTTTAAAAAGAAAAGTTAAATTATTAAGATGTTTTATTTTATTTAGGCTTATAGAATAGCTATTTTAAGAGTTCCTCTTTTCTAATCTTGTTTTTAGTTTTAAAAGAAACCCTAAAGTGATATTGAAAATTCTTATAGAAATGCATTTTATATCATATCCACGAAGTAAACCTTTTTAGTAAAGCCAAAGGTAGAGAGTCTAGCTAATAGGCCGAAGAATTGAAAATTCTTATAGAAATGCATTTTATATCATATCCACGAAGTAAACCTTTTTAGTAAAGCCAAAGGTAGAGAGTCTAGCTAATAGGCCGAAGGTTGGCATAAGATAGAATTCTGAGAATGATTCAACTAACCCAAAGAAGGAAGAAAAAGAGAAAAACAGGAATGCAGGACAAATGCGACAAAGTAAACATAAATGGTGTATTTACCTGACCATAGCAGTAAATACTTAGATGTTAATGGATTACAATTGAATTCAAAAGCAGATATTGTCAGACTGGATATAAAACTAAGTGCCAACAAGTTGTTTTCTACAAGAAACTCATTTTATATCTAAACACAAATAAGTTAAAAGTAAAAATAAAAAATGATATGATATTAAATATTAATATCCAGGACAAGGGCCACTACTAATGATAAAAAGAAACTTTTCATATTAAAGATATTAACATATTAAAAGACACAAAAATTATAGTACTTATAAACAATAAGAGAGCTTCAAAATATATAAAGCAAAAAGTGATGGAACAGAGAATAAAGAATAAATTCACAATTTAGTTAGACATTTTAAAATTCCTTTCTCAATAATTAATAAAACAGATAGAAAATTAATAGAGATATGGAAGACTTGCACATTATCAACCAGGTTAATGTAATTAACATTTACATAGTACTTTGTGCAATAACAGTAGAATAAAATTATTTTAAAGCACACATGAAAAATTTACCAAATAAAATAAAATAAATATCAATAAATTTGTAAGAATTAAGATTATTGAGAGCATGTTCTCTGACAAAAATGAAGTAAATTTAAAAGAATAACAAAAAGCTGCCTAAGAAATCTATAAATATTTGGAAAATAACACATTTATAAATTACTTAGAGGTTAAAGAATAAATCAGAGGGAAAATTATAAAATAATTTTAATTGAATGAAAATGAAAATATAACATTGCAGAATTTCTGAGATGTAGCTAAAGCAGTACTTAGAGAAAAAGCTATCATTAAATGTTTATTTTAGAAAAGAATAAGGTATAAAAATTAGTGATCTAAATTTCAGCCTTAAAAAGCTAAAAAAAGGAACAAATTAAACCAAAAGCAATTTGAAATAAGAAAATTATATATGAAAAGTATACATCAGTAAGGAAAATACATAGCAGAAAAAACAATGACACAAAAACTGGTTCTTAGGAAATGTCAATAAAATTTAGCATCTCTACTTGCATTCATCAAGAAAATGAAAGAAAGAAAAATATTAACCAACATCAGGAATGAAGGAGGGGCATCACCAGATCCTACAGGCATTACAAGTGTAATAAGAATATTATGAACAACTTTGTACCAATAAACGCTACGGCTCAGAAAGTAAATGTACAGATTTTTTTGAAAGGCAACTATTGCCAAAAGTTAGTTAAGTAAATAGCCTCATTTTAATTTAGAAATTGAATTTATGGTTTAAAAGATTCTTACAAAAGAACTCCAAGACTAGATGGCTTCAGTAGTTTATTTAATTCAAAATTTAAGAGGAAAATAATGCATGTCTTACACAAACTCTTTTAGAAAATCAAGAGTCTCGTTATAATAGAATGAGAAAACCAGAAAGCAAGATCACTGGGAGCCATCTGAAAGGCTGCCTATCATAATAGTTAAGACAGTGTGGTGCTGGCATATAGAGAAATCGGGAAACTAATTAGATATTCCAGAGCTAGGCCCATACACATATGGTCAATTAATTTCAGCAAACATGCCAAGGTAACTTAGTGGAAGAAAAGACAGTTTTTTCAACAAGTAGTGTTTGAACAACTGGATGTTCTTTTGACCTTTTGACTCTTATCTCATGTCATCCATAGTAACTAACTCAAAATGGTTTGTGGACCCAGATATAAATGCCAAAACTATAAAACTTCCAGAAGAAAACATTATTAAACTTTTGCAACTTTGGGATAGGCAAATACTTTTTAGAGCACCCAAAGAGCAAACCAAAGAATAAAAAACAAATGCATTGAATTTCATCAAAAATAAAACTTTTGCTGTTTAAAAGACAACATTAAGTACATGGAAGAAAGTCACACACTGAAAGAAACAAAATACTTGTTCCCAGAAGAGCTCTCAGAACTAAATAATTAGAAGCTAACCAAGTTTTAAAATGAGTTAAAGACTGGAATGAACACTTCAAAAAAAAGTGTCAAATAAGCACACTATATTCTTTTTTATTATTTTTATTTTTTTTAGCTTTTTAAAATTTTCATGTGTACATAATAGGTATGTAGATTTATGGGGTACATGAGATGTTTCGATACACACATGCAATGTGAAATAAGCACAACATAGAGAATGAGGTATCCTTCCCCTCGAACAGTTATCCTTTGAGTTACAAACAATCCAATTATATTCTTTAAGTTATTTTAAAATGGACCATTAAGTTATTATTGACTATAGTCAACCTATTGTGCTATCAAACAGTGGGTCTTACTCATTCTTTAACTAGTTTTTTTTGTACCCATTAACCATCTCCACCTCCCCTGAAGCCCCTCATTATTCTTCCCAGCTTCTGGTAACCATCTTCTCTCTATCTCTGTGAGTTCAATTGTGTTGATTTTTAGATCTCACATATAAGTAAGAACATGCAGTGTTTGTCTTTCTGTGCCCAGCTTATTTCATGCAACATAACAATCTCCAATTTAATCTATGTAGTTGCAAATGACTGGATCTTATTCTTCTATATGGCTGAATAGTACTCCATTGTGTATATGTACCATATTTTCTTTATCCATTCATCTGTTGATGGACACATAGGTTGCTTCCAAATCTTAGGTATTGTAAACAGTGCTGCAACAAACACAGGAGTTCAGCTAACTCTTCAGTATACTGATTTTCTTTTTTTGGGTGTATACTCAGCAGTGGGATGGCTAGATCATATGGTAGCTCTATTTTTAATTTTTTGAGGAACCTCCAAACTGTTCTCCATAGTGGTTGCACTAATTTACATTCCCACCAACAGTGTATAAGGGTTTCCTTTTCTCCACATTCTCTCCAGCATATATTATTGGCTCTCTTTGTATATAAGCCATTTTAACTGGAGTAAGATGATATTTCATTGTAGTTTTGATTTGCATTTCTCTGATAATCAATGATATTGTGCGTCTGTTCACATGCCTGTTTGTCTTTGTATGCCTTCTTTTGAGAAGTGTCTATTCAGATCTTTTGTCCATTTTTAATTGGATTATTAGCTTTATTCCTATACAGCTGTTTGAGCTCCTTATATATTCTGGTTATCAATCTCTTATCAGGGGAGTAGCTTGCAAATATTTGTTCCCATTCTGTGTCTCTTCAGTTTGTTGATTGCTGTTTTTGCTGTGCAGAATCTTTTTAATTTGATGCGATCCCATATGTCCATGTTTGCTTTGGTTGCTTGTGCTTCTTGGGTATTGATCAAGAAATGTTTGTCCACACCATTGTCCTGGAAAGTTTCTCCAACGTTTTCCTGTAGTAGTCTCATAGTTTTAGGTCTTAGATTTAAGTCTTTAATCCAATTTTGATTTTTTTTTGTATATGGTAATAGACAGGGTCTAGTTTCATTTTTCTGCATATGGATAGCCAGTTTTCCCAGAACTATTTATGGAAGATACTATCTTTTCACCAGTGTATGCTCATGGCACCTTTATCTAAACTGAGTTTAATGTGGGAGTGTGGAGTTGTTTCTGGGTTCTCTATTTTGTTCTATTGGTCTATGTGTCTGTTTTTATGCCAGTACCATGCTGTTTTGGTTACTGTAGCTTTGTAGTATAATTTAAAGTCAGGTATTGTGATTCCTTCAGTTTTGTAATTTTTGCTTGGGATTACTTTGGCTATTCTAGGTCTTTTGTGGTTCCATATACATTTTAGGATTGTTTTTTCTATTTCTGTGAAGAATGTCATTAGTATTTTGATAGGGATCACATTTAATCTGTAGATTGCTTTTGGTAATATGGATATTTTCACAATAGTGATTCTTCCAATCAATGAGCATGGAATATATTTCCATTTTTTAGTGTCCTCTTCAATTTCTTTCATCAGTGTTTTATAGTTTTCCTTATAGAGATCTTTCACTTCTTTGGTTAAGCTAATTCCTAGGTATTTAATTTTATGTGTGGCTATTGTAAATGTGATTACTTTGTTTCTTTTCCCTTTGTTCACTGTTGGCATGTAGAAATGCTACTTTTTTTTGTATGTTGATTTTATATCCTGCAACTTTACTAAATTTGTTTATAAGTTCTAACAGTTGTTCTCTGAAGCCTAGATTTTTGAAATATTAGTTTATATCATCTGTGAGCAAGGATAATTTGGCTTCCTTTTCAATTTGGATGCTCTTTAAGTCTTTCTCTTGTCTGATTGCTCTAGCTAGGGCTTCCAGTAGTATGTTGAATAACAGAGGTGAGAGCAGGCATCCTTGTTGTGTTCTAGATTTTAGAGTTTTTCTCCATTCAGTGTGATACTAGCTGTGGGTCTGTCATATATGGCTATTATGTTGAGGTAGATTCCTTCTATCCCCAGTTTTTGGGGATTTTTATCATAAAGAGATGTTGGATATTATGTTTTTTTTGGCATCAATTGAAATGATCATATAGTTTTTATTCTTCATTCTGTTGATATGATGTACCATGTTGATTGATTTGCATATGTTGAACTATACTTCATCTCAGGGATAAATCCCGCTTGGTCATTATGTTAGTCTTTTCTCACATTGCTATAAAGAACTACCTGAGACTGGGTAACTTATAAAGAAAAGAAATTTAATTGACTCACAGTTCCACAGGCTGTACAGGAAGCATGGCTTGGAGGCCTCAGGAAACTTACAATCATTGCAGAAGGCTAAGGGAAAGCAAGCAGATTTTACCATGGCAGAGCAGGGGAAAGGAAAGAGGAAAGTTCTACACACCTTCAAACAACCAGATCTCATGAGGACTCACTCACTATCACAAAACAGCCAGGGGGAAATCCATCCCCATGATTTAATATCTCCCACCAGGTCTCTTCCCCATCACTGGGGGTTACATTTCAACATAAGATTTGGATGGGGACACAAAACCAAACCATATTATACTGCTTCTGATCCCTCTCAAATCTCATGTTCTTCTCACATTTCAAAACACGGACGTGCCTTCCTAACAGTCCTCCAACGTTTTAACTCATTCTAGCATTAACTCAAAAGTCCAAGTCCAAAGTCACATCTGAGACAAGGTAAGTCCCTTCCATCTATGATCCTGTAATATGAAAAACAAGTCAGTTACTTCCAAGATGCAATAGGCATTGGATAAATCCTCCCATTCCAAAAGGGAGAAATTGACCAAAACAAAGGGGTTACAGGACCCATGCAAGTCCAAAACCCAGCAGGGCAGACATTATATCGTAAAGCTCTGAAATAATCCCCGTTGACTCTATGTGTCACATTCAGGCCACACTGATGCAAAGGATGGGCTCCCAAGGCATTGGTAGTTCCACATCTGTGACTCTGCAGAGTACAGCCCCCATGGCTGCTTTCACAAGCTGGTATTGAGTGACTGTGGCTTTTCCAGGCACACATTGCAAGCTATCAGTGGATCTACCATTCTGGGGGCTGGAGGATTGTGTCCCTCTTCTCACAGCTCCACTAGGCAGTGCCCCAGTGGGGACTCTGTGTCTTGGCTCCAACCCCACATTTCCTCTCTGCACTGCCCTCATACAGATTATCCTGTACTAGTAGAGCTCTACCCCTGCAGAAGACTTCTGCCTGTACATCCAAGTGTTTTCATACATCCTCTGAAATCTAGGCAGAGGCTTCCAAACCTCAACTCTCACCTCCTGTGCACCTGAAGGCCCTAAACCATGTGGAAGCCACCAAGGCTTGGGGCTTGCACCCTCTGAAGAAATGTCCCAAGCTGTGCCTAGGCCCCTTGTAACCACGGCTAGAGCTGGGGCAGCTGGAATGCAGTGCTCCATGTCCCAAGACTGCACAGAGCAGCAGGGCCCTGTGCCTGGCCCAGGAAACCATGTTTCCCTCACAGACCTCCAGGCCTGTGATGGGAGGGGCTGCCACAAAGGTCTCTGAAATGCCCTAGCAATATTTTCCCCATTGCCTTGACTATTAGCATTTGGCTCTTCTTATGCAAATTTCTGCAGCCTTGAATTCTTCCCCAGAAAATGGGTTTTCCTTTTCTACTGCGTGGTTGGGCTGCAAATTTTCCAAACTTTTATGATCTTCATTCCTTTTAAATATAAGTTCTAGTTTCAGGTCACTTCTTTGTCTATGCAAATGATTGTAGGCTTTTAGAAGCAGCAAGGCCACATCTGGAGTGCTTTGCTGCTTAGAAATTTCTCTGGCCAGATATTTTAAATCATCTTTCTCAAGTTCAAAGTTCCACAGATCTCTAGAGCAGGAGCACAAATGCTTCCAGTCGTCTCTTTGCTAAAGCAGAGCAAGTGCGAGCTTTGCTCCAGTTTTCAATAAGTTCCTCATCTCCATCTGAGACCACCTCAGCTTGGACTTCACTGTCCATATCACTATCAGCATTTTGATCACAACCATTCAACACATCTCTAGAAAGTTCCAAACTTTCTCTCATTTTCCTATCTTCTTCTGATGCCTCCAAACTGTTCTAAACTCAGCCCATTACCCAGTTCTAAGGTGGCTTCCACATTTTCAGGTATCTTTATAGCAATGCCCTACTTCTCTAGTACTAATTTTCTGTATTAGTCCATTCTCACATTGCTATAAAAAAACTACCAGAGACTGGGTAATTTATGAAGAAAAGAGGTTTAATTGACTCACAGTTCCACATGCTGTAAATGAAGCACGGCTGAGAGGCCTCAGGAAACTTACAATCATTGTGGAGGGTGAAGGGGAATGAAGCATGTCTTACCATGGTGGAGCAGGAGAAAGAGAGAGAGAGAAGGGGGAAGTGCTACACACTTTTAAACAACAGATCTGTTGAGAACTTGCACACTACCATGAGAACAGCAAGGGGGAAATCTACCACCGTAATCTAATCACCTCCCACCAAGTTCCTCCCCTAACATCGGGAATTAAAATTTGTCATAAGATTTGGGTGGGGACACAGCCAAACCATTTCAGTCACGGTGAATGATCTTTCTAATCTATTGTTGAATTCAGTCTCCTAGTATTTTGCTGAGGATTTTTGCATCAATATTCATCAGAGATATTGGCCTGTACTTGTGTTTTTTGTTTTGTTTTGTTTTGTGGGTTTTTTTTTTTTTTTGATGGGTCTTTGTCTGATTTTAGTATCAGGGTATGCTGGCCTCATAGAATGAGTTTGGAAATTTTCCCTCCTTCTCTATTTTTAGAATAGTTTGAATCAGATTGGTATTAGCTATTCTTTAAATATTTGGTAGAATTCAGCAGTGAAACCATCAGGTCCCAAGCTTTTCTTTAGTGGGAGACATTTTATTACAGCTTCAATCTCATTACTTGTTACTGGTCTGTTCAGGTTTCGGATTTCTTTTGGTTCAGTCTTGCTAGGTTGAATGTATCTAGGAATTTGTCCACTTCATCTATATTTTCCAATTTATTGGCATATAGTTGCCCATAGTAGCTGCTAATGAGCCTTTGAATTTCTGCAGTATCAATTATAATGTTTCCTTTTTTATTTCTAATTTTATTTAGATAGTCTCTCCTTTTTTCATTGTTGGCTAAAGGTTTTTCAATTTTGTTTAACTTTTCAAAAATCAACTTTTTGTTTCATTGATATTTGTATTGTTCTTTCATTTCAATTTCATTTATTTCTGCTCTGAAATTTATTATTTCTTCTACTAATTATGGGTTTTGTTTTTTCATACTTTTCTAGTTCTTTAAAATTATTAGATTATTCATTTGAAGTTTTTCCTTGTTTTGATGTAGGCACTTATAGCTATAAATTTCCATCTTAGTACTAATTTTGCTGTATCCCATAGGTTTTGGTATATTGTGTTTCCATTATCATTTGTTTCAATAAATTTTTCAATTTCCTTTCTAACCTGTTCATTGATATACTTATCATTCAGAAGCATATTCTTAAATTTCTGTGTATTTTGTATAGTTTCCCAAATTCATCTTGTTGTTAAAATTGAGTTTTATTCCACTGTGGTCAGAGAAGATGCTTGATATTATTTAAATTGTTTTGAACATTTTAAGATTTGTTTCATGACCTAACATATGATATATTCTTGATAATATATCCATGTGCTGAGGAAAAGAACATGTATTCTGCAGCTCATGGATAAAATTTTCTGTAAATATTAGATCCATTTGGTCTATGATGCAGATGAAGTCCAACCAGTTTCCTTGTTGATTTTCTGTCTGGAAGATCTGTCCAATGCTGAAAGTGTGGTGTTGAAGTCTCCAACTATTACTGTATTGGGGCCTATATCTTTCTTTAGATCTGATAATATTACCTGTTCATATCTAGGTTATCCACTGTTGGGTGCATATATAGTTAAAATTGTTATATACTTTATATACTCCTGTGAAATTAATACTTTTATCATTATATAGTGACCTTCTTTGTCTCTTTAGTTTTTGTCTTGAAGTCCATTTTGTCTAATATAACTATAGCTATTCCTGCTCTTTTTTTTGTTTCCATTGGCATGGAATATCTTTCTCCATCCCTGTATTTTCAGTCTGTGTGGACTTTATGGGTAAAGTGTGTTTCTTGTAGGCAACAGATCAACAGATCTTGTTTTTCCATTCATTTAACCAATCTGTCTTCTGATTGCAGAGTTTACTCTATTTACATTCAATGTTATTACTGATTAGTAAGAACTTATATTGCCATTTTATTATTTGCTTTCTGATTGTTTTATGGTCTTCTCTACTTTCCTTTTTCTTTCTGTCTTCCTCTAGTGAAGGTGATTTTTTTCTGATGATATGTTTTAGTTTATCTTGCTTTTTTACTTTTTTACTTTTTATGTATTCATTGTATTTATTTTTTATGTATTCATTTTTCTGGTTTCAGGTTACCATGAGGCTTACCAATGCTATCTTATAACCCATTATTTTAACGTGATAACAACTTAATACAATTTACATAAACAAACGAGCAGAAAGAAAACTAATAAAAACTCTATTTTAACTTTGTCTCCCTGCTTTTTAACTTTTTGTTGTTTCTATTTATATTTTATTATACTGTCTATGTCTTGCAACATTGTTGTAGTTATTATTTTTCATTGGTTCATCATTTAGTTTTTTTACTTAGGATAAGAGTAGTTTACACACCACAGTGACAGTTTTATAATATTCTGTGTTTTTCTGCCATGTTTACTATTACCAGTGAGGTGTTTTTGTTTTTTTTCTTTTTTTGATGGAGTCTCACTCTGTCACCCAGACTGGAGTGTAGTGGTGCAATCTCGGCTCACTGCAAGCTCTGCCTCCTGGGTTCACACCATCCTCCTGCCTCAGCATCCTGAGTAGCTGGGACTACAGGTGCCTGCCACCACGCCCGGCTAATTTTTTTTTTATTTTTTCGTATTTTTAGTAGAGACGGGGTTTCACCATGTTAGCCAGGATGGTCTCGATCTCCTGACCTTGGGATCCACCCACCTCAGCCTCCCAAAGTGCTGGGATTACAGGCATGAGCCACCGTGCCCAGCCACCAGTGAGTTTTGTACCTTCAGGTGATGATTTATTGCTCATTAATGTCCTTTTCTTTCTGCTTGAAGGACGTTTTAATATTTCTTCTAGGATGGGTCTGGTGTGAATTAAATTTCACCTTTTGTTTGCTTGGGAAAGTCTCCATTTCTGCTTCATGTTTGAAGGATATTTTTTGCCAGATATACTATTCTAGGGTAAAAGCTTTTCTCTTCAGCACTTTAAATATGTTATGCCACTTTCTCCTAGCCCATGAAGTTTCCACTAAAAAGTCTGCTGCCAGACATATTGGAGCTGCATTTCATGTTATTTATTTTTTTTCTTGGTACTTTTAGGATCCCTTCTTTATCTATGACCTTTGGAAACTGATGACTAAATGCCTTGAGGTAGTCTTCTTTGGGTTAAGTCTGCTTAGTGTTTCACAACCATCTTGTATTTGGATGTTGATATCTTTCTCTAAGTTTGGAAAGTTCTCTGTTATTATCCCTTTGAATAAACTTTCTACCCTTATGTCTTTTTCCACTTTCTCTTCAAGGTCAACAAATCTTAGATTTGCCCTTTTGGTGCTATTTTCTAGATTCTGTCTAAGTGCTTCATTGTTTTTATTCTTATTTTTCCCCTCTGGCTGTATACTTTCAAGTAGCCTGCCTTCAAACTCACTAGTTATTTATTCTGCTTGATTAATTCTGTTATTAAAGGATCCCGATGCATTCTTTGGTATACCAATTGCATTTTTCAGCTTCAGAATTTCAGCTGGATTCTTTTTAATTATTTCAATGTCTTTGTTGAATTTATCTGATAGAATTCTGAATTTCATCTCTGTGTTATCTCAAATTTATTTGAGTTTCCTCAACACAGCTATTTTGAATTCTCTATCTGAAAGCCCACATATCTCTGTTTCTCCAGGATTAGTCCCTGGTGCCTCATTTAGTTAATTTGGTGAGGTCAAGGTTTCCTGGATGATGTTGATGCTAGTAGATATTCTTTAGAGTCTAGGCATTAAGCAGTTAGGTATTTATTGTAGTCTTCACTGTCTGGGCTTATTTGTAGCTATCCTTTTTGGGAAGGTTTTCCAGATACTCGAAAGGACTTGGGTATTGTGATCTAAGTGGTATCTGCTTTAGGGAGCACCCCAAGCCTAGTAACACTGTGATTCCTGCAGACTTGTAGAGGCATCACCTTGATTGTCTTGGTTCAGATCCAGGATAATTCTCTGGATTACCAGGCAGAGACTCTTGTTCTCTTCTCTTACTTTATCCCAAATATACAGAGTCTCTCTCTCTTTCTCTCTCTCTCTGTTCTAAGCCACCTAAAGCTGGGGGCGAAGTGACAGAATCACCCCTGTGGCAACCACAATTATGACTGTGCTAGGTCAGACCTGAAGTCAGAAAAGCACTGGCTGTAACCACTCCCTGGCTATGTTCACTCAATGCCTTGGGGCTGTACAATCAGCAGGTGGCAAAGCTAGCCAGGCTTGTGTCCTTCCCTTCAGAGCAGAGAGGTACCCCAGGCCTTGGGTAGGTCCAGAAGTGCTGTCCAAGAGTCAGAGACTAGAGTCAAAAACCTTACAGGTCTACCTTGTGTTTTACTGTGTTGCAGCTGAGCTGGCACTCAAACTACAAAATGCAGTCCTTGCCACTCTTCCCTCTCTTTCCAAAGGCAGAGGAGCCTCATCCATAGCCACCACCACCACTCCAGGCCACAAGAAGTACTGCTACACTATTGCTGGTGTTCCCTTAAGGCCTATGTTCCCTTAAGTCAGCTTGTGGTGGATGCTGCCTGGCCTGGGACTCACCCTTCAGGGAAATGGTCTCCCGTTTGATCCAGGGCATGTCCATAAATGCTGTTCAAGAGCCAAGTCCTGAAATCAAGGACCCCAAGAACCCGCTTGGTGCTCTACCCCACTGTGGCTCTGCTGGCACCTAAGGTGCAAAACAAAATCCCCTTTGCTTTTCTCAAGAGTAAGGAATTTTGCCCAGTAGCCACCACAGGTGGTAATGTGCTGAGACTCACCTGAAGCCAGCAAGTCTTAGAGGCTCACCCAAAGCCCTTGATGTAGTACCCGGATATCACTGCTGTTTACTTGGGACCCAAGGGCTCTTCATTTAGCAGGTGATGAATGCTGGCAGAACTACGTCTCTTTCTTCAAGGCAGCAGGTTCCCTTCTGGCCCAGGTGTGTCTAGAAATGTCATCTGGGAGCTAGAGCTGAAATGGGGACCTCATGACTCTGACTGGTGTCCTATCCTGCTGTGGCTGAGTTGGTATCCAAGATGCAAGACAAACTCCTCTCAACTCTTCCCTTTCCTCAAGATGAAGGAAGGGGTCTCTTTTGGAGCCTCAAGCTGTGCAGCCTGAGGTTAGGGGAGGGGTGATAACAGCACTCTTTTTGCTTCCTTGGATGATGTTTCTGTGTGTCATGTTCCACCTCAGTCCACTGTCCCTGGGCTGAATTCAGCTATAGGACTTGCCTGAATTGCAGTCCTTATGGTCTAGACTGCCTTTTAAGTTTACTTGGATGCTCGGAGTGCTATAGCCCTCAGTTGTGAGGTTTGCAGGCAGTCAAGTTTGGACCACTGGGATCTGCAATTCTCCCTCTAGCTAGGGCTGTTTTAAATGCTCCCTTAGCGAGCGAGCATCAGCTGATTTTTGTCCAATTTTCATTTCTGCTGTAACAGGACAACATGGAGTTCAATGCCTCACAATTGCTGTGTTCTTCCTTCCCCAGTACCGAGAGTTATTCTCTGTACCAGGCCACTGCCGCCAGGGTAGGGAAGAGTGGCGTCAGCCATTCAGCACTGCTTTTTCTATCTCTTCAGAGCCTCTCTCAGCAATATGAAGTTAAAACCCAGTGCTATGAGTGCTCATCAGATTTTTGTTTCTTATGAAGGTGTTTTTGTTTTTTTTTCTGTGTAGATAGTTATTAACTACTTGGTGTCCTTGCACAGAGGACGATTGGTGGAGCCTTCTATTCCACCCTCTTGCTCTTGCTCTGCCTGTTTCTCAGAAAGATTCTTAACATCTTTATTTGTCAGATATTAGAAAATTAAAACCACTATGAGATACCAGTGTACAACCACTCAAATGACTAATACTAAAAAGACTGACATTAACAAGCATTGGTACCATGTGGAGTAACTGGAACTCTGATATATTGCTTGAGGAAATATAAAATGAGACAATCTTTTTGAGAAATTTGTCAATTTCTTAAAAGGTAAAACAAATACCATTTACCTTAGCAATTCTACTCCTTGGACTTATGCAATAATAATGAAAGAGAAATGTTTCCAGAAAAAATATTCAGCAATGAACAGTTTTGTTCAGAATAGTCAGCAATGGAAACCACACAAATGCTCAAAAACAAACGAATGGTTAAATTAATTGTGATGTATGCAAATGATGGAATACTGTTGGAATATGATTTAGCAATAAAAAGAAAAAAAACTACTGATACATACAACAACATAGGATGAATCTCAAAATATATACTCTAAGGAAAAGAAGCCAGACTGAAGAAAGTACATATTGTATATTTCATTTATATGGAATTATAGAGAAGTCAAAACTAACTTAGAGTGATATATAGCAGATTAGTGGTTGCCTGGATCTTGGGGTGGATAGGGGCAATTTGCTATAAAGGGTCACAAGGGATGACCTTTGTGGTGGAAATGTGCTATATCTTGATTGTGGTGGCAATTACTTGGATGCATACATTTTTCAAACTCACAGAATTGTATACTTAAAATGAATACATTTTATTGTCTGTACATTATTCTTCAATAATAATTTAAAAAGGAACATGTCAATGTAAAAAATTCTAGTTAACTGAAAGTTACCAAATAAAATATATATGATGTGTATATTTTTAGAAATTTAGAAAATTTAAAAGAAACACAAATTCATCACAAAAATTATACTGACCATGATTTCCTTTTCTATGGGAGATCTTCTTTCACTTCCTGAAGTTTCTGATGGTCACTGTTACCAACATCAACAGCAGATACGGTGTTGGCTGACAGAATCCCCATATGCATGACTATTTTGAGTACTGAAAGTACACGGGAGCCTTTAGCTACAGTTGGTTATCTTTGTCTATATGCACAGAGGCTCTTCTCATGTTGGGATATTTGACTTCTGTTGCAAAGAACACAGTACAGCTTATCTTGTGCTTTGTAAGTTAACATCTGTTGCTCAGAAATTCAGCTATGTCTTCTTATGCATCTGTGTTGGTATCTGGAGGAAGGAGGTATTCGGCTTAATTACTCTCACACTGCTAAATCTTACTTCCCAGTAGGGATTTGGAAAGCAAGGAAGTAGTAAAGAATGGTATTCATTTTGTGGTCTTTTCTGATGCCAGTATCTTGTAACATGGGGAGAAGCACTGAGGGCTGAAGTTTTTCAGTACATTTTATTTCACAGAGATGCTCTATATCTCAAATCACTAGCACATCAATAGGCTTTAACTGGTTTCTCTGTCTCCAGTATTTTCTGATCCAAGTCATTTTTACTTAGTTCCTCCAGTCTAATCATTCCAGTGGACTAAATCAGAGGCCTTCCTATCAATTAAAAAAAAATCAAGCAAGTAACTGTGATAGAAGTATATTTATCCATAAATTGTATGAGTGTGCTTGTATATATGTATAAATATTATAAATACATTTATATATAAATTATACAAGCATTACTATACTAATGAAGTATATAAAATATATGTTATTTTAAAACATATTTCTTACTGTAGTGTTATTATTCTATTATGAACTGGTATTACAAAACATGATACATACATAGGGTGAAGTTCATAGTTAATAGTAAAAGTGAATCCACATATCAGGTAGTCTTCTTGGTAATTTAATATTATTTTGGTTGTCTTTCTATTAGCTAAAATTATAATACAGTAATATGACTAATGAAAAGCTCATAATAAAAGTATAGGTGTCAGTTTTAGTTTTCTTATTTACTTAATTGAATTATCTTTAGTCTGGCCCTTTTTTATGAAAAAGAAAAAAACTTCTAAAACCACATGTCTATTTTGGGAGTGCTTGGATAATTAAACTCTGCAAGTCTAAAGTCTACTTAACCAGCCAGTATATTACAGCAAACTGCAATGCAGCACAATCTGATCAAATGCATGAGGGTACCATTCAGGGCAGTGGAATTCTCACTCTTTTTAAAAATATCTTGAGTACTGAATATGGTATTTGGCTATCCTGGAGGTGACAGTGGCAGTACAATGTTATTAATGCTTAATTTTTTATTATTTTAAGATAAATATATAAATAAAAATAGAAGTGCACATGTTTTCCTTCCACATCCAGATCAATTGCCTTTACTTCCACTGCCTAATTGTAAGTGCCTTGAACACAGCTGATGCTCAGTAAATGTCTGTTGAAAGAATGAAGGAATGTTATTTGGTATAAGGATTTATTTGTTTGTGTCTACGCCTAACTTCCCTAATTAAATTATAAGACTCTTGAGGGCAAGGATTGTATGTATTTTTTTTTTAGTTTCCAACTAGTCCACAGCAAGAAACTAAGGCAAAATTAGCCAGATGAAAATGGTCCCATTATGTACCCTGTTTAGTGTGGCTCCCAAGAGCCATTTATCATTTAACCCAAAAAGCAAGGCTACTTTTGCATTTAGTCTAGTTCTTTAAAAATTATTTGCATAAGCCCATTGATATTAATAATCAATGATCAAACATTTTCTCCTCTCTACCCCATGCTACGCAATAGTGCCTAAAAAATCATTACCAAACTGTACTATAATTATTTATCTATGTGCATCACATATTAAGCTGTAAATTTATGAGGATGAGAACAATGCTTGTCTTATACTTAGCATAATAACAGCACTTATAGCAGGTGCTTGATAAATGTTTTACTGAATGAGCAATTCATTAGTTTAAAAATAAGAACATTTCTTTCCATCAGGTTGGTAGACCATTTTACTTGAAGAAAACATTTACAAAATAGGATTAGTAGTACATATAATTTTTTACACAGAGAGACTAACTTACTTCCAGTTACTGGGGGCCTTTAATCAGAATGATGTAATTGCCTCAAGTCATTCATATCCCTTTACACATAAAGTCTAAAAAATTACAGAATACTTGCACTAATTTTCTCAACTATACTGTAATACTCGTATGACACTACATATAGAGATGATCTTAAGTAGTGTCCAAATGTATTAGTTTTCTATTGTTGCATTAAAATTACCACAAATATAGTGGCTTAAACAATACAAATTTTCTCACAGCTTCTGTAAATAAGGACGATGGATATGAATTAGCTGGGTCCTCTGCCCAGGATCATACTAGAATCAGAAATCAGAGTGCTGACCAAGACTGCGATCTCTTTTGAGGCTAAGGTTCCTTTTGCAAGCTTGCTGGTTGTTCACAGAACGTGGTTTCTTGAGTTGTAGGAGCTCAGACCTCAGCTCCTAGAGGCTACTTAGTCACTATATTTTGAGGAAAACCTTTTCCCTTTCATCTTGGGTCCAGTGATTGGTGGCCTGCAAACTAACTGTCAATGGACAGATTAACAGATGAAAACACAAGGTTTATTTATACATGCATGACATGCAGATGGAGTGCTCAGTGAGGAGTAACTCCCTGAATAACCAGAAATAAAGGCTCATATACTAAACTTAACAGAAAGGTTAAGATTTTAATCGGAAAAGTATGGAATGGTCTACTGGGCTTTATGATGCTTATGGACAGCTGCATTTGCACTTCCTGGTGATAAGGATCAGTCTTTTTTTCAATCAGAAGGGGAGGCAATGGCAACTATATTTTCAGGAGGGTCTGCTTAAGTTTGAATAATATTTTTTCTGTTGCTGCTGATTGTTCAGATGCTTTCAGTTTAAATTGATGTTTATACCACTTTAGTGAGCTATTAATGGCTTCCATTGCCGTATGGCCTTCTCTACAACACTGCATTTTGCTCTGTTGCTGCTTGTTGTCTCTTTTAAGAGCTTGTCTGCTCAAGTCAGGCCCACTCAGGATAATCTCTCTTTAATTAACTAAGAGCCAACTGATTAGGGACCTTAATTACATATTTTTAAAAGTCTCATTTCTATATAATGTGACATAGTCACAAGAACAATATGAAACTCAAGCGGAGGGATTATATAGGTCTTGTCACCAGAAGGATGTTTTGGGGGCAATCTTCCTACCATACCAAATGACAGAATGAGAAGTTAAGTCCAGTACTACTGGAAATCATAAAATATAGAAATGATTACACACATTCTACACAGATAAGGTAATAAAATTGATGCTATGTGCCATTTGGTTAGGCCAGATGATATCTCAGATCATCCATAACAGCATGTGGAAAAAATAAAGTCCATTTGTGAATTCAAGAATATTTTTTAAACCATCTTTAAAATTTTTCTCATACCTGATACAGTTTTCAAGCATAGAAACATGCATATAACATAACCATAGTTAATTTCCCTTCTTTGAAATTCCAACTCCTCCCTTTAGCCAGTTGGGTCTATTGGCCACAAGTCCCCTCATTAACTACAAAGAGATGCTATGGCCTGTATTAGTTAACTATTGCTGTATAACCAATTACCCCTGAATTTAGTGGTGTAAAACAACACAGAGTTTCTGTGTACATCTATGAATCAGGAAGCTAAGCATTACTTAACTGGGTTCCCTGCTTCGGTCTCTCTCACAGGGCTGCAATCAAGATCTCACTCATGCAGGATTATTTCCAAGCTTACTCATTGGCTGTTAACAGGATTCAGTTCCTTCAGAGTTGTTAGTCTAAAGACCTCTGCTCCCAGCTGGTTTTGGTCAAGGGCCACTACCACCTCTGTGTCACATGGGCCTCTCCAACATGGCAGTTCACTCATCAAAGCAAGGAAAAAAGTAACAAGACAGAAGTTATAACCTTTTGTAACCTAATCTCAGAAGCGGCATCCCATCATGTTTGTCCTATGTAATTCATTAGAAGCAGGTCATAGGTTCAGCCCACACTCACAGAGACGGGTATGAATGCAGGAGGGCAAGGATTGTTAGGTGCCATCTTAGAAGTGTGCTTCCCACAGTGCCTGAATGAGGGTACAATTTATCACACTGAGGAGAAACAAATTAAAGTGCTTATTTCCAAGAAATGAAATAAATAGTTGCTCTGATTACATTTATTTATTCAGAGCCAAAGCAACCAAGCTTGATGGGACTGGGTTTATAATGGTAGTGGTTAGCCCTTGTCTGAGGAGAGAGGGCAAATGGAACCTAAAGATGAGAAATTAAACTCAACATCAGAGGAGTGACATTAAGTACCAGGTCCAATGTATGAGTTTGAGACTGTGGATGAGAGAAGAATAAAAGGTCAGAAGCCCAGGAATACCAAGTCATTGTAGAAGCAAAATATCAGACCAGATATAGCCGAAAAGTTCAAGAACAAAGAGGACTCCTGGCTTTAAAGACATGAGGTTAGGCTTTTCCTCTCAATTATTGAATGGTTATGAAGTCCTGTTGTATTTTTGCTTTACATTCAAACAAATAGAAAACTTACTGGTTCAGTGAAAATGTTGAAATTGGGAAGTACTATTCCAAATAAAATTAAAAGTCATCAAAATATTCATTTTTTAGCCAACACTATATTATATATTTCTTACAAAATGCATAGATACTGTTTTGTATCTATTGGTTTTCTTTTCTTTTCTGATAATATTTACAGTGTGAAGCACCATTTTATACCAGGTGCTGTGGCTACACCTCAGAGTCATCTGGCTTAAAACACATACTGGTGAAGCCATCATTGGCTTCTCCTTCTGCCGGTTTATTTTTATTTTTAACATTCCCTTATTTTGACCTTAAGAAGCTACTTTCCATGAAGATCAACAAATCATGTACTCCAGCAAGTATAATATCCTTTCACAGTATTTTCAAAAGTGGTGATTTCCTTGCCTTTAAAATTTTATTTTTACAATTTTTTTACTTGCCACATAACCATGTGATAGAAAGGTGAAACTAAAGCCATATTGAAAACAAAGAACCACTCATTTCTAGTAAAAGAAATCTAGTTATACTTAATTCCCTTTTTGCCTACCTCCAAGTATAATTTCTACTAGATTACAGAAGTAACCAATTACTTTCATCTACCTTTCCCTTCATGTGCCTAGAAACTAACTTTTTAAACTCTTATTTTGAGAGTTTAAATTTATTTTTAAATAAGTGTATTTATTACCTCTCCTAATCTTAGATCATTTAATCATAATTCTTCTTAAACTTTCTTTCATTTCTATCTGTAGACACACTTCTTTGTATATATTGAGTTTTAGCATCATTTGTTTAGCTTTCACTTAAATTAGCAGTCAAATGAATAGCAACTAATAAATCAGTATGCAGCAATTTAAATGCTTATTAAAATTTGCCAATCAGAACCTAACTCCCAGCTTTGCTTATTCAGAAAGGACTGACATTTTCTTGCCACACCATCTACTAAAGATAAGGCATGCAGTTTCAGATTAAATTAAACATGGCATTTCTGTATATTAGGGTTATCTTTTATTGTTTTTGAAAAAGGAAATCATTCTGAGAACTTATCTAAATTTTAAAGGTTATGATTTTCAGGGTATCAAAATATTTTGCAAATTATTTTCTTTAACAACTTACCACAGTGTCTGAAATTTAGGCACTTGTGATTCTTATGGGCTGTTAAAGCTGGATAGAGAGATACATAGATATATATACATAAATATAGAAATATGCATAGATATGGAATATAGACGTAGGTATATATTGCATCACTGAAAAAAAAATGCTTCAAATAGCTTATAAGACCAAGGCTTTGAAGTGTTGTATGGATAAACTTAAGGTTTTTGTGTGTGTTTGTGTGTATTTATATGTATGTGAGTTTTGTGTTGGGGAGTGAAAGAACTAGGAAAAGATATGCCTCAAGGAAGAGAAATCAGGAATGGGGCAACAAAGTGCACTTAGAGGAAGCCTGAGTATCAGATGGGGAATGATGGTACTAGGACAAGGTCATGAAACAGGAAAGGGTGTCAGAATTTAAAGCATATCTACCCTCTAATGTATGAAATTTTTAGAATATGTTAATTTAATTTTAGCTCTTCGGTGGGTTATGCCTAAGAATTAAAGGAGGCTTTAAGAAATAAAATGCAACCTTGAAATAGGTTGGGTCCTAATAAAGAGTTTCAAATGGCACTCTCTATTTGTGACAAATCACACACATGTTCATTGCTACATTTCTGGAGTCTTGAAATTTGCAACTGCCAAAAATAATCAAATAAATAGTCCTTTTTCTTCCTAGGAAGAAATTCTTCTAAATTTAGAAGCCAATTCCCAAAAGAGTTTATGCTGTTGAGAGAAAATTTGTGAAGAAAGGAGTCTATTAGTTAATTTTTAAATGCTGTCAGTTTTTAAATGCTGTTAATTTTTAAATGCTGTTGACTTGCAAGAACAGTTCATCATTTATTCAATATGTGAAAAGTACTTGACCTCATCTAAGTTTACAATTGCCCAAACACAAGGTCAGGAATGAAGTTAAATATGTCAGCATGGTACTGCCTTCTTGTCTTATTTCTCCTTTCCCCTATCACTTTGACCTCTTGTGCCTTCCGAAGTGAATGAGGTAACAATTCATACGCTGATTGCCTGTGAAAAGGGCATCTTTATTCATTGAGACAATCCTTCTAGGCTTAAAATCAACCCAAAATCAAGGAAAAGGGTAAGACTGCAAAGTATTTGGGTATTGGTGAGTCTTCATACATATCGCTTGATGAACGATCACTTATGTCACCCATAAGGAAAGCCAATTCTAGTGAGTGTATTACATTCTTGGTTCGCAGAATAGATGATTATTTAAATTTTAAATTTAATAATAAGGAAATCTTCTTATTGTTTAATAACCAATTTGATCTATTGAAGTGTTCTGTGTCTTATGTCAATTTATATAAAGGACCCTCCTAAGGCATAAAAAATAACTAGTATTACATTTCTTAGTATTTTCTGTGGCTCATTTGAGGGAGAGGTATGGATATTGCAAGAGGGAAGGGCAAAGACCTGGAAATTAACCACACTATGCCTTGTTATTCTCCTAGGGTCTCATGATTCCTTCAGCTTCTACATTGATGAAGCCTCTCCAGTAGGTCCTGAGCAGCCAGAAACTGTCCAGAATTTTGTCTCTGTGTTTGGAACTGTGGCCAAAAAGCTCATGCGGAAATGGTTAGCCACTCAGACAATGAATTTTACTGGCCAGCTAGGAGCTGGAATTCGTTATTTTGATCTTCGAATTTCCACCAAGCCCAGAGACCCCGACAATGAACTCTATTTTGCTCATGGTTTGTTCAGTGCCAAAGTCAATGAAGGCCTTGAGGAGATCAATGCATTCCTCACAGATCACCATAAGGAGGTAGTGTTCTTGGACTTCAACCACTTTTATGGGATGCAGAAATATCACCATGAAAAACTGGTCCAAATGCTGAAAGACATCTATGGAAATAAAATGTGCCCAGCGATTTTTGCCCAGGAAGTTAGTTTAAAGTACCTGTGGGAGAAGGACTATCAAGTGCTGGTCTTCTACCATAGTCCAGTGGCTCTGGAAGTGCCCTTTCTCTGGCCTGGGCAGATGATGCCAGCACCCTGGGCCAACACCACAGACCCCGAGAAACTGATCCAGTTTCTTCAAGCATCCATCACTGAGAGAAGAAAGAAGGGATCGTTTTTTATATCTCAGGTGGTACTGACCCCCAAAGCTAGCACTGTGGTCAAAGGGGTGGCAAGTGGCCTCAGAGAAACAATCACAGAAAGGTAAGTGTCTTTAAAATGTCAGGGGGGAAACCTCAAATAATTTAACTTGAATTTATAGAGCTCATAAGTGATGAAGCTGAAATTATACCTATGTATATTAGGTCCCCGGGGCTGCAATAGCAAAGTACCACTAATTGTGTTTCTTAAAAGAATAAAAATATATTATCTCACAGTTCTGAAACCTAGAAGTCTGAAATCAATGTCAGCAGGGTTGGTTCCTTCTGAGGACTCTAAAAAAGAATCTGTTTCATGCCTCTCTCCTAGGTTCTGGTGGTGGCTGGGAAGCCTGAGTGTTACTTGGCTTATACATGCATCACTCCAGTCTCTGTCTCCTTTTTCTCACGCCATTTTCTCATGTGTCTCTGTGTTTTCCTTTGCTTATAAAGATACCAGTCATATTGAATTAGGGCCTGCCCTAATAACCTCATCTTAATTACTTCTGCAAGGAACCAATTTCCAAAAAATGTCACACTCACAGGTAGCAGGGGTTAGGACTTTAACATGTATTTTTGTGGACCACAGATCAACCCATAACACCATGTATTTTGACTCCATGTCTAGTTGTCTTTTCATAGCACCCGTTTTCACATTTGTGTAGTGCTTTACAGATTGCAATATCCTTTCTCTACCATTTGCAGAGTCTTTTAATATCCCTAATTCCATTTGAAATGCATAACAACACTGAGAAGTAGATATTGTCTTACAGATTTAAAAAATGAGGTTCAAAAAAGTGATATATTTTTCCTAAGACCCCTTCAACAGTGAATGATAACACAGATACTCAAACTCTATTCTCAAACTATATCCTATGCCTTTTATACTACATACGCAGCCTTATAAGGAATGGTTACCCTGAGAAAGTGGTCACTTCATTGGTCAAGCCCAGCCAAACATGTAGGATGTTCATTACCTGTGAGGTATAATTTGAGCAATCACAGTTTTTCCTGCGAGTGGGACACAACATACTGAATTGTACATATTATTTATTCTTTTGAGTTAAAATATTAAACAATGCAAACATCATCTGAAGAAAGAACACAAATCCTTATCAGATCTCTTATTTTTATCTTTCACTGACATTTTGAATTATGCTAAAGAGACACAGCATGAATGTTTTGCTTGGACCCAAGGTCTTTGTGGAAAAAGACAAAAGATGAAGAGAAAAGATTAGGCAGTGAAAATAGTATGTGTGACCTTGTGGCATAGCATATACGATGGGGAATGAAAGGAGATAAAGCTTGGAGTGGTGCAAGAATACATTTTCCAGAAATCTTTTAACCAGGCTACAGAGAACCTCATCCTGTGAGCAATGGGGAGCTAGATAATAAAGTTTAAAAGTAGCATGACTTGACATGATCTGTGTTTTATGTAATAATTGATGCAGCCTGGAGGATTGATGGAATGGAGGGAGCGAGCAGTTTATAGGTGCTTAGAACTGTTTCAGCAAGGTAATGCAAGCTACACTGGGGAAGCGAAAAAACACAGAAGGGGATAATACACAAGCAATGAAAATTAAAATGATACAGTGACCAGTTGGCTATGTGGTATGAATGGGAGAAAAGAGTTCAGGATAAGCAGGACAGGTAATGGAAGCATTCACAGAGTCAGGAAACAAAGACACAGGGACTTGGGAGGAAGTGGGGAAGGTACCATCAGGGTCATGCTGAATTTAAAGCATGAGTAAGGCATTCAGGTAGATGTGGCTAATTGATCATTACAAACATAGGCCAACTCATTTGGGGGTTGTTGGCATTTCTCGATGGTGAAAACTCCAAGTCATTGGAGTGGAAAGGTTCCTCCACATAAAATCATAACTTTCTTCTGTTACTCAGAATGGTCCATTAGCTGGGACTGCTCTGTTCCTTAAAATTTAAATAACATTACCAACCATTCATTGTATACTCTATGAAAGTGCATGACTTTCTCTATGATTTCTGCTAATGTCTACATTTCTTATATTTGTATGGTAGGTCCCTTTCTACTACTGGATTATATCATTTTATGGCTTAATTATCCCATGCAGTCTGTCCATGTCCCATTCTGAGACATGAAACTTGCTTCATGTTCATTTCCACAATGTTTTTTAGATTTTACTGAAGATCTGAAGAGGCCAGGAATGGCTTATAATCACAATAATGTACATAATTTAAAACCAAATTTTAGACTTGTCTTTAATTACAAATCTTCTGCCCTAGGATAACAGACCCTGACAACATCTATAACACTGTACACCTCAGCCTCATATCCTCTGACTGAATCTTCTCCTTTACCATTTTTCACTTCTTTTCTCTCATTGCCCTTCAATTGCCTTTGAGACCCAACGTTCTAGATGATTGTGTAACTAGATTAACATTTCTAGATGATTTTGCCTAACTAGTCACCTCTCTCCAGCTTCCTAAGCCTAAATTCAGCTAGTTCCAACAAAGTATTCATCAAAACAAGAGGGCTTTTTGCTTTGTAGCACCATTTTGTACAAACGTTATTTTTTCTGGTAATTAACAATTTACCCCCTTTCTCACAAACTTAGAAAGTGAGGGAGTTGTGTACATATAAAAATGTGTTATTTTTAACTGTATCCCACAGAGTCCCCAGATTTTGAAGAATCTCTGATGGGTCACTAGAGGTGGAGAAAAGGCAGCAGGAGCCTGGCAAGGAACTGACTCCAACTCCCTCTATTCTCTCCACACCTTGAATGAAAGAACCTTCATTTTTAACTTTTACATTTTGGGCATGATGCAAGTCTTCCTATGACGTCTTCCAGCTTCCAGCATAGTTCTATGCTTAGGAAAACACTTACTTGTATTAAATGCTTGCTTTGCATTTTAGCCAAGAACTTTACCCTTGTTTTACCTGTATAGAGATCATCCTTTGAAGAAGCCAAGAGGAAGAATTTACTCAAGGATAAATGATTTTCATTTTTTTCCTCTTATGGCATTTGATGTAATTTAGAAGTTTTCAAGTCATAATTAAACTGCTTTTTGGTTACTCATGCTCTAGTGCCCTACTACTAAAGTAGGATTTGTGGGTAAAAAAATAAAATCAGTTAGGAAAGTGCTGAACATTATATTCTACACAACTCTCCCAAAGGATTCACAGTGTACTTTAGCATATAAAATGCCTAAGGAATATTTTAGTGATGAATCCTATTTAAATTTAACTAATACAATGTTTTCCAAGCACTTAAATTTTGTTCAGATAACACTTATTAACAGCACATGGAATTAATTTTTAAAAACTGCTCTCAGCCCTTTAATTCAGAACTTCCTACTTACCTCTAGCTTATGTATCTGGAATAGTAGAGTTGTATCATTGACAAGAAAAAGGAGAAGAAAAAGAAATTTTAAAAGTAGGAATGAAGACTCCATATAGAGAACTAATTCTTTCCTCTATAGGATTATGAAAATTACTTACAAACAATTTGCCAGTATATCTGAACCTTGTCATTATAGATGTGCTGGCATTCTCCAGTGGAGTTTAGCCTCAGAAGTACTAGAAAGACTTCCTTTTTAACCATTTGCAAAGCTGTATTCTGAATGTTATATTAATGTGAAGCTCAGTTTTTTGTTTTGGTTTGGTTTGGTTATTGGACATACTCCAGCCTTCTGCATGGAGCCTATAGGAAAAGCTTATTGTCAGCTCTGGGGTCATGCCTTGCAAAAGCAATTTATTAATACTTATCACTTATTCAGTGAAGGAGCACTTGACTCCCCAGAACTTGTTGGCTTTCTCTTCTTACCAAGTGATGAAGCCTATGAAGTGAACTGATTCTGACGTTGTCCTCGCTTTTGTGCAAAAGCCATTCATTCATAAAGTCCTGTGATGGCACCAAAAGGTGTAGTAAGTTCTTCTGTGCCATGAAAGGAAAGTTACCAGGCAATTATAAGACTGCTCTGGGCCTTACATATTTTCATCTGCACAGTTTGGAGTTTGAGCTAGATTACCTCCAAGATCCATTTGAGTTGTAAATCCTACAGTTCCAAGATCCTCCATTTGACTAGCTAGTTTCTCTACAATTTTTAAAATCATGCCCAATATTTGGATTAACAAAACTCTGAGCACATGCATTTAGAAAACAGCGTTTGAAGTTGTGGCTGGCTTTCAGGGAAACTAAATCTAGCCTGGATTTAGGTACCATAGCTTTCGATCTGGCCAATGGTTCTAAATACTGCAGATTCATTTTCTACATTGTAGCAATGCCAAAAGACACAGATTTTTATTTCTTAAAGACCTATTTTTAATTTCTTTTTCAAACACCAGTTTTTGCACCTCACCCCCATGCAATTCACACATTCTTAAAAAGAAGGTGTGCAACTTTAGTAAAGTCCTTTCCTAATTTGCGGAAGTTTATTAACTTACAGGTTTTTCTTAATTTAAAAAATGCAGTCATACTACCTATCAGAATTTTTAAGCAGCAATGCATCTTTGCAAGTAAAGTGATGCTGAGTTAAATTAGACAATATTTGTACAGGCCAACAGTTTAGGTAGTGATTAATATAACAATAATAATAATTGTTATTATTAGGGGTTCACTATCTGTTAGATCCTTTACTGTGTTATACTCATGATTAGGTTCAATATTTGTAAAACCTCCAAGTGTAGGTACTATTGCCATCCTATCTTAACAATAAAGGGACTGAGCCTTAGAAGTGTTAAGCAACTTAGCTGGATAGCACAGTTAAGAAAAGGTGGATTCAGAATTTAAATCCAAACTCTATCTATCCGTTTATTCACAAAAGCAAACATTTAAATGCCTAATCTGTTCTAGACACTGTAGTTCAAGTGACTGATCTCAGATATGGAGTCTTATAACCATTACATCATGCTATCTCCCTGCTATTTGTGAGAATCCAAAGAAGTGACTGCAACTTTGTTTTCATCTTATTAAATGACAATATCTAGATCAAATTTGGCAGTACATTCAGGTAGACTGAGTTCAATTTAATCCTTATCTGTTGAACAGCTCCTATGAGTACAGCTCTGCATTAAGTGCTGTGAGGCATATTAAAATTGGTATTTGCCATTGTTCCCATCAAGCATCAAGTGGGTTTGAAAAGACAAGAACATGCAAGACCTAAATACAAATTGGAGAGAAACAGGAGAATTAAAGATCAAGGCCTATGTTGACTCAGAGGAGAGAGATATCTGGAAAGATTTTGGCTGGCTTTGACAAAAAGCACTGGGATAGGCAGAGATGGGTAGGGGTAGCTTCTCAGGATGAGGAAATAGCAAGAGCAAAGCATGGAGGTAGGAAATCTTGAGGACAAGAGAAATCAGGGTTGATTAGAGAAACAGAGTGATGTGCAAAGGAACATGGGGGATGAGTCGAGGAAAAAGTGAAGGGGGAAATTATGGTTAGCTGAATTAGGCATATATTAGGAAGATATTGAGGAGGACAAATCAGAACTGGACTTCAGGGGATGAAACCCACCTAATTATGTAGGTTGAGTAAGGAAGGAAGAGACTGAAGAAGAAGCCACCAGTTTAAAGGGGGAAACAGAGTGGCATGCCAGCAAGTGTTTAGAAAGAAAGAGATAAAAAATGCTGACATGGTTTGACTTCAGCCCTACTGACAGTGCTGCCCCCTTGGAATACCATTTACAGTATCATTTTATATGGATGACATCCCTTGGAGTTGGATGATGGGCAGCCCTGGCCACTTAGTCTCATCATCACAGTGATCATCTTGAGTGTAAGGTAGAATTTTCAGGATGCGGTTGTGAGTATACACCAATATTACCCAGCTGGGCAAAGGAAGACAGCTGGAGTTGTTTAGCCCACATTATGTGCCAGGCACTGTGCTAAGAGCGCTACATGATTTGTGTCCATTTAAGGCCTTGCAGCCTTACAAATTAGGTATTATTAAATCCATTAGAGGTGGAAATTGAGGCTGAGAGATGTCTAATACCTTACTTTAAAATCCCATATTAAAGTCATTCCTTAATTAATAAGCTAGGATTATTACATGGGTTTGTTTGACTCTAAGTCCCATGCTTATTGTTGCAGATTAGGTAAAATTAATATTGCTTAGCACTGGCTGCATTTAATACATTCTCTGTCATCTTGGAAGGCAGAGTCAGGTCTAGGGGTTTGGGAAAGTAAATTACGCTGGTGACAGAGTGGGCAAAGCTAAGAGAAGAGAAGGTTTGAAGTGTGTGGCTTTGCCTCAAGAAAGCAAACCCTGATAGGATGTTAGCATGGAACCCCCTAAGGAAGCATTGACATAGAACATGAAGGGAGTTAGAGATGACTGGGCTTAATCCTTCTTGTCTTGTGCCTATTGCTCATTTCACCATTTTTTATTAAATAAGGAAGTTGAGGCCAAGAGGAATGCTAATTGATTGCCCAAGGACATAGAGCTAACTGGCAGCAGAGAAAGGATTAAAATTCAGGACTCCTGGCTCCCAGTCAAAAGAAGAGACACCCCAGAGAGGGATAAGGCCAGAGGATAAACAGAAAACCTAGGGGTGAAGGGGGCAGAGCACACCAGGCTGCACATACTAACATGGAAGGGCTTTCAGTCTGCACTGCACTCAACACTGCATGGTGCCCTGGGGCCTTGCCTGGATGGGATAGGGGGTAAAGCCAAAGGTCTAGGCCACAGATTTTGTGCTGGGCCTACTTTCTCTGGGCTCTCTCTCTCTTTCTCTCTCTCTCTCTCTCTTCCTCTCTTTATCTCTCTCTGCATCATGAACCCAACGGACTCTTTTTTTTCTCTCCAATGGGGACACACTCCAGCTCACAACCCTCCTACTGCCCAATTTGCCTTTTCCTTGCCTGTACCCAGAAGGGATGGGTCTAGTCTCTTGGAAGTTTTTCAGCTGCAGTGCCAGTCATTTTAGCAGTTTGGAGAGCCAGGAAAAGCCTCACTTAGAGGTTGAGACTCAGAATGGTTCAAAGTCAGCTGTTCAAATGGCTTAAAGTCAGACACAAGACAGTGCCCATCTCCATAAAGAGAAGCTTTCCAGCCCCACCCTTCCACCCTAGGCCATGTCCCAAGACAGGTCAGCACAGCAGCAGAGCAGAGCAGCTGACAATGGATATTTGGGATATTCTATTCAACAGAGAGGGAAAGCGATCTCCTCAAGCTACATATCCCTGAGGAGAAAGAACACCAAGGAGACTATGGAAAGCCAGTGTTCCAATAATCATTGTTTACAAAAAGCTTTCACCATAAGATTCATTTCTTCGATCTGTCTCTCTCTGTCGCTCCCTGTCTCTATAGATATGTATGCATACAGATACACATATGTATGTGTGTCTGTGTATGTCTGTTTGTATGTATTGTACGTGGCTTCATTTGTACAAGTGTTATTCCTAATTTGCAATTTAAGAAACTGAAGGTCAGAATGGCTAAATAATTTATTCGGATGATGTTATAAGCCAGTGCCGGGACCAATTCAGAATCTTTTTGAAACACTAGAAAGGGGATTCTGGCTTGTAGATCAAAAGGAAGTTCCAGAAAGCAACCCTTTCCCAGCCTAGGACTTGGCAAACTGGAATGCTCTTATGGAAATTTTGTTAAAATGTAAATTCCTGGATGCTACTTTCAGAGATTCTGATTTAATAGTCTGTGGCTCAAAGTGTTTCATTCTTAACAGACTCAAGTGAGCCCCACTTCAAGTAGCACTGCTCATACCCACAAACAGGCTGCACCTTAATCATCCCTACTGACAAAATAACCTGGTTTTACTTAACCTAAAGAACATAAACCCCAATATTTATTGGTGCCCTCCTCCCTAGGCTCAGTTAGTTCTTCCTTAAATCTAAGCTACAACTCCTCTACCCACAGGGCCTGCCAGATTCAAGTTCATATTTGCTTGCTGTATCACTCACGTAGAACTACCTATCAATGATTTCCAAAAAGTAGCACTCAGCTTTTGGCATCTTCTGTCTTGTGTTACTTAGTCTGACCCTAGGATTATTGCACTAATAAGCATAAACAATTTCTCACCTTTGGTGAGAAATTATTTGTTACCCTGGGCTAAAAAGCACATTCTCATGTAAGAAGCCTTAATAACTTCTAGACTCAGTGTCTCCCACCAAAGCCAATTAACATTACGGCACTGCATCCCAACTTCCTCCCCAGTGCTAATTTCAAACAAGATGAGAAAGCAGAAGAAGAAGAAGAAGAGGAAAAGGGGGAGGAGGAATTTCAACTGAAGAATTATGAAGTTCATAAATTGAGAGAGGAGAGAGCTTTATTTCTTATAAAGGATTGCGGCCTGCGGGCTGGCTGTTCCGTGGGCTGGGAAATGTAGCCTCCAGTAGAAACTGAGAAAGGCACTTTAAGGAAAGGAAGGGTGAGACAAAAATTTAGGCTGAATGGGTTAGCTAAGTATACATATTCAACAGGTTACAGGAGAATCTATGAATATTCACAAAGTGGGACGTTTGCATTTATAAATAAGTAAACATGCACATTTCATAAGTCCCATGTTCACTTCTGGGTGGAGACTTAACATTTAAATGCATTAAAATTAGGTCCTATATGTCAAAAAGTGAAACAGAAGACACAGAGACATGTTATGTGTAGCCTCTGTAAACTGACCAGAACCAGTCTACGATTTGTTGTCTCTGATGAGGAAGAAATGCTGGTCAGTTGTGTTGAAACCACAAAAAAGTGGGGAAGTTGGATGGATTGATTTCTATTTAACTCTTGGGAAAGAAAGTCTTTTAGTGGCAGTTAGTGAAGAAAGGGGTATAACGAGGCATGTCCAATCTCCCATCCCATCATGGCCAAAAACTCATTTGTTTTTGGTTTTCTGTTTTGTTTTGTTTTGTTTTAAGACAGAGCCTTGCTCTGTCACCCAGGCTGGAGTACAGTGGCATGATCTTGGCTCACTGCAACCTCCGCCTCCCATGTTCAATTGATTCTTCCACCTCAGCCTCCCAAGTAGCTGAGATTACAGGTGTATGCCACCATGCCCGGCTGATTTTTGTATTTTTTGTAGAGAAGGAATTTCACCATGTTAGCCAGGCTGGTCTCAATTTTCTGACCTCAAGTGATCCTCCCGCCTCAGCCTCCCAAAATGCTGTGATTACAGGCATGAGCCACCATGCATGGCCAGGAACTCAGTTTTTAAGGTTTCTCTGGGGTCCTTTTGGTCAAGAAGGGGGTACACTCAGTTGGTGGCGGGGCTAAAGATTTAATTTTTATTTCTCAGAAGGAAGAAGATTCTGTACCAGCTTACAGTTGTGAGACTGTATGACAGAGGAGGGAGTTCATCCTATGTCCTCCGGGGTATGGCAAGAGGAAGCGTTGTCTGTAATTCTCCATTTTAGCAACTTTTGACCCCAAAACTTTTGAAATAAGAGTGCACATAAAAACTCTCTTTCTCCTTCATTCTGCTGATGTTGTAAGATTAAAGAAGATTAAAATACATTTGAATACAGGCAAGCAATTTTCACAGTTTTAGAGAGGTTAAAGACTAAAGAAGGTTCCAAGTTGTTGAGAAGTCAGAAATCTATTCAGTGCCTGGTGTGTGTGTGTGTGTGTGTGTGTGTGTGAGAGAGAGAGAGAGAGAATGAATACATATACTTTTCTGAAAAACTGTGGCATAGGATGGAGACTCTCCCACTTTAGTAAACCTCTCTGGATCTCAGTTTTCTTCTATGGAATTGCTAGGCAGATTGAATTTAATTTCTAAAAGAAACTAGCTTAAAATATAGCTAGTATGTATAGCTAGCACTCACAAAAAGAAGTTGAAAGGAGGTAGGTTGATGGTGGTAGAGAGAATAAGGATGGAGTATCTAGGCAGCAGGGATATTTACTCAGTCAAGTAGTGACACAATAATTTGTGTAGTTTAGTCAGCAACTGAGGGAAAAGGGAGATTCGTTTGGAATTTCAAATGAACCATATCATGAGATATCAGTAGATGAATGAGTAAAAGGTGTCTGATTCAAGAAGTAAAATGGACCAGATGTGGAAATCTCAGTTCACATTCCAAGGTCATGAGAAGGGGGCCTGCAGGCCAGATCTTCCCTTCTGCTCTATGCAGGCAGGGCTCCTGAGTGGGGCACAAGTCCATTCAGCTGAAAAACTCCAAGAGAAGAGACATAAATATTCTGTGATTGTCCTTTAGCCAAAGATCCCCAGGCACAAACATGTAGTTGAACATGCAGGATTTATTATTTGTTGCAGCAAGGGAGAACATACCATGGGGTTCATACATGAGACATCCCAGTAAGAGGATGCTAGAAGGGACTTACAAGATTGGGCTTAGGTTGGGTGACTTGAGGAAGGGTCTAAGGAAGCAGGGGTTCTCTGTAGATCAGATGCTGTCAGAAAGCAAGGACAAGTCTATATTTGGATATTTCAACAAGCCTAATCCATAGGGCTAGAGCAAAGTCAAACTGTAATTGGTAAAGGAGTCTCAGTCACCCATTTTAGTCAAGAGAGGTGGTGACCTTATCTGAAGTCGGTATTGTGGGAGATTGCTTATGTCCCACAGGAAAATAACATGGCCTGGTTGTGAGCGTCTGGTGAGCTCTCAGTTGTCAGGGGCTGCTTTTTCTTTCCCCGTTTTTCAATAAAATGTGAAAAGAGGAATATCACTTATTGCCATTTGGCTTAAAAGCCTCTAGTATAAATTAGTCTGTCCATGTGCTTTTTCTTTGTTCTTTTTCTCATTAAAACAGTCGAGGCTGTTTCTATGCAAAAGCCCAGGCCATTTTGATAATGAGGCAAATCAAAGAGTTGATAATATCCTAGCTGAGGGATTGGCTACTGAAAATGCAAACTCTTCAAATTAAGCTATATTTTCAGTCAACTTGACTTTCTTTCTCTGTGATCTTAAATTTCTCCCTCTACCCTTGGAAAACTGTTGAAATTTCCCAGATGATGGAGAGAAGGGGTCCAGGGCAGGAAAAAAATAGAAGAACACAGCTCTTTGTAAAGGGAATTGCTGATTTTTTAAGATTTGAGAACATTCCATTTGTCTTCCCGAGGTTTCACAATTCATTCAGGGCACAAGGAAGCAGGAGATAGGATGCAGACTGTCATATTTTCAACTAAATTGGTTTGTTGTCCTCTTTCACAGAGGGAGGCATATTTTTTCTTGGGCTTGTTTGCATGGGTGCCCCTGAGGGCTTGCGATCCAGATGTTTGTGTTGAGTGTACTTGATAGACACAGTTTTCAGAGACTGACCTACTGATAAACAAGGGTGACTCTGACAAGTATAAATGGCTAGTCGAGTGAGGTGATATAAGCCAAATCCTCTCCGCCAAAAAAGATAAAAGGGCAAGGAGTTGCTGTAAGCGTGTCCTACCTAACCAAATTTAATAGAAATATTAAATAACTAACTAACATCACTCTAGGCAATGAGATGTCAACTTTTAACTTACCACATTTGGTTGATAAAATGATGTTTTCTATAATATTTTCAGTGTAACAACAGCAATAAAAAAGTTAAAACTATAAAATTTTCTCAGAATACCTGGCCTTGGAGGATTTTACAAGAAAATACTGCATGCATCAGTTGCAGGCACTAATATTTGGCTTTGTTGATTACAGCACAGATCTTCTGGCTCTTGCTCTGTATGTCTGGGATTGTAGCCTATTGCTAATTAACTTATTTTAAAGTATTAACAATAATTAGACAAGAATGGCTAGAGACTTGATTGTCATAATTCATTTTTTTGCAGAAATCACAATTGTATCTTGAACTTTTCCTTTAAAATATTCTTTCCTTCCACCCCCTCATCACTTATTTCCCTGTGGCCTCAGCTGTTAAGAGTAAAAAAGCTTACAAGTTGTTTCTGGGGCTGTGACATCCTATCTGGAGGAAGCGGTATGTGGCAGTGAGACTGTAATGTGTGATTTCATTAGTGAATGCTAAAAGCACAGACTGCCCCTTGGAAATGGATGTGATATGTGGCCAATATAAAACAGACCAAATTCACTGTGTTGTCTGCTACTTGTCTGAATACCGAACAGAAAAGTTGTTGCCTATATAATTTAGCTCAGGTTCAAAAATTAACCAGTCAAAAAATAAATAAGATAACTCTATCAAAAGCTATTAGTTGGCTGGTCATGGTGGCTCACACTTGTAATCCCAGCACTTTGGGAAGCCGAGGTGGGTGAATCACTTGAGGTCAGGAGTTTGAGACCAGCATGGCCAATATGGTGAAACCCCTCTCTACAAAACTAAAAAAATTAGCTGGACATGGTGGTGGCCACCTGTAATCCCACCTACTCAAGAGGCTGAGGCAGCAGAATCACTTTAATCCAGGAGGCAGGGGTTGCAGTGGACCCTGATGGAGCCTCTGTACTCCAGCCTGGGTGACAGAGCAAGACCCTGTCTAAGAAAAACCAACCAACCAAAAAAAGACAATGAAAAACAAAAGCTATTAATTAATGGGCATCTTTCAGTTTTTGTGGTTCATTTTCAAGAGTTTAATTCAGGTTGCCTGTTTTTCAAAATAAAGCTAGCTTATAATGAATAGATTGTAGGAAAATTTGATCAAGTGTGTAGTTTAGTTTCACTAAATTCAATCTGTTAACAGACAGCATATGTTGATTGACAAGAGTCATGATGGACTATTGTTAAGTATCCTGAAAACTTAGTTTTTTCTTGTCTCACTTTCACATTGGTTGGTTAGAGGTTATGTGGTTATTTAATAAATTTGACTCTACTGCCGTTCACAAGCAGAGAAAGTGCCACAGACATTTCTACATGGTCTTCCATGACATAAGGAGAATTCCACACCCTTGCAGCACACACAACTTATTGCCACTGTATACATATACTTCAACACATCACTCATGTGTCCACAGACCAAGAAGACCCCAAACACAATATGGCTGAGAACTCTTACAAGTAATAAAGATGGAGAGGCTTTTCAATATCGTAAACCATGAGCAACGACATTTCCATGTCTCCTGATGCGGGCTGTTTATAGAAAGGCTGTTTCAATGGTCCACCATTTTCTACTCCAGTTAGCAAAGGGTGGTCAGCTGTAGATTGAAAATGTTTATGTGAAAAAGAACTAAAGACAAAAAGCACATGATTATCTCAATAGCTGCAGAAAAGGCCTTTGATAAAATTCAATATCCCTTCATGATAAAAGCTCTCAATAAATTAGGTATTGAAGGAATCTACCTCAAAATAATAAGAGCCATATAGGACAAATCCACAGCCAACATCATACTGAATGGGCAAAAGCTGGAAGCATTTGCCTTGAAATCCAGCACAAGACAAGGATGCCCTCTCTCACCACTCCTATTCAACATAGTATTTGAAAGTTCTGGCCAGAGCAACCAGGCAAGAGAAAGAAACAAAATGTATACAAATAGGAAGAGAGAAAGTCAAACTATCTTTGTTTGTGGATGGCATAATCCTATATCTAGAAAGCCCCATTGTCTCAGCCCAAAAGCTTCTTAAGCTGACAAGCAACTTCACCAGAGTCTCAGGATACAAAATTAATGTGCAAAAATTGCTAGCATTCCTATAAACCAACAACACGCAAGTAGCTCACAGTGAATTTGGCTCTATGCCAAATTATGAATGAACCAAATATAGAGCCAAATTATGACTGAACCAAATATAGAGCCAAATTATGAATGAACTACCATTCACAATTGCCATAAAAAAGAATAAAATACCTAGGAATGTAGCTAACAAGATAAGTGAAGGACCTCTTCAAGGAGAACTAAAAACCACTGCTCAAAGAAATCAATGATGACACAAACAAATGGAAAAACATTCCATGCTCATGGATATAAAAAATCAATATTGTGAAAATGGCCATACTGCCCAAAGCAATTTATAGATTCAAAGTTATTCCCATTCCCAAAAACAGACACGTAGAAAAATGGAACAGAATAGAGAACCCAGAAATAAGACTGCACACCTACAACCATCTGATTTTTGACAAACCTGACAAAAATGAGCAATGAGAAAAGGATTCCCTATTTAATAAATGGTGCTGGGAGAACTGGCTAGCTCTATACAGAAAATTGAAACTACACCCCTTCTTTATGCCATATACAAAAATCAACTAAAGATGGATTAAAGACTTAAATGTAAAACCCAAAACTATAAAAACCCTAAAAGAAAACCTAAGCAATACCATTCAGGATATAGGCACAGCAAAGATTTCATGATGAAGATGCCAAAATCAGTTGTAACAGAAGCCAAAATTGACAAATAGGATCTAATTAAACTAAAGAGCTTCTGCACAGCAAAAGAAACTATCAGCAGAGTAAACAGGCAACTTCTAGAATGGGAGAAAATTTTTGCAATCTATCCATCTGACAAAGGTCTAATATCCAGTATCTACAAGGAACTTAAACAAATTTACAAGAAAAAAACAAACAACCCCATTAAAAAGCTGACAAAGGACATGATGAACAGACACTTCTCAAAAGAAAACGTTATTATGGCCAACAAACATTTGAAAAAAAAGCTCAACATCACTGATCATTAGATAAATGCAAATCAGAACCACAATGAGATACCATCTCATGCCAGTCAGAATGGTGATTATTACAAAGTCAAGAAACAATAGACATGGGCGAGGCTGTGGAGAAATAGGAACACCTTTACACTGTTGGTGGGAATGTAAATTAGTTCAACCATTGTGGAAGACAATGTGTCAATTCTTCAAAGACCTAAAACCAGAAATACCATTTGACCCAGCAATCTCATTACTGGGTATATACCCAAAAGAATATAAATCATTCTATTATAAAGATCCATGCATGTGTATGTTCATTGCAGCACTACTCACAATAGCAAAGACATGGAATCAACCCAAATGTCCATCAATGATAGACTGAGTTTTAAAAATGTGGTATATATGCATCATAGAATACTATGTGGTCATAAAAAGGAGGAGATCATGTCTTTTGCAGGGACATGGATAAAACTGGAAGCTATTATCCTCAGCAAATAAACGCATGGACAGAAAAGCAAACACTGCATGTTCTCACTTGTAAGTGGGAGAGGAAAAATGAGAACACATGGACACAGGGAGAGGAACGACACACACTGGGGCACGGGAGAGTGCATCAGGATAAATAGCTAATGCATGCTGGGCTTAATACCTAGTGATGGATTGATCTGTGCATCAAACCACCATGCACACATTTACCTATGTAACAAATCTGCACATCCTCCACATGGAGCCCTGAACTTAAAAGTTCGGAATCAAAAGAAAAAGAAAATGTTGATGTGTGCTTGGGCATATATGTGTTTGTGCATGTGTGTATGGATGCATGTTGTGTGTTGAAATAGTTTGAAAATAAGTATTAACATAGTCTTCTATTTACACCTGTAAGCATACATTGCTTTCTTCCTGCTTATTAAGGAAAGAAGAGTTTCACATGCAGTGTGATCTTATCTCCCAATTGAAGATATAAATGATGGTCTCCTGAAAGTGCTCAGATACCCCATGTGGTACTTTTTCATCTAAGTTCATGATTGTCCTAGGAGACATGCATTTACATTCTTTTAGCTTGCTCTGAACCTCATGTTTTCCTTTAGTTCTTTTCTTGAAGGATTTCTTTGGCATTGTAGTCTCAAAAGTTGTGTTTTGTTTCCAACATTGTGTGGCTTATCTCTGTGATATTTGGGGGGCTTTTGTATAGCTATGACTCTTCTTAAAAATTGAGGTGGGGCGCATGTTCTCACTCTTAGGTGGGAATTGAACAATGAGAATACTTGGACACAGGGTGGGGAACATCACACACCAGGGCCTGTCATGGGGCGGGGGGAGAGGGGAGGGATAGCATTAGGAGATATGCCTAATATAAATGATGAGTTAACGAGTGCAGCACACCAACATGGCACATGTATACATATGTAACAAACCTGCATGTTGTGCACAAGTACCCTAGAACTTAAAGTATAATAAAATAAATAAATAAATAAAAAGAAAAAGGTGACCTATTGAGAACAAGGACAAAGAATAGCTTCAAAACTCTATTTTACAAAAAGGGTTCCGCTTGAGATATTTCAAGTGAGTAGATGTAACTTAGGAAAAGTGAATGAAACATTAAAATGAAGCAGATACAATACTAAAAAAAAATTGAGGTGGGGAAGAAAGTAATATAATCCACTTGATACTAGGATGGTATTTATGGTATGACTTTAGAGAATCCTAATTTCTTTGAAGTAGACCAAAATAATGTTTCCCTGTGTCCCAGCACTCTTCAGGTTACCCAGGGACAGAAACAAGAATCCATCCATTTATTGAGTTGGCCAGTCACTTAGGCAACAAGAACATAGAATGTGCTGTGGGCTTAGAGTGGGGACTGGAGAGGCATGATACAGTGTCATAAAATTTTGCTTTGTCCTTCAGTTACAGGACAGTCTCCTTGGAGTGTGAGATTTTTATAAAAGGCAAACCTAGAGAATGGCATGAGACATTGTTTGCAACTGTGTGCTAAAATTATCTGTAGTTGACATATGCCATAGGGATTCCAAGGAAAGAAAGATGGCAAAAGTGACTTCTTCAGCATCTTAGGACAGAAATATTCTGGCCTTTTCTGAACTTTACCTTTCATTGTGACATGGCAATTTATGCCCATATATCAGGTGCACATCTATTTTCTCTACTCAAATGTGATATTCTCTTGTGATTGTCTAAATCACTGACCACCAAAAAATGGTAAAAAGGAAAAATTTCTGTGGTGAAAAATTGTGCTTGGATTTGAAAACATTTCCACACAATAAGATATTAGACTAGGCTAACAAGTGAGAGTTCCCTGTAGGCTTGAAAGATCCAGCCACAGATTCACAACACTTTGTGTGCCTATTGGTGTTAGGAGCAGATGTACATAAGAGAGAAAAGTGAAAGCATTATGTGAAAGGTCTGTATTTTGACAATAAAATTTAGCAAGTTCCCTGAGAAAATTTGCTAAATGCATGTTACGTATTTTATTTTTAAAATTCAAGGTGGAAAAATATGCTTTGAGATTTGACATTCTGTCCTGCACAGTTTACATGCTAAGATACATTCCTTGATTATCAAAAGTACACATCGAATGAAGTAGATTCCCTCCGTTATTGAAGTAACCTGACAAAAAGGGAGCCACTGCTGGGACTTCTGAAAGACAGCTGAGGAGCAACCTTCTAACAAGTGTGGTTGGCCTTTGCACTGCTTTTTCTCTTTTCCTTCTCAATTTTGTAGTGAGAAAGGACAATTTTATAGCAACTTGGCAAAATGTTAGTGCAGGAAGTCCCAGATGTTCTTGCCCCAGCTGTCTCTGAGATCTAATAATATAGAGCGGGAATAGCACATCTCCCTAAAGAGCACACACATTTTAAGTTGCTTTAATTTTCCTGCCAATTAGGCTTTTAAGATGCCAAACCCATCTCCAGGCAACCTTTGTGACAATTTCGTATCCTTTGGTGAAGGAACCTAAGGCAAATAGGATTTTCTGCTGGCAAAATAGCATGGAAAAAAATTTTACTCTTTGATTACCAAAGAAAAATACATGCACTCACTTTTGCTTGTGGAAACATGAGGACACAGGGGTCTTAACACTGATTGTAGTGAAGGATCCTGAAAAGACTGAGGGTGAGAATTCTTATCCTCGAACAGGGTTTCTCAGCCTCGGCCATATAGACATTTTAAGCAAGGTAATTCGTTGCGGGAAGCTGTCTTGTGCATAGTAGGATGTTTGGCAGCATCCATGGCCTCTACTCACTGGATTCCAGTAGCACCTTCCCCTGAGTTATGACTGAAAAAAATGTCTCCAGTTATTGCCAAATGCCCTCCCCCCATGCCCACCCCTGGAGGAGGATACAGAGTTGACCCTGGCTGGAAACTGGTGGACTAGAGCTGCCACTGCACAAAAAATCTTGTGACAGTCCTTTACTTTTGCAGATACTCTATTTCTTTACACATTAAACAGATGATACCAACTGTCCAGGGATTAGAGAAGCATAAAATACTTAGAAATATGGCATGTTTTTCATTTAAACAAATATGACAAAGCTTACACATTTTTAGTGTCTACTGACACCTGCATATTAGTTACCTTGGGAATTTGCTCATTTATCCAAGTGATACTGAAGCAATTTTAAGAATAATTTTAGTCAGGGATAAGTCCTTCTCCTTTCAGGGTAAATTGCTTTTTGAAACAAGCTAGGCTCATTCAAGTTTAGCAGATAAGGTAAGTGAGCAAAGCTAATGAAGGCTCTTTGGAGTCAAAATCTAAGTGAAACAATAATGAGATGGATTTTTCTTTCCTTATGAACAGATACTAAAGTCAATTTCAATAAAGGAGTCTTAAAAAGATTCGGAGTCATTCTGTCATTGATGGGATAAGTGAACAGTCATCTTCATGGGTAATAATTCTGAATGACAGCTCATCTTCAGCTTTTAAGTATTGGGATGTCAGTTAAAAAAAAATCCACTACTTTAGAGTCATCTGTCATAGAATAAGATAAGAGAAAATATCCTGAATTCCTGGAGAAAGTCTTTTTTAAAAAATATATTACTATCTGTATTACTTGGATCAAGCAGTAGATATTTACAGAACATTTACTGAGTGTATGCTAGTGACTGTACTTAAAAATGATTAGGACATAGCCCCTTATCCTCAACATGGTTACCCTGCAGTGGGAGAGACAGATTAATAAACGGTTTATTTCCACATCTTGTGGTAACTTCTAAGATAAGTCAAAATCAGTTATTTACCTGGTTTTTCAACCCAGAGCTGCCATGTACCGACTAACTCTGTAAGCCGGGAGAAGTCACTTAATTTCATCTGCTTTCAGTTTCCTTATCTGAAAAGGCAGTTGTCCCCTCTTCTAGCATCATTATGCTGATTCTGTGGTAACAATGACAGTTTCTATGGACATATGTACTATAATATGTTGTAAAAAAAATCTGATCATATGATGTCTAAATACTAACCACTAGTTTCATTTGAATTATTACCGAAACAGGAAGAGATGCCAAAGTAGACATTCATGAACACTAACTGTTGAGAGATTCGACTTGTTACTGGTAGTTGATTATTAAAGAATGACCCTAAACCAAGTGAATTGCCCTTATTTCTTCTTCCTGGACTATGCAGCACTATAATAAACTACATGGTTGGTTGATCAGGAGTTGCTGTATCCCAGTAAAATAGCAAGCAGTAAAAAGCGAAATAAAATGTCTACATTTAAAACTTAACTCATAAATCTTTTGTAATTTAAATTATTGTGTTATTTTAAACAACACGAGTGACGTCCACAAACCTAAGGTGAAGTTTGTTTAACTTTCAAGGTGTCGGTTTCTGATTTTAACATTCTCAATTGTAAAATGAAGAGATTGGAATTAGAACTAATATTTTTTGCATGACTATAATAGACACATTATTTATGTTCTTATTTCAGTCCTCCTAACAACTAAATGATGCAGATATTTTTATTTCTATTTTACCTATGGAAGAAATGAGCCTTAGCCAAATAAACCAACTCACCTAGCCTTGCACAGCATCTGTGGCAGAGCTAGGATTCAAACATGTCAGTCTGATTTCAAAGTCTCTGTTGCTTTTTTTCACCCCCTACACATCACTCCATTTTTTGAGTTGTCTCTGATGAAGATCTGAAATTATATAATTCTTTTCACAGTGACTCAAAAAAGTAATATGAAAGTATCACACATTTTCTAACTACAAAATGAAAAAGAAGAAAATGTTTGTCTACTTCCAGATTCAGGGACAAACAAAAGTCCTGTCAGATGAGTAGCTTTTTACATGTAAAAATGGCTTCCAAAGAGTGTCACTGATTCTTGCCCAGAATATTTCTAAATCCCCAAAGCTTCAGGGATAGAGCAAAAACCAATCCAAATTTCAGGTTATCTCTCTTGGTCAATGTACTAACTGATAGGCTAATATAAAAGTAAGCGTGGTGGTCTAGTTGGTGGCCTGCCCAAAGAGCCACTTTCTATATCTCTAGTTTTGTTTTTAACTCTTATCTGTGAGAGCTTTGATGATTCAAGAGTTTGTATATTAAAATTGTGATAATTAGTTCAATATTCAAGCAGTCAATGAAGTAAAATATTTATTGTAACTGTACTACTTCTGTATCATGTAGACTTTTTATTTTAATGTGGTAAATAGAACAATAGATTAACTGACAGCTCTGAGATGTGGCTTCTAGAAGAGTGTGACAAAGCAGGCTATCCATTCACTTATTCATCCTTTTATTTATCTTTTATTTGGAGAATGAGTGAGGTAGGTTTCTATTGTTCATTCCATTTGGCACTTTGTTCATGTTTTTTATGGGGTTTAAGTAGCCCAAAGTGGATATTAGGGATTGAAAGATGGCAGATACAAGGCAAGGCTAGCTTGCAGCTCCTGCGGGGATGAATGGAGCAACATATGGAGACTCACATCATGAACTTTTGCTTCAAGAACTACTGCAGGGACATTCCAGGAAAGCTGAGACAATCCACAGACTATGTGAAGAAACTGGATCACTACTGCAGGCTCCCTGAGACACCAAAAAACTGCGGGTCTGCTTGCTTTCTCAGCAGGGAAGCTCATGGTATGGGGCAAATTCTCAGCCCTGGGCATTGGCTACCTGGAAATAAACTCATTGCTACTGTGGGGGCACAGTGAGAGTGAGACTAGCCTTTAGGACTGCTGGCTGCATGGGAGTGGGGTGAGGCCTGTGACTGCCAGCTTTCCCCCATTTCCCTGGTGACCTGTATGACTCAGAAGAGGCAGCCGAAACCCCTGGGAACATAACTTCATTGGCCTGAGAACCACACCCCCATCCCCCACAGCAGCCACAGCAAGCCCCACCCATGGAGAGTCTGAGCTCAGACATATCTATCCCTGCCCCCACTTGGTAGTCTTTCTCTACCAGCCCTGGTAGCAGAAGACAAAAATCATAATCTCTTAGGAGCTCTATGGCCCTTCCCATGGCCTGAGAAACCTGAATACTTAACCAGGTATCCCCAAGGTGAGTTTGCAACCTCCTTATATTACCACAGCTGATGTGCTCTTGAAAGCCCTACCTCCTGGCGGGAGGCCAACCAACACAAAACCAATGCATTAAACAAAAATACAACCCAGGACCCTCACAGAGTCTACTTCACTCCCCTGCTACCTCCACCAGAGCAGGTGCTGGTATTCATGGCTGAAAGACCTGAAGATGGATCACATCACAAGACTCTTTGCAGACACTCGCCAGTACCAGCTGGGAGCCTGGTAGCTCCACTGGGTGGCTAGACCCAGAAGAGGAAAAACAATCACTGCATTTTGGCTCTCAGGAAGCCCCATTCTTAGGGGAAGGGGAAGAACACAACATCAAGGGAGCACTCCGTGGGATAAAAGAATCTGAACAGCAGCCCTTGAGTCCCAAGTCTTCCCTCTGACATAGTCTTCCCAATAAGAAGGAACCAGAAAAACAATTCTGGTAATATGACAAAACGAGGTTCTTTAACACCTCCAAAAGATCACACCAGCTCACCAACAATGGATCCAAACCAAGATGAAATCTCTTAATTGCCAGAAAAATAATTCAGAATGTTGATTATTAAGCTAATCAAGGAGGCACTAGAGAAAGGTGAAGTCCAACTTAAATCAAAAAATTTTTGATTCATCATGCCCTGATACAGGATATGAAAGGAAAAATATTCAGTGAAATAGCATAAATAAAAAACAATCACAATTTCTGAAAATCAAGGACACACTTAGAGAAATGCAAAATGTACTAGAAAGTCTCAGCAATAGAATCAAACTAGCAGAAGAAAGAATTTCAGAGCTCGAAGACAAGGATTTCAAATTAACCCAGTCCATCAAACACAAATAAAAAAGAATTTTTTTAAAAAATGAACAAAGGCTCTGAGAAGTTTGTGACTGTGTTAAACATCCAAACCTAAGAATAATTGGTATTCCTGAGTAAGAAGAAAAATCTAAAAGTTTGGAAAACATATTTGAGGAAATAATTGAGGAAAACTTTCCCAGTTTTGCTAGAGATCTAGAAATCCAAATACAAGAAGCTCAAAGAACAACTGGGAAATTCATCACAAAGAGATGATCACCTAGGCACATAGTCATCAGGTTATTTAAAGTCATTAAACTGGAGAAACAAGAACCCAGTGTAAGAAAGGAAATAACCAAGATCAGAGCAGAACTAAATGAAATTGAAACAAAAAACACAAAAGATAAATAAAACAAAAAGCTGATTCTTTGAAAAGATAAATGAAATTGATAGACCATTAGCAAAATTAACCAAGAAAAAAAGAGAGAAAATCCAAATAAGTTCAATTAGAAATGAAATGGGAGATATTGCAACTGATACCACACAAATACAAAAGATTATTTAAGGTTACTATGAACAAGGTGTACATAGTATGCACATCGACTAGAAAACCTAGAGGAGATGGATAATCTCCCAGAAATACACAACCCTCCTAGATTAAACCAGGAAGCTATAGAAACTCTGAACAGACCAATAACAAACAGCAAGGTTGAAATGGTAATGAAAAATTGCCAATAAAAAAAAGTCCAGGACCAGATAAATTCACAGCTGAATTCTCTCAGACATTCAAAGAAAAATTGGTACCAATCCTATTGACACTACTCCAAAAGATAGAGAAAGAGGAAATCCTCCCTAAATCATTCTGTGAAACCAGTAACACCCTAATACCAAAACCAGGGAACGACATAACAAAAAAAGAAAACTACATACCAAATCCCTGATGAACATAGATGCAGAAATCCTCAACAAAATACTAGCAAACCGAATTCAACAGCATATCAAAAAGATAATCTACCATGATCAAGTGGGTTTCATACCAGGGATGCAGGGATGGTTTAAAATATGCAAGTCAATAAATGTGTTACGCCACATAAGAATAATTAAAAAGAAAAAAATCACATGATCATCTCAATAGAGGCAGAAAAAGCATTTTACAAAATCCAGCATCCCTTATGATTAAAACCCTCAGCAAAAATGGCATACAAGGGATATACCTTAATGTAATAAAAGCCATGTATGACAAACCCATAGCCAACATAAGATTAAACAGGGAAAAGTTGAAAGTACTCCCCCTGAGAACTGGAACAAGACCAGGATGCCCATTCTCACCACTTCCATTCAACGTAATACTGAAAGTCCTAGCCAGAGCAATCAGACAAGAGAAAGAAATAAAGGACATCCAAATCAATAAAAAGGAAGTCAAACTGCCACTGGAATACTACTCAGCCGTAAAAAGGAAAGAAATAATGGCATCCGTACCAGCCTGGATGGAATTGGAAATTATTATTCAAAGTGAAGTAACCCACTTATAAGTGGGAGCTAAGCTATGAGGATGCAAAGGCATAAGAATGATACATTGGACTTTGGGGACTTGGGGGAAAGAGCGGGAGTGGGGGTGAGGAATAAAAGACTACATACTGGATACAGGGTACACTGCTCAGGTGATGGGTGCACTAAAATCTCAGACACCACGATAAAACTTATTAATGCAACGAAACACAGCCTGTTCCCCAAAAACCTACTGAAATATAAAAGAAATAAAAAAAATAAGTAGCCCAAAGCATTCACTCTGGACACAGAACTGGGCTTGTCCTGACTACCACTTGCCATTGTGTGATCTTAGGCAAGTTCCATAAACCCTCTGAACCTCAGTTCCTCCTCTGTAAAATTAAAATAAAATTCAACCTATCTCAAGACTACCGTGAAGCATAAAGTAACAATCATACAAGGTTTTTAGCTCTCTGCCTGGTACATAGTGAGTGATCAATAAATGTTAACTTTCATTAACAACATATTTTTGTAAGGATATTCAATGGTACTCTGCTAAATTAACAGAGTAAATAATCTTCTTTGAGAAGCTTATTTCCTAGGAATTGATTTTATCATTGGGAATAATTAGGTTTATTTTAAATAGAACCCTATTGTAATACAGATTATGATGATTCGGAGTTTTCAATAGATGTGGGCACATATAACAATTTTGTACACTAATTGTCAGATGCTATATGGCCATTGCAACAAATATCTTGGGGTTTTGTTTTTCTCTAACACTAATATTATAGCTTTTTATTATACATGTCATTATTTTTATTTGGCTATAATTATTTTTAGAACTAAGCTTACGTCTATTGTAGCGATTCTGTAATCAGAATTATCAGTGAGACATTACAATATAGACTTGCTCAAGCTTGTGTAAATTCTGCAGTGGGCCTGGATCCCAGTGTTATTTTAGTGTCACATCAAGTTTGAGAAGCACTGATTGACTGCCTGGTCAGCTCTTTGAAAATAGGGAGCACTATTCAATTCTGTAGCCCCTAAAATTGTTCCAAAGCTGTTAAGCATTTTCTGAGTAGTTTTGGAGGTCAGATATCATAGAATACAATAAAAGAGAAATTAAGTTGCATATTCCAAACAGAAACTGAGTCTTACATGATCTAAGAAGTGAGAACTAACATCCAACAAATTTATAATTGGCCAATGCCACCTTAAATTATTGCAATAACAATTTTTTAATTGATAACAACTTTTTAAAAATTCAATATACAGCATTTTTGACAGCTATATTGCTTTATACCAAGGTACAAATATAAGCCACAATTAACAAATAGTGTATATACCCACCCTTCAGGGAGCCATTGAAAGGTCAGGCTAGCTGGTTACTGTTGACAAGGCACTGTTCTGAGAAAGACATGTTTTGTTGCCATTAATCACATTTGTTTTATTTAAATACATCAAGTGACCCAGCAGATTCTGTTGCAAGTAAGCATATGCCCATCTCAGAGTTAGGTCAAGCGTGTCTGCTTACACATGGTTGTTATCATAAAACTGAATATGGTTCATTAAGTTGCATCTAGGATCTCTATCACCCTTGGTGACCATTTGGTGTGACCGGGATAATTGTGCAGCTAATTCTAGCAGCTAACAGTGGGCCCCTGGGATGTGTGAGTTCTCCACACCCCCATGCAGCCCTTCCTGTTTGCCCTGTAGCTTGTGATAACAACATGCAGCCCTCCAGGAGGGATGACCCAGTGAGACTTTCCTACTTCAGCCTCTCAGCAAAAAGATGAAAGGGAAAATACATGTCTTATCTTTGGGGGATCACTTCACCAGGAAGTTTTGTTAAGAGCTCATAGCATGTGTTTCAGTAAATATTAATGGCAAAAAGGTTTGTTCAGATATGATATTCTGTAACTTGACTGATAGATAAACTGGATTAAAATAAGGGGCCGTTTTCATTTTTAAAAACAGGGATCCACATATTTTGGGAATTGTTGATATCCCCAATAATAAGAGGCTTAACATTTGCATTAATCAAGGAACAGTTAAAAGGAATAACCCAAAAGTCAATTAATAATAACAGCATCTGACAATTTATGGTGCCTACACTCCTAGATCTCCACATGTGAAATGATTTGCCCAGTGTCACCTTATTAATTTTTACCCAGAATCAAATTATCCTGTAACCATCCCCAGTTTTTTCTTCACCAATACAAAGCCAACTCTTAGTAACAGTTATCATTGTAGTTCATTTCTCAGGGACATGAACATGTTCATGGTTTTGTTTGTTTGTTTGTTTGTTTGTTTTTGAGACAGAGTTTCGCTCTTGTCCCCCAGGCTCGAGTGCAGTGGTGCAATCTCAGCTCACTGCAACCTCCGCCTCCTGGGTTCAAGCAATTATCTGGCCTCAGCCTCCCAAGTAGCTGGGAGTACAGGCGCCCACCACCACGCCTGGCTAATTTTTTGCATTTTTAGTAGAAACAGGGTTTTGCCATGTTAGGCAGGCTGGTCTCGAACTCCTGACCTCAGGCGATCCACACACCTCAGCCTCCCAATGATCATGGTTTTTTTTTAGAGAAGTTATTGGGTAACAAAGATAAATGGCCTGGTGGTATAAAAAATCATTTCATATAAGTTAAAGTTTAAGCCAAAGGAGGCCATTTGATGCCCAAAGGAAAAAAATAGATACTAATGGGAAACTAATCTTTGATGGGTGGTGAGCAGAAGTTATTTTCTTCTTCTCCTAATATCATCCTCATCTGTCCCAAACTTTAGCCTGACCAGCACTCCCCTGTGCCCACTCTTCATGGAATCACAAGTATGTTACATGCAACCCACTCTCGTGACTAGGGCAGCATGCATGGATAGAAGACATCATTTGGTGAATGAAGGCAATGCAAAGATGTTCATTTCCTTTAAACATATAAAGTCTGTGTCAACGCAGTTACAAAAAAATCCCTAGGCATAGTCTTCCAGCTCCCCTAGCTGATATTGAGGTCCTCTCCAGGAGTGGCAGGGAAAGGGCTTGGATGGAGCATAAGTGGACATTGACAGTTGATGGCTGACTGAGTTCATGAAAAGGGTGTGGCTTCAGGTTGAAACAGGAGCATAGGGGTTGGATTATGATATTATGGTTCTTACTTCAGACAAGTACTTATTACCTAGAAAGATAATTATGCAAGCTGCAGTGTTCTGGAATGCATTATCTCTATTCTAGTTGGAAAAGTGTTGTTCTAAACACTTTGTAGTTCTTTGTAGCTCTGTCCATTTTATGATCTCCAAAGACAGAAGAATCATTCACATTCCATAATCCATCAGATTAGGAGATATGTTATGTAAAACTCCATGGGTATTTTCTGTCTGTCATATAATCAAGAGACTACCTATTTCTACACTCTTGGTAGACTAAGGCCTGGTATCAGTCTAGTGTTAAGGAAGGAGCAGGATGGTGGCACAGTGAAGTTTGTCTTGGAGTAAAGAGGAACAACTGGAGAAAGGGAAGCTTGATGTGTGTCTATATTCAGATGGAAGATTTTTCTTTAGTCATAGAAAACTACATGTTTTCTGTGGAGGTAAGACAGCATACCATTTGGGGAAACTTCAAGTGGCTTTGTGTGCTGTAATGTGGCATTTGGAATTAGTGCAAAAGATTAATCTAGAGAAAGAAGAATGGTTCATATTATAAGGGGCCTTCCTTGGATTTCATGCTAAGAAATTTGAGGGTTTTCCTGAGAAGAGTGAAGACAAATTAAAGGATTTGAAGAATTTTATGCAGGGAACTAACATGATCAGATTTGGATTTAGACAAATCACTCTATCTACAGTTTAAAAAAATGAGTTTGAGTGAGACAATATTACAGGCAGGGAAACCAAAGAGGAGTTACCACACCAACATCCCCAAAGGAGCACGGGCTTCTACTTTTGCTACCCAGGATCTAGGTACATAATATAGTCAGTACATGTGTGTCATTGAATGAGGCTGTGGCAAGTAATTTAGATACCATATGACTATGGGCTAAACTGAGGTGTGGTCATAGGAATTGAAAAAAATGGACAGAGATTTAAAATATGCTAGTGAGGTAGAATCTAAAGGAGTTGAACAATTGGCTTGTTTTAGGGAAAGGGGAGGAAAGGAGGAGTCAAAGAAAAAAAAGAGAGAAGCTTCTGGCTTGGGTCACTTCTGATGCCATTCACTGAAGTCAGAAACATTGGGCATAGAGCAAGTTGAGGGAGGGATCATGACCATTTGCTTCAAATATGAAGACTCTGAGAGGTTTGTAGGACATTCAGGTCCTGCTGATCATAAGTCTGCTTGGATAGAAGAGCCTGGTTCTCTAGCATCCAGAGAGAAGTCCGGGCTGCAAAAGTAGTTTGGGAGGTTGTAAATATCTAGCTGGGAATTAAAGCTATGGGAATATCATTGAGAGATAATTAGAATCCATAAAGGATTGGCTGGAACTCTGATAATCATCACATTTTAGGCTTGGGCAGAAGAAAAGTGGTTGCAAAGAAGCTGTGAGTCTACCAAAAGTTGGAAGAAAATAGAAAAAGTCTAGAGGAAGTATGGATTCTCAGAAACCAGTGGAAGGTATTTCATGAAAAATGGGCACATATTCTAGGCACCAAAGATATAAGATAAAAGAAACAGTTCTTATCTAGAGAAGTTCAAATTCTGGTAAGGCAGCTCTGTATAGTTCAGTAGAAAATTCAGAGCCATTGATACCCACAGTAGAGAAATAAGTTACCACTGGAGCCCAGAGAAAACATGTCTCTACCACACCACCAACTAGAACAAACTCAGAAGAAAAGAATCCTGAACTATTGCTTGCCCAGTGAGTGATTTCATCACACAACGTAACTCCATATTTTACCTAATAATTCATTTATTATCTTTCTCCCTTCAATAAAAGCGAAGCTACACAAAGGCATGGATTTTTTTCTCTTTTGCTCACTCTTGTGTCTCCAGAGCCTAGAACAATTCCTGGCATATAGTAGATGCTCAATAAATATTTGTTGAATGAATAAAAATATCAAGCTTACATACATACAAGGTGTTTACTGACCTCAGACCATATCCCAGGAAATCCTACTTATATAAAACTCCTGATATGAATTTATTTTCTTGTGTTTTGCTTTTTCTCTTAAAAGCTGAGTGTGTAGGCAGGGCGCGGTAGCCCACGCCTGTAATCCCAGCACGTTGGGAGGCCGAGGCGGGCAGATCATGAGGTCAGGAGATTGAGACCATCCTGGCAAACACAGTGAAACCCTGTCTGTACTGAAAAAAAAAAAAAATACAGAAAATTAGCCGAGCATGGTGGCGGGCGCCTGTAAACCCAGCTACTCGGGAGGCTGAGTCAGGAGAATGGCATGAACCCGGGAGGTGGAGCTTGCAGTCAGCGGAAATCGTGCCACTGCACTCCAGCCTGGGTGACAGAGTGAGACTCTGTCTCAAAAAAAAAAAAAAAAAAAAAAAAAAAGCTGAGTGTGCAACATATTGGTTTTGACTGAACATTCCAGTAGTTAAACCAAAAGTTCACTGTGCCATGAGGATTATTCAAACCTCTAGCAAACCTTCTTAGCCATGATATGCACCGGCTTTAAATCATATGAGAAAGTCGTCATATTTTCTTGCTCTTTAAGATTTTTCACTAAGGAGATTGTCCTTCAAATAAGTCAAACCCTGGGAAGTATTCTACAATCAGTGATGACACAATGGGCCTTTCTTGTAATTAAGTCCACTCTTTAGAACTCTCCTAGAAAACTACCTCAAACTTAAAAAAAAATTACTCAGCTACAAAGAGAATGATTTGTTAAAAAACCATTTGTCTCCCTGAACAAAGAATTTTTCAGCTGTTAAGAATTCTTCAGATGTGTATTTGTTTTATACTTGGATAACTAAAAGACAACTAGGTCTTAAAAATTTTAGATTCTACTAGTGCAGAATGCTTAATAGAGAAAGGTGGTTTATGTAATGGATTGCTACCTTTTATTCTAATCAAGTACATTCAGAAAAATAGTCAGAGATGTAAGACTAGGCTAATTATCATAAATTTATTTTCTGCGAACCTGCTTTTGCCAAAATTTGTTAGATGTTGCTAATTGATTTTACAATAAATAAGATACTATCCCTGCCCTCATGAACCCAGGGATTTCCAGAAAAACTTCACAAAGAAAGTGATTTTTGATCTGAGAATTAAAGCAAGTAGAAATTTGCCAGGTGAACCTGGGGAAAAAAAGAACTTCCATATAGTAATATGCAAGTCAGAGGAAGTATGAAATAGGCAAGGGTGTTCATGGGCAAGATGCACAAAGTGTTTAATGGGTCTTAAACTAAACTCATATGTGGGAGGGCCGGATGAAGTGACTAGAAGTTTAAGAAAAGTCAGATGATGGTGTCTTCTGCATGCTGAGACTTTCTATTGATAAAGGAAACACAGTTCTTTATTTTATAATTTCAAATATGTTGGTGACAGGCCACATCACCAATAAGGTCTGGCCTTGTTAGCTTTCATAAGTTAATACTACAGTAAATAAATTAAGTAAAAATGACATAGTTTTGAAATGCAATAGTCACCATGAAATTTAATATTCACCTTGCCAGAACATTGCAATTATTTTGCTCCTTTATTCAAATATTTTAATGGCCTATTTCCCACATATTTCAAAACAGAAAAATGAAGAGTAGAAGTTGAGTGATATTAATTAATTGAAAAATAATATAAGCTAGACTTAGCATTTAAACTCAGATCTGTTTGGTTCTTAAAGTGCAATAGGCATTATCTATCTATGATAGACAATAGTACTATCATTAATATTTCTTATTCATTGAATCAATGATAAGCAATCTACTACCCTGGCACCAGTGAGAACCATAACATTTGAGAACTGGAAGTGATCTTAATCACTCTTCTTATAGAAACTTCATTTTAAATATATGAAAACTGAAGACCACAAGCCAAGGCGCAATTTAGTAGAGTTGGACCTAAAATCCAGGCCCTTGGGCTTTCAGTTCAGCGGTTTTTTTTCTACTAGGTGTCTTCTTTTATGACTGAGATAATCCATTTGAACTGCCCTTGTTCTGCCACAAGCCCACAGCAGGGAGTGAGGTGAGAGCCTCACATCCCTTACAGGCCTTGAAGTCTACCATGTGCTCAGCCCCTGTGCCAGGTCTGGGAATATAATGATGGATGAAAGGAACCCTGCTAGCCTAAAGCTCACACTCCAATGGGAAGAGACATTCGTGTGATATACTAATAAAGTCACACTGATGTGAAATGTCAAGAGGTGGGGAATGGGGAGTGAGAAAGGTGTGTGGCATGATGAAAGCACATGTCAGAGGGACCTTGTGAGCTAGGATATCTTCTACCCTGATTGTTTGTTTTCTTAAATATCTAAGAAATCCAAAAATTAGAACAAGTTTGCCTCAAAAAAAAGGTATCTGCTCTGAGGATTTGTGGTTTCTTTGATAGTTTATAAAACATAATTTATAGTTTATAAAGCATAATTTAATACTTTATAAAACATAATTTAATACTTTCTCCAGTCCTTGCCACAAACAATAGTATAAAGTATGGTTTGGTGACTTCTGTCAACTATAAGACCAGAAATCTTTTTTTTAGAGCTTTTTACTCAAGCTGAAGACAAAGCCATAAAGTTGTACAAAATAAGCTTATGTTACCAGTCCCAGATTCTACAAATAGGAAACAAAAAACAAAGACATAAAACGGAATTTAACATATAAGAGATTTTGCTTATGCAATATACTTATCACACTTTAAGAGTTAACTTCCTGGGAAAAATAATTTTGTCTATAATTACTGTACTTCATAAAGCTCTTTGGAACTCTTGCCATCCTCTATTTTCTAGGTGGACACTCGGGAAAATTTTCTTGACCTTGTCTTGGGAAAGAATTGCACCTGATTATGCTGATTCACGTTATATGCTCAGAATACCCTATTGTATTTTTTTAAGCATGATGTAAGAATGATGTGATCTGTACCTAATTACCCAATTATTCCATACCTTGAAGGAGTCTTTCAATGGAATGCATCTATACTCTAAGAAGAAAGAATTCCATGAAAATTCATAGTATACTCTTCCTATGGGAATAGAACCTAATATCCTAAGATTGTTTCCCTTACTTTTAGAGCTTCAGATGGAGAAAAAGGAAAAAGAATGGAGAAACAGGGCAAGTAAAGAAAAAGAATCAGAGAGAAGATGAAGAGTATAGTAGACATGGGGTCAGGTAGTGGGAACTGTAGCAAATAGAACTCTGAGGACCTCTATGCTGTAGATTTAGCTTAAATCAAATATGCCTCATTCGTTTTCAATGAGAAAACAGAGGACGGAATTTAAAAAATGAAACAATTGAGCTATGAAAGAATAGAAGTGGGAGGAGAGCCTAAACTGGGCTTAAAAATGTGAGAGAGGGAGCTGTGTGCATATTATGGTCTCTTGTGATGCAGGAGACAGTGGAAATTTCTGGCACAGGAGGTGTGAGAGAGGTCTTTATCAACTTCACCCATTGTGGAGTCATCCACAGATATTAGACCAGCTGAGCAAGTAGGGCACCACAGTGAATAGCTGGCTACAATTTTCTGCAACAAAATGTTGCAAAGCACTACCAAAAAAAAAAAAAAAAAATCCAATCCTGCATGTTTACTAGGACATTCCAGAACTTTCCTTTGGGACTTTATGGGTACAGCAGTTAGGGAAGTAAGTAGAGTATCCACAGTGCTAAAGGACAACTAAGGGGCTAGTGCTCTGTAACTACAGGATAATTTAAAGACCTGTGATGCATGCAATTGTGTTGTAATGATCACTGGCTTGCTTAGTGCATTTGTGAGTCTTTAAATCTCCTCAAGTGTGGAGCAAAAAATTCTAGCATTTTGAAGTGTTATTTAAACCTCCAAAGTACAAGAACCTCTGCTTTAAACTCTTGGACCGTTTCATGAGGGGAATGTGTGGAATGCTTTTGTCAGTTCTTCATCTTCAACTCCACATCCTGCATGAAGTGGGATGTGCTCTAGTTGCTGCAGTTTAAAGGAATGTTGATTTCTCAGTGATAATGTCCTTTTAACACAACTTGTGGCAGAATTTAATACAAGGAAAAGTTTAAAGAACTCCATCCCTTTTCCCAATAGGAGCATTTAACCATCTCCAAATTTGAAAGAAGTTATTCTTCTGAAAGTAGCAGTCCTCCATAGGAGCTGTTTGATGATCATGATGAAACTTTTTATCCTGACATAAAATTTTGAACTTCTGATAGCTTCTTTGATCCTAAAGCCATGCTTAGCATCCTAACAACCTCTAATAAGTGCAGCCATCCTTTTAAAAAATAAATCTCGCTTTGGAAACAAAAGACCCAACCTGAGAATAATTTTCTGACCATTTAAACAACTACTAGATAGAGCTAGGGGTCTTCACACTGCACGTGCAGAACTTGTAACACATGGATATGTGGACTCTCTCTAATCCTTTGCACTGTCAGTATCTGTAGATGGATATTGTCAATAAACCATAGAAAAGACGAGTAAATCACATTAAAATCATCCAGAAATTTTGAATCGCAGGTTTTAGATCCAACTACTGGAAAACCAGAGCAAGTACATGGAAGTGTGGTTATTATTTGACCTTTTTAGACCCTACTACTTTTCACTTCTTTTGGCAAATTTTCCAGAGCTCAATCCTGTATTTCCATACTTTTTCTGAAGGAAATGGCTTATTTTCATTCCCAGGAGGTTTAAAAGTCTTCCTTCTTCTTTGCCAAGCAGTCATGGTATCAGCTGCAGGTCTTGCTCTTCCCCAGTGCCTCTGTACTTAATAAGTCTGCATTACAGAGGCTGCCAAGCACCAAACATATTCAATATCACACCTGGCCCAATGGTCTTGCAATCTAAAACAAACAAACAAACAAACAAACAAAAACCTCAGCAATTTTCTGTATTTGTAAGTGGTCATCTTATACGATGGTGATGGGATTTCTGTAGGAAAAACATCTATTTTCAAAGTTGGAAGACCTTTACTATTATATTTGCACAAGCTTCCTTGTCTTGTTAATTAACTAGTTAAGCTAGAGTGCTACCTATTGACATTGCAAAATATTACCAGGAATGTTTTTTTCTGGTTTCCCTCACTGATTCAAAATCCTACTCTCATGACATCTGACATTAGATACAAAGACAACAACAATAAAAATGACTTTCTGACAGGAATTCTCAGCTGTACCATGATTACTTCTTTTCATCCTCCTACCTTTGTGCAATTACTAACTCATCTATATTTTAAGATAATGGTACATTAGGGTCCGTTTAGAACGTCTATTAGATCATAATGTCACACAAGCAATGATGTCCTTGTTTTGAAAATAACATCCAAAGCAGCTACTCCTCTAACTCATTTAGGAAACGGGGCTAATACTATTAACCTACCTCAAAGTGTGAGAAGCATTTTACAATAAGGAATTCCATGATATGTTAACTAATAACTTGGAAAAAGTATTTGTTTCTCCAAATATCCACTGGAGCTGCCAGAGAACATCTCTAAAAAATCTCCACTGAACTATTTTTACTTAGTGTTTTGGAGAACAATTGCCCACCATCCCAAAGAGTGTAATGCCTATGACAGAGACTGATTCAGCTGCTAACAAGAGAGGTATAGAATAAAAGAGAAAGAGTAAGAAGGCCCGCTAAATTTTATTTTTTATTGCCCAGTTACCTGGTTTTGGATTATATATGTTTTTCCTCTCTCAGTCTTTCCTGCACCTATTTGGTGATTCTTTGAATAATAGTGCCTCCAGTTGATCTGGTGTTAAGAGTGGGGAAAGACTGAGACAATTGTAACTCAGGACAAAAGTGTTAGAGAGAAAATAGTAAAACTGAAGACCAGGGTGAGTTCACATTCATCTTCCATGTCTTTCTTTAATAGCTGCCATAATAAAAAACAACTATAGGTTGGTAACTAGTATCTATAGATGTTGTGCTTGCACAGACACAGCTACACCAAGCTCCCTGCCTTTTTGACCCCAAAATTAAGTGAGAAAGATTGGCAGAGCAATACACTGTTACAATGTAGAATGGTGTCTATAAGGTGTTGAGGTGCTGTGAGATTTCAGAGGAGAGATAAATTACTTTCCTTGGAGTGAGAGATTGCTAAAGATCTATGAATCTGATCTAATAAATGTCCAGAGTAAACCAAATCTACTAAGTGACAAGCCTTGCCATTAGTGAACCAGAAATCATTTTAATAGACAGAGAATTTTTTTTCTAATTTTTTCTAACTTTACTGTGCTGAGGCATCTCTTTGACATTTTCATTTGGAAAATCCTAAAATATCAATTTATTAAAACAAGATACCACGACTTTGAATGGCTAAAATCCAAAACACTGACAATACCAAATGTCCCACCAAATATGGAGCAACGGAAACTCTTATTCATTCCTGTTGGGAATGCAAAATGGAACAGCTATTTTGGAAGTCAGTTTCGCAGTTTTTTACAAAGCTAAACTTAGTCTTACCATATGATCCAGTAATAGCAACCTTAGGTACTTACCAAAATGAATTGCAAACTTATATCCATACAAAAACCTGCACGTGGATGTTGATAATAGCTTTATTCACAATTGCCAAAACTTAGAAGGAACCAAGATGAAGGAAACAAGATGTACTTCAGTAGTTGAATGCATAAACAAACTGTTAAATCCATACAATGGAACACTATTCCGTGATAAAAATAAATGAGCCACAAGAGGGCATGAAGGAAGCTTAAATGCACATTGATAAGTGAAAAAGGCATTCTGAAAAGACTGCATAGCATGTAAGTTCAACCATATGACATTCTGTAAAAGGCAAGTTTATAGAGAGAGTTGGAGAGTGGTGATGGTTGTATAATACAACAATGTGAATGTACCTAATCCCTCTGAACTTTACACTTAGAAATATTTAAAATGGTAAATTTTATATGTTAAATTAATAAATATATTAATATATATTTTACCACAACATACACATTCAAAATTATAGAGACAGTAAAGGTGAAAGATCAGTTGTAAGGTTTTGGTTTAGGGGAGGGTGGGTGAGCAGGTAGACAGCACAGAGCATTTCTAGTGCAGTGAAACTGTGGTACTGTAATGGTAGATAGAGGACATCACGCATTTGTCAAAACCCATAGAACTGTGCAACACAGAGTGAACCCTAATGTAAACTCTAAACTTCAGTTAATAATACTATATTACAACTAGTTTATCAATTCTAACAAATATACTCCACTAATGCAAGATGTTAATAATAGGAGAAACTAGCTAGGGGTTGGTGAGTGAGGGTTGTATATGAGCACTCTCTGTACTTTCTGTGTAAGTTTTCTGTAAACTAGAAACTGCTCTAGGCTGGGCATGGTGGCTCACGCCTGTAATCCCAGCACTTTGGGAGGCCAAGGCGGGTGGATCCCCTGAGGTCAGGAGTTCGAGACCAGCCAGGCCAACATGGTGAAACCTCCTCTCTACTAAAAATACAAAAAATTAGCCAGGCGTGGTGGTGGGTGCCTGTAGTCCCAGCTGCTTGGGAGGCTGAGGCAGGAGAATCACTTGAACCCAGTAGGTGGAGATTGCAGCGAGCCAAGATAGTGCCACTGCACTCCAGCCCAGGCGACAGAGTGAGACTCCGTCTCAAAAAGAAAAAAAAAAAAAAAAAAGAAAAGAAAAAAGAAAAAAAGAAAAGAAACTGCTCTAATAAATATTCATTTGGATAAAGGCAAATAAGTATATAGCAAAAATTAAATATGGAGTTAACCATGAGTTAAATGAGTTAAAGTTGGGATCTGTAAAGTTAGAGGCTTTAGTGACCTGAATGTGTGTGTGTGTGTGTGTGTGTGTGTGTGTGTGTACACATATGTATGTATAAATTTGGAGTAAAGGATGAAACATGGTAAATAATTGGACACTTACCAAGATATTTGGCTGTTTGCATAAGCTATTTTTTTCTATTCACTACTAGCCTGAGCTGAATGACAGGCTGTGTTCAGAAAACAATGTTATCTTATGAATATTCTCATTCTCTAGGCTTTCTTATCATCATATTGCTATTCCAGTTATTGCCTTAGTGCATCAGAGTAGATAACGTTAGATAAACCAGACCCAGAATAATATGAAGAAGGATAACCTCTGGACAGGATTTTAGCATAATGGGTTCCAATTTCATCTTTGCCACTGAGTGAAAACAAGCAGGGGCAAGCTACTCACCCTCTCTCATGATTTGTTTCCACATCTATCCAATAAGAGGGTTAGACTAGATACTCTCTGAATTCCATTTTTGCTCTCAAGTTCTTTTGTCTTGTCTGGTTAGATTTAGCCAAAGACATCATTTGGAAAAATCTCAAAGAAAGCCCAAGTCTGCAGAGATCATATTATTTGGACACAAATCTAATGTTGCCTTGCTTCATCAATTACTATTTGGACTTTTGGAAAGAAAATACTCAAATCAATATCCTGACTATTTTGACTGTGTCCAAGTACCCCTATTATATGCTGTAATTGAATCATTTTGTTTATAGAACCAGTTTGTAATTATGCTTTTATTTTTGTGATTACTTGCTAACGTCTGCACACACCCACCTACCTCTAGATTATGAGTTGTATGAAGGAAGGGAATGATTTGATTTTATTCACCATTAACTCCTCAGTGCTTAGTGCCCAGAGTAGGTGGGCAATACATATATATTGAATGAATGATTCTTTGTATTAGTTTAATGAAACATAAATATAATTTTTAATTATATGAAGTAAAAGAGAATTTAGATTTTTTGATACATGGCTTGCTCTGAATTAGGATATTTTTTCTAAATGGTTGTAGGTTTGAAATAAAAATTTTCCAACAGGAACTTAATATTGTAATTTTTAGTAATTCATCTAATTTCTTGCCCATAAATGATCTTCTGTTAACTGATGTCAGTCATAGATATCAGCCTCATTTTTATATTTCTTATCTAAAACAATTTCTAGGCAAACAAATGAATTAAAATTATAAGAGCAAAATAATGAGAACTGTTATGAATATAAAACTTATAACAAAAATAACTTTCCTTAAGTGACAAATGAAAATGGATTTCTCATTCTAGATTCAAATATTTCTTTAATTGACGAGTTGATCATTTGGATTTCAGATTTTCATTTTGCTGTGGAAAATAACTGAAAATGTGAAAAGTTCTACCTTTTATTTGAATAAGAGCTGAATAAATCTGAAACCTTAATTATTGAGTCTACTCTTTCTAAAAATAAGTCGCATTTCTGGATGGATGACTTGGCACTTAATCTTCTGGCCAAATATATCAACAAAATATTGGACAAACTATCTTTTGTCTTCTTCTATTCTGTGTTCATGGAGTGATTCTAAATGCTAGCTTAATGTCTGCTCTTTATGACCAATGTATTATTCATGTTTTAGAAGTCCATCTGAAATCGTTCCTTTAAAACATGCCCATTAATTCAGAACATCAATTTAGAAAGATTACTTTTTCAGTTCAAGATAATGTTTTATGGTTAATGGAGAATCATAGATGCCATTTAAAAGTTAGAGCAAATACAAGAACGTAAGAAAAAAAAGCAATACAGTTGTTACTTATTTGAAGTTGAAATGGAAGCCTGAGGTGTGAAGAATTTTCTTATCGGACAAATCATCCAATTGTGCTTAAGCAAGTAAATAACACAATTCATGAAAATGTTGGCCTCGTGTATAGCAAACATAATGCTTGGGCTTTAGGAAAAAAATGTTTTAATATGACTGTGACTTGACATTAAACCACGTTTTCATTAAGATCAGAAAAAATGTCAGAATTCTCCTCTAGCTGATGATATTCTCTGTTTTCTTCAGGTTTAAGTATATTGGATTTTCATTGTAACCACAAACATTCTCAGTCTAGACACTGTTATGATTTTAAATTATTTCAATCCAAAGTTCAAGATGTAGATACAAACTAAGTTTGTGATTTTAGTAGTAGTACCTGTGAAACCACCTGTTGGGGTTAGAAATTTTGACTGACTTCAGAACTGAATAGACCATTTATTTTAGCCAAAATAAGTCACTTACTTTGCATATAAGCAAACAGTTTTCCTTTTGCCTACTAGTAATTCATTTTCAATATATTCACCAAATATATGGATGATTTCTTTGGCTTTGGATTGATTTTGTTTCTGTTTATGTAAAAGAGATTTTTGAAGCAAAACAATTAGCTTTCAAGTAAAGATAAAAACTTCAGATTGCATACAAAGGTTATTCCACTTGAAGGAAAAAATCATAATTTTAATATCTTTCATTCAATTTTCTATTATCATTATGGTGAATAAAGTGGTCCTCATGTACTCATTTACTTAGAAGCCCAAAATGGGTAAGGAGCCAGAACAGGAGAAGGTGGAGCTACCTAGGTTTAGCTCTAAGGATCCTATGCTTGTGCGAAGTTGCAGCAAGTTTGATAGCACAGTTTTGTTGATGATAATGAGTTAATTATCACTAAACTTTTACCTTTTTCTAATGAAAACAAAATCTGTACCCACTGCATTCAAATAAGTAGATTTTTGAAGCTGCTGATTTGTTAGTTTTGAGAACTGTAGACTTCTAGGACCCATCCATTATTCTTGCTTTTGTCTAGAAATCATCCTTCTTAAATACAAGGCCTATCCCCACCACAGAAAAGGAGGCATCATTGATTATATTTTTCAAATTGTGAAGCAAGCATTTTCAGCTTATTAAAATAGCTAAGTATGTTATAAATTCTTATAGTTTTTAACTTTTGGAATGAATTAGCTCCTCCTTTTCTACTAATATTTTATGCTGCATTTGGAGATTTTGCTTCTGTTTTGAAATTTCTCCTACAAAAGTTCTATTGACTCAATATATTGATATACTAAACCTAGATAAAGAAAGAGATAGTGAAGTGGTAATAAAATACCCACATTAAATTTACAAAGCATTCTGTACATTTTATTTCAGTTTTGGAAGGTACTCAGCTGTACAATTTTATATGTCCAAGAAGATATCATTTGTGAACCTTCATTTTAATCACCAAACTGCCTTTTGGCCTCAACTGCTTTGAGGCCCACACTTTCTCTTCCATTGTTAACAAGTTTGGGAAACAGAGTCAATAAAATCTAATTATTGACAGATGGTGAAATCAGTACTATTTCCTGAATATATATTCAGGCTTTCTAGATTAAACTAGAAAGTTTAGTCTCTCCTTTCACATACTTCTCTGGGCTCACTCTTCAACACCTAAAACAGCACCTCTGTTGCCTAACACAGTGCCTGGCAGGCAGTAACCATTTGGTATAACTGGATTGAACAAAAACTATGACATCATTAGAGGGATTCCAAAGTAGGATACTCTGAGCTGATAATATCTTGATCAATTAAAGGATATATGGAGACCCTATAGGCCACAGTATCCTCAAAATCACATCTGCATACTCCTGTGCTCATTTCCAAAAGTAACAAATCCTTTCCCAGTTACCCATATTTATCCCTAAATAGAAAGATGAGTAGGCAGGAGCTCACTAGATCACAGCCGTATGATCCAGTCTCATTTTCTACAACTATTGGAACAAAGCCTTCTTGTAGATGGTGGAAATTTCTTACTGTGGACTCATATCTTGAGAGATAAAGCATGGCTAGGAATGTGCTCCTTTGTAATCCAGGTGAGTTGTTTGGCACCTAAGCAGTATGATGGCATCACAATTTATAAGCTATGGGTACACAATAACTAGATGACAACTTTCATTTTACATTCAAGTTATTTGAGATTAGCAACACGGGGAGATTCCAAGAGATGTAAAAATAAGTGATAAGAACTTTTTTTTCTACCATGGCCTTGCCTATTTACCCACCACCCACCCTTTATGGCCTTTTATAAGGTAGAGGAATGATTCATAGCTACAAGAGGTAATATTGCAAACAGGTAAACCTTATAAACGCAGTGGTAACCCAATCCATTTACAAGTGAAAAGTTCAGCTGAGGAACAGGACTATTTCCAATTTACATAATCCAAAATCATTAATTTATTTGGAACAACTTAAATTTGTAGGGCACTTTGAAATTTGCATGGCACTTTGAAATTTGCATGAGTATTCATAGTCATGATTATATCTAAGCTTCCTAGTAATCATGAGGTAGAATGATGTATTTTCATGCTGCATGTTGCACAGAAAGGATCAGCAATTCGTAGACGTGATTTAGGTGGAGTCACAGTCTTGGTTTCAAGAATGACTTCGCAGAGTCAGCTAGGAAGCTGTCCATTCTGGACATTAGCATGGCAGTGTAGACATGCGATATTGATGGTGCTCTCTTCCATACATACTCCATTAGTGATACAGCCCAGTTTAGAATCAAGTATTCGTAATTCTTCAGTCAACTATATGTGGTATTAGTTGGTTTTTCACTAGATATACTGGTTTAATGTAGCTAAGAAAATAAATCAACATTATAAACTTTTGTCATTAGAAATAGAGCAACTTTCAAAACTGGTAAGTATTTTGTCAGCAACATTTTTTACATTTATTTAGAATATCTTACTTTGGTGGGATATTAACAAATATTTGTACTTTTTTAATATCAAAACTTTTTCATCTCCTAAAATGTAACTCAATGCCAAGAGTAAGACCTATTATAAAATACATTCTATTATTAGTAGCTAAAAGGTCACACAATTAAAAATATTTTCAAATAACTTCCACTTAATGACTTCCAGTGGGACATGAGTTCCCAATAAAATTAGCAACAAAATTCTTTAGGTTCTTTCCTGCCGACTGCAACTTTAAGTTAGAAAGTATTTATTCATTCTTTCACTTGAAAATAGCACTATCCCTCTAAACAGTTCTGCCTGAGAGACTTTAACTGCTTTGGAGAAGACTCTTTCCTTGCCTTGGCCTGTCCCTGGGGTCAGTGTTGGTAAAGGTGATGAGCAACGGATGCACGCAGTCATCAGAGACCATGGCCATCTCTAGTGTCATTGTCTAGCTCACCACCAACTTCCCTTGGTGGGTGTCTTCCAAATTTGAACCCCAGCTGTGGAAAGAAAAATTTCCAGTCTGGAGTGGTGAAGAATAACGGGATTTTTCAAATGGTTCTTCTGGTCTAGGGCAGAGAAACTGAGAACGCATGGCATTCCATTTATTTTTACAACTTTTAGTTAATTGATGAAACCAATATATTTTGTTGCCTCTAGGATAATTTTGATATTTCAGTACATTAGCTATTTAATTAGTCATTTCACAGTATCATGTTATCTGTTTTTAGGGACACTACATGCAGTGAGTTGCAAAATTCAGTGTAGAAAAATGCTCTGATAAAAAGAGACTGGTGAATGCTGGTTACCTCATTCTCTGAATAAAACTGCTCCTGATTATCTAACAGAGGCACTGCTGAGAGAAGGACCCAGGAGAGCAGCATCTATATAAAGGCATACAGTTAATGCAATTGTAGGTGTGAATCTATATAACTTTAGAGGTTAACTGAGATTCCAGAAGCACATACACAAACAGAGAGCCATTTATCTGAATTTTCAACACCTTGCCATGTTTCTGACTGAAGGCTCCTCTGGACCTCTCTATTGCGAGTGTCTTTCCTTTTGTTCCATCTAGAATAAATCCTATAAGTAACTTTTAAAGACCTATCCCTGCAAATCTCCCTTGAAATAACCCAGCACTAGATATGATCTATTATGAGGAAGCATTTTAATTCATCTTTTTAAGGTCATTTTTATAGCATTATAGATTAATATGAAGGAAGATTTAAGATAAAAAGTATAGCAAGGGTTCTTTTAGGATGACATTTTCAAATGCTTCCCTAGAATACAACCATACCAAGTTGTTAATAATGCTTCTCTTCCATATAACATATTCTATGATGTCTATTAGAATCAATAGCTAGTGAATCAATGACTTGCTTAAAGCTAAAGTGAGCACAAGCCCTGAGGAAGGGCAACACTACTGTCATTTTGTCACCCTGGAAACCCTGCTTCTGTATTTGATAAGTACAGACTCAGTCAGTCAGGCAGATAATTTACATGACCAACTATTCACATACATCAGTGATTCCAATTTTTGAAAAAAAAATAGTATGATTTCTCTGTATCCATTGACATATTCACTCTAAAGCCAGCCAGAAGAGACTTACTCAGATGGCTATTATCCCCTGGCAGCACCATTGATACTACCAGCTGGAGCTACCTCCTAGAGGATCCAAATTTCCATGTTTCTCCTCTGCTCCCATTCCTTAGTTTCTGACCACTATCTACCCTTGGATCACTCTTGAGGACTTTTCTTGCAGTTCTGGTGGGATCTCAGCTCCTGCATGCTTTATATCTTCTTTGGAAGCAGAGAGGAGATTCTCTGAGCTAAAGAGGGAGAAGAAGATATATGCTAGCAAACTATTGTTGACTCTTCCAGAGACAGAGCAGCTTCCTCCCTACCCCTTCCTCTAATACTACCTAATACCTGCCACTCACTGCAGAAGAAGCCATGAAAGAATTCCAGGAAAAAGATGATCATGAAATTACTGGGAAACATTAACGAAAAAATAGCCAAAATAATCTTTGGCCATAATAAAAGAACCAGAATGAGGGCGGAAATACTCTGTTACACTTCACACCCAAGTGAGAACATTGCATTATTTTCCGGTTACCCCTTTTAGAGGAAGTATAGACAAAGTGGAGCACTCAGAAAAGAGTGACAAAGACAATAAGAGGGTTCCAAGCTGAAAAATCTAAGAAAAGTAAATGAGGATATTTAAGAAGAATACGGGAAGATACAGATGGTGTGGTTAGGGGAATATCAATAATTTTCAAATATTTAAAGGAATATCATGTTGAAGAGGAATAGACTTGTTTTACATTAACCTAAGTAGATCTAGTGGGTGGTCAGAAAGAAACTTGTAATAGTAGGAGGGAGGCTATGAGAATTACAAGCCCCTAAAACATATGTTAGAGTTGAGCCCCTGGAAAAGGATGCTCAAGTTGAGCCCCTTGAAAAGAAACTGCAATATTTTCAACAGTGTTCTGTAGAACACTAGGTCCACTAGATGTCATTGGTGATTTGTGTGTGTGTGCGCATGCATGCACGCATGTTAGTAGGGGCGGTAGTAGCAGGGCTATTCTCAGGTCAAATAAATTTGTTTCCCAACTTAAAAACAGGGAAATAAATCCTTAACTTCAGGACATTTCAATGTTCTTAATATGATAATGGTCTCCATATGCTATTATGTGTATTGTGAACATCAAAGAGGCTTCAACATTCCCTACACTTATGTGGCCAAGAAAACCTTTTGTTTTAGGCACATCTTTAATCTCTCATGAAGCATTGTTCCATGGAATTTAATTCAGGAAACATTTTTTGTAGAGAATATGACTACTTTATAATGTCTTAAAGACATTTTCAGACCCGATATTCTCTGAGACTTTTCTAAACATGGCAAGGAGGAAATATACAAGGAAGAGGGAGAATGTATTACAAATTAAGACACATATGTGGCACCTCTATGGCTTGACAATATTTATTGTACATTATTAAGTTCCTAGGAATTTGCTTAAAAATGTTAACATGGTCAAACAATTTAGAAAAGTGTCAGGTAATATGATTTCCCAAAGATATAATGAAGAGATGACATCATGGGAAATACTCTTCTAACTCAGACTAATTGACTTAAAATTTCTCTCCCTGATGGTACTGTTAAAAGATTCTGACTTCATAAGGTCACTGTCAGGAGGAAATTATAGAATTAACAACATAATGAATATTATTTTCTTACAGAACAGATGACATATTTCTCTATCCTTTGCACCTGCAGTTGTCACTGATTAAAGGGGAAAAAAACAAAGAAATCACCTCTGATAATTATGCATGATTGCAAGTGTCCAAAGACACATTGACATATTAGCACCTGGGATGTTATGGTCAAATTAAATTCCACTTATATTCATTCCTTCTGCCTGTTAGCATTTTCTCTAAAGAAAGTGAAATTTCTGAATTTGGCTTTTAAAAAAAAATCAAACTCAAATTTGGATGCTATAATCACACTTATCTTGGAAAGGATGCACTGGGGACATGAAGCTGAACAGAGTACTGTACACAAAAAGTCCTGATGATGTAATCAATATCCTCCAGCTTCTTCTGCTGGGCAGTTTGGACTGGAAAAGTCTCCCATTAAGTGCCCATGACAAATGTTTTCTGAGAGGTAGCTTTAGATTTTCTGAGCCTTTTATATATTATTCATAGCTTCATGGTATCCAGAGAGAAATCCTGGCTGAGGTTAAGACTCTGTGGTCACTGACAATAAGTCATTTAGTTCTGGTGGTCTTTCACCTTTGCCAGAGGAAGTAGAGGTACCCACGTGGGTATGTACGGTACACTGCCTAAGCATAAATGCAATTTCTTTTGGTTGACCACCACAAAACACACTTAAAGCAGCTGAAAACCTACCCTGGTGGCATTTTGGAAATGAAAATGTAGTTGTAATTGTTCTCCCTTATTAAGTTTGTTAGAGGCCACTCGTAATTCTTACTCTGGCTAAAGGACAAATTTTATGATCACAGAATTTCCTGCCATCTAGATTACACTTGTAGGTTGGGTTTCCCAGAAAGCAGACTCTAAGACGCCAAGATTTGTGTGCAGAAGGTTTACTCTCGAATTCTCTTGGGATCAACACCTATGGGAGAGTACAGGAAACAGAACTATGTAGAGGAAGAAATTGGACTGTGATGCAGTCAGAACAAAGGCCTCAGCCAAGACTGCAGGAGCTGTGGGGGATCTTCAGATTTCTCCTCCCACCCCTCCCCAGACATCAGTCATTGCATGCAAGTTATTCCAAAGAGCATGTGTGGCATTGAGTGAGGTGGCTTTCTTTTGCTGAGGGCAATTCTCAGACAGAAACTTAGTTGGGAGTTGACAGCCAACAACACTTTCAGAAGCTAGAAGAATGAGCACTCTCCATCTGGAAGGGAAGCTCTGGGAGGCTCATCACAAGCATTCACTACATACCTGAATGAATAGAGTTCAGTCACCTGCCTTGAAGTCACTCAGAACTAGAAAAAATGAAAGTAACTACATGTATTTACTGTCTATGTTCTAAGCACTTGAAGCATTAACACTAATAATGGAGTAACAATTAACCTGCATTGAGTTCTTATCTCTTGGGTATTTTACTAAATTTTATATGCTTCATTTCATTTAATTTACTATTCACTTTTATTATTCTCTTACATAAGTGACTTACCCAGGATTTGAATTCAGACACTCTGCTCCAAAGTCTTCACTCTTAACCTCTATGCCATACCACCTATCTATAATGTATTGTTTCATTTTATTGTTACAAAAACACTATGAAGTAGTACCATTATTATTGTCATTATACAACGAGGAAGATGAGAATTGGGGAAGTTAAATAACCTTCCAAAGGCCACATGTTATTTTAACTCAAATATGACTCTGTCTGATTCCAAAGCTCTTGATCTTCCTGCATCGATTGGAGGGAGTCCATTAAAAGTCGATAAATACTCACTTAGCTTATGAGTCCTTGGGGAGTAGTTTTTATTTAGCCTCATGAATTTGTGAGAGTCCATGGAATATTTCCTTTAGAATTGGAATGTGTGCCAATAAAGAGACAAACAGCTAGTTCATGAAGCCAAAGGAGGCTTTATGGACATCTCCTTTTCCAATGTTTCCATGCAAGGCTATTCAGAGCAATTCAGCAATTTCTGTTTGTAGGATTTCAAGTAATTCTGGAACTAGTACCATAGTCAAGTCAGGGACCATATCTGATTCATCCCTGTATCCACCCCAACAAATGCCACATGATGGGTACTCAATAAACACTTGTCGACAGTATGAGCAAATGTATGAATGCCATGGAGACCAGCAGTTTCCAGAATCTCACCATCAAGGACCTATTTCCCTATTTCTCTCTACAAAGCCCTTCTCTTCTTAATAAATGCATATTTTTAAAATAATACTTTATTTTCCCATTGCTAAAATTAAAGACACACAGAATACGCTAGAACTTCCAATCAGCAATAGGTAGTCAATACTAAACCTGGATTGATAAAACGATCCTGCCAACAGTGAAGTAGCATTTTTGTTAACTCATGTGACTATGGATTAAGGGCAATCGATTTGTGTTGTGGGTTTCAACATTACTGCCTCTAATAGTACTAGATCCAGAACTCTCAAGTGGATCTAACTACTGAGAGCCAAAGGATAAACCTAGATAGTCCTTGAGATATTTGCTCCAAGCAAAATCAGAAATGTAAAACTTCCTTTCATCACAGCTCTTTCTTATCAAATGGAAATTTTTCCAAATAAGGGAAAGGAAGGACAGTGCTAGCGATAGAAACTGTCTGCTTTGAGGAAGGTAAATTGCTTTTGAGCTTTGAGTACCCAAATTCCCCGTGCATTTGCACTGAGTGAGGGGCTACTTGTGCCGAGGAAGAGACTGTGAAGTGAGAACACTTGATCCCACACAGAAGAGTTCTGCCCTTGAAACAAAACCCATTGTCTGTCTCCTGGCAATCGAAATCTTATTAACATACAGAAGGGTCTCTTTGTTTAAAAATTGCAAAGCTTTCTTTATTCCTTCATTCCCCTGGAAAACTAGAAGACAAAATAGTCCCTGCACACCAGGAGGCCCCCATCAAGGGCTGGCTGTGCTCACATTCTGTCTCCTGGCAGGGTTTGTGACTCATTTTGAAACCCTGACTTGGAGCAAACGATGAGCCTGAGGACAGAGTGCATTTTATGAACTCTTAAACACCATTTTTTCTTGTAGTTTATATGAACTTATTTTAATTGAAAATGGATTTTTAATGGTTTTCCTTGCCACAACAAAAATAAGGGCTGCTGTTGCCATTATCAAAGGAAATGGATGGCATATTTTGCTTTGATTTGTCTGCATTACTTTTTGTTAAACAAAACAAAAGCTAAACTAAACTAACAACCTTCTTGGCATGTAAATAAGATGAGATATGTCCCATGTACTTCTTAGGGCTTGGGATTTTCCACTTGGAAAACTGAAAACATCCAGTGTCGTTAGGATGAGGGTGAGGCTTGGTCAGTTCCTGTGCCCAATATTTTTGGTGCAACAGCAGCTCTTCTATGCAAATCCTGCATCTCCCAAAATATGACTGTACCCAAGGCTGTGGCTGAGTAGTTTTGAATGACCCTGGAGTACATTTGAGTAATAGTATCAAACATATTGTCACCTGGGTATGTGTTGGCAGTGAGGTGGTGTGGCATGACTGTGATCCTTGTAGTAACCCCAAAGTATTATCATTGCCAATCTTACAAATGGAGAAAATTGAGACTCAGAAGGTTTGCATAATTTATGTAAGATTATAAATAAAGTACATTACTCTACTCTAGTCAGGACCAGAACTCAAATTTTTAACATCAATTCAGTTGATGTGATTGTTTTTGTTTGTTGGTTTTAAAAATAAATCTCTCAGCAAAGGCTGTGCTTGTTTCTGATCACCATTGTGTCCTCAGCACACAGAGTAATATTTAGCAAATAAGGGTTGCTTTATAAATATTTGTCAAATGGATGTCTTTATCAAGCTATAAATGGGGTTTGAATTTGATTTGGGCAGAGAATCTGGGAAAGTCAAGGTGAGGGGATTTTTTTCCTTTTGCAGCGACAAGGGGAAAATTCAGATTAATGTTTTCTTTAGCTGTGCCTTTAATTACTTTCTGTTTTACACCTAAATAGGTATAATAAATTAGTTCTGAAAATACGTAATGAAGGACATAGTAAGACTTAGGAGGACTTTGGCCCTATTTAGGAAATCCCAGGTCACCTAAAAGCTCAAGACTTGCTTGCTAGAGCATTGTTTTTCAGATAATTCATATGACTTAATTATTTCTTTGAGTGTAATTTTAGGGGAAAAATATTTTTTAAATGAACTGTTTTCATCAGACATAAATCAGATATGCTGCTTCCTACACAGAGATGAATTTAGCAAAAACCATAAGCCTTGTGTTTACAGATGCTATGATTTATGACATACATTTGTCTACCTGAGGTTATTTTGAACCCCTCACCATTGTTTTAACCTATAGATGCAAAGACCCTGCCTTTTATGACTGAATGCTTCAGTGTATGAAATACTAACTTTCTGGGCAAGAGTTTCTTTTCATGTTGTCATTCTCTTCTTTACATTTTCAAGTGAAATTTCTAAACTTTCAGAAATGACCAGATTGACAAGAAAACACATTTGAACATCTATCACACTTGACTTTAATTAGTTGGTCTGTGGGGGCTCAGTTGCTCAAAGGAAGAAAGATCCATGATCATTATTTTAAACTCTGCAGATCAATGAAGCCTTCATTTCTTAGGCTGGGTTGGGACGGGCACTCACAAGCCATTGATGTTTTTTTTTGTTTGTTTGTTTGTTTGTTTTTGTCTTTTATTTTATTTTATTATTATTATACTTTAAGTTTTAGGGTACATGTGCACAATGTGCAGGTTAGTTACATATGTATACATGTGCCATGCTGGTGTGCTGCACCCGTTAACTCGTCATTTAGCATTAGGTATATCTCCTAAAGCTATCCCGCCCCCTTCCTCCAACCCCACAACAGTCCCCAGAGTGTGATGTTCCCCTTCCTGTGTCCATGTGTTCACATTGTTCAATTCCCACCTATGAGTGAGAATATGCGGTGCTTGGTTTTTTGTTCTTGCGATAGTTTACTGAGAATGATGATTTCCAATTTCATCCATGTCCCTAAAAAGGACATGAACTCATCATTTTTTATGGCTGCATAGTATTCCATGGTGTATATGTGCCACATTTTCTTAATCCAGTCTATCATTGTTGGATATTTGGGTTGGTTCCAAGTCTTTGCTACTGTGAATAGTGCTGCTATAAACATATGTGTGCATGTGTCTTTATAGCAGCATGATTTATAGTCCTTTGGGTATATACTCAGTAATGGGATGGCTGGGTCAAATGGGATTTCTAGTTCTAGATCCCTGAGGAATCACCACACTGACTTCCACAGTGGTTGAACTAGTTTACAGTCCCACCAACAGTGTAAAAGTGTTCCTATTTCTCCACATCCTCTCCAGCACCTGTTGTTTCCTGACTTCTTAATGATTGCCATTCTAACTGGTGTGAGATGGTATCTCATAGTGGTTTTGATTTGCATTTCTCTGATGGCCAGTGATGGTGAGCATTTTTTCATGTGTTTTTTGGCTGCATAAATGTCTTCTTTTGAGAAGTGTCTGTTCATGTCCTTCGCCCACTTTTTGATGGGGTTGTTTGTTTTTTTCTTGTAAATTTGTTGGAGTTCATTGTAGATTCTGGACATTAGCCCTTTGTCAGATGAGTAGATTGCAAAAATTTTCTCCCATTTTGTAGGTTGCCTGTTCACTCTGATGGTAGTTACTTTTGCTGTGCAGAAGCTCTTTAGTTTAATTAGATCCCATTTGTCAATTTTGGCTTTTGTTGCCATTGCTTTTGGTGTTTTAGACATGAAGTCCTTGCTCATGCCTATGTCCTGAATGGTAATGCCTAGGTTTTCTTCTAGGGTTTTTAAGGTTTTAGGTCTAACGTTTAAGCCTTTAATCCATCTTGAATTGATTTTTGTATCAGGTGTAAGGAAGGGATCCAGTTTCAGCTTTCTACATATGGCTAGCCAGTTTTCCCAGCACCATTTATTAAATAGGGAATCCTTTCCCCATTGCTTGTTTTTCTCAGGTTTGTCAAAGATAAGATAGTTGTAGATATGCGGCGTTATTTCTGAGGGCTCTGTTCTGTTCCATTGGTCTATATCTCTGTTTTGCTACCAGTACCATGCTGTTTTGGTTACTGTAGCCTTGTAGTATAGTTTGAAATCAGGTAGTGTGATGCCTCCAGCTTTGTTCTTTTGGCTTAGGATTGACTTGGCGATGCGGGCTCTTTTTTGGTTCCATATGAAATTAAAGTAGTTTTTTCCAATTCTGTGAAGAAAGTCATTGGTAGCTTGATGGGGTTGGCCTTGAATCTATAAATTACCTTAGGCAGTATGGCCATTTTCATGATATTGATTCTCCCTACCCATAAGCATGGAATATTCTTCCATTTCTTTGTATCCTCTTTTATTTCATTGAGCAGTGGTTTGTAGTTCTCCTTGAAGAGGTCCTTCATGTCCCTTGTAAGTTGGATTCCTAGGTATTTTATTCTCTTTGAAGCAATTGTGAATGGGAGTTCACTCATGATTTGGCTCTCTGTTTGTCTGTTATTGGTGTATAAGAATGCTTGTGATTTTTGTACATTGATTTTGTATCCTGAGACTTTGCTGAAGTTGCTTCTCAGCTTAAGGAGATTTTGGGCTGAGACAATGGGGTTTTCTAGATATACAATCATGTCATCTGCAAACAGGGACAATTTGGCTTCCTCTTTTCCTAATTGAATATCCTTTATTTCCTTCTCCTGCCTAATTGCCCTGGCCAGAACTTCCAACTCTATGTTGAATAGGAGTGGTGAGAGAGGGCATCCCTGTCTTGTGCCAGTTTTCAAAGGGAATGCTTCCAGTTTTTGCCCATTCAGTATGATATTGGCTGTGGGTTTGTCATAGGTAGCTCTTATTATTTTGAGATACGTCCCATCAATACCTAATTTATTGAGAGTTTTTAGCATGAAGGGTTGTTGAATTTTGTCAAAGGTCTTTTCTGCATCTATTGAGATAATCACGTGGATTTGTCTTTGGTTCTGTTTATATGCTGGATTACATTTATTGATTTGCATATGTTGAACCAGCCTTGCATCCCTGGGATGAAGCCCACTTGATCATGGTGGATAAGCTTTTTGATGTGCTGCTGGATTCGGTTTGCCAGTATTTTATTGAGGATTTTTGCATCAATGTTCATCAAGGATATTGGTCTAAAATTGACTTTTTTGGTTGTGTCTCTGCCCAGCTTTGGTATCAGGATGATGCTGGCCTCATAAAATGAGTTAGGGAGGATTCCTCTTTTTCTATTGATTAGAATAGTTTCAGAAGGAACGGTACCAGTTCCTCCTTGTACCTCTGGTAGAATTTGGCTGTGAATCCATCTGGTCCTGGACTCTTTTTGGTTGGTAAGCTATTGATTATTGCCACAATTTCAGCTCCTGTTATTGGTCTATTCAGAGATTCAACTTCTTCCTGGTTTAGTCTTGGGAGGGTGTATGTGTCGAGGAATTTATCCATTTCTTCTAGGTTTTCTAGTTTATTTGCATAGAGGTGTTTGTAGTGTTCTCTGATGGTAGTTTGTATTTCTGTGGGATCGGTGTTGATATCCCCTTTATCATTTTTTATTGCGTCTATTTGATTCTTCTCTCTTTTTTTCTTTATTAGTTTTGCTAGCGGTCTATCATTGACATTTTTATAATAATCTTTATCCCCCAGTGCATCAGAGAGTTCTGTAAAAATTAATGAATTGATTTTGGAAATTTATTTCATTCAATAAAAGATACACTTCATTGAAAATTAAATGCATTCAAAACAAATTCATTAAAAGTCACAAATTTTTTATTATCCACAATTGTTCATCCATAACTGTAAAATATAAGTTTAGAAGTGTTAGAGAAGTAGCATATATGAAATACAATTGTTATAAAGGTATTATATATACACAAACACATATACTTAAAAAAGAATTTGACATGGATTTATAATACATTTCTAATAAACTTAATTCTAATTAATAAAATGATAATCAACTATAATTATAATTAATAATTAATATATAATAAAATAGATTAAATACATCTGATTATATAAAAAAATTAATTCTAATAAACTTTACTCTTATAAAGATGATGATGATTACTGCTTTCGTTATCATTAGCACAGAACCTCCTGACACTATATGTATAATGCAAGGAAAGGCACCTTTCAAATTGAGTGGTCAATTTGAAAATTTGTAAAAGTTAAAATTCTTCAAGTTAATATTTTTTTTAAAAAATTACTTTTATTCAGCAAAAAAGCAGTGAGTCCACAAACTAAAATTTGTGGCAGTAGCCACATGAGGAATACTGAGTAGCATTTTTATGAATTATGTTACTGCATATACTTCTGTTCTAAAAGTAAACTTTGTTTCTAAACGAAAAGCCTGTTCATTTATTCAGCAAATATTTACTGAGTCCTTAGCCTGTGCCATGCACTGTGCTAAGCACCCATGCTACAACAGTGGGAAAACAGCCCTCAAAGAGCTTACAGTCTAGTTGGGGAGACAGACATTGATCAAATGCATAAATACAATTACAATTCTGAGTAGTGTTTCGAAGAAGTGACATTTAAACTTTCACCTGAAAGATGACAGTACGTTACTCTAGTCAGGACCAGAACTGAAATTTCTCTTTTAACACCAAGTGACGGGGCAGGGAAGATAAAGCATCTTTGGAAAAACAAAACAAAACAAATAAGAACAACAACAACAACAAACCAGAAGTTTCCCTGGGGAAAATTAGGCTGGTCAAGATGAGCAAGACTGATAACGTGGCTAGCATTCACTGATGGGAAGAATGACAAGAGATGAAACTGAAGAAACCTCTAGTGGCCATTGTTCAGGGCCCTGTAGGCCAGTTAAGCATTTTTACCTTTGTTCTAAAAGCACTGAGAGGTAATTGAAACATTCTAAGCAGGAGATTGACATGAAATAACAAGTCAAGGTCAGCACACTGCAGGTTACTGAACTCAATAGTATGACCTGCAAAAGAACTCCTCAGCATTTCCAACTCTTAAATCTTTTTCTTTAAATCTTTTTAAAACCAGTTCTTAATGTCAGCATATCAGAAGACGACCTCTGGTTCTCACATCTCTTCACTCTTGTGGCTTCTTTGAAGGATGGAGGTTTTCTGATTCCTGTAGGCTTCCCTGTTTCTCTTCTAAGAATCCTGTAATCAGTTTGAAGATGCCTTTCCACAGAAGAGCTTCACATTCCAGAGGGGCTTTGAGACCTCACATGCCAAATTTGGGACCTGCTGTTGTACCAACTTACTTTAGATGCTGCAGTGGGAAAAGGATACTCGGACATTTGCCACAATTATGTACCCAGGAAACAAAGCCATTCCAAGAATACTTCCCCAAATGCCTCATCACCAGTCTTGTATGACAGCACCAGGACGTTATTATCCCCCTCTTTTCTGTCTTTGGAATTGTGAAAGTTGGAAAGAAATCCTGCAGACTCATTTTTATATCACAACTGTATTATGCCCAGGGTTTAATCCCCAGCTCTCAGAATCCCCTACTGAAGCAATGAATTGACAGGCTGTCACTCAGTGATTATTGAATGCGACACCACTACAGAGACAAGCACTCTTCTCATCATTCTACATGTACTAACTAATTTAATCCTCATTATTATGCCCACTTTATAGATGGTAAAACTGAGGCTTAGAGTGATGACCAACTTGCTCATAATAAATGGAGCTTAAACATGAATAGAAACAGTCTTGCTCTAGAACTGACAGTAGTGCTATGAAATTTTTTTTTAATTTCATTTATCTTGAAATGATTCTCCTGGTAGTCACTGAGGTCTTGCAAGCAATCAGACTCTAATCCACACTATAAATCTAGCATCTGCCACGCACAGTGTCTCAGGCCTGTAATCCCAGCGCTTTGGGAGGCTGAAGCAGGAGGATCACTTGAGTCCGGGAGTTCGAGGTTACAGTGAGCTATAACTATGCCACTGCACTGCAGCATGGGTGATAGAGTGAGACACTATCTCTGAAAAAGAAAAAATCCAACATCTAATGAAAAGAAAGATTAAAGAATGGTGGGGGGACATTTTTAACATCACAGTAACTATATAATCACATCCTTCTATACTAAAGTAGACCATTCTATAAATAGATGTTAAAATGTTAATATACAAATTCAAAGGGAATTTAATTATCTCTTCAGATTACATAACTCACTTAGAAATATTTTTCTTCATGATACTGGTGGATAATATTAAAACTTCCACTAGTAACATCTTGGCTATAAAGAAAGGTAGGGGTAATATGAATGAATTAAAGCTTTTTTAGACTCTCACAGCAATCTGAGAAGTTTCAAAGGAAGACAGTGAACTCTTTATTTATAGGTGAAGAAAAAACAAGTTTGAATGTCTCAGGGGCCTTTGGATGGAATTAATATTAAATTCTTCTTTGCATGAGAAAATTTTTTAAAAATTTCTTTAATTGGACAAACCTTTATTTGCGTATAAAGTCAAGCTTAGACTCCACAGCATGTCAAAGGAAGTCCTTAACGATCTGGCCAAACACCTTTTCTGCTTCTTCTCAACTGCAGTCAATTCCCCCGCACCTCCAGGGCTCCTGCTCTCTGGTCCCCATGTCCTTCCTAGTTGCATCATCTCTTTCATGCCCACATGCTTTTGCATGTCCTGTTCCCTTTTCTTATGATACCTTCCTTCACCTTCTTTGGAACCCCTTTCTCTTTATCTTAAGAGGGCCTAGGCATGACCAAGTTCAAATAGCCCCTGTTTTGTGAAATGGTCCTTAAATTCCTCCTTAGTTTCTCCCAAGTAAAATGAATGATTTTATCTACTGTGCTCCCATAGAATCCTATGCCCACTTCTATTGTACCATATCATATTGTCATGGTGGGTTTACGTCTATTTTGCTTCTTAAACTTTGAGCCACCTGAGCCCAGGAAATTGGAGTTCAATGAATGTGTTGTTGTGTTGTTTTCCCTTTGGATCCTAGGGATTGTGGTAGGTACAGGGGATGTATTAATGAATACAATATGATATTTTAATGGGCAGGTACTGGTAAAAATTGGCATGGAAATGAATAATCAATGTTATGTGCTATGTACACTCACAGAACTATGCTTAAGAGGCATAAAACATAAAGAAAAAAGGATCTTCACTCAGATTTGGATGGGAGGGGTTGAGATAATGCCCAGGCCAAATCTTAAATGGTAGGGAGCAATTGGCCAAGAAGGGTATTGGAAGAAGACAGGCCTGAAAAAAATACATAAGCATGAAACCGCAGAGCATGTTTGGGGGACAATATAAGCATTTCAATATCACTGGAGAACGAATGAACAGGAAGTAGCAATAAATGAGGTTGAGGAGGAGATGGCAGCTGATATGGTGAGATAGGAAAAACTCATACACACTGCTGAAGAGTTGGGTATATCTTGCAGGTGAGAGATGAATTTGTAGTTGTTCATGAAGAGGAATAATAATGCTCAAATTAATTTGAGAAACATTGTCCTGACTGTGGTGTAGATAACACACAAAAAAGGAACATAGGCACAAGACTGTGGCAAAATCTCTCCAGGAGAGATGAGGAAAGTCTAAACTCTGAAATGGCCCTAGGAAGTTACAAGTAGCACCACTGATGCACAATACATCTTTGTTAGATGAATGCATGGATGGATGAATGGAGGGATAGAAAGATAGGTGATTTAAATAAAGTTTAACCAGTTTTTCTTTGCTATGATCCAAATGTTTGTGTCTCCCCAAATTCATATGTTGAAATCCTAACCTTCAAGATGATGGCATTAAGAAGTGAGGCCTTTGGGAGGCGATTAGGTTGTGAAGGCAGAGTCCCCACGAATGAGATTAGTGCCCTTGTTAAAGAGGCATGAGGGATCTTGTTTGCCCTTCCACCATGTGAAGACACAATGAGAAAACTCCGTTTATGAATCAAGAAAGGAGCCCTCACCAAACACCAAATCTACTAGCACATTGATCTTGGACTTCTAAGTCTCCAAAACTTTGAGAAATACATTTCTGTTGTTTATATACTACCCAGGTTATGGTATTTTGTTATAGCAGCCCCAAACAGACTAAGACAGTCTTATACCATAAAAATTGTTACATTGGTGGCATTTTATTACCACCAGAGTCATCTTTCAGTTCATTCTTATTACCTGTCCAACACCAAGTATAACCAGCAATGTCCTAATTAGCTGTACATCGTACATTATCAATGGCAAAAAAACAAAAATTGGTTCTTCAGACACCAAACAAAAAATGTTTTCTTTTCACATGTAAAGTGCAGACATATAAACAGTTATACAATATATCTGTAGTATTAAAATTTCATGGAGGAGGAGGACAAATAGGAAAACAATATTCACAAAAGCTCCTTGGGAGGTAATAATGATAAAAGATTAAGAAATGCTATCCTAAATAATTGTTGTAACTTCAGTAGCATTTGCTAGTTTTAATCCAGTACAGTGAGTCTTTTTGTTTAACATAATTCTACTTGAGACTGTCTGAGTATTTGAGATTTAACTTGGCATTATTGCTTGTTTTGTCTCTGGTATCATATTGACTTTAGGAAAGTATGCCTGAACAGAAAATAGAAATATTCCCATGACTCAGAGGAATGATATTTTAAATGTAATATTCATATTTCATCTAAGGACTACAAGTTATTTTGAAACAATGTTTCATCAATTCTCAAAGCAATCTATTTTATGGAGAAACAAAAAAGAACACTCTTGTGTTCTCCTAACCTCTCCCTGTGGGGATAACAATTAGTTGTTCTAAATTCAGGCCTAGAAATTTTAACTTCTGAGTAACAGACGGCATCTGAGGAGCTGTTTCTGTGATAATCAAGGTTCTGAGACGTGAATTTGGTTGCTCAGGAACCTCCCATGACGTAGTACCCAAGGGATCTGGTGAACAAGCTACTCAGTTAAGGCCAATACAGAATCAATACTGGCCTCAGCATGACACTTATCTACTCCGCCTCTCACCTCTCAAGGTGAATGAGTCTGTTGAAAAATCATTCTTCCCAGGAAATACACTGGTTGATACTATTTCCAAAGAGCATTGGTCTTCTCATATATGCAAAGGTGATGCGACAGGCACAGCAGAGCCACTTCATCTGTTCTAGCAAGGCCAGAAGAGAAAGTTGTGGGTTCAACCAGAGTGGCTGCACACATACTGTCACAGTATCTGTCGTTCTAATGAACTTGAATACACTCATGTCTGTGTATTCAGACATGGGATCCAGATTGTCCATTTTAAGATAGAATTATCTTCTAAAACTATTGCTATGGGGACCAAATGTCTCCACCTGCTGCTCTATTTCCTAAAGACATTGGGCCATTTAGGTCCACATTATGCTCTTTTAGAAACAACTGAGTCCTCCTCTATCTGGGTCTGACAGGAAAATGTATATGCTGAAATTATGGATCAGGATTTTTAAGGTACTAGCTGGGGATTAGTGTAGCTCAAGGCCATTGACCCAGTGTTGTCTGAATGGGCTGAATTTCTTTAGACTGGATATACTTTCTGAGATCTGGGGAAATGCACATTTATCACACTGCCTGCTTAAATCTCACTCAGCTCTTCTTATTTTCCAAAAGGAGCATGGCTTCCTTCTTTTCTTGATTTTCATGTCACTATATGCTCCTGATTTTCCTCCTACTTCTACATCTACTTCTGATTGCCTTCTATGGAATCCATTTTCCTGCCCATCCCTTAAATGCTTCTGATTTTTTCTCTTTTCTTCCTCCTCCTCAAAATCTAAGTGATCTTATCCACGTTCACAGCTCCAACTATTCTCTGTTTGTGATGACTTCTGACCAGCCCTCTGTCCTGCATATAAGACCTGTACTTACCTGCCACTTGAGATCTCAACTCATGTGTTCCAAAGTCACCTCAAAATCAACATATATCAGACTGAACTTATCATGCTTGCTGGAAAGGCTTCGCTCCTGTCTTTCCAAGATGAGTGAATGATGTCCACCTGCCAGAATACTTCTAGAAATCTAGGCATACCCTTTATTTCCTTCTCCTGCCTAATTGCCCTGGCCAGAACTTCCAACACTATGTTGAATAGGAGCGGTGAGAGAGGGCATCCCTGTCTTATGCCAGTTTTCAAAGGGAATGCTTCCAGTTTTTGCCCATTCAGTATGATATTGGCTGTGGGTTTGTCATAGATAGCTCTTATTATTTTGAAATACGTCCCATCAATACCTAATTTATTGAGAGTTTTTAGCATGAAGGGTTGTTGAATTTTGTCAAAGGCTTTTTCTGCATCTATTGAGATAATCATATGGTTTTTGTCATTGGTTCTGTTTATATGCTGGATTACATTTATTGATTTGCGTATATTGAACCAGCCTTGCATCCCAGGGATGAAGCCCACTTGATCATGGTGGATAAGCTTTTTGATGTGCTGCTGGATTCGGTTTGCCAGTATTTTATTGACGATTTTTGCATCAATGTTCATCAAGGATATTGGTCTAAAATTCTCTTTTTTGGTTGTGTCTCTGCCAGGCTTTGGTATCAGAATGATGCTGGCCTCATAAAATGAGTTAGGGAGGATTCCCTGTTTTTCTATTGATTGGAATAGTTTCAGAAGGAATGGTACCAGTTCCTCCTTGTACCTCTGGTAGAATTTGGCTGTGAATCCATCTGGTCCTGGACTCTTTTTGGTTGGTAAGCTATTCAATTAGGAAAAGAGGAAGTCAAATTGTCCCTGTTTGCAGACGACATGATTGTATATCTAGAAAACCCCATTGTCTCAGCCCAAAATCTCCTTAAGCTGATAAGCAACTTCAGCAAAGTCTCAGGATACAAAATCAATGTACAAAAATCACAAGCATTCTTATACACCAACAACAGACAAACAGAGAGCCAAATCATGAGTGAACTCCCATTCACAATTGCTTCAAAGAGAATAAAATACCTAGGAATCCAACTTACAAGGGATGTGAAGGACCTCTTCAAGGAGAACTACAAACCACTGCTCAAGGAAATAAAAGAGGATACAAACAAACGGAAGAACATTCCATGCTCATGGGTAGGAAGAATCAATATCGTGAAAATGGCCATACTGCCCAAGGTAATTTATAGATTCAATGCCATCCCCATCAAGCTACCAATATCTTTCTTCACAGAATTGGAAAAAACTACTTTAAAGTTCATATGGAACCAAAAAAGAGCCCGCATCGCCAAGTCAATCCTAAGCCAAAAGAACAAAGCTGGAGGCATCACACTACCTGACTTCAAACTATACTACAAGGCTACAGTAACCAAAACAGCATGGTACTGGTACCAAAACAGAGATATAGATCAATGGAACAGAACAGAGCCCTCAGAAATAACGCCGCATAGCTACAACTATCTGATCTTTGACAAACCTGAGAAAAACAAGCAGCGGGGAAAGGATTCCCTATTTAATAAATGGTGCTGGGAAAACTGGCTAGCCATATGTAGAAAGCTGAAACTGGATCCCTTCCTTACACCTGATACAAAAATCAATTCAAGATGGATTAAAGATTTAAACGTTAGACCTAAAACCATAAAAACCCTAGAAGAAAACCTAGGCATTACCATTCAGGACATAGGCATGGGCAAGGACTTCATGTCCAAAACACCAAAAGCAATGGCAACAAAAGACAAAATTGACAAATGGGATCTAATTAAACTAAAAAGCTTCTGCACAGCAAAAGAAACTACCATCAGAGTGAACAGGCAACCTACAAAATGGGAGAAAATTTTCGCAACCTACTCATCTGACAAAGGGCTAATGTCCAGAATCTACAATTAACTCAAACAAATTTACAAGAAAAAAAAAAACCCCATCAAAAAGTGGGCGAAGGACATGAACAGACATTTCTCAAAAGAAGACATTATGCAGCCAAAAAACACATGAAAAAATGCTCATCATCACTAGCCATCAGAGAAATGCAAATCAAAACCACTATGAGATACCATCTCACACCAGTTAGGATGGCAATCATTAAAAAGTCAGGAAACAACAGGTGCTGGAGAGGATGTGGAGAAATAGGAACACTTTTACACTGTTGGTGGGACTGTAAACTAGTTCAACCCTTGTGGAAGTCAGTGTGGCGATTCCTCAGGGATCTAGAACTAGAAATACCATTTGACCCAGCCATCCCATTACTGGGTATATACCCAAGGGACTATAAATCAGGCTGCTATAAAGACACAGGCACACGTATGTTTATTGCCGCATTATTCACAATAGCAAAGACATGGAAGCAACCCAAATGTCCAACAATGATAGACTGGATTAAGAAAATGTGGCACATATACAGCATGGAATACTATGCAGCCATAAAAAATGATGAGTTCATGTCCTTTGTAGGGACATGGATGAAATTGGAAATCATCATTCTCAGTAAACTATCGCAAGAACAAAAAACCAAACACCGCATATTCTCACTCATAGGTGGGAATTGAACAATGGGATCACATGGACACAGGAAGGGGAATATCACACTCAGGGTACTGTGGTGGGGTGGGGGGAGGGGGGAGGGATAGCATTGGGAGATATACCTAATGCTAGATGACGAGTTAGTGGGTGCAGCGCACCAGCATGGCACATGTATACATATGTAACTAACCTGCACAATGTGCACATGTACCCTAAAACTTAAAGTATAATAAAAAAAAAAAAAGAAATCTAGGCATAATTCATGGCCCCTTTCTTCCTCTCCTTCTACATCCAGTTTCATATCAGATGTCATTTTGATGACATCTAGATTTCAGGTATCTTTCACATATATATACACTGCTACTACTGCAACTCAAGCAACCACTATCTCTGGTCTGGATTACTTCAGCAGCTCCTAATTGCGATTTCTGCCCCTAGTGTTGCTCTCTCCCATCACTTGTCTACACTGAAGGCAAACTAATCTCTAAGTCACTGATCTAATCATAGTATTCCCCCAGCTAACAGTTTTCAGTTGCTATGTATTTCTTTTCTTTTTCTTTTTCACTTTTGTGGGTATATAGTAGGTGTATATATTTATGGGTACATTAGATGTATTGATAAAGGCATGCAATGTGAAATAAGCTTACTGTGAAGAATGGGGTATCCCTTCCCTCAAGCATTTGCCCATTGAGTTGCAAACAATCCAATTACACTTTTTAAGTTATTTTAAAATGTATAGTTATTATTGACTCTAATCACTCTGTTGTGCTATCAAATAGATCTCATTTCTTCTTTCTAACTTTTTTTTATACTTATTAACCACCCCACCTCATCCATAGCTCTCCCACTATGCTTCCTAGCCTCTGGTAACCATCCTTCTACTCTCTGTGTCCATGAGTTCAATGTTTTGATTTTTAGATCTCATAAATAAGTGACAACGTGTGATATTTGTCTTTCTGTACCTGGCTTATTTCACTTAACATAATGATCTCCAGTTCCATGCATGTCGTTGCAAATGACTGAATCTTATTCCTTTCTGTGGCTGTATAGTACTCCATTGTGTATATGTACCACATTTTCTTTTTTCTTTTCTTTTTTTTTTTTTTAGACAGAGTCTTGTTCTGTCACCAGGCTGAAGTGCAGTGGTGCGATCTCGACTCACTGCAACCTCCTCCTCCTGGGTTCAAGCAATTCCCCTGCCTCAGCCTCCTGAGTAGCTGGGACTACAGGTGCACATCATAACACCCAGCTAATTTTTTGTATTTTAGTAGAGACGGAGTTTCACCATGTTGGCCAGGATGGCCTCGATCTCCTGACCTCATGATCTGCCCACCTCGGCCTCCCAAAGTGCTAGAATTACAGGCGTGGGCCACCACGCCTAGCCACATTTTCTTTATCCAGTCATCTGTTGATGAACATTTAGGTTGCTTCCAAATCTTAGGCATTACAAACAGTGCTGCAACAAACATAGGAGTGCAGATATCTCTTCAATATACTGATTTTCTATCTTTTGTGTATATACCCAGCAGTGGGATTGCTGGATCACTTGGTAGCTCGATTTTCAGTTTTTTGAAGAACCTCCAAACTGTTCTCCATAGTGGTTGTACTAATGTACATTCCCACTAACAGTATACAAGGGTTCCCTTTTCTCCATGTCCCCTCCAGCATTTGTTATTGCCTGTTTCTGGATATAAACCATTTTAACTTGGATGACATGATTTGCATCTCTCTGATAATCAATGATGTTGAGCATCTGTTCATATGTCTGTTTGCCATTTGTATGTCTTCTTTTGAGAAATGTCTGTTCAAATCTTTTGCCCATCTTTTAATTAATTAGCTTTTTTTCCTATAAAGTTGTTCAAGTTCCTTATATATCCTGGTTATTAATCTTGTGTCAGATGGGTAGTTTGAAGATATTTTCTCCCATTCTGTGGGTTGTCTATTCACTTTGTTGATTGTATCCTTCACTGTGCAGAAGCCTTTTAATTTGATGTGATCCCATTTGTCCATGTTTGGTTTGGTTGCCTGTGCTTATGGGGTGTTGCTCAAGAAATTTTTGCCCAGACCAATGTCCTGGAGATTTTCCCCAAAGTTTTCTTATAGTAGTTTCATAGTTTGAGGTCTTAGATTTAAGTCTTTAATCCATTTTGATCTGATTTTTGTATATGGTGAGAGGTGAGAGATAGTGGCCAAGTTTTATTCTTTTGCATCTGGATATCCAATTTTCCCAGCACCATTACTGAAGATACTGTCTTTTCCCCAGCGTATGCTTGTGGCACCTTTGTCAAAAATGAGTTGACCGTAAATGTGTGAATTTGCTTCTGTATTTATTATTTTCTGTTGATCTATGTGTCTGTTTTTATGCCAGTGCCATGCTGTGTTAGTTAGTATTTCTCTGCAGGATAATTTAAAGTAATGTGATTCTTCCAGTTTTGTTCTTTTTGGTTTGGATAACTTTCGCCATGCTGGGTCTTTTGTGGTTCCACATAAATTTTAGGGTTGCTTTTTCTATTTCTATGAAGAATATCATTAGTATTTTGACAGTAGATTGCATTAAATCTGTAGACTGCTTTGAGTAGTATGGACATTTTAACAGTATCGATTCTTTCAATCCATAAACATATACTTTTGCATTTTTTTGGTGTTCTCTTTCATCAGTGTTTTATAGATTTCATTATAGAGATCTTTCACTTTTTTGGTTAATTCCTAGGTGCTTAATTTTATTTGTGGCTATTGTAAATGGGATTGCTTCTTTTATTCTTTTTCACATTGTTCACTGTTGGCATACAGAAATGCTACTGATTTTTGTATGTTGACTTTGTATATACTGCAAATTTATTGAATTTGTTTATCACTTCTGTTTTCTTACAGAGTCTTTATGTTTTTCCAAATATAAGATCATATCATCTGCAAACAAGGGACATTTGACTTTCTTTTCAATTTGGAAGCATTTTGTATCTTTCTCTGGTCTGATTGGTCTAGCTAGAAATTCCAGTACTATTTTGAATAACAGCAGTGACACTGGGCATCCTTGTCATGTACCAGCTCTTAGAGGAAAAGCTTCTACTTTTTCCTCATTCAGTATGATACTAGCTGTGGGTCTGCTGTATATGGTTTTTATTATGTTTAGATGTGTTCATTCTATTTCCAGTTTTTTAAAAGATTTTTTATAATGAAGGGATGTTGACTTCTATCAAATGCTTTTTCAGCATCAATTGAGATGATCATATGGTTTTCATTCTTCTTTCTGTTGATGTGATGTATCACATTAATTGATTTGTGGCCGGGCGCAGTGGCTCATGCCTGTAATCCCAGCACTTTGGGAGGCCGAGGCGGGCGGATCATGAGGTCAGGAGATCGAGACCATCCTGGCTAACACGGTGAAAACCTGTCTCTACTAAAAATACAAAAAATTAGCCGCGCATGGTGGCGGGTGCCTGTAATCCCAGCTACTCTGGAGGCTGAGGCAGGAGAATGGTGTGAACCCGGGAGGTGGAACTTGCAGTGAGCCAAGATCGCGCCACTGCACTCCAGCCTGGGCGACAGAGCGAGACTCCGTCTCAAAAAATTAAAAAATTAAAAAACCAAAACATTAATTGATTTGCATATGTTGAACCACCCTTGCATCCCAGGGATAAATCCCAATTGGTCATGATGAATGGTCTTTCTAATGTATTCCTGAATTAAGTTTGCTAGTGTTTTGTTAAGAATTTTTACATCAATATTCATCAGCAATATTGGCTTGTAGTTGTTTTTTTTTTTCTTTTTTTTGTTTTTAGGTGTGTCTTTGGTTTTGGTATCAGGGTAATACTGGCCTCATAGAGTGAGTTTGGAAATATTCCCTCCTCCTCTATTTTTCAAAATAATTAGAGTAGGATTGCTATTAGTTTTTCTTTAAATGTTTGGTAGAATTATTAGGCAGTGACGCCATCAGGTCTCGGGGTTTTCTTTACTGGGAGACTTTTTATTATGGCTTTGATCTCATTACTTGTTATTGGTCTGTTCAGGTTTTGAATTTTTTTCCTAGTTCAATCTTGGTAGGTTGTATGTGTCTAGGAATTTGTTCATTTCTTCTAGGTTTTCCTATTTATTGGCATGTAGTTGCTCATAGTAGCCACTAATGAACTTTTGAATTTCTGCAGTGTCAGTTGTAATGTCTCTTTTCCATTTTTGATTTTATTTATTTATTTGGATCTTCTTTTGTTTTCTTAGTATGGCTAAAGGTTTGTCCATTGTGCTTAACTTTTCAACAAATGACATTTTTGTTTTATTGATCTTTTGTATTTTTTTCATTTCAATTGCATTTATTAGCACTCTGATCTTTATTATTTCTTTTCTTCTACTAATTTGGGGTTTGGTTTTTTCTTGGTTTTCTAGTTTTTTAAGATGCATCATTAGGTTGTTTATTTGAAGTTTTTTCTCTTTTGGGACATAGGCACTTGTAGCTATAAACTTCCTTCTTAGTACTGCTTTTGCTGTATCCCATAGGTTTTGGTGTGTTGTGTTTCCATTATTATTTATTTCAAGAAACTTTTCAATTTCCTTCTTAATGTCTTCATTGACCCACTGGTCATTCAGGAGCGTACTGTTTAATTTCCATGCAGTTGTAGAACTCCCAAAATTCCTCTCATCATTAATTTATAGTTATATCCCATTGTGGTCAGAGAAGATGTTTGATATTACTTAGATTGTTTTGAATGTTTTAAGATGTTTTGTGACCTAAAATATGGTCTATCCTTGAGAATGATCCATGCGCTGAGGAAAAAAATGTGTATCCTGAAGCTCTTGGATGAAATGTTCTATAAATGTCTATTAGATCCATTTGGTCTATACTGCAGATTAAGTCTGATGTTTCTTGATTTTCTGTCTGGAAGATCTGTTCAGTACTGAAAGTAGGGTGTTGAGGTCTCTGGCTATTATTGTTTTAGGGCCTATTTCTCTCTTTAGCTCTAAAAATATTTATTATATGTATCTGGGTCCTCCAGTGTTGACTGCATATATATTTACAATTGCTATATCCTCTTGCTGAATTGAAACCTTTATCATGGCACAGTGACATTATTTGTCTCATCGTACAGTTTTTGTCTTGAAATTTATTTTGTCTGATATAAGTATAGCAACTCCTGCTTTTTTTGTTCGTTTGTTTGTTTGCTTGTTTCCAGTGGTGTGGAATCTTTTTCCAGCCCTTTATTTTCGGTCTATGTGTGTCTTTACAGGTGATGTGTGTTTCTTGTAGGCAATAGATCATTGGGTCTTGTTTTCTCATCCACTAAGCCAGGCTATGTCTTTTGATTGGAAAGTTTAGTCCATTTACATTCAGTGTTGTTATTGATAAGTAAGGACTTACTCCTACCATTTTGTTATGTGTCTTCTGGTTGTGTTGTGGTCTTCTCTTCCTTTTTTCTTTCCTTCCTGTCTTCCTCTAGTGAAGTTGACTTTCCCTGGTGATAGGATTTAGTTCTTGCTTCTTATTTTTTGTGTATCCATTGCATGTTTTTGGTTTTAGGTTACCAGGAAGTGTGCAAATACCATCTTATAAGTCATTATTTTAACTTGATAACAACTTTACACTATTTACATAAGTAAACAAACAAAAAGTAAACTAATAAAAATACGCCTTAACTTCATCCCCCCACTTTTAAACATTTTGTTGTTTCTACTTATATTTTATTGTACTGACTGTGCCTTGAAATTTTGTTGTAGTTTTTATTTTTGATTGGTTCATTGTTTAGTCTTTCTACTAAGGATAAGAGTAGTTTACATACCACAGTGACAGTGTTATAATATTCTTTGTTTTTCTGTGTACTTACCATTACCAGTAAGTTTTGTACCTTCTACTGATTATTTATTGCTCATTAATGTCCTTTTCTTTTTGATTGAAGTACTCCCTTTAACATTTCTTGTGGGGCGGGTCTGGGATTGATGAAATCCCTCAGCTTTTGTTTATCTGGGAAAGTCTTTATTTCTCCTTCATGTTTGAAGGATATTTTTGCCAGATATCCCACTCTAAGGTAAAAGTTTTTTTTCCTTCTGCACCTTAAATATGTCATGTCATGCTCTCCTGGCCTTCTTGTGTTTGGATATTAATGTCTTTCTCTAAGTTTGGGAAGTTCTCTGTTATTATTTCTTTGAATAAACATTCTACCCTTATGTCTTTCTTTTCTACTTATTTAAGGCCAATAACTCTTAGATTTGTCTTTTCAGCCTATTTTCTGCATCCTGTAGGCATGCTTCATTGTTTTTTATTCTTTTTTCTTTTGTCTCCTCTGTATATTTTAAAATATCCTGTCTTCAAGGTCACTGTTTCTTCTGCTTGATCCATTCTGCTATTAAATGACTCTGATGCATTCTTTAGTATACCACTTGCATTTTTCAGCTCCAGAAAATTTCTGCTTGACTCTTTTTAATTATTTTAATATCTTCATTGAATTTATCTGATAGAATTCTGAATTCCTTCTCTGTGTTGTCTTGAACCTATTTGAGTTTCCTTAACACAGCTACTTTGTGTTCTTTGTCTGAAAGGTCACATATCTCTGTTTCTCCAGGATTGGTCCCTGGTGCCTTATTTAGTTCATATGGTGAGATCACCTTTCCCCAGATGGTGTTGATGCTAGTTAGATATTCTTCAATGTCTGGACATAGAAGAGTTAGGCATTTATTCTAGTCTTTGCTGTCTGAGCTTATTTGTAGCCATCCTTCTCAGGGAGGCCTTCTGGAAATTTGAAAAGACTTGGGTATTGTGATCTAAACTGTATCTGCTTTAGGGGGCACCCCAAGACCAGTAATGCTGTGATTCCAGATGACTTGTAGAGGTACCACCTTGATGGCCTTGGTCCAGATATGGGAGAATTCTCTAAGTTACCAGGCAGAGATTTGTTCTCTTTCCTTACTTTCTTCCAAACCTACAGAGTCTCCCACTCCATTTTGAACCACCTAAACCTGCAGATGGAATGACACAAGCACCTCTGTGGCCACCACTACTATGACTGTGCTGGGTCACACCTGAAGCCAGCAAAGTACTGGGTCTCACACAGGGCCTGCTGTAACCAGTCCCTGGCTATTGTGTATGGTTTCTCAAGGCCCTGGGGCTGAACAATCAGCAGGTGGCAAAGCCAGCCACGTCTGTATCCTTCCTTTCAGGATGGCAAGGTCCCCCAAGCCCTGGGTGGGTCCAGAAGTGCCATCTGGAGTCAGGGAGTAGAGCCAAAAACCTTAGAAATTTATCTGGTATCCAATTACATTGCAGCTGAACTGGCACTAAAAACACAAGACACAGTCCTTACCAGTCTTCCCTGTCCTTTCCAAAGGTACAGGAGCCTCACCCTATAGCCACCACCACCCTAGCCATGATGAGTACTTCCAGACAACCACTGATGTTCCCTTAAGGTCCAAGATCTCTTAAGTCTGCTTCTGGTGGATGCTGCCTAGCCTGGGACTCACCCTTCAGGACAGTGGGCTCCCTCTGACCCTGGGCAGGTCCAGAAATGCCATCCAACAGTGAAGTCCTGGAATCGGGGACTCTAAGAGTCTGCTTGGTGCTCTACCAACCATGGCAGTGTTGGTACCTAAGGTGCAAGACAAAGTCCCCTTTACTTTTCTCTCTGCTTTTCTCAACAAGAAGAAGTTTTGTCCCACAGCCACCATAGCTAGTAATATGCTGAGTCTTACTTGCAAGCAAGTCTCAGAGGTTCACCCAAGACCCAAGATGTAGTACCTGGATATCTCTGCTGGTTATTTGGGGCCAAGGGCTCTTCAGTTAGCAGGTGATGAATGCTGGTAGGTCTACATCCTTTTCTTCAAGGCAGCAGGTTCCCTTCTGGCCCAGGGTGTGTCTAGAAATGTCATCTGGGAGCTAGGGCCTGGAACGGGGACCTCATGACTCTGACTGGTGCCCTATCCTGCTGTGGCTGAGCTGGTATCCAAGAGGCAAGACAAAGTCCTCACCATTCTTCCCCCTCTTCTCCCAAGTGGAAGAAGGGGGTCTCTTTTGAAACCACAAGCTGTGCAGCCTTGGTTTAGGGGAGAGGTGATGCCAGCACTCCCTTGGTTACCTAAGCTGATGTCTCAGTATGGAGTTGCCTAAGAGTTGCAGTTCTTATGACCTAGACTGCCTTTCAAATTTACTTGGAGACACAGAACACTGTAGCCCTCTGTGGTGAGATTTGCAGGCACTCAAGTTCTCACTGCTGGGATCTGTGATTCCCTCTCTGGCTAGGCCTGGTTTAAATATTCCCTGTGTGACTGGGCGTCCGCTGAGTTAGGTCTGGTTTTCATTTCTGCTCTAGCAGGACAGCACTGAGTTTAATGCCTCACAATTATTGTATTCTCCCTTGCCCAGAGCCCAGAGATGCTCTCCACAACAGGCCGTTTCTGGTGGAGGTTGAGAGGGAGGGTGTCAGTGATTCAGGACTGCTTTTTCTATTTCTTCTGTGGCATTTTCAGCGATATAAAGTTAAATCCAGGTACTAAAGGTACTCATCCGATTTTTAGTTCTTATAAAGGTGTTTTTTGCTATGTAGATAGTTGTTAACTTGGTATCCTTGCAGGAAGGACGATGACCTTGCAGGGGTATGCGGAGCCTTCTGTTCCACCATCTTGCTCAGCCTCCCAATTCAGTTGTTATATATTTCTCAAGGCCCTCTATTGTCTGGGTTTTTTTTTTTTGTCTTTAACATCTTTCAAAACTACCTTACCTTTTTTATACAACTTCTTCTAGGTTTTTAAACTCTCCTCCCCTTCTTCCCTTTTCTCTCCCTCTCCCTCTCCATTTCATCCAGGAATTTAATGTTCACATGTATTTCCCTCAAACTTTCTTTATTAATACACTATCATGTCTCTGGACTGTTCATTTATCCTTTTGTCATGGAAACTTCCCTTCCTGCCCTGACCAAGTTATAGTAGTTCTCATTCCAATATGCTGTCAGAAGATGCTAGACATCATCATTAACATCACCTGTATCTGTCTGCCTGGATCCATTGCTCCTAAGCACACACCATGATTCTGTCAGCAAATGAAAAAATGGTATTTCCTCTGCCTGAAAGTGCATTGCATCATCCTCCATCTATCATTCTCACCTTTATCCAGCTAAATCTTCCTAATCCTTCAATATTTATTTTAGCGAGCATTCTTCTGAAAGGTTTTCAGAAGATTTTCCTTGATTTTCCAGGCTATGCTAAGTGACTCTCCACTATGATCTCATGGTGATGAATGAGCTCTTATAGTGAAAGTCAAATCACACCACTCCTCTGCTCAAGATACTTCAAAAGCCCCCTATTTTACTCAGAGTGAACATCAAAACTTTTATAATGGCCTAATGTGCCCTACAGAATCTGCCCCCTTTTCCTCATTATCCTCATTTTTTTACTACTCTCTTTTCTCTAAGCTTAAGCATGCTACCCCATTAGTGCCATGGCAATAGCTGGGATGCTTTCCCTAGATAGCCACATGACTAACTCCCTTGTCTCCTTCAAACCTTTGCACAAATGTCCCTTTATCACTGAGGCCTATTAAGCCACCCTATTTTAAAATGCAATCTGCATCTCTCCTCCCTACCTGCAGATTCCTAATCTTCTTTTCTTTGCTCCATTTTTATAGCACTTATTCCCTCCTATCAAACTATACATTTTTATGACTATTGTTTATTGTCTGTTTCTCCTTATGAGAATGTAAGCTCCACAGGGAAAGATATTTTTATCTGTTTTGTTCACTTGAATCCTCCAGGTGCCTACACTGATGACTGGAACTTAATAGGCACCCAGTAAATGTGTTTGAAGGAATGAGCCCTGATTATATTGTGCTACAATTTCTTCCTTGTCTGCCTACCCACCACCAAACTGTGTACTTTTTGAAGGCAGGGGATTTTACTATTATGTCTATTTACAATGTCTTAGCACATTTCCTCATAATAGTGGGTTCATAATAAATGTTTGCTAAGTGCATGTATTCATCTCTGACCTCCCCAATCCGTAGTTTTGTAGGGTTTGTGATGACATCATATTAAATCAGAATACAAATGCAAAAATGTTGTTTTCTTAGTAGGGAAGCGTCATTATAAACTATCACAGTATCTGGGATCTGCCGAGATGAGAACTCCAATACGGATCAATATAGTGAATATTTCTCCTGCAGAGTTTCTTCAAAGGTTAAGAAATCCCCAGAGTCCATTTGGCCTTTTCCCCTTCCTGTACCTATACGTGAAACATTTATTTTAATAAGCTAGAAACTAAAGGGAAGACTGAGAATTGTAGAGCTTGAAAAATAGTATCTTGCCATCTGTGACTTTTCTTTTTGTTTCCTTTCTCAGAGCTCTTCCTGCCATGATGCAGTGGGTCCGCACGCAGAAGCCAGGAGAGAGTGGCATCAATATTGTCACTGCCGATTTTGTAGAACTTGGTGACTTTATCAGCACTGTCATAAAGCTCAACTATGTCTTTGATGAAGGAGAAGCCAACACTTGATAGCACTACTTGGAGTTTCCGTGAATAAGATGGAGAAAGCTCATTGTATTAGGGCATATTATCTGTAAACACTCTGATCTTCCTATTCCACTGAGTCTCTGAATGGAATAGGGCTGGTAGTGGGTGGGAAAAGGGGAAAAACTGTTTCTTCAGTGATTACAATCATACTCTTCATTACTATAAATATTTCATTTCCCATTTGATGAGCAAAATCTACTTCTAGTGTTAAGAATAAAAGAAAAAAAAGACCAGTAACTTTGTTTTTCAAAATTAGTCTTTGTAACATAGAATTCATGAGTGTTTACTTGATTAGGTTCTCTATTTCCAGCCTATGGCTCCTATGCTGTCTATACCCTGTAACCTTTCTGCTCCCTCTCTTGCTCACTTTTTTAAATCAGATGCTGTATGGGAATCAAAACAATTGAATGCCCAACATTTTGTGTATTACATTGTTGTCTTAAAACTTACTTGTTTTGTGGGACTTGCTATAATACTCTATAGTCATCCGCAGTTGGGCAATCATAGCTAACTTTTGGTCATAGAAAATCTGCATCAAATCAGTTTCCATGCATCAGTAATATTGAAGGTCATAATCAGTGATTTTTGTTATATGAAAATAATAGTGTTTCACAGTATTTCTAATTAAGGCAGCTATAAATATAGGAGAAAAATGTTTTTGGAGAGCTGTGAATGCCAACTTCAGAGGGAAAAATGGTTGAGGGGTGAAAGAGATGTATGGCATTTTAATTTGGCAATCTCTTAAATAATATTGCCCTGCAAGTACCCAGTAAATGGTAAGGTACAAGTGTGTTAAAATTGAAAACTCTGAAAAGAACTCTTTAAAAAGCCCTCTTAATGATGCTCTTGATGAAAGAAAAAGACAGAAGGAAGGAAGGAAGGAAGGAAGGAAAGAAGGAAAGAAGGAAGGAAGGAAGGAAAGGAAGAAAGGAAGGGAGGGAGGGAGGAAGGGAGGGAAGAAGGGAGGGAAGGAAAGAAGGAAGGAAGGGAGGAAGGAAGGAAGGAAGAGAGGGAGGGAGGGAGGAAGAGAGGAAGGAAGAAAAAAAAGACTGCAAGCTTTCCTGCCAATTTGGGATTTTCAAATATTTAATTCTAAATTCCAGATTTTAAGGAAGATTTTTCAAGAAACTGCAAGTTTTTGACTTGAAGGAAAGAAAGAGGAAGGCTGGTAGAAGCAGTTAGAGCAATGTGTTTGAAATTATGTCCATGAAGTCACAGGGATCTCTGAAATATCTTTAGGAAACTTGAAATTTATGAGGTCTGAATGGACTTGTTTAAAATTGGCTCTGACTCCTCACTTCTGAGTTTCATCCTATCCGAGGGATGAGATTAAGGCAGAGGCAAAAGTTTCACACAAAGTTTCTGCAACCTAACGTTTAATAGTCCGGGTCTACAGGGAAGAACAATGACACAGCTTGAGCGTTACTTCCTCCTTCGTGTCGTTGTGATATTTGACAACTCTAAAAAATAAAAAAAAATAAAAAAAAACTTAGAGCACAATAATCCTTGCCTATGTACTTCACAGGAATATTGTGAGGTGTTTATAAAATTATAAAATTTGATGAAATTCTTACAATTATGAATTATTTTATTTTCATGTTTAGAAATAATCACACCCCAATAGTTTCCTAGGATAATGCAGTCCATGCAAAGTAGGGTCATAGAGAAATAAAAGCATGCCCTCAGCTTTTAGTGAAATTAAATGTAGCACATATGGCTTAATCTCTTAGACTTAGATAAGGGACTTCAATTCAAAACCATATATGTCAAGACCATAAATAATCAAGAGTTGATTTCAAGATTATAAATACTCATGATCAGAAAATAGTACTTATTAGCAATTAAAGGGAGGAAAAGAAATTGTTTATACTGAAGAGAATATTTATGAGGAGTGTGTATGTACCTGTGGTATACCAAATAGCATACATGTACACACAAAAATGTGTGTATACATTTGGGTTGTGTGTATACATCTTGCCGTATACAATATACAAACATATGCCCATTCCTGTGATAGCATACAAATTCAAACATACACAAACACACACAGATATGGACACAGTACAATTCTTCTTTTCAAATGAAGACATTGATAATATTAAAAAATTTAATTTTAAGACTGAAACGCTTAATATTGTGTGAAAAAGAGTAATAAAACCTTTGAAAGTAGAGTAGATGATCACATTAAAGTATTTTTGTAAAAGAATTCTAGTGTAGGACTTAATTATTTTTAAAATATATTTCTTCTTTCCATTTTCCCTTCCCTTGTAGTTTTATTATCTTTCTGTCTTTTACACCTGCTCTTTATGTGAAAATGTATATGAATCCTTTTAAAATGATTAGGATTATTGAAATGTATGTCCCGTAAATTTGGTTTTTGGGCAGACTTTCTCTCTAACTGACTATTCATTCATCCTTCAGGAGGATCTTAGCCAAGAATATTTGCAATGACACACGAATTTAATTTTATAAATATAATGGAAAACAGATTTTTCATCATATCATGAATAAAATATAGAGGTAACTATGTTGTATTTTCTTGAACCTAGATACTTTCTCATAGTGTTTGCTTAGAATTAACTTTGTCCTATTTGTCAACTGGGTTCTGGAAAAAGACAAACATGATGAAGCTTTTGAATAATTGTGCAGTTTTTTAACTAGGGAAAGCTTTGTACTGCTGCTAATGATATGCACCCAGAAACCTTGTTAGACAAAAGGCACTTTCAAGCCAATGCTATGGTTTCCATGTGGACATACAGTGCCTATGTAGCAGGCACTTACAGTAAATGGACTTGCCTTAATTTATAAAGGAGGGAAGAGGTAGAAGGGAACCATGGGTCCTCCAGCTAGAGGGGGAGTTTACTAAAAGGGAGTCCTTGGAAAGGGGAATGGAGAGAAGGTGTCTTTGACTGTCTTCTATCCATTAGTTCTGCCCTGGAGCACACTGGGGAAGCAGGCTGCGGGCCTTCCAAAAGTAAAAAATGGTGATATGCAATTGAAGCTTATCCTCAGCCTATGCACATTTGTCTCAGCTGGGCATTGTCTTTTCAGAGAGCTTGTAGCACAAGGGCTACACATGGGCACCAAGATGGTGGTAGATACACCTTGGTGCACTTTTTGTTTTACTTGTTTCTTAAGACTATTTCACAAGTCCTGTGAGGCAAAAAAACAAAACAAAACAAAACAACCAAACAAATACAATCTAACTTTTACCCAATCTACAGCAGGAAATCAAAGGAGTGGGTGGAATGAGAGAAAATATGCAAAGAGATCATTTTTAAGTTTGCTTTCCTGTCTGTAATTTTCAAGGACTAATATAGCAAATTTTTCTTCTGCCATTATCATTTATGTCTCCCTATTTACCACACAATCATGTAAATGCAGAGAATGAGGAGGCATCTTTTAAAAGCCTTAGGATATTCTATATGATGACCTCAATATTTACTTTCAGCCATACTGGGAAAACTTACTTTTCATGGAGTGCCACCTAACAGTGAATGTATTAGAGTATAAAATGTTTGCCATGTATACACCTGTATGTGCACATACACACATTACACACACACACACAGAATGCACATTTCACACACATATACTTATTATTCAAGTTGAAACTGCACTCGAATCAATCTGATTCTATTGCTGTTTCAACTCTTAAAATCAATATCTCCTACATTAGTAGATATAAACATAATTCAAATATTTAAATATTTAAGAGGGGAAAAGTAACTAGAAAACCAATGAAAAGTGAGGCCATCAGAAATAGAAAATGCCTGGCATGAACAATCTATCTAAATTCTCAATTTCACTTCAAATTAGAGAATCCAAGATGGACTAGAATATAAATTACAAACACATACACACATCTTCACTTAAAGTTGTTTTAAGTTCTTTGAAGTTCCGACATGTTTTTAGCCAGGGTTATTTGTTCAGGTTCTTCCTTGTTAGGATTCTAGACTGGAAAGTTGGAAGTCTCAGGAAATGCATGTTTCCATGAGTTTTTTAGTTTCACAGTTTTACAGATCCAACGACACAATCTTTTAATCTTTGGTCACTCAACCAAACAGGAGTTCCATAGGCAGAGTGCTCACTTTGAATTGCTAATAGAAAATAATGCACAGTGTCCTCAGGATATGCTAAACAAGGTTTTTAAGAGCATTTTATTTTACAGCACTTTAGTCTTTTCAGCTAGATTTCAGTGACACCACGGTGTAAATGCTATATCTGCCATAACTTATTGGTGGCTCCTGTGCTACATACAGTTTTAAATAATGCTCTAAATTGTTTGTTTTCACAATGATAATGATAAAGTGTTCTGTAGAATTTGTAAAACATGTCAATTGAATCTGCTGAAAATTGTGTAATTGTTATTTCAATTGTGATACTATTTTGTAGGTAATAGTTTTAAACGTATATTTGTATGAGTCAAAAGTATGTGCTTGTATGTGGTACGTGTGTGTAAGTATATAATATCTTATCAAAAATCAAACTTATCCTAAAGAAAAAGGGCACATTGTGACCAGCCTTAATTTATTAACACTTTTTTGTTGTTTTTGCAATTTGGATTTAAAATTGAAACAGAAATTAAGTTTTTGTTAAAAATGGTGTCTTTTAATTTTGTGAGGAATGGGCTTTAGAACCTATCTGAGTTCCCACAAGCAAACTGTCCAGCTTGTGACGTACCCCATTGCTTTTTGAAATAATCAAACATCAATTCATATATTAACTTCATCTTCATACAGACTAATTTGTTTTCATCAACAATAGAACCAGTACACCTTTAATGTTGACCTTCCCAACATGGCACCCATTTTTCTTTAATGATAAATTTTCCATGAAAAATTGTTTCTCCAAACCATTACTTTTTAAAATTCAATCTTCTCAAGTAAGATGAACTGCCTTGGTGTTAGGAGAGCTTTTAAAGGCCCATCCATACTAGGTGGTTCCAACACGGTTCTCTTCTCGAGAAAACAAGTATGCAACCCACACACTTTTCTGGTCTGCCCCACGTGTAGAATTAGTCTAGCAATAGAAAACTCATGGCTGACAAGGATCTACACATGTGGTCATGCTTGAAGCAAAAATTCTGTGACCTTCTTTGGGCTTGGGATCTGAGTACAGAATATTAATTAACTTTCTTATTTCCTTTCTTTCTCCATCCTTAGTTATTCCTTTTCAATATTTAGAGTTGCCAGGTAAAATACAGGATATCCAGTGAAATTTAAATTTCAGATAAACAATATTTCTTTAGCATATTTCTCATATATTTTATCAGACATACTTTCACTTTAAAAAAAGTTTATCTGAAATTCAAATGTAACTGGGTATGTCCTATATATTTTTTCCTAAATCTCACAATTCTGTCCACACCGCCTTTCTATCTTTTTCAGCTGGGCTATCTATAAGGGTCAAGATCTACCTCCCTCCATACCCTTGTGTTCAGACACCTTATGAATATCTGCAGTCATAATGTCCTTCAAGAAGGAAAACATTGGTCAGCTCTAGGTCCTGCAAATGCTTTTTGAAGGACGAACTCAAATACAGATGGGATAATCAAGTAAATATCTTCATAGGATCAATGCCACCATGTTCAACACTTCCCTTTGCCAGCCTGTTGTGAGGTCCAAGTTTCCCCATTAATCCCTTATATAGCATTTCCCAGTAACTGAGACAACCGAAAACACACCGACATATTAGAAATGCTCCTGAAAAGTGGCAACACCGCCTAACTCAGTACCAGGACCTCTTTTAAATTCAATTTCTTTTTTCTTTCAGAGAGAAAACAAACAGATTCATTATTTCCCCCATTCACATCTTACCACAAATTATTTTTATCAGGTTAAAACTGGTCATCTACAGAATTGTAGAAAGGTGACATAGGAACTGTCTTCACTGCTGGAAGAATAAAAGAGTCTGAGGTATAGACACTGCCCTGGTGACACCTCCTCAGAACATCACTGGGGGACAGGGGAGGCAGGCGCAAGTAGGGGATAGAATCTGACCCTGACATGCAGCTATCACCTGACAGAGAGACTCGTCAAAGCAAATTATAACAACAAATACTATTTTTTTTTTGGAATTGAAAACCCAAGAAGCCCTAAAATACGAACAGTGAGATCAAAGGCTAGTTTCTAAAACAATGCAGAAAATAGAACCATGTTGGAATTCCTAAATTCTAGCTTTCAAATACTCCTGTTTCCAACAGTGAATCCTTGACAGAGACTGAATGCAGATGGAATTTTGAAACATTTTCAGTAGCTACCTCCTCTCTTGAAATTCCTATAAGTGGCAGAGGAAAATCCAAATCCTTTAATATAACATGTCCATCTCATGACTCCTGCTTACACACATTTGTGTTGATTTGCTTCATTTCTGGAGGATGGGAATTTGCAGAGCTGGTGACATTTCCTTCATTAGACACCAGAAATTCACCAGAGAGAGACAGATCTGTGCCTTCTCTTTTTAGGATCTGGTTATTGATACTTTAATAAATGTGGTGTAAAGAAAATCCATGGCTACAGTCTGTATAGAAAATGTGAATTTTTTAAATAAGATTGTGTTCTTAATGTAAAAAAGTTTATTTGTATTCAGTGAAATGCCTAATAAAGTCCTGGTACCAATTATCTTTATTTTTTATTTTAATATTTATCAGTGCTTCATTATAAGCTCAAAAATGGATCTCTTAAATAGGGCATGACTCAGAGCATCAAAAACTGTAATTCTTTTTTAACAATATGAATCATCATATTAGGGTTTCCACCATAAAAATATATATGTATATTATCTACCAATAAAGTCAATGCTGTGAGTCCTTCAATTATATAAAAGTTAGGTATCTGATGTCTAATACACTTCACTTCTGATATTATGAAGAAGGCCCATATCAATGTAGCAGTATTATAGTAACATAGCATATTAATATAAAACACAATTTCTTTTCTTTTTTTTTTTTTTTTGTTAAAAGCTTCGGGTGAAGGAAATCTATCTACTTTTATTGAGCCTGCATGGTACCTAATACATGAGACATTATTTCAGAAGTGGAATTGCCTTTGTATTTCACCAAGTAAACCCTACCTGCTGGGTTTAAATCATGCTTAAAACAAACTTTAAGCATTGTAATATTATTATAAAAATAGTCAAGCAAATAAATATGGTCCAAGATTATCTTTGGGGCTAAGCATGGACATAAATCCCCCCAAAGACTCTACTAAATCCCCCCAAAGATTCATGACACTAGAGGATTTCTATTTATAAAGCTGTAATGATTGCTGCATTCAAGAAGTAGTGTATGTCTACAAATAATAATCCACATAACTATATCTGTGTGTCTTTAACATAATATTGCTACAGCTTCATCAGAGCTCTTATTCATTTATTTTGTCATCCAACAAACATTTGCCTACTTTGTGGCAGCTTCCCCGCTAAGCACTATAAAACATTTCTAAAAAGTTTCCTAGGAAAATGGACAAAGTACAACTTTGGTAGTCTCTCACTTGAGCTAACAAGTGGCACTATTTTGTCTCTAAGCAAAGCATTCATTCTCAATGACATTTTCAAAGTAATATCCCCAGATAATAAAATGGCTTGAGCACAGTTATTCCTGAAAGCCTGAGAAGAAAGGGACAACTTCTAAAATAAGTATAATTGGAAATAGGTTGGTCATGACCACAGGCAATGAAGAGTAGACTCTTGTTCTCTCCCTGACACAAACTTTGCCACAATGTACAGGGCACTGTGTGCAAGCTGGTGGCCACTTCCTATCTGTAGCTTTAAAACAGAAAAAGCAGAGCTCTATCCCTTTTCCTTTCTCCCCTCACCTCCAGACTTCAGAAGAAACTGCCTTTGCACCACAGGAGAGGCTGATAGCACCACTGAGATGTTAACAAGTAGACTTCTGCATCTCAGGTAAGCTGACCCCATAAATAAAAGAGGTATCTCCTCCATATAAGGTAAAAATAATGGTGCTTCCTACATCAAAGGGGTAAAAACATCATCTGGAATTGAAGGAGATAATTCTTTTCAGGTGGAAAAAAATACTGTAGGACAATAAGAGGTTTCATCATTGGCTCTCGACATGTGGTTCAATGTATGTTCTTAGAGATAAGCCATAATAATGGCTGCACTGGAATTAAGTAGCAAGAAGTAAATCTAAATGTGATGGGCATTGATACCATATTCACTCTTCAGTCCTGTGCATAGAACTATTCCTGGAAACATCTGGATCTGTGAGGCAAAGGTGAACCACATTAAACTCTAACAAGTGTGCCTTAGTGCCACAGTGACAGGGAGAGGAAGGTGTTTGAGAACACCAATGCTGGCAGCTCCCGAAGCACCTCTTGGTAGAACCCTTATACTCTATTCGCACTTACTTCTTCACAGGAATATGTAAGCTTGACCTCCTGGGGTTATACTGAGAAACAAGAGAAAATCTTTTGCCTCAACACAACTACCCAGTTGTTATTAAATTGTGTTCTTTCACTTTAGAAAAAAAAAATGTGCCTGTAGACTGGTTTCTACATTGTATGGGGATAAGGCAGAACATTTTAATTTAGAACCAATAATCCTTTTCTCTTAGGACTATAAGAATATTAGCCTTTGATTTAAGCATTGAAGGTAAAATATTCTTGTATTCCTAGCGCATAGCAGGTATTAAAACATGTTTGGAAACAATGAAATCAAAGTGCGGCTGATTGTGACCCAATCAAACTGTGGACAGTTGCTTGATAAGGGTCACATACATGCTAAATATTGATAGGTGGTAATGAGGGCTCAAAAAACCATAAGGCAGTATCCCTACCTGTTGTATTCTTTGGAGAAATACTGAGAAAGTCAGGAGACTTTAGGGGAAAATGCACTGCATGGTGTTCTCTGTAAGAGTAAAAGACCCGTCTCTTAGGCTCTAAAGTCAACTCTCAATCTTGTTGAAGAATATTCAACCATGGGAACTTGGCTTATCTATTCTAAAAAGAGTGAAAAAGAGTTGGGAAGGAGGTTACATTTTGAGCTTCAACAAAATGTCCCGTTAAATTTTCCCAAAATCCCTATTAAATTTTTTATTCGCTCCTAGATACATGTGGGGTTGCATAAACTGTTAACTAAAATTCCACAGATTCTTGCTGCCACAGAAGACCGTTGCTCACATACCCTTTTGGAAGACTACCTCTTACCCCATGCTTTTCTGAGTGCCCAGAAGATACTAGGTAGTTGCAAAAACAATTTCCGTTTTTGCCATTATTTCCTGTTTGATTCATATTAAACTCCACTACTTCTGGCTACTGCCTGTGCTTCTTTCTCATCTTGATGCCCACTGCAGTCTCTGGTCTCTGCCAGACCCAGCGATCTGCCCAGTTAGCACTGCTTATCCACAGCTGGGCATCCTACAAAGGTGGAGTCTTCTGGGACTAAAGGGGTGACCGGCCTATGGCCAACTAAAGCTAGGTGAGGAAACGCTTCTCCTCCCGTTATGTTACATTCTAACAGAGGGGCTCAGATATAGGGCTCTTACATTCTAATAATTACCCGAGATCAGAGGAGTGGAAGTTTCTTTCTTTCTTTCTTTTTATTTATTTATTTTTTTTTTTTTGAGACAAGAGTCTCCATCTGTTCCTTAAGCTGGAGTGCAGTGCAGTGCAGTGGTGCAACCATAGCTTACTGCAGCCTCAAGCTCCTGGGCTCAAGTGATCCTCCCACCTCAGCCAACCTAGTAGCTGGGACCGTAGGCATGCGCCACCATTCCCAGCTAATTTTTAAAAATTTTTGGTAGGGACAGGGTCTCACTATGTTGCCCAGGCTGGTCTTGAACTCCTGGTCCCAAGTGATCCTCCTGCCTCACCTTTCCCAAGTGCTGGGATTGCAGGCATATCATTTTTAGATCTGGTTCTCTCTCTCTCCCTCCCTCTTTTCCACTACCTATCCCCCTCCCCCTCTCCCTCTCTCTCATCTATGGCCTGGAGACAGAAATGAATTCCAGTGACAACCACTGTACTATTCTCAAAATTGCCACTCCCCTTTGAGGACCAGAGCTTTCTTCTTGGTCAAATTTATCTTCCTGGCTTCTCATTCTCTCAAGACATTAACCTAGTTGATTTCTTAATTTTTATAAAAATAGGGCTCTGAGAGACCCACCCTCCCAGCTCTGTTATTTAGAATCATTCTAGAACCCCACGTGTGTGTGGTCTAAAAGAACCAGCAGCTCCTGCTAGCAGCCATCTCCACACAGACAGGCAAGTGATAAAATTGAGTAGGGGGCTTTGTGTTTGGGTTCCAAGTTTTCCCTTAGTAGAATTCTTCCTTCCCCTGTCCACCCCAAACAAAACTTATTCTCTCCCTCACACACACACACAAAATGATGAGTTCATTTACAATGAAGTATTTAATGTGGCTTAAAATAGCAGTTTTTCAATTTTTTTTTACTATACAGGAGTGTTTACAGAAAAATGAAATCACAAAGCAATATATTACAGGATGGCTGTCATAGGGAAAGGCCAGTGGCTTTGTGTCCCCTTTCCCTAGCTCTCCTGAGAGGCTCTATGGAAACTCCTAGGACTGTCCAGAGCAGCACTTCTCAAACGTTTTCCTAATAGTTTCAACCTAGAAACATAATGAGTTTCACTGATCTGATTTGGGCCTAAAGGCAATTGCCCAAACAAGCACTGGGTATGAGAATAGAATGGACTGATTGGCTGGGCCTTTGCCAGCCCCATCCATATGAGTGAACTGCAAATGAGGAAGAGGGGGCTTACAAGAAAAACCTAAGTTCTGCTACTACAAGATGTTAGAAGGTGCTCTAGTCAGGCACAAATAGCAGATGTCATCTACATAAGTTTCCCAATACCTCTGAAACCATGCCATGTAGGTGGGCATTGCATTTATTTACGCATTAGGGTGGCCTTGATTGTTTTGACTTCAGTTCTGAATCCCAGAGGAGATTAAAAAGTAAAAACTAACATTAAGTCTAATTTTAACTCTTACTTTTTGATTTTTTTCTTTTGCTTTTTAATTTTAAATTATGTCAAACTTACAGAGAAGTTGCAAAAATATTAGAGAAAACATCCATATATATTTTCCTCGGAGTCACTTTTTAGTTAATATTTTTTCAATGTTAACTTATCATCTGGAAAACAGTGTGCTTTTAAATGATTATTCACATTCCAGAAAGAAATTTTTAATTAAGAGGTCAGAATTGAAAAGTTTAAAAACCTATATCCCCACAGTCATTCATATAATAAAGTAGGTCTTCATTCAAAATTCACATTATACTAAAGCACCACAGAGAATATAAAAAGAAACCCAATGGTTTATATAAAAAGAGGGGAAAAGAAAGTTTCAATGATGTATAATATGTGAGAAGGTATTAGGTGGGCTGCTTAGTCTGAATAAGATGCAGGCTAGAATTCTCACTGTGGAGGAAGTAACAGACAATTCTTCTGAGACAACTTTCAGAAGAAGGTGCCAATATGGTCAAATTAATGGTTCAACAATGGGGGAAAATTACAGCCTTGGTAGCACCAAATTATTTCCTCCCCAATCAATACAAGTTGCAGGAGATCCCAATGTCATCAGCTCAGTTCTTGGGGTCTGTATTAGTCCGTTTTCACACTGCTGATAAAGACATACCTCAGATTGGGTAATCTATACAGAAAAAGAGGTTTAACGGACTCAGTTCCATGTGGCTGGGGAGGCCTCACAATCATGGCGGAAGGTGAAAGGCATGTCTCACCTGGCAGCAGACAAAAGAAGAGAGCTTGTGCAGGGAGACTCCCATTTTTAAAACCGTCAGGTCTCATGGGACTTATTCACTATCATGAGAACAGTATGGGAAAGACCTGCCCCCATGATTAAATTACCTCAACCGGGTTCCTCCCACAACACGTGGGAATTGTGGAAGTTACAATGCAAGATGAATTTGTAATTCATTCACAGCCAAACCATGTCAGGGTCACTATTGACCTGATGAGTTACAAGAGAATTGTAACTTATTCACAGCCAAACCATATCAGGGTCACTATTAAAATAGTTGGCAGAACCACATCTACCTGATACCTGAGATAAGGTATATCTAAATTGGGAAAGTGGATGAAATATAGTGTGGGGTGTGTGTGTGTGTGTGTGTGTGTGTGTGTGTGTGTGTGTGTTAATATTTAGGTGCTCCATAGGATTTTCTGCAGGGTTTTATCTTAAAAGATATTTTTTAAATCTAATTCAGATGCCCCCATCTAATAAGGCCTTCCACAAGGCCACATTCCCAAATTCTGGTCACTATTTCAGCAGTTACAATTTCTTATGGAGCTATAAGAAAAAGACCTTCTTAATCAAAAGCACATAATATAAAAATAAGTTTTTAAACTAATACTGAAAATATCAAAATATGATCAGCAGCCCTATGAGCACAAGAATGTTTTTGTCTTATTTACCTGTGAATCCCCAATACTTCGTATGGTAATTGCACATTAGTTCCCCAAGGCTTCCATAACAAATTGGATGGTTTAAAGAACAAAAACGTATTCTCTCACTGTCCTGAAGACTAAAAGTCTGAAATCAAAGTGTCAAAAGTATTGGTTATTTCTGGAGGCTCAAAGGAAAAAAAAACATCCCATGCTTCTCCTCCAGGTTTTGGTGGTTGTTGGCAATTCTCAGCATCCCTTGGCTTGTCAAGGCATTACTCCAATCTCTGCTGCCATCATTACATCATCCCCTTGGTGTTTATCTCTGGGTCCTCTCCTTTTCTTATAAGGGCACCAGTCACTGGATGTAGGGCCCACCCTAATGCAGTATGACTTCATCTTAACTAATTACATCTGTAAAAATCCTACAGTCCTCTCTTATTCACCATTTCACTTTCTGAGGTTTCAGTTACCCACAGTCAACTGTGGTCTGGAAATATTACATGGAAAATTCCAGAAATAAATAATTCATATGTTTTGAATTTCCTGCCATTCTGAGTAGCATAAGGAATCTCACTCTGTCCCAATCTGATCGGTCATCAGATCGACTTTCTCGGCATCGCAGTGCTTATGTTCAAGTTATTTCTTGTTTTATTTAAAAATGGCCCCAAAGCACAAGGGTAGGGATGCTGATGATTCATATATGCCAATGAGAAGCCATAAAGTGCTTCCTTTAAGCAAAAAGGCGAAAATTCTTAAGAAAAATAAGTTGTATGATTAGGTTGCTAAGATCTATGGCAAGAATGCATCTCCTATCCATGAAATTATAAAGAAGGAAAAATAAATTTGTGTGTAGTATGTACAGTGTTCAGCACTATTCCTGCTTTCAGGCATCCACTGGGCGTCTTGGAATATATCTCCCATGGGTAAGGGGAAACTACTGTATTTCCTTACCAGGTTTACATTCTGAGATTCAGGGTATGCAAGGATTTGGAGGGATACTGTTCAGACCACTAAAAATTGGTATATATCCTAAAGAAATGCTGAAATATTCACCATGTGTTACAAAATAATATATATATCATCCATCTTTCTTTTGATAGATCCTTCTACAATTCAGTAGGTTAGTTGTTCAGTGAACTTAAATCAAAATAGCATGAAATAGAATTTAAATTATTAGTATATAAAAATTCATTTGAAATATTTTTTCTTATAATGCTGAAAATATAAAAAGAAATACAAGTCCTGGACTTCAGAAACATTCTCACATTTTTAAGTAACTTTAAAAAATAATGGTTTGGTATACTCTGCTCAAATAGTCTATTTTTTCTACAACTTCTCTTCATTGCATTTTTCTGTAGACCTCTTCTCAGGTAGAACGATTACATGATCAGTAATCCTTCTTTAAATAAGTTTTATAATTTTTCAAAACATTGCACTTCAAGAGATATAACAGAATGAACCCTGTGTTAACAAATTTAAAAGTGACATTTAAACAGAACATGTTTGCTCTCTCATTGTCTCATATAGCACCAGAGAGACTCTGGTGTTTCTGTTAGAAACAAACAGGAGACAGAAACCACACTAAGTTGAAAAGATAAAGTTTAATATGTAATTATTAACTGTAACAGAGGATTGAAGAAATGGAATATTGGCTACTGTTGGGAACAGGCCCCCCAAAATCTGGCCTTAAACTGGCCCCAAAACTGGCCATAAACAAAATCTCTGCAGCACTGCGACATGTTCATGATGGCCATGACGCCCACGCTGAAAGGTTGTGGGTTTACTGGAATGACGGCAAGGAACACCTGGCCCACTCAGGGCAGAAAACCGCTTAAAGGCGTTCTTAAGCCACAAGCAATAGCATGAGTGATCTGTGCCTTAAGGACATGCTCCTGCTGCAGAAAACTAGCCAAACCCCTCCCTTTATTTCAGCCCATCCCTTTATTTCCCATAAGGAATACTTTTAGTTAATCTATAATCTATGGAAACAATGCTTATTACTGGCTTGCTGTTAATAAATACTTGGGTAAATCTCTGTTTGAGGCTCTCAGCTCTGAAAGCTGTGAGAACCCTGATTTCCCACTCCACACCTCTATATTTCTGTGTGTGTGTGTCTTTAATTCCTCTAGCGCTGCTGCGTTAGGGTCTCCCTGACCGAGCTGGTCTCAGAAGGCTACCATGAAGTAAGGAGAACTATAAGGAATATAAGAATAGCAGAAATAAGGAGCAATACCCACTCTTAGGGCTTAAGTAGAGCATCCAAGTAAGAACTTCCCAAAGCGTTGAGATTCATACTTCACTGGGGAGGGCAAAACAATGGCTCACTGGATGTCAGAAAAGGTGCTGAGATGCTGTGCCATTGGAACCTGATGGCAGTCTGCTCTCTGAAGAAAACCATCCAGAGGGAGAGGTAATGTCTCAGAATTTGCTGCAATGTTGCACAAGAGGGTTCAGGGAAAACTGCGCACAGAGATGTGCCCCTTCACGGGTGCCTTGCTGAAAAAACCATCTAAGGGGCTCCATGGGGCAGCTGTTGGTCAGTGAGTGCTCCTGGGCACTGTGTACTGCAGGAGCTGGGCACTGCAGGAGCTCGGCATTGAGAAGCCCAGTACTAGAGAAACCATGCTGCAGGATCCTGGCAGGCGGAACAAACTGGGACCAGGAAGAAAATGAAGCTTTCTTCCTCTAAACTCCCTCCAAGTCCTCCACTGGTAAAGCCTAACATTGAGCCAGATAACAAAGAAAACCTATTTAAAGTCTATATTATCACAAAGCAGGCACTAAAATATGAATTTGGAGCTGAGACAATAAACTGATACTTGGCACATCTGGTTAACCAATTTTCTTACTTTGTAAACTGAGTTCAATCATGTATTGCTTAATGAGGTATTCTAGACTGCTAGGACACTAACTTTTGTGGAGACAAGAGAGTTTCTCTAAATTATACAAGTGCTAAGGGAACACCAAAATACTGGAGGCTAAATACGTCACCTGATACGTTCTATTTGTATAACACTTAAACATAGTGACCTTCAATGCTTAGCCTGTTACAATGCTTTTTATGTTTATTATGAATAAAATTGAAACCATCATTACATAGAATTATTATTTCTATTTTAAAAGTCTTATTAATATTATATCTAAATTATTCTTTCTTACTTCATGCTTTTCCTACCATTTATTTTTACATTGCTGTTTTCTGACAAACATTAACAGTAGAGGACGTAAACTCCAGGCAGAGTTTATCAAATATCTTTTATGTATTTGTGCTTTCCTTATATTTTCTAATTTATTTATCAAAAATTTACACTTTAAGCTTGAATATTATCATCTCTATGTTACAAATAAGGAAATGAAGACTTAGACAAGTTCAATAACTTGACCAAGTCCATATAAGCTAATAAATCATTGAATCAGGATGCAGGCATGTCTAGATCAATGACTCATCAGTACTCTATAATGGCCCCTGAAGAAAATAATGTCAATGATTAGAAGAAAACTATAAAATAGCTGTGCCATCGCTACTATTTGCTTTCCTTCCCTTCCCTTCCCTTCATTTATAATTGCAGAGGACATCATTACTTCTGGCAGCATTAGAATAGCTAAGGAAGATCAATAATGACTATTTTTAAAAACATATATCATAATTTATGATTCTTAAGTAAGCTTATGGGATCTAATTTTACTCATTTTTTTCATTTCACCTTCTTGTTTCCACATTCCCTTTTTCTCAGAAAGTGATGTTAATAAGCCTTCTCCTATCACTGTCTAACTCACAGGGACCCACTGTTAACATCCAAGAGAGGGCAGAACAAAGAATAAGTTTGTTGCCAACCCTTGTGGTTATTTCCATAGAGACTTAATAAACTGATCAATAAAAGGCAATTTAGAGAAATAAAGAAGCTGTGTAAACAAATGTCTTGTTGATCAGTGAACATTTATGTATCTTCTCATTCAATAATTTGCTTTAGAATCCACCTAAGAAATACTGCACCCTATCTTTTAATGCTTAGGATATTTGATTATTTGACAAAAGAAACACATAATCTATGCATTGATTAACATGTTTCATGTATCTAATTCAAAGCTTATCACAAAAGCTCACCACCTCAGTTTCAATAATTTCTATAAATAATCCAATAACAAAGTACTTACTGAATGTATTTATTTATGTGATAGGCTGGGGATACAACTATGAATAAGGCACACCAAACTCACAGCTCTCCTGCAGCTTAAAGTTTAGTGAAGGAGACTGGCAATAAACAAAATAAAAAAGTAGATTTATGGCATTTTAGAAAGTGATATGGGAAAAATAAAGCAGTGAAAGGGGATAGGGTACTACAATTTTAAAAGGGAAGGTGAGAAAACATCTCACTGAGAAGATGGCATTGGAGAAAAGAACACCTTTGTTCAAAGCTAAAGTGAGCCATACCAACACCTGGAGAGGAACACTCCAGCAAGAGTTTATCCAGCATCTCTTATATATCTCTGAGATCCCAATGTGTCTTGTTCCTGCTCTGTGTGGGCTCTGATTGATTTCACTTCTTTTATTCTGCCCCAGGGCTTCCCATTGATAGTACTATAGACTCGTGAGCACTTAAACCCACACATGTGCAAGTTGGAAGGGCATGGAAGTGCAAGTTGGAAGTTTATCCACGTGGATAAACTTCAACCAATGCAAGAGAAGATCATCTGGATGAGCTCTTCTTCCTTTGTGTTCCCCAGGAACACTCAAGGTTGCTCAAGAGTGTATGCCAGTGAACTGAGCAGCTAACTGCAGTAACTGGAAGCAGGCTCAATAATGTGTCCTTGCCCTGGTTCTTCCTCCTTCCCTGCATCACTCTTCTTGCCCTTCTCACCTGTGCCCTGGGATTGAACTCCCTGAAAACATCACATAAGCTCTATGCCTCCATTTCTGGGTAGCACATGCTGAGGCACAAATTGGAAAAGAAGTGCAAAATCCTCAGATGGATATGTGCTTGGCATGCTAAAGAACAGCAAGAAGGCCACTGTAGTAAGATCAAATGGAGCAAGGGGGATGATATAATAGAATTTTGTCCAGAGGTAATGGAGGACCCATCATGTAGGGCCTTATAGACCTTAACAGAACTTTGTCTTTGGTTCTATTTGAGATGAGAAGCTGTTGACATCATCTGCATTATGATTTAACAGGATGACTCTGGGCACTGTGTTAACAAGAGACTGAAGGGGACAAGAGTAGAAACGGATAACCAGTTTGGAGTCTACTGTAGCAATTCTGGTAACAGATGATGACGTCGGCCAGTAACAGCAGAAGTGAAAAGATATGGTAGATTATGGGTATATTGTGAGGGTAAATCTATTTGAACTTTTTTATGGTGTGAGAAGGAAAGAAGAAGCATGGACGACTCTAAGGAAAACTTGATTTGATACGAGCTAAAAGGGGGAAGAAAAGTAAAAAGCAGGTAAAGTTCAGAGACCCGTTCTAGACATGATAAATTAAATGTACCCATGAAACTCCAAGGGCAGATGTCAAGAGAGCAGTTGCATGTATGTGTCTGGATTTCACGAGAAAGATCCAGATTGATAATCATTAATGAGTTATTAGGACTTAAAACCAAGAGATTCAATAAGATTACCAAGGAAAGGAGTGTAACTAGAGAAAAGAAGAAGATCATTTACTGAGCCGAGGAAGACTCCAATATTAAAACGAGGGAGGTAGAGTGGAATCAGTAAAGACTAAGGAATGGTCAATAAGGAGGATGAAAACCAGGAGAGAGTGGTGTCTTGAAAGCCCAGTGAAAAAAGCACTTCAAAAAAAAAGGAAATGTGTGATTTATCAGGTTGAATGCTGCTGAAAGGACAAATAAAATGAGGATTGAGAATTTGACCTTTGGATTTAGTAACTTGAAGTCATTGTTGACAAGAGCACCTTTACTAAAATAATAGAAACAAAGACACAATTTGAGTGGGTTTAAAAGAGAATGAGAAAGGAGGAACTAGAAGTGACTATATGCCATATTTTTTAGGGGTTTTGTGGTAGAGGAGAGCAAAGAAATGGAGTGATAGGCTACAGGGAAAAATAGGGTAAAGAGAGGGTTTATTTGAGATTATTAAAATAATAGCATATAAGTAGATGAATGAAAATAATTCAACTGGAGAAAAAAATTGATGATGCAAGAGAGGAGCATTTCTGGGGTAATATTCCTGAGAATGTGAGAAGGCTGGAATCTGATAAACAATTGAAGAGGTTGTCCTTACTAGGAACACGGACACCTCATCTACAGCAAGAGGAAAGTGAGTATAAGGGTGAGGATGCCAGTTGGCGGATAGATGTGGTGTGGGAACTTGTGGACCTCTTCTGATTGCCACAGTTCGCTCAGTGAAATTGAAAGCAAATTTATCAGCTGAGAGAGGATGAGTGAATTGTTGTTGAAGGTAAGCAGAGGGCGAAAAGGGTATTAGTCATCTATCATCCTTTTCGTTTTCTAGTTTTCATTCATTCTAAGATACCTACCCCCATCTCATCTACCCCAATTACCAATGCTGAATGGTAACCAGAGTAGGAGAATTCAGGGAGTGATATCACAATGAATAGAACCTGGTTATGCAAATGACTGCCCAGTCAATTCCACTATGTCCCATGGGGCCCTCGGGATGGGGCTAAAACTAGGCTCTGTTCCTATCACTTAAAAGCTTTGTAGAAGATGGGCACAGTGGCCCATGCCTGTAATACTGAAAGTCTGAGGCAGGCGGGTCACTTGACCCCAGGAGTTTCAGACCAGCCTGGGCAACATAGCAAGACCCCATCTCAGAAAAAAATCTTTGGGACCAGCCTATCCATCTTTTTGTCCAATCCCAGCAGCTCAATAGACACCAGATCAGGTCTACGGGTGAGGGGTAGGATGGAGCCTCTTTTGTTGCTTGGAATGTCTGCTTCAGAAAAAGCTGAACCAGTTTACTCTGGTAGGCATCCAGGAATTCCAGACACTGTGATGATGGAGGATGCACCCAAAGTCATCTTCCTTCCCTCCAAGCATCTACCAGATAAGCATGAGTTAAAATATACATGCCCTAGGAAATTCGAAGAATTGAAAAAATATTGCTTGCTTTCTTCCCCTGTCCTCTGCCCTCTATTTTTCATTATATTCTTTCCCAGATACATAATCAGACACTCCTTTGCATATGCAAGAAAAAGGCCTAAATTGGGAACTACACTTTACCTTCTGTTGTGAAAAAAGTAAATCATAGTATTTAGAGTGCCTTCCCTGTATAAAGTATATAAATTTTATACACGCATTATTTCATTTAATAGTCACAAAAACTTTACCAAAATTGGATACTAAGTAAAGTTCTAGTGTCCAATTTTGGTAAAGTTTTTGCGACTGTTAAATGAAATAATGCACATATAAAATTTATATACTTTATACAGGGAAGGCATTCTAAATACTATGATTTAGTATGACTGTTTACTAATTATTTTGTATAATTGTATACTAAGTATCCAATTTTATAAATAAAGAAACTGAGTTTTTGGGATTTTAAATTATCTATTCAAGTTTACATGAGCAAAAGATGGCTTTAAATTTGACTACAGATCCCATGATCTTTGTACTAGATGCCATTATAATTGCCCATCTTTCTCTCAGCCATTTATCTCCCTCCCACTATATTAAATCAATAAGATTCTAGATGACCTTAGTTCACCTAAGCTTACAATATTCAACTAGAAATTGATCAACTGTGGCCATATAGCATATTAAAGAAGGATTCTAAAGTTTTCAGTCAGTCGAAACAGACTCTTCATCAGTAAAAATAGAGAAATAGTATATTTTACTAGTTACTAATATGTTTAAAGAAGATTTAAATTTCCCTAAGTTATAGAATTCTGGAGAATCTGTAACCCAATATTCAAGTAGAAAAGTAATTTCTTTAATTTCCAATACCTTAGAAATTAAAGAAGGTTACCAAGGGCCCCACAGACCAGAAAAACCAGGTAAATGAGTTTAGGTAAAGAAAAAATAAAAGTAAAAAATCAAGGGATGGTGTGTGGAATGAGAAACTGACATTTATCAAGCTTTCTGGTTATTTTGAACATGTTATTTATTTCAACCTTGATAACCATGCAACAAAAGGAGCAAGGCCTCCTAAAGGATAACAATGTTCTCAGCATTACAAAATCTCTAAGTAGAATTTAAACCCAGGACTGCCTGACGCCAAAGCTCATGATCTTTGCACTAAATATAGAAGTTATAAGAAAGAAAAAAAGTTATTCTATTTTTTCAAGACTCCTGAAATACTTACCAATAGCAAAATGGTTACAATAAATGTATTTAAGCCAAAAACACAAAGTGGCCTGAAACAGGTCAGACCATATGAAGTCTGTACCACCCTGTTTCTGCAACTGCTCTCAGCCATCTTTATTGATTTGATTTCATTGCTCTGCATTTTCCATTGACAGCTGCTTAGTGGTGGCTTTCAGTGATTAGCTAAAACATGTGTCTGCACAATAACATACAAACATAGTTACTGCAGCACCTAAACAAAAGGGCAAGGTACGACTTTTCAATGATATGCCAACCTCAGCAATTAACACAAGTTCAGAATCACAATATCTCTTCCTATTTTGAGAAAACCTTGATAGAACCTACTGTTTTCCTATATATGCTGTTTTCAAGTGTGAAGAGCTTTCACCAAGGCAAGCAAAAGGAAAGCAATTTTACCAAAAAGAATAACCTGTAATATGTTTTACCCATTATTGATGGCAGCAGTGGCCCATCCGGAGTGGCTGCTGCAAAGATGCCAGCTGCAGCTGGGTAGGTGCAGCTGGGGCTGCACATTCCATGGAGCTAGTGGGAGCCTTGCCCCTTACTGAGTTGGGGGATGGGAGCCCCACACTCCTGGGAGCAACTGCAGCACCCAGCTGAGGCTCTGCATGGGGGCATTCTTGCCTTCTTGGGGGCTCAGCAAATGCCCCTGTCCCCCACAGGCTCAGAAGTACCTGCTCCCACTTCCTGGCCTCTCCCTCCTCCCAGCACCTGCTCCTGGGTGGAACAAAGTTGTGGCCAAGCCCAGGCGTTGTCACTACCCTACTAGGTGTGTACACACTCCCAGTGGCACTGACAGGCCAGCCCCCTGTCACCTTGGCTCCCTCCAGACTTTGGGTGCTGATGAGCATGGGAGGGAGACTGAGCAGGGGTGAGGGTGGCTCAGCAAGAGCCCACAGGCACCCCTGAGCCACGAACAGCGTGGGCGCTGTGACATTGTGATGATGTTGATGGCAGCAGGAGGCAGACAGGCTTCTCAGCAGAAAGAGACGGGTCCCAGGTGAAATTCCACTTTCAATGCAGGGATGGCCCAAAGCCTAGAAGCCAGGCTGCCAGTTCCAGGTAGAGTCCCTGGTCCAGAGAGCTACCCACTACGGGCCTCCTCTTCACTGAGAACCGGACACTCATCAGGATGACCTGCCTGCAGAAAGGAGCTACCCACTCTGGGTCTCCTGAGAGCTGTTCTGTCATCCAGTGAAGCTCCTCTCCACCTTGCTCACCCTCCAGTTGTCTGTGTACCTCATTTTTCCTAGATGCAGGACAAGACCTCGGGACCTGCCAAATGGTGGGACTGAAAGAGCTCTAACACAAACAGGGCTGAACCCCGCCCCCCACTCCACCTCACCATGTTGCAGGCAACAAGATGGAAAGTAGAGCTGCAGCCCTCTGGGGAGCCCAGACCTAGGGGCTCCCCAAGCCAGGGCTGTGACACTTTCTTTGACTCTGTGGTTCCTGACATATGCAAGCTTCCAGGATCCACCACATTCCCCTCATCCAGACACACGTGCCCAGAGCAGAAGCCATGTGTGGTACATCTGGTCCAGCCACAGCCTTGCACAGAGCCAGCACCTGTGCCAGCACCTGGCTGTGTGCAGTGGCCAGAACCCATGCTCACTCGCCCAGAGACCCCTTGCATCTCTGTACCTGGCTGGCCCTTGGCAGGTGTGGGATCCAAGCCAGTAGCACGAGCTGAGTACAGCCTACCAGGCTGAGTGGGTGGAATGAGCCCAGCAGGCACAAGCAATACTCAGGCATAAGGCACTGCCAGCCACAGAGGTTTCTGCCTGGCAAAGCAACTCCCCAAGTATCCTGTGACAGTATCATCAACTTGGCCATCGAGATGTTAATCTTTCACCCAAGCCTAAATTAAAAATTCAGAGTCTCAACTAATAGCTGAACCCTCACAGAAAAGAGACATTCATTCACTCATTCATTCATTCAGTGAATTAGTATTTTAATTGAACACCACTATTTGTCAGGTACTCTCCTATATTCTATAGATACAGAGGTGAGCAATATGTAAACATACTTGTCCTCTTGGAAGAAACTTGCATGATAGCAAGAAAGCTAAAAGAAATTATTACACAATTACATAATTACAAATGTGATAAAATATATATGTGAAAGTTATGAGTTGTAGGTGAATGCACATACAAAAGAAGTACCTAACTTAATCTAGGGGTCGTAGTAGGTTCTAGAAGAAGTGGTGCTTTAATTGAGCTCCAGAGAATATGTAGGTACTGGCCAGGTGAAGAGGGAGGAAGATTCAGGAAGAGCATGGGGAGCAGCCTAAGTAGAGGCATGAAATGCTTATATATCAGGAACAGTTTCAGTGAGTCTCATGAAAACAGAGGCTGGAGGAGGCTGAGATGGAACTGAAGAGGTTATGCCAAGTCATGTGGACTATGAGAAGCATTTTGGACTTTATTTTAAAGGCAATCAGATGCCATTAAAGGATTTTAAGTAAGAGAGGGAAGTAATCATATTTGTTTGTTAAAAGATTTCCTAGGATGCTATGTGCAGAATAAATTGGAGGAAGCAAATAAAAGGACTTTGCAAGAATTCAGGAGAGAGACAATGATGGTTTGGATTAGAATAATGACAATGGGGGTGAAGAAAAATGGATGAGTTTGAAAACACAGGATTTAATGCTAGACTGAATATGGGGGGTGGTCACGAAGAAAAAGGATTTAAAGGTATTCTCAAGTTTCTAATTAGAAAAAAATCAAGAAATTGTTACGTTAAATATAAAAATGGAAGACATTCCAGAATGCACACATTTAGAAAGATGGATCATTGGTTCACATTTTGAACATAATGAGTTTTAGATACTTGTGTGATGGGATAGTCTTGAGTAGGCAGCTGCGTGAACTGGCTGAACACTCAAATTGAAGAACAACATGAAAATCTCCAGATCTATTTAGAAACAGAGTCTGGATTGAAACAAAGCTATCTCTCAACTACTAAATGTTGAATTAAATAATGACTGCAGGACACAAACATGACCAAAGGAGGTATCATTACACATCTCTATAGTGACAAATATTCTCCTCCACCTGGGCCTCCAGGTTAACTGGCATAATAAACTTTAATCCTCCATCATCTAAGTGCCTTCCTAAGAAATGATAAAGGCTAAAATTTTAAGTTTGAAAGGAAATATTGATAAGTGAAAATATTATAATATAGGTAAAACAGAAACCAGAAGATAATATCAAAAAAGATAGTTCATCAAATGTAAATTCTGAACACTGACCAAGGTAGTATACACGTTAATTAAAAATAATACCTGCAGCACATCATGCTTGTGAGTAATCAAAGGCAATAATGCATAGATGACATACACTTAATTATTGAACAGTACAAGTAAAAAAATCAAGATATGCTCAAATGTATGGTGTAGGTTATTTGTTCAATCAACAAACACTTTGTTGAGGAACCATCATTTGACAGACTCTGTTGTGTGCTGGGGATATAAAGATATACAACTTGATTTTCATTATGGAAAGTCAAGTTTTAGGGAAGAAAACAGATGAACATGAAGCTGTTACAAAGCACGTGTGCAAGAGATAAATATGCATTTTCATGGGAACATATACATTGAATCAATTAAATTGGTTGGAGGTGATGACATTTAAGTTTGATATTCAATGATTAATGTGTCAAATAGAGAATAGTGGAAGTGTTTTCAAGATATGACACAGCATGGCACAATGATGAAAGAATGAAAGATTGTGGTGGGCTATGTGGCTGATATACAGGTGTATGGTAGGAATTGGTGGAAGGAGAGTCTGGAACGGTGGGTTGGGGTTTTGTGTATTGTGCCATGGGTTTTATTCTGCATGTAATGGGAGAGCACCTAATTCATTTCCAAGAAGGTGGTAAATCATGTTCCAGTATGAGGCCGAGGTTTGGATACTGGTGAAGCAGAGTGGTCATCTGAGCATTCATAAGACTAGTAGAAACCATGTTTAAAAGAGAACACAACTGCCCAACATTAAGATAGCTAAATCTGTCAAGGGTGAGGGGTAAAAGGGAAGAGTATCACAAGGCAAGTGGTTGCAGGAATGATTGGATAACAGAAGCAAGGGGAGAATAAAAATCAACAATTCTAAGGCCTAAAAGACCAAAGATTTGTTTAGTTGACCTCTGGCTAGGATATGGATGAGTCGGCCTGGTTAAAAGACATAGAGGTAGGGGATCTCTCACACAGCGAGACATTGACAGTTGTCAAGCCAGGGACTAACATAATCAGATTGGTATTTTAGAAAGATTACAGCCAAGCATGGTGGCTCGCGCCTGTAATCCCAGGATTGTGGGAGGCCGAGGCAAGTGGATCACTTGAGGTCAGGAGTTCGAGACCAGCCTGGCCAACATGGTGAAACCCCATCTCCACTCAAAATAAAAATATCAGCCAGGTGTGGTGGTACATGCCTGTAATTTCAGCTACTCGGGAGGCTGGCACAGTAGAATCACTTGAAACCGGGAGGTGGAGGTTGCAGTCGGCCCAGGTTGTGCCACTCCACTCCAGCCTGGGTGACAGCGAGACTCCGTCTCAAAAAAAAGAAAAATTGTAACTAAGGTATGTTGAAAGATGGTGTGAACAGGAGTCAGGCAGGCATTCTTTTGGGAAAGTGCAATTAAGAGAGAGCTGATGACAGTTTCAGCTAGATCAATGACCAAGAACTGGAGTAGTCTGATGAGGAAGGGGAAAGATAATATGTCAGAGTGGTCAGGCAAGACTTGTTAGGGTCATTTGCAGAATCAAATTTAGCTTGATAGTGAGGAATGGGGAAGAGACTTCATACTGGAGGAAGGGCAGCAGGACGTTTTACAGAGTAACAGATTTGGCAGACTCACGAGCCTGACTCTGTCTGGCATTTTTATATTCATATCTGGTTCCTGGTGTAAGCTCCATATCCTGGAAAGATTTTGCAAGAGGACCTCAGCACTACATTGGTCACTATTAAGAGTCTAATGGCTTTCTGCATCAGTCACCTCTAGAAAAGCCCGTGGTGGAAGCTAATATAGTAAAAGTTAGTCTGTGGGCTTCAGATTACATAGGATTCTACTGAGAAATTTCCAAGGGTCCTCATAAATCCATTCCTAACATATCCACAGAATATGAATCATTCTCAAAGGTGGCTAAACTTTGACACAGAATTATGCACTATGGTGTAGTGAAAAGAGCTTGAACTTTGACCATATATTTGCTAAATGATTGATGAAAATTACCTTGCAATAGGAAAAGATGGCTGTTTGTCAAAAGGAAAAAATGGTATGGCTTAAGTATCTGCAGACTGAGCTGCACTAGCTTCAACCAAGACTTTCTGCAGACTGGTCACTGCTTTTTAATGTTTCCGTTGACGTCAGATAGTGTCTAGTGAAACCAGCTATTTTTATATATCAATTGTAAATGCAGCAGCTATCTCTCCTCTGAATTAGATCACAGAGCAGCAATGAAATGCATGCCTCAGTCATAAGGTAGATGAACAGGCACTTCTAGATTATATTAGAGAGAATATGAGTTCTCCTCACTCTGCCCTAGAGCAATGGTTGCAGTTGTCAATTGTACAAATCATTAGGTGCTTTTTCTTGCAGTGTTTGTAAGAAAGGAATAAAAGGAATATTTTGCTTTGTTGATCCAAGAGTAAGTGCAAGAAATCTGGGCACAGTACACGAAGCAAGCCAAACTTTGAGAGAGCAGCAGAATCGTCACTGCTAGACAAGGACAGAAATGAACATAAAATCATTGATGCCCATTTCCCAATCTTAATGCTGATTCCTTTGATGAAAAGGAAAGTGGATGACCAGATTCAAGGACAGGAGATCATCTGAGCACTCAGAGGCACCTTCTGTGACTTTTGAGGCTGTAGTTGCTGAAGAATTTCTCCAACTGGTTATGTTCTGATGCAAATGCTCCCAAAAATGCCTGCTAATGTTACCAGATAGGAATCCCTAACCAGTAAACCTTATGTATAAGCACACAGCAGCGTAAGAACTATTACACAGAATCTCCATAGTGGCGTTGAACATATTTTCATGTGCCTTCATATTTTGATAAGAAACAAAGCCAACAAATAGTCAACAAATATCACATGATATACGTTTAAGAAAAGTCTCTTAACCATGATGAGAAAGGTCATATAGTGTATTTTTAGATCCACTATATAAAATCCCCCTTCATAAATCCCCCTATATAAAATCAGGTTTTGGCCGGGCGCGGTGGCTCACGCCTGTAATCCCAGCACTTTGGGAGTCCGAGGCGGGCGGATCACGAGGTCAGGAGATCGAGACCATCCTGGCTAATACAGTGAAACCCCGTCTCTACTAAAAAATACAAAAAATTAGCCGGGCGTGGTGGCGGGCGCCTGTAGTCCCAGCTACGCGGGAGGCTGAGGCAGGAGAATGGCGTGAACCCGGGAGGCGGAGCTTGCAGTGAGCCGAGATCGCGCCACTGCACTCCAGCCTGGGCGACAGAGCGAGACTCCGTCTCAAAAAAAATAAATAAATAAAAAATAAAAAAAAAAATCAGGTTTTTTGTATGTACAATTTTGTTTTTTGCAGAAGGTAGAAACTCACTTTTTTGGAGAAATTGGGGATGAGAGGAGGAGGAATAAACATTCAAATTCAAAACCATCAAGTTTTTGTGACTCGATGTTGTTTTCCCAGAGTACATACATTTCAATAAGACCCTTTGCTTGCTGGGCTATATGATTGCACTTTATCAATTCTGAACTTTAAATTGCAGACGATAATATCAGCTCCCAAATGTTAGACATCATGATGAATTGGCTTTTCAACTTGTCAAGCCATTCCCTTTTCTTGCTTCCAAAATGTCAAATGCAAAGGTTCCTGATAACAAAGCTGTGCAAAGCATGTTTTGTTGTTGTTGTTGTTGTTGTTTTAGCAATCATAATAATGGAAATTCTTTCAGAGTTTGTTTTATACGTAACAGCTGTGTTTTTATTGATATTCTAATTGTGCAGATTGCGTCACCTTTTAAGTAAATTAATTAAATCGAACCCCCCCATACAGCACATTTGAAATGATTGATTTTATCACCCCTCTAATGCTAAAATGTATGTTTAAAAAAATGTTAAGTGCTTAATTAATTTCTTTTTTTAAATTTGCTTTTTATTCCAGATACAGATATTTTGCCCTTTTGGAAACTGAAGATAAAACAGAAAAAGAAAAGAATTTTAAGATATGCTAATCTAGCAAAACTAACATAAGAATGGCCACTGTGAATTTCATGAAATTTTGCCACAGAGCAATACTAAAAACTGAATGATTATGCCTTTTTCCATATTTTAATTAAAACTGAAATGAAAATACTCACTGTTGGAAAGTAAAGAAATTAAGCCATAGATGGTTTGATGGCTTGGTTGATTATTTAGAAACGTATTCATTTAGTCATTCATCCATCACATATTTACAGAGTATCTACCATATTCTAATCACTAGACTAAGTAGAAAATAGAAGGATAAATAAAGCTCAGTTTCTGGCCTTGAGGAGTTGGAATTTAAGGAGAAAACAGGCTATATCATAACCAGAGATAAAAAGAACTCAATAGGTCAAAGACGTTTACTTCTTCTTTCTAGGTATAACTTTGAAATTGAATTCCTGAAGTCCTGAAAATGAATATTGCATAATAAATCTTGGAAAACCTATCTAAACTATAACGTGACAGAGCTCTAAAGGACAGTCCTCCTTTGTTTAGGTTACCTTGCCATTCAGATGGTACTCCCTTAATAAGTTATACCTCCTCTATTTTAATGTATGTCTAGTAACACCAGGCAGGGCACAATACCCTAATATATTCCATAATACAAATAAATAGGGACATCTAATAGTCACCCTCATTCAAACTATTGTATGTATTGCTCCATTTTCAGCAGATTATTTTTCTGTTTTCTTTTTATCTCTCAAGAAAATGAGTTGGCATTCTGGCCAGTTCTAATGTTCTGGAGCTTCTCTCTTATTCAAAGCATGTAACTCTCAAAAAGCTTTCCTCCATATTGGCAAACGAAGAGAATAAATATAGTCATATTATACATGCATAAAACATCTTTGGAAGGATACACAAAAAAACTGATAATATCAGTTGCCTCCAAGATTGGGATTGGGTGGTTTAAGAGGCAGTGATTATAGGAGCACTTTTATTGTACATCCTTGTAAGTCTCGAAAACATTTGAAAATATGCATTGATTACCATTTAAACACACACACACACACACACACACACACACACACACACACACACACACACTTCAAAATCAGAAACATCTCAGGCCCACTAAACAATAGATTCCCATTTAGTTTCAAGCTCCTTCACAGATCTAGCTCTCCCTTACACCAAAGGTCCTGAAATTCTCAGTTATTTTCTCTCTTTAGTCAAGCCAGTAGTCTCTCCCTCATGCTATTTCATTCTACTGCACCATCTTTCTTAACGTGTCAAATGCCTATAATCTCTAGCTTTCCATTTGCCCCACCCCTACCCAACTCCCTCTCTCCTTATGCCCAAGGTAGTTCAAATGCTCTGGAAATCTGCCTTTTGTTAAGCAAATCAGGGAAGCGCTATTTTTGAGAACTGCTTGTGATACATAAACAATGACTTCTCCTACCCCGTAATATTGCCCCTGCCCTCCATATAGAAATCAATTGCCTTTATAGAATAAATCGAAATCCAAGTGGATATATGAAAGACATATGAAAGTTGATCTATCCTTATCTGGCTCTCTCTGCACTGACCTGTGATCTCAGGTGAGGCCACACCTGTGAGCCTCTCAGGTGCAAGGATGAGTTAAAAACACGTATCTTCAGGGTGAAAGTGGTCAGCCTCTCTCATCTATCCCGAAGATTTCAGTAAGGAAGGATGCTTTCTTCTTGCTAGTTAAGACTTATTGAGGCTACATAATTTATTACCTATCCCAGACAACCAGTGAGTAACCTAAGAAAGTATTTTTTCCCCTTTCTTACATTAAAAAAAAAGTAGCTACTTTTTCTGTCTTGAGTTCCTTTTATAGAGAATCTGACTACCTTCGCCTAATTGAGACCAGGGACTTGACTATTACATCTAAAATGACATTTTAGATGAAATATTAGTCACATATATAAGGAAAGAAGTGTCTTTCTTTTAAATGATACTCTATTTTGAGTGAGTGCCAGAGATAGTGAATCTAGAATATGGGGCAAAATCTATTGTAATAATCTTCAGAAAAGAGAAAATATCACTGCTTAATAGGACTTATGACTGTGCCACCCTTATAGATTTCATTCTAAAAGAAAATGAATCCATGTTTTGCTTTCCTTGTAAAGAGCACTGGGAAGTGCCTTTTATCATAGTTTAGTCTGCTGTTAGGAAATTAGAGATAATATAACTGTATCACTAACCTGGGTCTGGCATATTTAAGTTTTAAACCTCTTAACAGGACATACAGTAGGGAGTTTACATATAATGTCTTGAACCAGTATTTTAAATTGTGTATTGTGTATTTTATGTCTTGTTTTCCACATATACTACATGCTCCTTGAGGAAGGGAGCCAAATCTAATTTAATCTACAACATCTGTCTTGGTGTCCAACATGTAACAAATTTTCAAGAAATGGTGGTTAAATAACTTGAGAAACTATAGGGAGGTAACAAAACACAGCCTGGAGGAGAAACATTTGGACCCATTAGAATAAGCCATTTTCAATTAAGGAATAATATTGTACAAGGAAAATCAATTGAGTGCAAAAAATAGACAGTTTGCTTTATTTACAGAGGAAAATATTCAATCTACCTACTTTTAAAAGTGAAATTGGTCATTTATTGTATATGTGTAATAAATTCTAAGGAAAAGGAAAGTACTATAGTTCTTAAATCATAACTTAAAGCAAGGGATCTAAAGAGGCAGAAGAATAATAAATGTAGAAGAGGGAGAAAAAGAAGGCAGGTTAAGAGAGGAAGTTAATGAAGAGAGTAAGAGATGAGGTTTGCAAGGCAGAAGTGAAGATACAGAGGCGAAGACATTTTCAAGATGTTGGCTGGTTGTAACTTTTTATTGTTCATTTGGGTTGTGAAGCTCAAAATAAATTATCATTAGTCAGATCAGCTTAGTCAGATATTAGACACTTTAAAAGATAGTTATCACCTTTCCCTCTCGCTACATTAGTTAATTGACTATGGTCAGTGCTCACCTGGTTGATTCTTAAATGGCTAGCTGCTGCATTTTCAAAACTGATTACCGTAACAGAGAACTTGCTAGTTCAGTGTTCCTACAAAATCACCTCAAGAACTGACACGTCCTGAGAACCAGCCGACCACGACTCCTGACTTAGGCTCAGTCCCCAAATCCAAATTCTGGAGGTCTCTGTATTCAAATTAAAACTACTCTGCACCAGAAGAATAAACAGACTCAACATTTCTCTCAATGAGAAAAGCAGTATCGATTGAAGATTGTTTAGTAACAATACCTAACACTTATTAAATAACTACCGTGCACCACTTATTTGCAGGCACTGTGATTTGTCTTTCACATTCATAATCTAATTTCAGCCTCCTAAGGGCTTTCATTTTCACTGCTAAAATCCTAAAAGCAGCCATAGATCAAAGGTAGTTCAATGTAGGAATGACATCAACAAAATCTGGCTGCCTGTGATAACAACAAAGGTTTGATTGACTCACAGTTCAGCATGGCTGGGGAGGACTCATAAAACTTACAATCACGGTGGAAGGGGAAGCGAACACGTCCTTCATCACAGGCGGCAGCAAGAAGTGCCGAACGAGGTGGATGTGGGGAAGCCCCTTATAAAAACATCAGATCTCGTGAGAACTCACGATCAGAAGAACAGCAGCACTGGGGTAACTGCCCTCATGATCCAATTACTTCCCACAGGGTCCCTCTCACGACACGTGGGGATTTTATGGAAACTACAAAATGAGATGTGGATGGGGACACAGCCAAACCATATAAGAAGGGATTAGCAAAAGCAGAAATGAGAATAAAGCTGCCAAGAAAATGTCTCCAATGGCGTGGTGGCTAAAGGACATTTTATCCAAAATATGTCTACTGTTTAAAATTGTCCGTGTACATGTGATGTACTTTTCTACTCTGATATATTTCAGGAAAGTCCTTGACCCACAAATTACCTTGTATGGGAGTTTTCTGGTTTTGTTATAGATTTTCTTTTGATTTGCATTTTTATGTGTATGGAAAATAAGAAAAATATCCAGGTCTTACCTCAGCCTCCACACAGTATGCAAGAGGAACAACATGAGCAAGTTAATCTATAAAAACAGACAACTTGGGCCAGGCGTGGTGGCTCACCCCTGTAATCCTAGCACTTTGGGAGGCCAAGGAGGGCAGATCACCTGAGGTCGGGAGTTCGAGACCAGCCTGACCAACATGGAGCAACCCTGTCTCTACTAAAAATTAGCCAGGCGTAGTGGCACATGCCTGTAATCCCAGCTACTTGGGAGGCTGAGGCAGGAGAATCGCTTGAACCCAGGAGGCGGAGATTGCAGTGAGCTGAGATCACACCATTGCACTCCAGCCTGGGCGACAAGACTGAAACTCTGTCTCAAAAAAAAAAAAAAAAAAAATACAACAACAAAAAAAGCAATTTGTACAAGCACGTGTTCAGAACCAGAGGTGACCATAAGAATCTGAGTCCCTCTGAAGCTCATGGTAATCTTGGAAAGGGCTCTGGTCTTCCACAGTCCAGACAATGGGGCTCAAATCAATCTTCATTAGACCTAAAGGGTTAGGGGGAACTCCTGACATCTCAATTACCTATTTGCTTTGGACAAAGCACTTTCTCCACAATTAAATTATTACAGAAACCACGGGTAAAAGTTTTGTGTAGCTATTGCCTGTTAGAAGGCCAAAAGGATATAAGACTATGCATCAATTACATCTCATGGGTAAGAACTGGATTTATGTTTTCCTTATTAGAACTTCATGTTTTAAAAGCTGGTTGGTCCCTAGGGAAGTGAACTAGAGCCAACATGTTAAATATGTAATTATTTCTCTGGAGCTTCAGCATTTACTTCTCCTGGAGAAATGCCCAAGACCTGAGCTAAGTAAAATAGTACAGATGCACCAATATTTTGTCGCCACAGGACTCTGTTCTCTTGCCTCTGGTAACGCATTTCTATAAATACCATATTTGAATTTTCTGTAAAACTATCATTAAAGACATCATCCATTTTGTTATTCCCTGTCTGTGACAGTGACTATCAGTTGCTTATGAAGTATTTTTACTGTTACACATTACTATCCAGAAAAAGACTACTTTTCCCAGCCAAGCCTATACCCTTACATGATGTGGCCACATGAATAAATTCTAACTAATAAAATAGAAGCATAAGTGTTGCATACAACTCCTGGAAAATTTTCTTACATGGAAAGGGACAAATAACTTTTGGAGTTTCCTTCTTCTTGCTGACCACCTGAAACTCAGATGTGATGGTCAGAGTTCAGCAGCCATCTTGGACTGCTGGATACTGTGAGGATGAAAGCCACAAATCTTGAAGACGATGGATCCCAAAATAGGAGCCTGGGTCTGTGATGACACCATGAAGACTCCTGAGGCACACTGGGATTCCCTATATCTGACCTTCTTTTACATGAAATAAATAGCTGCTACTTTGTTTAAATCATTTTTATTTGGGGTTTTCCTGTTATATGCAGGAAATTTAACATCTCTCTGTCTCTTATATAAGGGTATATAAGTTTCTTATAAGATTTAATAGTAGGAAAGAGAATGTTTTCCCTAATAGATTTATTTCATATCTCACTGCCTTTGGTTTTTTGGACTTGTCTATGATGAAGATCAGAATTAAATATAGTGGTTGGCTGCATTAATGACGCTTGCCCTAGTCTGCTGCTATAGTGATTTTCATCTCTTACCTCTACTTCCAGCCTGACTCACTTCCACATCTCCTGACAGCTTACTTTCACTTGAGTAATCCAGTTACATATTTTATAAGCTTCCTGAAAAGTGTTTTTAAAAAATATCATCACAGGATTTTGTATGATCTACTGGTTAGATGACCTATTGCATTTCAGAAAAAAAAAATTATACAGGAAGAGGGAACAGTGACTTAAATCACTGATATTTAAATTCTAAAACAATTTGATTTCCCCCAGCTGAAAAATATATTCTCTCTGCCTACCAAATAAATCAAAGTCCAACGAGATCTATCCACATTTACAAAAACAATTCAGACTATAAATAAATATAGTTCTTCTGCTATTGCTTCCTTTGTATACACAGAACTTAGGAACCGAGACTTGGCTATTTACAGGTACTAAATTAATTGGTGTTGAATAATAAATTTCTATCATAAAAACTACTAAGGGGCTGAGCTGGATCCAAATTGAGTCTGTGTGCATCCAAGGGCTCTGTTCTCTGTCCTGTACTGACTCATATTCACAGAAAATAATTATTTGTAAGGTAAGGTCTCAAAAAAAGGGGGACAATCTGCTAACAGTCACCGTCTACTTTACTTTTCAAAGATTTTTTTAAGAGAAAGGGCAGATAACAGAAAATAAACCTATACACATTCCATAGGTGTGCCCCTGTGTCTGGTCTGAGATTCTGGCATCTTGAAGCCATTGACTTCACAGCCACACCCCTTCTCTCCTCCCTTTTCTCCTCTTGCTTCCTCTGAGATGCTGTAGAAACATCTCAGATCCACAGGGACTTGCTACAGGTAAAAATACAAGGGAGAGAAGTGTGGAGTGATTTTCACCACATTATACAAGTAAATGCAGGAAACAGAAATTTCATTTTCGCTGGAATATAGGTATGACTGACCTCTTTTGTGGGTAATGTTGTGCTCACAGACTATGGTTTTGTTAACCTGCCATCAATAGGAGGATAACGTTTTATTTCCTTCGGGCAAGCTCCTACTTAAACATGAAAATTTTCTTAAGCAGATTATTTGGAAAAGATAACTCAATAACAGCAACATTTGGGCCTATTTTTTTCCTAAGAAATATCCTGAAATAACCTTTTAAGAACCTAGACTGAAAGCTCAACTTCCCCAGACACAGGTTCCTGTTTCCAGAATTGTATTGGTCCTCCTCTGTCCCCTCCTCTGCCAGCAAGTGCATTAGGGTAGTGATGTCATATTTGTATTCATCATTATCCCCACTGTTGCCTTTTCGAGGGCAGGGAGGGTAGCACAGTGAAAGGAATACATATAATGGGATTCACTAAAGGCTGAAATGAGACAAGTTTCTAATCTAAGTTTTTGCCAGTTTCCTGTTCTTCACAGTATGAGAAACTTGCTCATACTTACAATCTATTCTCTTACTTGAAGATTTACAACACCCTTCTCTAGTCTCTCCAGGTCACTCATGTGTGTTTAATTGTGTTATTCTTTCCTAGCTTGATGTGGTTCTTGGTCTCCCGTGCTGCTTTCCTTCCTTTGAGTGACTGACAAACTAACTCACTCTTTCATTGACAAACTAAAAGCAATTCCAACAGCAATGAAAACAGGTCATGCAAATTAAAATGTCACATAAGATTCAGGAGGCGGGCATGAACGGTCATCTCCCACAAGACCTGGTCTCATCACTGAATGCTCAGGACCTAAAAACTGACTCTACAATGAACTTGACTTCCTGTTCCATGGCAAGTGTAAGGCATGAGTTTTTGTTAATCATTCTTATTAAGAAAGATTAATCTAATCTGTCTAATTGGTTCCTACAAGAATTCAACACAATAAAATATAATAAATAGAAAAAAAAACACTGGGCACATATTTCTTCAAACTCCAGAGAGTATTTCAAGATTGCAGGTAGAGTATTCTGCATAGCCCGTGGAGCATACTAGGTTCTCAACTTTAGGTGGAGTCACTTTCTATATGATAATGGAATTGTTACATTTAGTCATTACAGTAAATAAAGAAGTATTGATGATAAAAAAAAGTTATTTTATTTAACCAAGCTTGAAAAGTGGTTTTGATAGCATCTTAAAATCAGGTGGGATAAAAAAAAGTTATAATATGGAAGGGCCAGGCTGAGGAGTAAGTTAAATTCAGTTCTAAATTGAATAAGGCACAGCTAGGTAGATATCTATTTTTAAGAAACTTTATCTGATAACAATTTATCTATATTATACTATTCGGACATTCAAGGTACTGAGGTAGAAACTGTGGAAATGGTGAGGCATAAGATCTAGATTCTACTCTAAAAAATCTTGAGTTATAAGCTACTTTAAAAAAAACAATAAACTAGCAGTATAAGACAAAATATAAAAAGCAAACTTGCGGGAAGAGTCACAGAGCTCTTTATTGGTCAGAAGCAGAAAAGATTTCTTCTCATAGCAAAAACCTACAAATTACCTAGGAAGTTTAAATAATTCTACCGAACTTAAGCTAAAGTTTCTAGGAGTCCATCTATCCTCTGCCTCGTGTTTCAGTTCCTACTTCCATCCTCAAACCCAATCTTACTCCCTTGCCCCTCTTGCTGCACAAACCATATCTCCTCTTCCAATTTTACCATCCAGAAGTTAGTGGATAACAGAGTAAACAAAATCCTATCTGAGACTAAATTTGCAGCCTAGTATAGAAGGTGTGTGTCACAGAATCTGAGACAGCACATGGAGATTAGCATATGGGAAGTTCATTAGGGAGTGTCCCCACGACCGATACCTGTGGGAAGGGAGAAGGAAGCACTATTGGACAGAGGGAGAACGTGGGCTGTGGCGTGTTCAAATGGAGACCCCAGCCAACCACGTGGGAAGCTCCACATTTAACGGATAATCTTTAAGAGTTGCCTCAATCTGGGTCAAGAGGCCCAGGCTGTTACATGCTCAAGGCAACCTAGTCAGTAGAGCAACCTGACCTGAGAAAAGGAAGTAACCTTGGGGGTGGTTAGCTCTCTTCAGCCAAGCAATCATGAAATATAACAGAGAGCACTCCATAACCAGGGGAATAAATTTTTCAATGCTGGAAGGAAGATCGGTGTGGCAATAGCCAGCTTCCACCTCAGTTACACATTTTTTCCATTTAAGTTTTCCAAAGTCAGCTGGCATTTTTAAAGTTGTCCTATCTCACTGTATGTACATACTCAATATGTCTCCTGATTAATATTATACTAGTCAATTGTAAGTTAAGAAAATTACTGTAACTTTGTAGATGATAAAACCTGAAAGCATCAAATTAGTCATTATGTTCACACATCTTTTTTTAAACAAAGTAGCTCTCTCTTCCCTCTTGCCCAGCTGTTCTCAAGTAATTTGCAGTTCACAAAAGGTTAATGGAGATAAAAGAAAAAAACAATGCATAGATGTCTCTCTGATTTCCTTTATTGTGTTCCTCTGGGAAGTGTTATAGAAATCGCTCCTTAGCTTTGCCTGGGTTTGTTGAGGAAGTTGATAGTAATGGAAACAAAAAAGTGTGTGCAAACAAAAAGCAATCCTATTCTTCTCGTCAAAGAAAGTGATTGGAGGTGCTATGTGAAGATGCCATCAGAAGTTGGACTTCTGGAAAATGGTTTCACAGATCACTTAAGTGGACCACATAAGCAACCATTTGTTTCACAGAACTTGCAGAAATATGATAGTAGCTGGCTGAGTTTCTCACTTAATAACTTTATTCATTCACCAGCAAACTTCTGCATACCCAGTAAGAATCTTGGAGATAAAGCAGTAAACATAACTGATTCAACTCCTGCTTTCTTGGAGAGTGCAGAAGAGTGAGGGTAAATAAACATTTTAAAGAAGAAAACACAATAAATTGCAAAGTGTCACAGAAGAATAAGCAGGGCTTCTAATATGAACTAAGGAATCCTTATAGGTTTCTAATATGAACCAGTATGAACTAAGGAATTCTTGTAGGTTTCCAAAAGGAAGTGATGTTTAAGTTAAAACCCCAAAAATGAATAGTATTTAGACTTTCAAATGGGTCAGGGAAACAGATCTAAGTAAAGGGGACAACATGAGCAGAGGTGCAGAGAAAAAAATGTCATGCTTGAGAAAACAATCAAAAGAACATTGTATGTTAAAGAAAAATAGTAAGAGGGGAGGAATTGAAGGTCAAGAAAGGGGATAGAAGGACCAAATCATGGAGGACACTATAAATCATATTCGAGAGCATGGACTTTATTGTGATGGCACAGAAAACTCATTGAAAGAGTTAAAGCAGAGAAATAAATAATTTAATTTTATAAAAATGACTTTGGTGGCAATATAAAGAGTAGATTGAGGGGGAGCAAGACTTTGGGCAGTAACCAGGAAAAGAGGGAAGGGATGATGGACTTTACTAGGATAGCAGAAATGGACATGGAGTAATGGTTATATTTAAGAGATATTTAGCAACTAGAATCATCAGACCTTAATGACTAATTCAATGATGAAGGGAAACGTAGGAGTCAGGGAGCACTCCTGGGTCTCTGATTTGGGCAGTTTGAAACAGATTGTTGCCATTTACTGTGTCCAAAAAGGCTGGAAGGAGAAAAGAATCAGGATGCTGAAGAGTTCACTTTTGCACATTTGAGGTTGACATACCTTTGAGCCACTGGCGGATAAAAATTCAGTAGCAACTGGACTTTGCTTTGGGGGCTCCCGGGGCTACAGATGCACATTAAAGTCATATGAAAGAACAAGATTGCCCAGGGAAAGTTTGAAGACCAAAAGGATTGGAGATTTAGGACAGAGCCACGAGGAAAATCCATGTTTCAGGGTTGAGTAGTGAAAAAAAGTCACAGATGCATCTGAGAAAGAGCATAAAAGAGGGAGAAAGAAAACAAGGTGAAGTTGTCTAGCAGAGATTGTTCACTGAGCACCAATGTGCTTACTTTTCTTTCTAGGCGGTATTTCCCAGCCTCCCAGGCAGTTAGGTATTGCTATACGATTGAATCCTAACTAATGGAATGAGAGCAATAGTGATAAACGCCACTCTCAAAGCTGATAAGTAAGATCTTCCCATAACAATTTCTCTCTTCTCCATCTAGTCAGTTCACGTCAGCCTCCAAAAGAAGCCAGAAAACTTCCCCATCCCCTGGGGAAAAACACTATTGGACTTAACATGAGTGAGAAATTAACTTTAATTATGTTAAGCCACCAAGTGCAGCCACCTTCACGTACACAATGTTAAATCACAGAAACCAACAGAAGAGACTGTTTCAAAAAGGAGTATTCAGCAATGTCAAAAGTCTGCTTAGAAGTCAAACAACTACTGAAAAGGGTCTCTTACACTTAGCATGGTCCTGTATGTATCAATATTTAATTTGGAGGTTTCCTCTTCTGCAACTAAAGATTTTAGGATAAACCTAAACATTTCTACAATCTTGATGTAGTGATTGTTTTAAGGCTCTTTCTGCAGTCATAAATCAATTTGACTATCCTGACAAACTTTGGGTATAGGCTGTTTACAATATTATTTTTCAGTCAAACAAGACCTCTGAGATTGGTGCACAATTGGATTTTGATTTGTTGACTTGGTCCTCAGTCTTCAACTGACTAAGTAGATTATTTGACTCTCTTAATTTGTATTAAGAAACAAAGCCTGTCTAATCAGAAAAAAACTTGGGATCTATAGTAACTAATCAATCAATGGCTTTTTTTCCCTGGCTGCAACAACTATACCTATTGTAAATTCTCTGGATTTTCTAAATCAGTGATTTAAACCCAAATTTTACATACACAAAATTTTAGTGTGTGTAAAAGCCATAAGAACCTTGTAAAAAATGTTGAGGTAGGCCGAGCCTCATGCCTGTAATCCCAGGCGTGAGGATTACTTTGGGAGGCCGAGGCAGGCAGATCACAAGGTCAGGAGATCAAGACCATCCTGGCTAACACGGTGAAACCCCAGCTCTACTAAAAATACAAAAAATTAGCTGGGCATGGTGGCATGCGCCTGTAGTCCCAGCTACTTGGGAGGCTGAGGCAAGAGAATTGCTTGAACTCGGGAGGCGGAAGGCAGAAGTTGCAGTGAGCCGAGATCACACTACTGCATTCCAGCCTGGGTGACAGAGTGAGACTCCATTTAAAAAAAAAAAAAAAAAAAAAAAAACAGTTCAGATCTAGACCCCCACATCCAAATGTTGTAGTTTAGTAAATAGGACTGTGGTTTAAGAATTTATGTTTTTTAACAAGCACTTCAGGTGATTCTGATAGACATAATTCTCAGCCTACATTTTGCTAAACACTAATCTGTAACTACTGGGATGCCTTAAAGTCCAAATTTGTTCTCAAAAGAAGAGTGTAGCTAACCCTCAGGTTCTTGGCAGTATAACTAACACTCAGGTACTTGGCACCAAATGGAAAATTTAAAAATAAATCAAAAAAGCATTTTGTTACAAAGAATGGAAGGGGGAATTGTAAAATACAATGTCATACTTTTCTTTCTTTATAAATTTACATGCATTATTTTTATACATTCTCATTTCATTATGAAATGTCAAATAAAATGGTAATTCAATGATGGAATTTTCTCTTTCCAGAGTCCCAGAATACAATCAGAGTGATATGGTAAACTCTTGTCATTCTTTGTTGCGTTATGAACTCATTATGGAAACAAGAATGGTTTTCAATAATCTTCAGATTCACAGAAAGGCAGCTGAGGATAATACGACCTACCACATTCTGCTTGCTGGTGTCTGAAGCTTGTACCATAGACAGCTCACACACAATGCTTATTTACCATTAAAATTTTATTTACTCACATTAAATCAATTTCTGAAAGAATTTCTTTATAAGCAGCAATTTCTCATGTAAAGAAGTAATCAAGTGAGCCTTTTAGAAGCTTATATACCAGAGATTTATAGGGTCTCCATATTCCATGTCTGGCCTGACTTTGTGCTTAGCCAATCTCAGTAGGTAATCTAACTTAGGAGTTAAAAAGGAAGGAAGAAAGGGAGGGAGGAAAGGGAGATGCAGTTAATAAACTCTAAGTTACCATAACAACCAGTTTTAGAGATATGAATTTGTGCAATCACTGTAGTTCATCACACATAGCATTACTTCATATGGAATATCTACTGACAACTTGATGAAAAGTTTGAAAAGAGGAATATGTGCCTCACTGAGTTAAAAACAAAATGGCTTGTGCATTTAAACACATGTGGCAAAGCTTAAAAACCAGTTTTCGTCAAATGAGGTTGTATGCTACCTTCTACATAGCCTCATTCTAATGAAACCTTATTTCCCAGCAAACTCACCATTTAAGAGAGCCTTCCCATGGGCATAACTTAAAGAATAGGACCTCCTCCTCCTACCCATCCAGATTCACATTCTTTTAAAACATTCATCCTTTTGCTGTTCATTTATTCTCTCTTGCCTTATTTTGTCCATGTGTAAAAAAGAAGACAGTAATAGAACCAACCTCATTAAATTGTTCTGAGGATTAAATAGGTTAATGTATATAAAATATTTTGAAAAACGTCTGGCATTTAGTAAGGGTTAAGCAAATGTTTAAGAAAAATTCTCGGCACAGGTGTTTCTACCATATCACTATATATACATGCATCCTCACATTTTTCAAAATCATACATTAAACATAATAGGGTTCATGGAGAAAAACAGTGTTAGAAACAGATCCCTCAAAACCTACAGCACTTTTTGGCCAGGGCACTAACAAAAGCAGTAACAATCCTAAAGCGAACACTAGCAGAGTTAAATCTCCACTTGCCTTTGCCCTAGAACCTGAATCAGTTTACCCTCCGGTGTCTAAAGCTTTCTTCTTGGAAATGGAGGGCTTTAAAAACAGTTGCTTTAAAACAAGCCAGTTACATCCAAAATAAAAATATGATTCAGGAATGTATTTTGTTGTTGTTGCCATTTTGTTTTAACACAGGGAAATGTCTTTCCAGGTTCTAATCTTCACTTACGCTACCCTCAGATAGTTTAGCACAGTGGACAGCATAGCAGTTCTTAAGGCCATTAACCAGCTGCTATCTTGGACTAAACAGAAGACATTTTGAGATTTTTCAGCTTTTCTTTTTTAAGATCTGCAAATGTCATTACAGTTTTATTTTATTTAACTGTGAGGAAACTTACCCTTGATCATGTCAAATGATGGACACACTGGGAAAAATCATGTTTGGTTCAATTTGTCTGCCCTGTTGTGCTACATAATTCCCCTGATTACCAATGCATGTGAGTTAATTTTCATTTTAAAATACTTGTTGTAGCAAAGCAGACTGTAGATGTAATTTTTAAAATCCAGAGGATTTCAGAATTGTGGCTTGATAAACAGTATCTTACAGGTTCAATTCCCTCCAAATGGTCTTTTTCAAAAGTGAGTAACTTTTGACTAGCCCAGTTATTAAAGGCTAACAAACCCTGATGAGTTAGAAGTTTGGAATACTGTGTGCACTGGTGCACCCTGGTGGTAAGCAAAGGGCAGTCAGACTCCAGGTACTCGGCTAATACATCAACTAGGGAAAGCAGCTCTGTGGTTTCAAGTGCCATTATATCTCAGCCAGTAATAAACATATAAAACTCAACTCTGATCTTCCTCAGAGGACATTCTTTTGTTGTTGTTGTTTTCCTTCCTTTGGTCATTGCTCATTGCTTGATTTTTTTCCCCCTTCTCTAATTTCTTCTTCTAAACTGTATTGGAAAAGAAGTAAAGATTTCTACTGTTGCTCTAAAGTCAAGAACTGTTTTTCTCAAAGATTTTAGGCCTTGGATCCTTTGAAGGGTGGACGTGATATGACAACAGGCAGTGGGTCTCAAGCAGCTTTTGGACCCCCTTAAAGATACCTGCTGCTCCCATGGATTACTTGTTACACCCTTTCTTCCTGCTCTTCTGTATCACCAGAAAAAAGAGAATCCAAGGACAGCTGTGGATAAGGCATCAACAGCTATCCCATCAACAAGGAAATTCTTGTTATATTTTAGGCATTTGTTCTACTAGATACACCACCATAGCCTACATTAAGCACCCTCCAGAACCATAGTCTGAAGATCCCAAGGGTAAGAAAATCACAATGCAAAACCTAGCTTACTTCACTCCAGCTTTTCACAGCCTCATGCTACACTATTTTCTTTTAAAAAGTGAAGTTTTCTGAGGTCCCGTGTCCAATATTTCAATGTATGAACACTACTTAGACTAAAGTGAGGACTTGCTGAGTTTTATTGGATTGTTTTTGGTTTTTGTTTTTAAATTAGAGATGAAATCTCACTATGTTGCCCAGGCTGGTCTTGAACTCCTGGCCTCAAGCAAGCCATTACACCCAGCCCTTGCTGAGTTTTAAGTAGATTAAGTCAATGGAACATTACCAGCATTAGCTGTGATCATTGATAAAAGAGAAAGCAACACATCTCAGAAGAATGGAGAGCTCAAATCATTCCTCAAAATACAAGGACTTGAGTGGAAGAAAGGGAAAGCCAGCCCATCATAACATAATTAGAGAGAGGTGGCCCATTTGAATGTGCTTTGAATTTCCTCATCCTTGCAGCCATTCCCCATTACCTTAGTCAATAGGAAATCATCAGTATACATTATACTTTATTTGCCTTATTTCATAGACACTCCATGTAGACTCAGAGCTCCTAATGATAGTATCTAGATTCTGACATCAGGTTACCTGAGAAGCACTCTTTCTGAAGTCAGAAGTAACGGTCAGAGCCAATGGATGAAACCAAGTCCCCATCTGGCTGATGTCTCTGCTACCTTTGGCCTGACTGTATAATCTCACACCCTTCTCCCAGATATGATCTTCTTCTCATGGATCTTTTAATGGCTCTGTCTCACTCTAATGTTTACTGTGATCACATGGTCCTTCATTTCTGCCTTTCTCAGCATGTCAGTTCCATTTTCCTATCCACAGACTCAGCAAGTCTATAGCGCTTCTGCTGCCCACTTGCTTGTGGTCCTGGCTTGCCATGACACCAGAACTGACGTCATGCCTACATAACCATTTAATTCAGCATACTATATGACCAGGTACAGTCATTGACCTTATCTAGTAAGACAAATGCCCGAGCAGGAGAAACTGCTCGGTCACATTCAAGCCAAAAGATGAACTAGCTGCAGGCCAGGTCTAATCAGTTGGAGGTGGTGGTGGGCATGCTACCCACTTAGTAGGCCCTCTAGGGAGCACTGGGTAAACATTAATTGACTGTCAGCTCATGGCATGCATTCTTCACTCTTTGCCCTCAGCCCACAACTGTTGTAGCCCATTATTTATCTCTTATTATTCCCCTGCCCTCCTGTCAATTCTTTGCTATATTCCAGTGGAAGTTTTGCCATTTTTGCCTTACTTTTTCATGCTTTTACAGATGTCATTCTCTCTGCCTGAAATGTCTCTATTGTTTTTTTGTCTGCAAAATTTATCTTGCAAGACCCAACTTTACCTTCTGTGGGATAACTTCCCCTACTGTTGTAGGCACTAAGTTCTCATTCACCTTTGCACTTACTTCAATTTTATACTTATTGTACCCTGTGGACACTGTGTATTAATATATTTTTCTTCTGCAATGGAATTCACATTCTTTGATGTACATGACTATCTGTTAGTAATCATACCCTTTTTTTCAGTGCATAGGACTGTATCAGGAATGCAGGCATTCAATAAAGATTTCCTGAAAGAATCCATACATAAGTGAGTTAGGAGTTTAAAATGAAAATGGAAATATTAAATAAAGGATAAGGAAAAGGGGAAGAAAGGCACTGAAACAACTTACATACAACAGTCCTTCTTTCAGGATTCTTTTGGCCAAATAAATGCCTGTACTAAGACAAATTTTTACTGCTTCAATTGGCTTCTCTGTAAAAGGTAGGGCACATTTATGGGGAAAGAAATTGATACTGTAGCTTATGCACCATAAATCACATTACAATTAACTTCGTTTCTATAAAATAAAGAAGCTAGCTATAGCTTTTCTTAATGCTGATATCCTGGACATATTCTTAACATAGCAAAGCTTGAAATTAGCATTATTAAATCTTTCTAACTTGTATTTATTTGGGATAAGAGTAGGGGGTCAGCAAAATTTTACTTACAGAAAATTAGAATTATTTTCTAATTTCCTAATATAGAAAAATAGAAAAGTAAAATTATATACTTGTTCAATAAAGAAGTGTTCCAGTTATTTATTGTTTCATAATAAACTACCCCAAAACTAAGTAATCTAGAACAATAATCTTTTATTATATCTCAATATTTTATCTGACTTTAATTCAAGCGGGACTCAGCTGTATAATTCTTCTGCTCCTTGAGGCATTGACTGTGGTCACTTTGTGATATTTAGCTAGATGAGCTGTTCTGGAGGGTTCGAGACAGCTTTCTTCGCATTCCAAAAGCCAGGGTGGGGGTGGCTGGAAGGTTGAGCTAAGATGGGCCTCTCTCTCTCTCCATATAGTCTAAGTACCTCTTCAGCACTGAAGGTGAACTTTATATATGGTGACTCTGGCCTCCAAGAGACCAAGGTGAAAGCTGTTATACTCCCAAAGGTCAGGACCAGAACTGATATAGTGTCAGTACTCTATTGGTTAAAGCAGTGGCAGGGTGGGATTCAAGGATGTGGCGGAATAAGCTTCATCTCTTGGTGAGGGAATAGCACGTAATACAGGCACAGGAGAAAGAAAGGCAGCCATCTTGGGATGGCTACCACAGAGATATAACTTTATTACTTTTAAGAAGATAAGAGTAATTTGATTCGTGTTTCAATCAATCAATAAATAGTTACTAAATGTTTTTTGTGCGCCTTACTCTCTGCTCGGTTCTATTGGTCCTGCCTTGAAGTCCTCAGAAGGCCTGCTTTTATAAGTAAATGTTATTACCGATGATACGTTTTAGAAAACATCACAATTTAGCCTTAAGAAGAAATCAGCTGCCTCTGCATTGGGTATCAGAAGAGGGAGAAGTTTTATTCTAGCTATGTGTGAAACTTTGAGTAGTTTAGCAGATATTTTCAAGTTTCTGTTTATCTGCAAAATTTACTTAACTTCTTTATTTAGTAAACACTCTATATCTTTACTGGTATAAGCACTGATGATACAAAGAAACATAGACTATTTATGTCCTCAAAAGCTTTCAAGGAAGGGACACATTCACAAATAATCATGATATACAGTGATGTGTGGAACACTGAAGGTTTCTTTCATATCTAAAGTGATGTGACTCTATGAGTTTTAATTAGCTCATAAATAATTCATATTTAAATGAGTGTCTTTGAAGAACTTATTAATATTTTCTTAAGAATTTAAAATAAGCATCTGTACAATTTGTTTATATATTACTTTGACCACATTTTAATCTGTTCTTAAAGAGTCATAAAACTCTGGAACTGAAAGTGACTAGGAAGATAAGATATTCAACCCTTTTTTTTTGTGGACAAGGAATCTGGGACATAAAGAGGCTAAGGGACTTGTTTACTTCACAGGGCAGGCCAGGCCAGCATGTTCTGCATCTCACAGATCTGCCTGCCTATGAAGACATTTTGGTACAGCATCTCTTTGCCCGCTGAGGTGCTAAAACCCAGAGCCTTGTAAGTATTATTGTACTTGGTTTATCTTCTCCAAAATTCCTGTGCTATTTTAATGAAGAGAACATCTTAATCTCTCTCCTTCACAAAGTTTGGAAATTAGGCTGTGACATGTTGACATATACTTCTTTGGCCATGGAGAAAGGTCCCTAATTATATACACGCTAAGCATACCACCACAAATTCTAATTCTATTTGTTCTGTAATTCCTAACTGGAGATTCGCATAGAAAACACAATTGTTCACAAACATAAAAATGTCTTCATTACTCAAACCACAGTATTATCTTTATTTTTTAATGCCCATGACCAACAGGACATGTACTAGAGACATGGTTTCTATGAACCTCTCTTTTCTTTCTCTGAACTTTCAGGGAGAAATACAGATTTCCAAAATATTGGTACTGGGAGGAATCCTTAAATGCCTCTAAATTAATCTCCATGTTTTGCAGATATGGAAGCTGAAGCCAGACGATATATTTTTTTTTTTTTCCTAAGGCTCCATAGATAATGACCAGAGCTTAAATCAGAGTTCAGCTTTTTGGTTCCCAGGTAGTGCCCATGTCTGAATGAAAGAGCTTTGCTAGAGCATCCTAAGAAAACTGTATTCTCATTTTGGATGTATGCAAAAATGAGATTAAAGTCATTCTCTTCCAAAGGGAAGGAATGCTAGTATTTGCCATATATCAGGGAACAGCTTCCAACCCCTCTGTGCCTCTTATTTATAAGGACGATTTATTCTCGAGTGATTCACTTGGTTTACAAAGGTATGCTCTGGATAATAGGTAAACATTCCACTTGTCTTAAAAAAGTAAGACAAAGGGAGTGAGATTTCCATTTTTGCTTCAATAATTTATTGCTGATATCAAAATTGTTTGCTCTAAAAATTCCTTGAGCCATTGTTTTCTGCCCACAGATGATTTCCTCATATTTTTCCAAATTAAGGAATTGTTGATATTATATTTTAATAATAAATATTTGTGCAAACCAGATCCTCCTTTAACTTCGGTCAAGACTAGTGTGGACATGCTGTAAGCCAAAGCAAAAACTAGTGGGAGACAGCCGCAGCAGTTGTGACTACATTTGCACTCAGTGGTTGCATATGTGGTCTTTTTGTTATTTCTCTTTTTTTAGGTGTAAGAGACCATTACATCTTCCTAAGTTTCCTTCTCTTGTTCATTCTTCTTCCTAAACATTTAACTCTTATCTTACCGTGATCTTTCTGACATTTTCTTTCCTGCAAGTATCAGTACAAATCTATTAAAAGACAGAACAACATTTAGGCACCACAAATGTTTACAGGATAAAAACAAATAATCTAAGAGAAGAAGTAAATATTTCACTTTTATTCTCTATGTATTGATGTGATATAGACATAGCTTGACTCTGTGTATTTTGAGTTAGATAGAAAAGATTTTATTATTTAAAACATAGGATCCCAGTGAGTAGAGCTGATCTCTTTTGACCTAATCATGAAGAAAACATCTACACTTTTTAAAAAATATCCTGATTCTGACACTTAGACACAAATGCTCTTGGATGAAACCTGGCCATTGGGGCACAAATCCCTGAAGCTCTCACTCACTCTTGTTGGTGAGATTTGCCAAGATTTCCCTCTGTTACTAATGTAGCCTAAAGTCATATATTTAAGACAGCTTTTAAAAAATTAAGCAAAAAGCTAGCCTAAAGGACATAGGCAAACAGAGGTCAGACTTATCCTTTCGGCAGGCTGAGAAATCTCCATTTGGTTGTGGAAGCAGGCTTAATGAAAAGATAGCCATTAATTAAATAAACCCGACATTGCAGTTTGGCCACAGGAGGCAATATAGGCACCAGCACACTAGCCAACTTTTAGACCTTATTAGGATAGAATTACACATGTTCTAACGACTTGGTTTGGTTGAACCTATGATAGGCACTTCCTGAGAAAGAATTTCAGAGTCTGTGCCCCTGAACCATCAATTTCATCCTGCTTTTTGGCTTTATCTAGGAGCCTGAAGTTTACTGTAACATCTTGGTTGCATCCTACTCTTCCACAGTAACATGAGGAAAGAAAGAACTATCCCAATCTCTAGGTTTTAGGAGATAAATAACATAGAACATTTCTCTTGGCTCTTTCTTTAAATAACTTTTCTTCCTGGCTCCAACTCCAATCCCATCCCCAGTACCTCAATGCCTGCCCAGGGAAGTCAGGACCACGTCACTCTGGGTCCTGTCTTCTGTCCACTACCCTCTTCAAGGTATACATGGATACTATGAAAAGCTTTGAATGCTGTTCTTTTTCTATTATCTCATCCGTAGCACAGCTGTGATATCTCATTGGACTCTGGCCTAATGGTTTTTATGGAGTCAGATAATTATTCACGGGACTTATCTTCATTGAACACATGCTGGGGAGAAAAATAATAGCAGGATACAGGAAACATTATCTGCTTCAGATTCAAAAATTGGCTTCCAACTATTTGATTCTGGTTCATGTTATGAAAGAGGAATAAATAGTTTGCTTTCTGTTGCTATTAATGCTTTTGCTGAACCCTATCCCATAACTTAACAGTCATACATCAGAAAAAGCAGGTATTTCATGCTATTTATGGGTGATGGGAACCATCTATTAATATACTGCATCTGTTGGTCCTTATTGAGACCAATGGCACCTATTTCTGCCATAATATTGAGGGAAGAGAGTACAGTCTATATTTGAGTTAAGTGTTCTGGTTCCAGTGACCTCTATGAAAACATAAGGACGTTACCTAGACGGAGAGACACACACACCAACCTATTGATGCTCCCAAAGAGTACTTTAACAGGTTTTGTTAATATTGGGTAGCCTGAATCTAAAGCCATAAAGAGAAGCAAGATTGTCTGACAGAGGAGGAAACCAGGAAAGATTTCTAAGCAGGTCAGATCTTGTATGTTGTAAAAATAAGGACACTATACACTCAGCAGCTGTCATACATACTCTGAGTACTAAGGCGATGTTTACAGAGAAACAACTGAGAGGTCTAGGAGGCGGGGAACTCTAGGCAAAGTTGAGAGTGATGGTGGTGAGGAGAGATAAGGTAAGACGGGACCAAAAGCAAATCTTGGCTGAAGCTTAACCTTGTCTGACCTTGAATTCTGAGGAAATCAAATGACCTTAGGAAGGAGTAGACACTGTTCAAATAAATTACGTGAAATTTGTATTTATAGTTTTTTAAAAAGTCAAATAATCTTAAAAACAGCAAATATCTTTCACCCAATCTACCTTAAGTTTTGATTCATCCTTCTCACATGGAACAGTGAACTATCTATCAGCCTATAAACTACCTGCACGTGGTCACTTGTTCTATTGGTCACTGCAAAAACTGTAAATGTTGGGGAACAAATTCCATGAGATGGCCATGGCTTATTTCCAAGTTTGGTCACTTTACACCCTTGTAAATGACATCATGTTTCAATTCAATCCCAGAAACAAAGATAAAAAATTACCCAGTCATATACTTATGTTACAGTAGCTTTCTTCCTTAGGTTATAGTGAAGAAAAGATGAAAACACTTTAGCCAAAATAAAAAAATAAAACTAGTTATTTTACCACCTGATCTATGAGTAAAGAATCAAGTACATTGAAAATCCCTCCGTTTGAAGGAATGCTTTTCAGATAGTGGGTAAAACTAATTTGTTTTGCAGCCTTCACCTTGTACTGGATATTCAAACATATTACCTAGTTAATTAAATCTCTTCATAATATGATAATGCTTGTTTGCACACTGACTCCAAACAGCAGTCACGTATGAAGTTTGTCATAACCAAATGGATTACAGAACACAGAAAAGCAAAATTTCTAATAATCTCAATTTTTCTAAATCAAAGAATGCCTCTCCATGTTTTCTAAGAATGGAAACAAAAGGTTGAATTTCACCCCAAAATTGGGAAGTCAGTTACACAAGCCCTATCCATACAGATATACACAGTCTTAAAAATGAGACTTTTAAGATATCTTTTGAGTTATCCCAGAAGACACAAACTTCCTGCTCACTATGCACACCTAGAGGACCTCAAAGAGGAAGAAATAGTGAGATAAAAAGTCCTTTCTGTGGAGGTAGGAAGGAAGAAGCAGCATGTACAATAAAAAGGCACAATGGTTTCAGGTGTTAAATTCCTCCTTGATCCTCATACCACAATACAAATCTGAGCTTTTGCTCCATTTTAAATTACTTCAAGCAGTGCCTACCATCCTGGAGTGTGACTGTAGCCTTTACAAATTGTTTGCTATAATTTGGTCCGTCTTTATTTTATCTTTTTATTTTCCCTCTCCTCCCTGCCCACCTTAATTCTCAATTCCAGTTTTGTAGAACATACTTTAGGAAAAGTGGATTTTGAGAGTAAAGAAGAAAGGAAAGAAGGAAGGAAAGAAGGGAAAGAGACAGAAAAAGAAAGAAAAAGAAGAAAGAAGAAAAAGGAAAAAAGAGAAAGAATTTTCTTGCTCACTTATATATATACAGGATATTTTTTTTGCCAGCAGTTTATCCTCCAAAGGAGTGTGTCTTGCTTATTATATAATTCAGTATATTTTATTCAACAGAATGTTTTTTATTCATTTTCTATGTAATCTAAAAACCTGTCAAAAACATAGAATTTGAAAGTATTTCGAATGCAAAAAAAAATCACCACATTCTGATGTAGTGACATTACTATTTAAAAACGAAAATCAATCTCATTAAAAATGAAGTGAAAGATAATAATTTTGGATTGATAAGTGACAATTAAATAAGCTTTAAACTACTGTTTTTATTATTTGAAAATTTTAATTGTAAGATTTGTTTTTAAATATTTGAGATGCAACTCCAATCTTTCTGAATTTGCGATTTTTAAAAATTGAAATAGTTTTTGCAATGTTTAATTTGTGTAAAAAAGCACTAAAAGATAAAAATAAGCAGGAGATGGGGGTAGGAAGATAAAACAGAACAACACAGTTGTGTCTGGATTTGCATTGAGTCTCTGTTGCAATTTCTTTTAAAAAGGAAACTAAAATGTAGAGATTCTCAATCTGGTTTAGCATACATAGGAGTTTCTCCCTAAAATATACCCGTCTCTCTTAATTTTGTATGTCTTCAACATAACATTCATTAAATTTTATTCTGAAACTGAGTCTTAAAAACTGAAATACTTTTAAAGAGAGATGTTTCTAGCTTAAATATTTCATCATATAGTAAGATTCCTGCTGAGAGTTCATAATAAGACATATGAAACTAGTTACTCTGGACTTGGATTTTGATGTGCTGAAGTATCTGCTGGTATTTCTTCAAGTCATAGATGCAAGGTAAGTTTTCTATTTTTTTCTTCTTCTTTTTTAATTGGTGGACATGCATATGAGGTTGGCGCTTCTTGAAATGGCTGGTTAAAAGATTTCCAGATGAAAGTTTACAAAGGCAGTAGTTCAGTTTTATAGAATATGATTTGGGGTACATTTGCGATGGTGCTTTTTATAATATGTGATTGCTGTGTGACAATGTCTTTGTGAAGTCAATGGAGATTTCACATTCGGAAAACAAACCTTTGTGTAGTATCTTGTCATTACTAATTGAAGTGTAATTTTGTCAAATCTAACTTGTTCATGTTTTCATTTTCATTCATTCTGTTTCTCCTTACCCACAGTATCCACCTATAGGACTGGTGTATTTAAGACTAGAGAAGTTGCAGGGGTTTTTTTGGTTTGTTTTTGTTTTGTTTTTTTTTTTGAGATGGAGTTTCACTCTTGTTGCCCAGGCTGGAGTGCAATGGCGCCATCTTGGCTTACTACAACCTCCACCTCCCAGGTTCAAGTGATTCTCCTGCCTCAGCCTCCTCAGTAGCTGGAAATTACAGGCATGAGCCACCATGCCCACCTAATTTTTTTTTTTGTATTTTTAGTAGAGATGGGGTTTCTCCGTGTTGGTCAGGCTGGTCTGGAACTCCCAGCCTCAGGTGATACACCCGCCTTGGCCTCCCAAAGTGCTGGGATTACAAGCATGAGCCACTGCGCCGGCAGTTGCAGCATTTTTATTTGTTTGTTTGTTTTGGGGGGGTTTATTTGTTTGTTTTTACTGAACAATTCTGGATTTACTGAAGAGAAGGGATCTGAAAGCACTAATTACAAGTTTTGATATAACGTGTTTGAAAGTCTGTGCCTCCAATATTTGTAGTATGTCCTTTTTCTGAAGAAAGTTATGTAACTAAGTCACAAAGCTGGCGTGTGTGTGTGTGTGTGTGGTGTGTTTGTGTGTGTGTTCAAGTTACCACTTCATTTGCCTAGCCAAACGAAAATTTAAAAAATAATCAACTTGTGTTTTGTACCTTATAATAAGCTTATAGTGGACGAAAAGCAAAATATTCATCTGAATTACTTTTGAGGAAAAAAATTAAACTATAGGAAGCTTTGGCTGCAACTCATGAATAACCTAGAAATCATTATCCATAACTGGATAATAAGTAGATAAATTGAATAAAATAGTTCTTTCTCCTCAGAGGTGTTTAGATTTCCAGCTGGGAGTGGTTTGTTCTCTACAGGACATTTGGAAATGTGTGGGGACAGCCCAGGCTTTTAGTGGGTTCAGGCCAGACATGCCAAATAATCCTCAATTTCTGTGAGACATTCTGGTTTAAGGAAGAACTGATGCATCATAATGCCAATAGCACCCCTATTGAAAGCTGAAAGCTGACGGTGTCCCTATTCTTAATAGGTACGACATTTGGGAGATATTAGGAAAACATAATGGATAATTTTATTCTTTTTAAGTGCAGCCTCAGGCCAATAAAATGAACTAATTAGGAAACAGAAACCTCTTCCTAAAATTAGAGTTAAGGCCCACTTATAAGCAATTGGTAATTTAAATTCTCAATATTTATGCCAAGGGGTTTATTGATTTTTTTAAGGTGGTAATGTGCTGAAAACAGTTTAAGTCTTGTTGTAGGAAAATAGTGCTATTATCTCAGAAAACAGGAGATTTTTTTTTTTTTTTTTGGTAATTTCAGGGGCTGAAAATTGGGACAACTATGCAGTTTTTAATGGCATTGGACTGACCTGAAAAATAGAATTTAAAATTGAAATTAACATTTGTCAAGAGCCTGGACATCATTGCTTATATTAACAATGGAATAAAATACAAGAGATTCTAGAAACCCATATACATTCACCAACGAATGCAAAGTAAAATAAGCCACGTATTTAGTTCACACTTTGCCAGCTATTTTTACTCTTTGCTTCCCCATTAAGAAGAACTAAGGTTAGATTTATATCTTTTTTATAATTTCATCAAACATTTGATTTAATCATTTTGAATTTGAATAAGTAAATGTTTTCAAGTACATTAGAGCAAGATCCCCTAAAGACAACACCAATTTATTACATTCTCTTTTTTAAAGCTTTTAAAATGAAACTTCTCATCTGTGACAGTGACCCAGACTCCAGTTCATTATTAGTGAACTTAAAACCCATAAACATGTTAGTTGATCTCACTGTATATGTGATATGGTTTGATTCTGTGTCCCCACCCAAATCTCACCTTGAATTGTAATCCTCATAATCCCCACATGTCAAGGGTGGGACCAGATGAAGGTAATTGGATCATGGGGTGGATCCCCAATGCTGTTCTCACGACAATAAGTGAATCTCATGAGATCTGATGCTTCTATAAGTGCCTGGCATTTCCCCTGCTTGCACTCGTTCTCTCTCTTGCCACTCTGTGAAGAGGTGATTTCTGCCATGATTGTTAATTTTCTTAAGGTCTCCCCAGCTATGTGATACTGTGATTCAATTAAACCTCTTTTCTTTATAAATTACCCAGTCTCAGGTATCTCTTCATAGCAGCGTGAGAATGGGCTAATACAGTACATATAGATGTGGTTACTTTCATTCAACAGGTCTTTCCCTCTAAGACCTGTTCGATATAAGTAAATTCTTTGAAGCTTTCAAAAATATTTTTTGGACTCAAACAGCATCAAAACACTTAAATGACTGGGTTCCAAGATCTGACATTTAGAAAAGGGCATGTCTGCCTTCCAGTTTGAAACTTTTTCTGTTAACATATAACCTTCCTATTTTCATTTAAATGTGGTTGTCTCATATTTCAGCTAATAAAATCATTAAACCAAATCATGAAATTACTACAGTGTAGATGCTTCAGCCAAAAATAAAAACAAAAAACAATTGAATAAGTGTCAGAATCCTTCTTCACTTCATACAGAATAAAGAAGTTTATAAAATTTGACTTCACAGGTCACCTTTGGATTTTCAGATCTGTACAGCAATGCAATAATAATGACTTTCAAATGTGTTTTATGTTTCCTTCCCTCATAATACATTAACAAGAGCTTTAAGCCAACATTTAGATAATACCAAGACTATGTTATTATAGAATAATAAGAAAAATTAAAGCAATTTAATTTTTGCTTGTGAAGACCATGCCTGGTGGGTTTTTTCTTTGTTGTTGTTTTTAAGCCATAAAAAGTAAAGTTTTATGATTGGGTAGAAAAAAATGAGTTAATTATGTAAAAAGATTTTTTTCTATGTGAAATTTTAAATTTGATTTAAAAAATTTATGCTGATGGTTGTTAAGCTTATTTCTTTCTTTTAAGTAAATAATATCAAATACATACATGTAGGTGGGAACAATCCAGAAAAGCAAGAAAATTTGACAATTAGCCAAAAAAATAAAAAGGGAAATATGTCAGTGGAATCGTCCTAATTCAGCATGAGGGGGCTGGGAGGTAGTATATATGTCAGCCTTAGATGGGAGAATAGACTGTTAACAGCAGGGAGGGCAGAGTATGTGCCTACAAAAGCAGGTAGGTGAGTAGATGTGATATAGTTGTTTGTGGCTTTCTATTCCAATGGCTTCTACTTTCATAGTGGTAACCCTTCCTTAAAGCTAAAGAAGCCTGAAGCCTACTCCCAAACACTTTATTCATCAAGTGCAATAACCATTCAACCCAGCAGTCCTATTGCTGGGTATGTACCCCAAAAAAATAAGTCATTCTACCAGAAAGATACATGTATTCATATGTTCATCACAGCACTATTCACAATAGCAAGACATGGGATCTATCTAGATGCCCATTAACAGTGTACTGGATAAAGAAAATGTGGTATACATGTACCACAGAAAGCTATGTAGCCGTGAAAAAATGAAATAATGTCCTTGGCAGTAACATGAACGCAGCTGGAGGTCATTATCCTAAGTGAATTAATGCAGGAACAGAAAACCAAATACTACATGTTTTGATTTATAAGTGGGAGCTAAACATTGCTTATACATGGACACAAAGATGGAACAATAGACACCAGGGCCTACTTGAGCATGGAGGGTGGGAGGAGTGTAAAGGTCAAAAAACTACCTATGCTTACTACCTGGGTGACAAAATCATCTGTACACCGAACCCCCGTGAAATGCAATTTACCGTTGTAACAAACCTGAACATGTAATCCCTGAACCTAAAACAAAAGTTGAAAAATAATAAATAAATAAATAAATAAAACTTGGAAGTACTCTCTGTAGTATTTTTAGTGTAAACAAAGATGAAAGCCTCATCCAAATTGCAGAAAGCCTACGTCATTCAGAAAACAAAACACACCTCACTGGACTTGGGGATGGGAAGTGGGTATGGGAACCTCCCACTGATATTGCACCATGAAGCAATTGTTCCTTTACCCATTTGTAAAATGTGTTCCCTTTTATCAAGGAGCTGGCCGGCCTTCAATCTCTCTAATAAGAGACTCAATCTGCTCGTAAGGTACAGATATTCCAGAAAAAAAGAAGGTTGGCTTGAAATACGGTACAGTTGGCAACATTATTGAGGTCATTAGAGGCAGGATAACGTAACATAAAACCAGGCAAGCTTTATGCCAGAGAACTTAAATCCAACATTGAGAAACCCCTGTGTGATACAAAGATTAGCTGTCATCAAACCACAAAATTCTCTCAGCAGTGGGGCCCTCTGATTTCAGTAACTGAAAAGGTGACGTTAAGGGAAGCTTAGCACTCTGGGTGATGCAGTCCAGCCTGAGGCCTGTAGAATCTAAGACTCTTAACCCCAAATTACATCTAACATGACATTTGCTCTCACTGCACAGCAACCTCATGATACTAACTTGTCAAAAGTTGGGAATGTAACCCCATACTTCCTTTCTGTTAGCACATCTCCACTCACAGACGCTTAGACATCTTTTCACAATGATTTTGCCTTACCTGGGAACTACTCCCTCTGTAGAGGTTGAACTATAAAAATAGGCTCTTTACAGTAATATCATCTCCTCATTGGACCACAGGTCAACTCCTGACCAAGCTGGCCACTCATATTCCCTTCTCTGGGAATTAAGAATTGGAACTGCCGATTTGTTTTTACTTTTGACAGACCTATAGCACATAAATTCAGTTGTGAAACATTGTCTTCCCTTCATAGACTACAAACATCAAAAGCCAATCAGGGCAGGTACAAGAATGCATATTGTAGGCAGAGAGAAGTGGAGATATGTTCAGGCTTCACAGTTTCCTATTTCCTGATTACAGTCCTTTCCCAAGGCTTGGCTTCATGACTGTCATTGATTCCATAAGACACACTTGTACTACTATATATATTTCCTATAAGTAAGCCCTTGTCTCCGTTACTTGCAGCCCAAAGAGTCCAATTTCCCTTCTACCAAGAATATGAAAGAATGAAAGTGGATCGTGTGTAACCATGTTAAGACTCTTATCTTTTTTTTTTTTTTTTTAACAGAATCTCACTCTGTCTCCCAGGCTGGAGTGCAGTGGGATGATCTTGGCTCACTGCAGCTGCCGCCTCCCAGGTTTAAGCAATTCCCATGCCTCAGTCTCCCGAGTAGCTGGGATTACAGGCACCCACCACCATGCCCGCCTAATTTTTGTATTTTTAGTAGAGACAGGGTTTCACCATGTTGGTCAGGCTGGTCTTGAACTCCTGCCTCAAGTGATCTGCCCACCTCGGCCTCCCAAAGTGCTGGAATTACAGAGATGAGCCACCATGCCTGGCCAAGACTCTTATCCTTTTTTAAAGTTAATTTCTAGTTGGCCCCTCAAAGCACTTGTTCTCTGGGAAGTTGATGTGGATGACCAGGAATCAGACATGAGCACCTATGCATTATACTCTGGGTCTTCACCAATTTCTTGCAAAATTTAAAGTGACACAATCCCTATATACCTGTCTACTCATTTGCAAAATTATCTAGGAGACTAAAACGCTTTCACTGAGATCCATAGTAGCAGAAGTCACGTAAACTCTTGCAGGACTAGTCACTGTGTGTTTCCTGTAAATCTTGCTTTCTGGATTGCAACTGTTCTTCAGTTACAATTTTATAAAGATAAAATGCTGTCAATTTGATTAAAGTCTATTCCAACACTGTATTATGATTTCCTTTCTATAGGGATCACTTAACATTTACATTGAGCTGAAATACACAGTGGTAATCTCTGATCTATCAGATAATAATTAGAATAATTGTGAAGGTTCTGTAAAGGGAGTTATCAAGGTTCTCTTCACTCTCCACTTGGTAGCTATATAATGAGGCTGGTGATATAATCTATAAGTAATATTTTAATTAAACCTAAGAAATGGAGGCTATACATGTAGGTACTTCTGTAGAAACTCTATTTTACTAGCTAAGGAGAAGACAAAAATTATAAAACTATTCTTTCTCTTTCTTTTTTTTGAGACAGAGTCTTGCTCTGTTGCCCAGACTGGTGTACAGTGGTGCAATCTCGGCTCACTGCAAGCTCCACCTCCTGGGTTCACGCCATTCTCCTGCCTCAGCCTCCCAAGTAGTTGGGACTACAGGCGCCCATCACCACACCCGGCTAATTTAATTTTTTGTAGTTTTAGTAGAGATGGGGTTTCACCGTGTTAGCCAGGATGGTCTCGATCTCCTGACCTCGTGATCCACCCACCTCGGCCTCCCAAAGTGCTGGGATTATAGGCGTGAGCCACCATGCCTGGCCAAAACTATTCTTTCTTTTCTATGTAATAATTGTTTCCTATATATATTGCAGTCAGGGACTTACTTTTATACATAAGTCATTCCTAGAAACATGTACTATTAATAAATAAGGCCAACTGTGTGAAATTTGCCCATATTTGCAAATTTTAAGGTTGGGATCTATACTTAGAGAACTTGGAATGTTATAAAATCCCAAATTACACATTGCCTTTTGGGCATAATTATCAAAATATTTTTTCACTGTTGCATACAATGTATTTTTTACAACTCAAAAACACCTTTAGGAAGCACTATTAATTTAATTACAGCTTTGGAGAAATTACAATAAAAATACCATATTTTTAAAAAACACTTTCTTTATTGTTGATGTTGATATAAACAATAGCACATATTATCTGTACAATTACATTCCACTCTGGATCAAGAAAGCGTAACAAGGACAATCCAAAATAACCTAAAAACAAGCTAAATAAAACAATGGTTTTTCAGCCATTGGACCCTACACTCTATATAGCAGTGATTCCTGGGAGAGGGAAAACAAATTAGGTGGGTCCTACAATTGCCCTAGTTTACAGCCTTGATAAAAGTTTTTAGGCCTCAAGAAAAGGAGGAAAGTCCCAAGTGGAGCCTGGGAGTCTCCCAGAGTTAAGAAAACAGAGTTGGGACTGTAAGGACATACAGCCAACTAGAGTTCACAGGGCAGGGTAACAGAAAGGAGAGAGCTACACAGAGAGAGATTTATGAGATAAAAATTTGGTGAGGGCCCTCCTCCAGCCTTCGGGTGAGTATCAGTCAGCTCACAGTTATGAGGAAACCACCTGAGGCCCAGCAAAGAACCACCCAAGGGGTTGGATTACAGGTGAAAACCACAGAGCTCAAACAAGGTTGGAGATGTTTATATTCCCACCAGCCAGAAAGGAAAAATCCCATGCATAACATAAATGAAGAAAAGTACACCAAGGGACTTCATAATCAAATGCTTAAAACAATTACATGTCATTCTTAACATATAATTAGATTTCAATTCAAGCCCATGCCTTCTTCTCCTCTTCAAAAATATTTGAAGAAGTTTATTCTGAGCCAAATATGACTCAAATATGACTGACCATGGCCTGGAACACAGCCTCAAGAAGTCCTTAGAACATGTGCCCAAGGTGGTTGAGTTACAGCTTGGTTTTACACATTTTAAGGATACAAAAGCTACAGGCAAAGACATAAATCAATAAATGTGAGGTATATATTGGTTCAGCCCACTCACATGCCAACGGTGGAGTCAAAGATTTTCTGACTGGCAATTGATTGAAAAAGTTAAGATAAGGGGGGCTGTGGAAGCCAAGGTTCTTGTTATGTAGATGAAGCCTCCAGGTAGCAAGCTTCAGAAAGAATAGATGGTAAATGTCTCTTATCAGAACTTAAAAGGTATCAAACTCTTAAATTTTCCCTGAATCAGGAAAAGACCTGGAAAGGGAAGGAGACTCTCTACAGAAGGTAAAATTCTCCCAAAAGAGATGGCTTTGCAGGGCCATTTCAAAATACATCAAAGAATTACATTTTGGGGTAAAATATTTTTCTTTTCTTCAGGACCTGCTATCTGTCATTAGATGCTATCTATATCAGAATCAGGTTGGAGTTGGGTATCTCACTGCTACAAAGAGTCTGTCTTGTAGGTCTTATGGTCTCTATTTTAATGTTAGTGCTGATCAGTTTTTCCTCAACTCCAAAGGGAGGGGGTATAATGAGGCATATCTGACCTCCCCTCCCAACAAGGCCTGAACTAATTTTTCTTTGAGATCCTCTTGGCCAAGGAGGGGGGCCATCCATGCAGACTGGTGGAAGGCTAAGAATTTAATTTTTGGCTTACATCTTGTTTCCAGAATCTCTACCAGCCAAACGAGGTTAACATATTTCTTTGAATACACAATGCTCATGCTTTCCAATGCTTTAGGAATGTCTATTTATATTAGTTAAAATAGGGCCAAGTTTGAAAGTAAATCACAGAATATTTGCAAACCACGTTTAAATGGTCTTAGGTATCTGAATTTGCATATTACCTTAACAAATCCGTGTACACACATGTGGCCCAAGCATCTAGAAAAGACAGCCACGCTGTAAAATCTTTTGCCATAAGGTTTACTTAGGATATGGATTTAGCTTCTTTCCTCTCTCCTTGAGTTTCATGCATTTACAGCCCCTTTATTTCCCAAGCTTATCTTTTCCCTTAGCAGAGACTTTACTTGCTTTTTGCTTCATGTTTCTAACCACAGATAAAATTTGCATTTCCCATATACCCAGACTTGATGCAGAGACTCCAGCACAGTAAAATCCCTGAACTACCTAGTATCCCAGAATGAAAGGAAGGCACACGCAGCCTAGTCTGTCCTACATTGCAGCTTCAAGAAGAGCATTTGCAAAAATATATTTTGTATTTGCCTAGCGTTTGTCATTGTTTTAGCTCTCTAGCATCAGAACCCTTTTCTTAACTTGGGAGAAACTTCTTAGTGTAAGCATAAAGCTGAAAATTCGAAGACCTGGGTCCTTGACCTAAGATTCAGCTATTCCAAACTTTTCTTCTAGGGCAAGGGACACAAAGAGGAGGATATCAGGAAGAATTCCCTTTGGTCATGACTACAGGGTTGGTGGCAACAAGATCAAGTTTTCAAGGACAATATGCCTGCCACACTAATAACAGCAATAGCATTCAATGTGTAGTGCCAGTGGTGCCAGTGATCCAACCTGTTGCATCTGGTACTTGGTAGAAAAAAATATATATATGGTTCTGGGATGATTTGGGGTACAATTTCAGGCTGCCCCTATCCAGATTTTTCAGCCTGCTTGTTGTTTATTTGGACTACTCAACCTTTTCTTAAATAAGTTCCTTTTGGCCTGAATCAGCTGTTGTCAATTTATTTAAGAACTTGCATGTAAACCTGATTCAATGCATAATAACTAAAATACTTATGCCAGAGGCAGGAGAATAATATGTAAGATGGACCTAGAGTTTCAATTCAAAACTCAGAGATTCTAAATTTGATTATAGTTCTCCGCACTCAAGATGGGTGATTTGTGGCCAGTAATAAATCATCTCTGAGCTTCAAGGTCTTCAGATATAAAGTAGAGAAAATAATCTGATCGAACGATTGACAAATAAAATAATGTGTCAAATTGTTTTCTTTATACCAAATTAAGATCTTGAAAGGCTTTAAACATAGAATCTTTTCACATTACACTAAAATTATTTCTGGGAAGGTGACATCACTTTCCTACTAAATAATAAACTACTATATTAGTCAGCTTCTGAGGTAGCAAGAAACAACTACACAATCTCAGTGGCTTACAACAGCAAATATTTGTTCCTTGCTCACAAGTCTGAAGGTTTACTGTGGCTTACGTGGGCTCACCTGGGGTCATCTGGGCTCAAGCTTGGGTATACTCTATGTGATCTCATTCTGGGTCCCAGCTAGAGGACCAGTGGCTCTCGGGGGCCACTTTATATAGTGTGTATAGTGGATAATAGGAATGCAAGAAGCCATATCAAACTCTGCCAGGACATTTAAATCCTGCTCAGATATGATGTACTTCAGATCAGTTCACATTCCATTGACTAGGCCCAACATGAATGGGACAGAGAAGACAGAGACAATAACTTTCATTTTTTTCATCTCAGGGTCTAAAATATAACTGGGTACAAATTAAGTTTAAAGGACATTTGTGGAGCGGAATCATTAATTCTAGGACCACAGATAGACAACGGCTCTAAAAACGTTCTTAGAAATCATCTAACCCATGCCGGTAATTTTAAAGGATGGAAAGCTGAGACCCACAAGGTTATGTGACATATGCAAATTCCTGCAGAGTTTGGTGCCACTATTGGGTAACGTAACTTCAGGTTTCTCCTCAAGCCTAGGGTGAGAGTGGAGGTGGAATTTTCCACTCTGGAATGTATAGTCTAGTCTGTTAAATAGGGCGTGACGCTGAAAAGCCGGAGCCACATATTAAATTCCCCCGATACCATTAACTATGGATAATTTGTCCCTAGTTAAAAGCTGTTGACCACAAGGTGGGAAGGAATTGACTCTGTGCATGCAGCTGAAAAAGTCCAAATCTAAACCCACCTAAAGAATTTGGAGCATATAATTATCTCCATATAAGAGGGTAGTACATTATTTATGAAAAGCTGTCCATCCATGTTTTCCTTTCTTCTTTCTTTTTCTTTTTTTAAACATGACTCTTTGAAACACATTTTTGTCAGTTTTCTTATGAGTACTCCTGTAAGTTAGTCGTTCTGTCCATAGTATGGATTAGAACTGAAATGAGCCTATTTGCTCTGAGAACTCAAAGTTAATGAGGAATAATCAATATCCATGGCTTTATTCAGTTCTGACTCCTGGCTTTCAGATAAAATACACTTTTTACCCACATGTAAAATTTCAGCTCATCAGCAAGGGAAAGCTCAAATAAAGCTGATGGTATGATAGATTGAGCTGTGAAAACAATTTAGCCAATATTCAAAACACATCTGGCTAATCCCTAACATTAATTTCTTTTATGCTTTGCTGGAGGTTATAGCAGAAAGATTATGGATGAAAGAAAATCTCCTCTGTGGCTCTCAAAATTAGAGCTTTAAAATTAAAGTTGATTTACCACATCAAAGTAAAGTAGAGGTTGGATATCTATAGGAGCAAATACAAATATAATAGTTCTACTATCATTTTCAGTATTTACAAGCATTTAAATTGTTATTATTTTAACTACTGGGAAAAAAAGAAATGCCCAGGTATTATTGTTATGTTTTTAAAAACTTGAACTGATTTTTTTTAATGTAATTTCAACTTATATTTTAGATTCAGGGAAAGCATGTGCAGTTTTGTTACCTGGGTAAGGGGTACAATTGATCCCATCACCCAAGTACTGAGCATGGTACCAATAGTTAGTTTTTCAACCCTTGTCCTGTTACTTCTGTCTCCCTCCCCAGTGTCTATTGTTTCCATCTTTATGTACATAAGTACCCAATGATTAGCTACTACTTAGAAGTGAGAATATACAGTATTTAGTTTTCTATTTCTGCATTAAACTTCTTAGAATAATGACCTCTAGCTGTATCTATGTTGCTGAAAAGAACATGATTTTGTTCTTTTTTATGACTATATAGTATTCCACAGTGTATATATACCAATCCACCATTGATGACCACCTAGATTCATTCCATATCTTTGCTATTGTGAACAGCACTGCAACAAACATGTGAGTACATGTGTCTTTTTAGTAGAATGATTTATCTTCTTTGGCTGTATACCCAGTAATGGGATTGCTGGGTAATGGTAGTTCTGTTTTGAGTTCTTTGAGAAATCTCCAAACTGCTTTCCACTGTGGCTGAACTACTTACATTCCCACTAGTAGTGTATAAGCATCCATTTTCCCCACGGCTTATCCAGCATCTGTTGGTTTTTGACTTTTTAATAGTAGCCATTTTGACTGGTGTGAGATGGTATCTCATTGTGGTTTTGATTTGCATTTGTCTGATTATTAGTGATGTGGAATGTTTTTTCATAAGTTTGTTGGCCACTTGCATGTCTTCTTTTCAGAAGTGTCTGTTCATGATTTTGCCCATTTCTTAATGAGGTTATTTGTTCTTTGCTCCTTCAATTGTTTAAGTTCCTAATGGATTCTGGATATTACACCTTTGTCAGATGCATAGTTTGCAAATATTTACTCCCATTCTGTAGATTATCTGGTTCCTCTGTTGATAGCTTCTTTTGCTGTGCAGAAGCTCTTTAGTTTAATTAAGTCCCACTTGTCAATTTTTGTTTCTATTGCAATTGCTTTTGAGGGCTTAATCATAAATTCTTTCCCAAGGCTGATGTCCAGAATGGTATTTCCTAGGTTTTCTTCTAGGATTCTTACAGTTTTGAGTTGTTACATTTAAAATTTTAAGCTAACTTGAGTTAATTTTTGTATATGGTGAAAGATACAGGTCCAGTTTCATTATTCTGCATGTGCTAGCCAGCTATCTCAGCATCATTTATTGAATAGGGAGTCCTTCCTTCATTGCTTATTTTTGTCAACATTGTTGAAGATTAAATGGCTATAGGCATACAAGCTGGGTTCTCTGTTCTGTTCCATTGGTCTATGTGTCTGTTTTGTACCAGTATCATGCTTTTCTGGTTACTATAGGTTTATAGTATAATCTGAAGTTGGGTAATATAATACCTCCAGCTTTGTTCTTTTTGCTTATTCTGGCTCTTTTTTGGTTTGAATATATGAGGATAAAATATTCGTACATTTGTTTGTGTCTTTGATTTCTTTCAGCAGTATTTTTTTTTCACTTGTACAAGTTTTCCTTGTAGAGATCTTTCACTTTCTTGGTTAGATATATTGCTTTTTTTTTTTTTTTTTTTCTGAGATGGAGTCTCACTCTGTAACCCAGGCTGGAGTGCAGTGGCGTGATCTTGGCTCACTGCAAGCTCCACCTCCCGGGTTCATGCCATTCTCCTGCCTCAGCCTCCTGAGTAGCTGGGACTACAGGCGCCCGCCACCATGCCCAGCTAATTTTTTTCTATTTTTATTAGAGATGGGGTTTCACCATGTCAGCCAGGATGGCCTTGATCTCCTGACCTCATGATCCACCCAAATTGGTTAGGTATATTTCTAAATATTTTATTTTATTTTTACTTTTCTGTGGCTATTGTAAATTAGATTGCATTCTTGATTTGGTCCTCAGCTTGAACATTATTAATGTATAGTAATGTTATTTATTTTTGTACATTGGTTTTGTACCCTAAAATTTTACTGACGTCATTCCAGGAGACTTTTGGAGGAGGCATTAGGTTTTCTAGATATAGGATCATATTGTCAATTAGGAGAGATAGTTTGACTTCTTCTTTTCCTATTTGGATGCCTTTTATTTATTTTTTTTTTCCTTTGCCTGATTGCTCTGGCTAGGACTTCCTTGAATTGGCTTATTTAGAGAGGTAGAATCAGCATAAACATAGCATAATCTAGGCCTAATACTGTGCCCAGTCAGCCTAGTACTTTATATGGCATGTAGGCACAAGCAAAGACAGGTTTTCTCACATTTGATCTAAGTAATGATCAGAGTATAATATCTAACCAAAATTTTTATTATTAATACTTAACTGATATCTGTCATTATTGCACAGATTTAACTCTTTCTGAGTCTGATTTTATAACCATATAAATTTATTATGTTACTTCTAGAGGTAAATTTTTTTACTGAATTACTCTCCAGAAGGTAAAGATGTATTGCTCTTATTTATCCCAAATTTTCCTTTTCTAGCTCAAACATACAGTCATCGTTTTAGTCCTCATCAAGTAAGTTTGTTTGTCTTGTCCTCTTCTCAATCAAGTAGGAATTGCGTTTAGCTGCTGGGAGTAGACATCCAACAACAACAGTATAAACACATAAGAATGTCTTTTTCTCACAAAGAAACAGCCTAGAGTTAGACTGCCCTGGACTGGTTTACGGGCCCACAGCGTCTCCAGGCTTTTTCAAAAACTCCTAGTTAGATGCACCCTGGCCCAATGAATCACCTATGACTGAGCTGTCACGCTGATGTAGCTAATATTGCTTTAAGTGGTATGACTAATTTTTTTTGCACGTGAAGATTACTTTGGACACTCTCTGCCTGCACATATGGCAGAGAACCTTTTATCAGATCAGCACTCCCACTAAGAATAATTAGAATAGTTGGATGCAATTTCAAAAACATCTGTGTGAAGGCATCAGTGAGGATGTAAAAGAACAAGATCCTAGAGAGAAGCAAAGTACAGAAATGAGCCTAGCATTTGGCCTAGCTTTTAACCTGGAGGCATCTGTTGATTTACAAGCAATGGCCTAGAAACTGAGAGATCTAACAGCAAAGAAGCCAAGAGGCATGGAATCCAAGAGAAACATAGCACCAAGATACTAAGAGAGTGGCAGACTTTTAGATTGGGACTAAAATTTGGAGTTCACGGCTTGCCGAAAAGGAGGCCCTGGTAAACATCATAGGAGTCAAGTTTAACCTTGTCAAAGACTAATTCTTCAACTCATCTCTACCTTCGAGGGTATTAAGATGATCTACCTCTACTCTAAATGCCCTCCTAAAGGGAAGGAAACCTTCTTCAGAGGGATAATTTCCTATTCTTTTTAGGAGGCCAGAATAATTGTGACATCCAAACTAAAATGGCATTACTTTTAAAAAAGGAAAATCATAGGTCAACATCTCTCATGAATAAATATCAAAGCTCCTAAACAAAATATCATCAAGCAAGGATTTTCAGTAGTTTAAAAAGATAATACATGACAACTAACCTGGGTTTACTCCAGGTTTCCAAGTTTTTAATTTCAAGATTTAAAAAAAAAAAATCAATCAATGTAATTTCCTATATTAATACAATAAAGAGACAATAATATGATTATCTCAACTGATGAAGGAAAAGCATTTGATAGAACTCAATAACTGATTGTGATTTTTTTTGAAAGCCACTTTGCAAATTAAGGTACAGAAACTGAAATGTTAACTAAAAACTTACCCACAGGAACAAAATCTCAAGGTCCAGATGGCTTTACTAGTGAATCTTGTTAAATTTTTTTTTTCTTTTTGAGATGGAATTTCACTCTTTTTGCCCAGGCTGGAGTGCAATGGTGCTATCTCAGTTCACTGCAATCTCCACCCATGAGTTCAAGCTATTCTCCTGCCTCAGCCTCCCAAGTAGTTGGGATTACAGGCATCTGCCACCACGCCCAGCTAATTTTTCATAGAGATGGGGTTCACCATGTTAGTCAGGCTAGTCACTAACTCCTGACCTCAGGTGATCTGCCCATCTCGGCCTCCCAAAGTGCTGGGATTACAGGCATGAGCCACCACACATGGCTGTTAAATTTTTAAGGAAGAAAAAAATGCCAATGTTACATGAACTCTTTCAGAAAAGTAGGGAAGGTGGCAAAACTTCATAACTTATTTTATGTGATCAGCATTACTGTGATACCAACATGAGACAAGATACTGCAATAAAAGAAAATCACAGACCACTAATGAAAATAGATACAAAAATAATTATAAAAAATGTTAACAAATAGAATTCAGCAAAACACAAAAAGGAAAATAAACCATGACCAAGTGCAATAAATCCTAGGAATGTGAGGTTAGTTTAACATTAAAAAATCAATCAACATGATTCACCATTTTAACTGAAAAAATGAGGACCATACAATCATTTCATTAGATGCAGAGAAAGCATGCAGAAAAATTCATTGCTAATTCATAACTCATTCATGATTTAAAACTCTCAGAAAATTAAGAAGATAAGGTAATATCCTGAATCCTTTCTACATTCACTCATTGAATTTTGTGATATTAACTAAAGTTTAGTATGTAGAAGACAATCACATTTAAAGGAAAAAAAAAATGTGTTTGACTTTTAATACCTTGGCTTTGAAGTGCTCTTCCCCTGGGGACATCTAAGAACAATTTCCAAGGGGGACAGTTGTTGACAGTTCTGGAGGGTCATAGACATAAGGCATAGATTAGAATTATAAATTTGGGAGCCATGTCTGTGCAGGTAGTTATTGAAGCAATAGTTGCAGATTAGGTTGCATAGAAGCTACATAGCAAGGTATTTATTAGTATGGGCTTTGAAATCTCACTGCTTGAGTTAGACCCAGTCTTTACCATTTGTGAGGTATGATCCTGGGCATGAAATTCAACTTATCACTTTTTCTCTGTGTGCCTACCATTATCATACGCCTACCATTATCATTCACCTACCAATCATAAAGATGTTATAAGAATTAACAGAATTTTATGTGTAAAATATTTAGAGCATGTCCTGGAACTACTAAACACCATAAAAATTTTAGCTTTTGCTGCTGTTATTGTTGTCTCAAAAGAAAGAAAACGTAATAAAAAGAAGAGAGGAACTTATAATAAGCTATTTGGTTTAGAATGTTCATATTTACAACGTTGCTTTTGCAACTTTATTATAAAACTTTATTTTTCACACATTAAGTTCAAAAGTATCTTTTTCTATAGTTGTGACTCCCTTTTAATATTAGATTATGTTTTCTCAAAAGCAGGTCCTGAGTCAAAGAGATAAATGTAGTTTACATGGATGGTGATCCAAGAATTAATGGTATAGAATGGAAGGTGATAAGACTGGGAAAGAAATGAAGACAATATTGTGTGTTATGACCTTGGTTTTTAGTGTAGGCAAATGTGACTTAATTCCACATTTAGAAGACAATGTAGAACACATCTCAGAGTTACTCCAACTGAGGAAAGAGAAAGTGAGAATATTTTTCTACCAACTCCCCAGCTGTCCAAGTTTGAGTGCTACTGTAGCATCATTAACTCTCTGTTATTTCTGGATTGCCTTTTACATATGCTAAGAGTTTCCCCAAGGCTATTAAAAAGCCTTCAGGCAGAGAGTAGCAGGGATTTCATTAAGTAGGCTTTGGTGTGTAGAAGTGAGAGCTAAGGAGATATGACAGACCACCTACAGCTATTGCTACATCCACACTCTGCAAAGGATATACTAAGTAATAACAATCATGTCTAGCTTAGTAACTAGTCTCATTGTTCCCAAAGAAACTTTATAAATCAAAAAGAACTTTAAAAAAATGTGTAAAGCAGCTAGATTCAAGAAATTCTGCTCAAAAAGCCTAATGGATTATTATGAAGCACTACACAAGCTTAAAGAGCCTAGAATAAAATTTTTGTAACATAACAAATCACTAAGTAAACAATTATTTGAAATGCCTGTAATGGCACAAAATAATAGAAAACAATGTGCTCACAAATCATGAGATATGAGTGTCAACATAAAAATCACACAATAAAAATGTTTAATCGATAATTTATAATGGTATAAATGTGTGGAGGTAAAGTGATGTTATGATTTATGAATACAATGTGGAATAATTAAATCAATCTAGTTAATCAATCTAGTTGACATGTCATCATCTCAAATAGTTAACTTTTTTTGTGATGAGAACATTTGAAACTTAGTCTCTTGGCAATTTTGAAATGTACAATATCCTATTATTCACTATATTCACCAAGCTGTACAATAGAACTCAAAAGAAAAGAAAATTTCTCCCATCTGAGATGTTGTATACTTTATCCATTATCTTCCCATTCCTCCTCCCCTCCCCCAGCCTCTGCAACCACCATTCTACTCTCTGCTTCTATGAGTTCCATTGTTTTAGATTCCACATGTAAGTTAAACCACACAGTATTTTTTTTTTACTGTACTTGGCTTATTTCATTTAGCATAATGTTTTTTAATTCCATTTATGTTGTAAATGATAGAATTTCCTTCTTTTTTAAGGCTCAATAGTATTCCATTGAGTATACTTACTTTTTTTAATCCATTCATCTGTTGACATACCATTCTGGAGGTGACAGGAAAGCATAAATGTGGGATTTCTAAGGTTGTTGCAAACATGAGAGAATTGAAAGAAAAATTGTGGCTAGAAATTTATTTTGAAATGAAACATAATTTATATAAAGATGTTTGAAAACAATTTCTTAATTAAGAAAACATTCTCCATATAAGTGTGTGCTAACTACAGAGAAATCAAAACTCAGATGTATTCTAAAATGTAACTTTTGCTAGAACTCAGATGTACCCTGTTTATTCTGTTTTCATACTGCTATAAAGAACTGCCCAAGACTGGGTAATTTATAAAGGAAAGAGGTTTAATTGACTCACAGTTCCACATTGCTGGGGAGGCCTCAGGAAACTTACAATCATGGCAGAAGGCAAAGGAGAGGCAGGTACCTTCTTCACAGGACAGCAGGATGGAGTGAGTACAAGCAGGGAAAATGCCAGATGCTTATAAGATGATCAGATCTCGTGAGACCCACTCACTATCACGAGAACACGATGGGGGAAACCACCCCCATGAGCCAATTACCTCTACCCTTGGTCCCACCCTTGACACATGGGGATTATGGTGATTACAATTCAAGATGAGATTTTGCGTGGGAGGACACAGCCAAACCATATCATACTCCAAAAATGTAACTTTATTTTCTCCAAGTTTTTCTTTCCTTTCTGCTCCTATCCCAATTAATGAGGAAAAAAGTCTTAAACTTTTCAATTAATATGATTCAAGGTAACTATATAATGAGCTCAAACTTAAGCTCCCTCTTAGGACTATTTTTGTCTTGCTATAGGTTTTTTTATTTTACCTTCTCCTTTTCAAGATTCATCCAAATACTCATGGAAAAGGAATGATGGGGACACTGGTCCACCAGCTGTCATTTCACACTGTGCTGGCTGCTATTGTGAATGTTCTGTCCTAACTAAGTACTAAGCATCCTCAAACAATATCCATATTGAACCAGTCTTGCTATCTGGTCTTTTGAAGCTTTATATGTAGTGGCATCCACTTTGAAACCCACATTTCCTATCATACCGTCTAGTTAATGTCTCTTCTGTTCCATGAATTTTCTCACAATTTTTTGCCACCCCATATAGCACACTGAGCTTGTGGAAACCACAAGTAGGCTTTATGAAATTTGAAATATTACCCCATATCCTTTCACTTCCTCCAACATTGCTGCTTTCTTGTTCTCCAACCATGTTGCTTGTGGTGCCATTCTGAACTCATGGTTTCTCTGCATGACCTGTAAGGTCTTTAGTCTATGTCCAGGGAATCACAGTTCAGTGTACAATATTTTTTGATTCCTCCAAATTTATTTGGATATGTTTTACTGTCTCCCAGGGGCTCAACCCTGGTAAAGAGAATGAAGCCAAGATCCAGTGGTGTGCTAGCGCCAGCTTATATAAGCTCATAAAATTTTATTGTTAGAATCTTCCCACCCACTAGCACTGCTGTTATCACTGCCAGAGAGCTGTAGCATGAGCTCCACAGAGCCTGAGAGCCACCTGCCTAGATTGGCTGCCACTGGCAGAACCCCACTCCGCCTCCAGCAGCAAGGTTGCCACACACTTACATACATGCTGAGGATAGCCTGCTGCTGCTGGGGCATGCCAACCAGGGCCTGGGAATTGCCCCACTTTGCCCACCACAGCCTATTCCTATGCATGCCACTGGAGGCCTCAGGACAGGCACACCTGGCCTGGCACCACCACCACTCCTGCGAGCATGCTGCCCAAGGATCTGGGAAGTTGTCCTGCCCTTTAAGTCACCCCAGGTGCACACACATAGCGTCAGGGGCTCTAATAACAGCCCAATAATGCCGGTCAACCAAGCACGCAATTTGGAGACCTAAGGACTTCCCTACTGTGCCCACTACACCTTACACCCATGCACACTATGGAGGAGAGACCTAAAGAGAAGCCCACCTCACCTGGTATTCCCCACCTAGCCACTAAGGGACCTGGGGTATCACCCCACCCCATCGGTCACTCTGGGCACATGTGTGCACCACCAGAGGCCCTAACCACAAGCCCAGAAAACCTGCAGCTGGCACTCAAGCAAGCTGCCTGAAAGCCTGAGGATTGCCTCACCCTGTCCACCACTGCTGGTATCTGTGCAGTCCTCCCAGGGGCCTGAAGATGGGTCAGCCCAGCCTGCTGCCACCACCAACATCAGCATCCACATGTGCCACCTGAGGGTATGAGGAATGGCCCACCTGGCCCATCACAGCCACCATTAATACCAGAGAATGATGCCTGAAAGCCCAAGAGTTATCTCACCACCCTACTGCCATGGCCCATACTATGCATGCTGCTCAGGGGCCCAAGGACTCACCCATCTGCTTGATCCACAGGTGCTCCTACTGGCACCCAAGCAAGCCACCTGGAGGCTCAAGAATTGGCCTGCCTAAACCTGCTACCACCAGTGGCTGTGTACACTGCTCAGGGGTCCAAGAACAGGCACTCTTGGCCCACCAATAGCACCTATGGGGCAACAAAACTGGACTGGTGTCTCTGTTTCCAGCAAAACCTCACCAGAGCTTCCACTAACAATGCAGCCTGACCAATGAAGATCCATGGCATAGAAAACTTATTTAACAAAATAATAGCTAAAAACCTTCTCAAGCCTAGCAAGAGATGTAGAAATCCAGATACAGGAAGCTCAAAGACCCTCCCTGACACATTATAGTCAAACTGTCAAAAGTCAAAGACAAAAAATGAATTCTAAAAACATCAAGAGAAAAGTGTCTAGTCACATATAAGAGAACCCCCACAGACTAACAGCAGATTTCTCAACAGAAACCCTACAGGCCAGGAGAGAATGGGATGATATATACAAAGTGATGAAAGGAAAATTGCCAGACAAGGACACTATATCCAGCAAAGTTACCTTTCATAAATGAAAGAGAAATAAAGCCTTTCCTAGACAAGCAAAAACTGAGGGAATTTATCACCACTAAACCAGACCTGAAAGATATGCTTCAGGGAGCCCAACACCCAGAAGTGAAAGGAAGATATCTTCTATTATCAAAACACAGAACAATAAAACTTACTGATATGTGGGAGCTAAAAATCATTAAACTTACAGAGAGACATAAAATAATGATAGCTATTAGAGGCTCAGAAAGGTGTGGAGGTGTTCTGAGGGGTGGGGGATGGGGAGAATGGGTATAAACATACAGTTAGAGTAAGTTCTAATGTTTGATAGTATAGTAGGGTGACTATAGTTAACAACAATGTATTGTGTATTTCAGAATAGCTAGAGGAGATGACTTGAAACATTCCCAACACATAGAAATGATAAATGCTTGGCCAGGCACAGTGACTCACCCCTGTAACCCCAGCACTTTGGGAGGCCGAGGCAGGTGGATCACCTGAGGTCAGGAGTTCGAGACCAGGCTGGCCAACATGGCAAAATCCCATCTCTACTAAAACTACAAAAATTAGCTGGGCGTAGTGGCATGGGCCTGTAATCCCAGCTCATGGGGAGGCTGAGGCAGAAGAATCACTTGAACCTGGGAGGTGGAGGTGCAGTGAACCAAGATCGTGCCATTTGCACTCCAGCCTGGACGACAGAGCAAGAATCCGTCTCAAAAAAAAAAAAAGGAAAGAAAAGAAAAGAAATGTGCCAGATGAGGAATACCCAAAATACCCTGACTTGATAATTATGCATTCTATGCATGTAACAAAATGTTACATTTACCCCATAAGTATGTACAAACATTATGTATCAATAAAAATTCGAAGAAGTTGACTTTTAGATTTGTAGGAATGTTATTAGCCTGCTGTTAAACACATAAGTTATTTTAAATTAAATTTTATGAACCTACATTTAAATTAATTATATTAAAAACAAAAGTAATAAAAACTCTAATTCACCATATTCTAATAATTTTAATACATTTTTACCAATTTTTACTAACAAAATAGGTTTTACTAATATCTATGCCCTTCAGGTTATTTGTGTATATTTTATCTTTCTAATTCTACTTTCAATGACATCAGGCTGGTAACTTGAAATTATTCATGATGTGAGATATTACACCATAAAAATTATCAAATGCTGCAAGTGTTAATCATTTGTCAGCACAACACTGCTCATGTCTCACCTCTTCTCCATCACTTCCTGAACCCTTTGTCTCTTCTCTTCCTCTTTTCTCCAGTGGTCTAAGGGTTTTATTACTTTTGCTTCTGGTGTGAATAGACTTGCCCCATATTCTCCTCTTCACCTGGGTTAAAAGAAGGCAATAATGCCATTTATTATTTATTAATAAAGAATGAGAATGTAGGACTTGGACTTTCAAAAATATTATCCTCATTGTTTGGCTGCTAACTTGCTTTCCAGATCTCATCTTCACAGTGAATAGAAGGACAAATCTCAGCCAAGATTCCAAATCATCTCAAACTACAAATTAATAAAGTCTCATTAGTAAGGAATTATTACAGCAACAGGTAACAATAAATTATCTACCTTGTATTCTGAATAATTCACATTTACAAATGTGCCTTCATATTTTATCACCTTGGCATTATTGGCTCCTCATAACTTTCTTAGTTTCTCATGATTATAAAGCTGATTTAACAAGTTACCAGTGAACATGACTAATTGTATTCCCTTGTAGTCACCACAGCACAGCAATCTCAAGGCAGAGGGTTTTCTGCTCTTCTGTTTTCCCAAACTGTACAGAGGAACTAGGCAATTGATTCATTAGTCATTAGTAATCATTTATAAAATTGGAGAAACTACAGAGCAATGATATTTCCATTTTTGTCCAGCTTCTACACTCAGTGCTAGTTCAATCACTTTCTAGATTAAATCTCTGTTTTCTTACTCTATTGATTAAATGGCTACTTTGCCAGATAGGATTTACAAGACCAAGCATGTGGGAAATATATTTATTGCCAAATTATCTGACAAAATGATTTCCATTCCGTAAGTTATGCAACATCTTCCAAGCAAAAAAACAAAAACAAAAACAAAAACAAAAGGGTAGAATAACAAAGTATCCCACACTGGAATATTCTAGGATTTTCCCATGAACATTATTGGAAAGTGGAATTTCTATTACTGTTACAAGGAATTTACTTCACCTGGAAGTTATTGATATTGATACATTGCAATTACATAGTGTTTTCTACTTTTCTCCTTCAAAAGTAGTAATGTGAGATCCACCTGGAAAGAACGACCCCTGTGGGAAAGAATTCTGTAGGTAATATTATATAATCTGTTTTGTAAATTCTGGCTACCAAAACCTTGACTATGGTTAAGCAAAGTTCACTCATCTAGGTATCATAGATAGCAATACTTTGAAGGTTTTTATTTTAGTGTTAGAGATTTACTATGGAAACAGAAATATTTGTGGAAATCATTTAAGCAATATTTGATACTATTAATGCTGTCATATATTTATTATGACCAAAAGAAAATAATAAAAACTTTTATGAAACAACTAAATAAACTGTAAATATAGAGATAGATGGAGTTCTCATATAACCTGCCAATAATTTAACGTGGCTAGAGCAAATGATCAGGTCTCATTTGGATTTTGCTGTTTGTCTCAGTGTTCTTCTTTCAAATCTTCTAAGATTGGATAGGTCTTTTTTATTCTCAGATCTTAATAACTGCAATTATTTTTTTGTTCATGCACTAACTTGGAGCAACTGAGTGCTTATTACAAGTCTACAAATGTGTCTGCCTCCTTCCAAAGTGCTCTACAAAAAGCTTATTGCCTACTTTGCTGTAATGAGAATAGCTGCATCTCGTTTTAGCTTTATTTTGTTTTGTTACACAATTGCTCCTGACAGTCTTCCCTTTGCCATCTTGTAAATATTCTATATGTGAAGAGCTTCTCCATCTATAGTGAAAAAGAATTATGCCTTCCTTAGAGTTTTAAAGTGAACATAGATTTTACATCATATAGCCCATTTACACTTTTTGTAGACTATCCATCAAGAAACAATGGTAACAATAGTTTAAGACATTATTGTTTATCCATTTCATATCCTATATCTTTTGTGCCACAAGATCCATGAAGATCAGTGGTCTCATTTACTTTTGAAAATGACCAGAATGAGTAGTTAGAGCAGTTATCATTTCCCTATTTTACAGATAAGAAAACTGACTGCTAAAAATGTTAATTAAAATTTCCAAGATCAAATAATTGGTGACTGAGCTGATATTAGAAACAAAACTTCATATGAATAAATGTTTATAATATGTTGTCAAATTAATTTTTAAATACAGAAAATACAGTAATACACATTAAAATTATATACATAATAGAATATTAATTGAAAATATATGCATACAAAGCAGAAATAATGCTAGTGCAGCAGATTCTATAAATATAAAATATCTGCTGTATTTAAGGCTGTGATAGATACTGGGTTTACAGAAAGAGTAGACATGGTCCTTGTCACAGTAAAACTAATAATGTAATGAGAGATATAAATGCTAATAAAATAAACACAAAAAGAAACATGACAACACAATATGAGAAAAAAGAACAAAAAATAAGGTGCTATGAATAGCATCTAATTAATATGAGAGTTGATTTGACTCTGAGGAAGTTAATTGAGACTGAAAACAGAAAAATAATCAGGAATTAATCAAGAGAGGGTAACGAAGCAAAAAAGATCATGAATGACTTAAATTTTTTTTTTACTTTTCTGTGTTTCCATATGCCTAAGAAAACACACATAACTTTACTAATCAGAAACAACGCATACCTGCTTTTTAAAAAACAACCTCATATGACTTCTGATTCTGACTGACAGGATACTTATTAGTACTAACAAACTTCCTAGCAAAAGCAACCATAAAAGCTAAAATTAAAAAGAGAATAGCCAAGGCAAAATATACTTTACTAATCAAGAAACCAGAGAAAGAAAAATCCACGTGGTTAAGACAAATTCTCTGCCACTTTTCTTTTAAGGGATTTACTAACTGATAATTGAAGTAGGCCAAAAGATTTAGCACAGAGCAGCAGATCAGAGCTTTCCACTATCTCAGAGTAGTGTAGTAGGAAACAGAAGTGAGTAAGGACTACTAAGACGGCCACAACTCAAGGGATAGGCAGAGGGGGAAACACACAAAGAAGTAAACTCGGTATTTGTTTCAGCTTTTTATCTTCAAATATTTCCTCATTCCTGAAGGGTTAAGAAACAAAGCAGAAAGCAATATATAACAAAGCTAAGAAGAATTTTTGAAAATCTCATAGTTCTAGGGATACAACAAAGACAGCTATGAATTAGGAGTCCTAACAAGAACAACAAACTTTTGAGATTCTTAAAAGGTAAAACCTGAAGAAGACAGAAGAAACAGATATAGTCATCTCCACAGACACTAAACTTCAGCACAAATTATCCCAATCACTGAGTAAAGCAGTATTATTTGTCACTACTCTAACTGTGCCAGAAAAAAAACTGTATTAAAGAAAGTATATTAAAGAAATTCTTATATTAAAGAAAATTATTAATTAGGAACATGTGATTTTTTCACACACAATGTCTATCATTTTTAAAAAATTACCAGGCAAGACAGGACACAGAACCAAATGTCAAACAAGAGGGGAATAACATGTTAGAAACAGAATCATAGGCACACCACTTACTTTAAAATAAGTCTAATTAGTACTTTAAAAAAATAAAAGTCAAAATGGAGAATTTTACCAGAGGATCAGAATTTATTTTTAAAAAGATAAAACAAACCCCAAAATGAAAACTATAACCTATTAAAAACAAACTAGATGGTTGTAACAGCATATTAGCTTAGATATTACATGTATTATGATTACACAAGATAATGGAAGAAGCAAAAGTGTAGTTTTTGTATGTGAACAAAGTTAAGCTGTTATCAGTTAAAAATGGACTGGTTTTAACTGTAAGATGAATTCTGTAACTTTAACTGTAACTGTTAAGATGAATTATGTGAGCTTCATGGTAACCATAAAGCAAAGCCATATAGTATGTACATTAAAAGGAAATGAAACATGCCACCATAAAAAATCATAAATATCACAAAGTAAGACAGTAAGAGAAAGAATGAAACAAAAAAAACCTACAAAATAAGAAGCAATTTTAAAAATGAAACAAGTAAGTCCTTATCTTTCAATAATTACTTTAAACACAAATGGATTAAATTCTCCAATTTAAAGAGTAGCTAAGTGGATAGAAAATAAATATATTTTAAGAAAACAAGATCCAACTGTAGGCTGTCTACAAGAGAGTCACTTTAGCTTTAAAAATACACATAGATTGAAAGTGAAAGAATAGAAAAAGATACTCCATGCAAATAGTAAACAAAAGAGAGCAGGAATGGCTATACTTAGATGAGACTAAATACAATTTATTATATGATAAAGTGGTTAATCCATCAAAAAGATATAACAATAGTAACTATATATGGAAAGAATATTAGGGGAACCAGCCCCCAATATTTCAATGTAGGTTCTTTTCTATTTTCCCTAAGTGTCAGCCGGTTTCAGAAATAAAGAGAAAGCATACAAAGAGAGGAATTTTACAGCTGGGCCTCCGGGGGTGACATCACATATTGGTAGGACTGTGATGACGACCCCAAGCTGCAAAACCAGCACATTTTTATTAGGGACTTTAAAAGGGGAGGGGGTGTACGAACAGAGAGTAGGTCACAAGGATCACATGCTTCAAAGGGCAATAAAGATCACAAGGCAAAGGCAAAATTAGAATTACTGATGAGGGTCTATGTCCCGCTGTGCACATATTGTCTTGATAAACATCTTAACAAGAAACAGAGTTCGAGAGCAGAGAACCAGTCTGACTAGAATTTACCAGGCTGGAATTCCCAATCCTAGTAAGCCTGAGGGTGCTACAGGAGACCAGGGCTTTTTCAGTCCTTATCTCAACCACATAAGACAGACACTCCCAGAGTGGCCAATTATAGACCTCCCCCCAGGAATGCATTCCTTCCCCAGGGTATTAATTATTAATATTCCTTGCTGGGAAAAGAATTCAGTGATGTCTCTCCTACTTGCACGTCTGTTTATAGGCTCTCTGCAAGAAGAAAAATATGGCTCTATTCTGCCCAACCCCCCAGTCAGTCAGACCTTATGGTTATCTTCCCTGTTATGCTGTTCTTTTCAAGGTGCACTGATTTCATATTGTTCAAACATATATCTTTTACAATCAATTTGTACAATAGTGGTCCTGAGATGACATACATTCTCAGCTTACAAAGATAACGTGATTATGAGATTAAAGTAAAGACAGACATAAGAAATTATAAGAGTATTATTAGGGAAGTGATAAATGTCCATGAAATCTTTACAATTTATGTTCAGTGATTGCAGTAAATACAGACATAAGAAATTAGAAAAGTATTAATTTTGGGAACTGATGAAAGTCCATGAAACCTTCACAATTTATATTCTTCTGCCTCGGCTCCAGCTGGTCCCTCTGTTTGGGGTCCCTGACTTCCCACAACAAAAGAACATTGAGCACCAAAATATATCAAGCAAATATTAACATAACTGAAAGAATAAACTGCAATACAACAATAGTATTGAACTTTAATACCCCACTGTTAACAGTAACTACATTATACAGATAGAAAATCAATAAGGAAGCCGAAGATTTGAATAACACTACAGATTAAATGGACCTTAAAGGCATATACAAAACATTCCATCCAACAGCAACAAAATACACAGTCTTCTAAAGCACACACTGAACGTTACTGAGAATAGATCACATGTTAGGCCACAAAAAAAAGTCTTACCACATCAAAAAAGACTGAAATCAAATTGCACCATCTTTTCTGATCACAATAATATGAAGCTAGAAATCAATAACAAGAGAAAAATTTGAAAATTTATAAATATGTGTAAATTAAACACAGTTCTGAACAACTGACAGGTCAAAGAAGAAATCAAAAAGAAAAGCTAAAAATATATTGACACAATGAGAGTGGTAACATAACATACTGAAACTTATGGATGCAGCAAAAAAAAAAAGTTCTGAATGAAGTTTATAGAGATAAACACCTACATTAAAACAAAAAAAAGTATCACACATAAACAAACTCCACCTCAAGAAACAAGAAAAAGAAAAACTAAACCCAAACTTAGCAGAAGAAAGAAAATAACAAATATCAGAGGAGAAATAAATGAAATAGAAAATAGAAAAAAATTAACATGATCAATAAAATTGAGAGTTGATTTTTTTTTTCTTTTTGATGGAGTCATGCTCTGTCGCCCAAGCTGGAGTGCAGTGGCACTATCTTGGCTCACTGCAACCTCCATCTCCCAGGTTCAAGTGATTCTTCTGCCTCAGCCTCCCAAATAAATAGCTAGGAATTCTCCCTGACTCATTCTACAATGTAAGCATTAGCCTAAGTGCAAAATCAGACAAAGACACAACAAGAAAAGAAAACTACAGGTCAATATTCCTGTGGAACATAGGTGCAAAAGCCTTTCATAAAATACCTGCAAACTGAATTCAACAGTATGTTTAAACAATCATTCACCATGATCAAGTGGGAATTATCCATGGGATGCAAGGATGATTTACCATATGGAAGTTAATAAATGTACAATAAATGTATATTAACATAAGGAAAAACAAAAACCATATTATCATCTCAATAGATGCAGAAAAAACATTTGTCAAAATTTAACATCTTTTCATGATAAAAAAGTGTCAATGAATTAGGCATATAAATAATGTACCTCAACACAGTAAAGACCATATGTGACAAACCCACAGCTAAAATCATACTCAACAGTGAATGATTGAAAGCTTTTTCTCAACAATTAGGAATAAGACAGAAATGCCCACTTTCTTCTTCTATTCAGTGTAGTACTGGAAGTCTTAGCCAGAGCAATTAAGCAAGAGAAAGAAATAAGATATCCAAATGGGAAAGGAAGGTAAACTGTCTCTGCTTGCAGGTAACACAATCTTATATGTAGAAAACCCTAAAGACTGCACTTAAAATATTATTAGAACTAATAAACAAATTTGGTAAAGTGGCAGGATATGAAATCAACATTTAAAATATCATAGTATTTCCATACACCAATGACAAATATCCAAAAAAGAAATCAAGAAAATAATCCCATATACAAAAGCTACCACAAAAATAAAGGAATGAAGTTAACCAAGGAGGTAGAAGAGCTGTATACTGAAAACTATATATTAATGCTGAAAAAAATTGAAGCAGACACAAGTAAATGGAAAGATATCCCATGTTATAAATTGGAAGAATTAATATTGTTAAAATGTCCATACTACCAAAATCAATCTACAGATTCAATGCAATCTGTATTAAAATCATAATGGCATTCTTCACAGAAAACAGAAAAACAAATCCTAAAATTTCTAAGGAACCAAAAACGCCTCAAATAGCAAAGTAATCTTTAGCCAAAAGAGCAAAGCTGGAGGCATCACACTACCTGACCTCAAAATACACTACAAAGTAATAGTATTTCAAACAGAATGGCACAAGCATAAAAACAAACCCATAGACCAATGGGACAAAATAGAGAACCTAGAAATAAATCCACATGTTTGAGGTCAATTGATTTTCACAAAGATGCCAAGATCACACAATGGGGAAAGGACAGTCTCTTAAATAAGTAGTGTTGGAAAAGATGGATATCCACATAAAAAGAAATAAATTAGACCCTTAACTCACATTGTATACAAAAATCAACTGAAAAGTTATCAAAGACACACAAGATTTGAAATTACTGGAAGAAAACTCTGAAACTATAAAACTACCAGAAGAAATCATGGGGTAAGTTCCATGACACTGGTCTGGGCAATGATTTTTTTGGATGTGACCCCAAAAGCACAGGCAACAAAAGCAAAGATAGGTAAATGAGATTACATCCAACTATAAATCTCATGCACAGTCAAGATAACAATCAATAGATTGAAGAGACAACCTACGGAATAGGAGAAAGTATTTTCAAACCATACGTCTGATGAAGAGTTTATAAGCAAAATGTATGAAAAACCTCAAACAACCCAATAGCTAGAAAAAAAACAATTAAAAAATGGGCAAAAGATCTGAACAGACATTTCTCAAAAGAAGACATACAAATGACCAACAGGAATTTGAAAAACTGCCCAACATCACTAATCATTAGGGAAATACAAATTAAAATCATCATGAGGTATCACCACACACCTGTTAAATTGACTATTATCAAAAAGATAAAAGATGACAAGTTTTGATGAGAATGTGGAGGAAAGAAAACTCTTACACACTGTTGGTGGGAATATTAATTTGTACAGACATTATAGAAAACAGTATGGAGGTTCTTCAAAGGATTAAAAATAGAAATCCATATGATCCAGCATTCTCATTATTGAGTATACATCCAAAGGAAATAAAATTAGTATGTCAAAGAGATATCTGTACTCTTATGTTCACTGTGGCATTATTTACAATAACCAAGATATGGAATCAACCTAAGTGTCCATCGACAGATGAATGGATAAAGAAAATGTGGTGTATATACACAAAGGAATACTATTTAGCCTTAAAACATGAGGAAATCCCATCTTTTGAGGGAACATGGATGAACCTGGAGGACACTACACTAAATAAAATAAGACAGGCAAAGAAAGACAAACATTGTGTGATCTCACTTATGTGGGGAATCTAAAAAAGTAGAACCCACAGAAGCAGCAACTAGAATGGTGGTTAGCAGGGGCCACAGGAGGGAGGTGATAGGAATGGGGGAGATGTTGTTCATGAGACATAAAATTTCAATTAGACAGGAGGAATAAGTTCAGGAGATCTACTGTATAGCATGGAGACTACAGTTAATCACAATGTACTCTACAGTTGAAAACTGCTATTTCTCCACACCTTCCCCAGCACCTGTTGTTTCCTGACTTTTTAATGATTGCCATTCTAACTGGTGTGAGATGGTATCTCATAGTGGTTTTGATTTGCATTTCTCTGATGGCCAGCGATGATGAGCATTTTTCCACGTGTCTTTTGGCTGCATAAATGTCTTCTTTTGAGAAGTGTCTGTTCATATCCTTCGCCCACTTTTTAATGTGGTTGTTTGATTTTTTCTTGTAAATTTGTTGGACTTCATTGTAGATTCTGGATATTAGCCCTTTGTCAGATGAGTAGATTGCAAAAATTTCCTCCCATTCTGTAGGTTGCCTGTTGACTCTGATGGTAGTTTCTTTGGGTGTGCAGAAGCTCTTTAGTTTAATTAGATCCCATTTGTCAATTTTGGCTTTTGTTGCCATTGCTTTTGGCGTTTTAGACATGAAGTCCTTGCCCATGCCTATGTCCTGAATGGTATTGCCTAGGTTTTCTTCTAGGGTTTTTATGGCTTTAGGTCTAACATTTAAGTATTTAATCCATCTTGAATTAATTTTTGTATAAGGTGTAAGGAAGGGATCCACTTTCAGCTTTCTACATATGGCTAGTCAGTTTTCCCAGCACCATTTATTAAATAGGGAATCCTTTCCCCATTGCTTGTTTTTGTCAGGTTTGTCAAAGATCAGGTAGTTGTAGATATGTGGCATTATTTCTGAGGTCTCTGTTCTGTTCCATTGGTCTATATCTCTGTTTTGGTACCAGTACCATGCTGTTTTGGGAGAGGATGTGGAGAAATAGGAACACTTTTACACTGTTGGTGGGACTGTAAACTAGTTCAACCATTGTGGAAGTCAGTGATTCCTCAGGGATCTAGAACTAGAAATACAATTTGACCCAGCCATCCCATTACTGGGTATATACCCAAAGGATTATAAATCATGCTGCTATAAAGACACATGCATACGTATGTTTATTGCGGCACTATTCACAATAGCAAAGACTTGGAACCAACCCAAATGTCCAACAATGATAGACTGGATTAAGAAAATGTGGCACATATACACCATGGAATACTATGCAGCCATAAAAAATGATGAGTTCATTTCCTTTGTAGGGATATGGATAAAGCTGGAAACCACCATTCTCAGCAAACTATCGCAAGGACAAAAAAACCAAACACTGCATGTTCTCACTCATAGGTGGGAATTGAACAATGAGAACACATGGACACAGGAAGGGGAACGTCACACACTGGGGCCTGTTGTGGGGTGGGGGGAGAGGGGAGGGATAGCATTAGGAGATATACCTAATGTTAAATGATGAGTTAATGGGTGCAGCACACCAACATGGCACATGTATACATATGTAACAAACCTGCACGTGGTGCACATGTACCCTAAAACTTAAAGTATAATTTAAAAAATGGCTAAAGGATTTGAATAGACATTTCTCAAAGGAAGACATACAAATGGCCAGTAAGCACGTGAAACAAAATGCTCAACATGATTAGCCATCAAGGATACGCAAATTTCCTGTAAATGTAAATTCCCAGGGAAATGTGAAGAAAAAAAAGAAAATAACAAGTGGTTGGCAAGGATGCAGAGAAATTGGAACCCTAATACCTTGCTGGTAGAAATGCAAAATGGTGCAATCGCTACAGAAAATAATTTGACAGTTCCTTAAAATGTTAAAGATAGAGCTACCATATGACCCAGCAACTCCACTCCTAGATATATATTCAGTAGAATTGAAAACATATATTCACACAAAACATGTACACAAATGTTCCCAGCAGCATTATTCATAATAGCCAAACAGAGGAAATAACACAAATGACCATCAACTGATAAATAGATAAACAAAATGTAGTATATCCATGCAACAGAGTGTTATTCAGCAATAAAAAAAAGGAACATACTAATACATGGTCAACATGGATGAACCCTGAAAACGCACTTAGTCAAAGAATCAGTCTCAAAAGACCACGTATTATATTATTTCAATTGTATGAAATGTGAAGAATAAGGAAAACTATAGACACAGAAAGTAGATTCGTAGTGCATAAGACTGGGGAGGAGGGATAGGGAAAAATAGGGAGTGGCTGCTAATGGGTTCAGGGTTTCTTTTGAGTGATAAAAATGTTCTAAAATTAAATCGTGGTGCTGGCTGCACATCTCTGTGAATATATTGAAGACTATTAAATTGTACACATTAAATGGGTGCATTGTATGGCAAGTGAATTACATCTCAGTAAAGCTATTTTAAGAAAAAAAAAGAAAACTTCTGACAGCACATTTAGTATTCTCACCGCAAAAAACAAAATGGTAAGTATGTGAGGTAATAGATATGCTAATTAGTTTGATTCAGCCATTGCACAATGTATACATATATCAAAACATCATGTCGTGCACTGTAAATATAGACAAACGTACAATTTTTGTCAATTAAAGAAAATTATAGTAGATTTATTGACATTGTTTCCAGATGTGATACTGTCAAACCCAAAGTAAAGCATATTCTAAACATAATTTGCTTTTATTGTTCAAAATTGTCAATATCTAGAATGACAATGAAAATTTAGGCACTGCTCTCTATATTAAAGAGATAGATATGATAACTAAATAGAACATGATCTTGGGCTGGATCCTGTACTGGAGAAGGAAAATAAAGAATATTATTGAAACATTGTTGAAATATTAACAAAATAAATCTTATATTAAATAAAAGTACTGTTTCTGTTGCCAACTTTTCTAAATTTGATTACTATACTTGGTTTAAAAGTAGATTGCATAAATAAACTGTGAATTTCCTTCAACGACATGTATTTTTGCTATCTTTCATACATCTAAGCCTAACAGAACAGTTCTTATTAAAATAAACTGCTTCTCACCCACCTCCAACTTAACCAGTTAGAAAAGATTAAGCCAATACAATCGCACAAAAGGCCAATTAAACATATTCCCTGATGACAAGAAAAGGTATTTCAATTTATCCTTTACTGTGGAGTAGGGCTATGAAGGTACCATGTCCAAGCCAGCTTGAGAGTTTTGCTTGGTACCCTGGGACCTGAGATTGCCCAGACACCCAGCCTATTGTGTAATTGTTGTTCCTCATTGGTTTTCTCTTAAATTACTCCAGAGAGAAGAGCAGAAAAAGCATTTTTATTCAAGTACAGATTTATTCAACCATCTAGTCCTTGGAGAATAATGAAATCATCACAGTTTTTTTTCTCTAATTATCTGGTGCTTTCTTTGTTTCCTGCCTCCCCTGACATATATCGCCCCAGTGCCCAGTGTGGTAACAATACCTGTTAATCTCTAAATGTTAGCTATAGGAGAAACCATAGAAACCAAGCTTTTGTTTATTACAGTGGTATCTGAAGTAAGTTCAGCTCCAGGCTGAGTACAAATTTATCCCTCACAATAACATAAATTACATAATTTAGATCTGTGATCAAAACAAATTGGAAGGTTTTATTTACAATAGAAATTCCAGAGAATTTAAGCACATTAAAGTTTAAAACGGAAGAGGGGATAGGGAAAGTTTCTGGTTAAATGAACACAGTTAGGATATTAAATTTATTCCCATTTAAAAGACTAAATGAATTTCTATTGAACGTTGTAATTAGCCATGTGGGCTTATTTCATTACTCTTTCAATACAAGAGAAAAGAAATAAAATGCTATAAACCTGAAGGAGAAGGAAAATAGAGGAGATCCCACTAAACATAATATTTTAACAAAATTTGGAAAACAGAAAGTAGTAAAATACTACCTGACTCGTAAGAGCAGGGGAAGCTATATGCAAAAAGGTATCAGAAATAGTAAATATATAGAGATTCATATAAATAAACTATTTTTTCTTTTAATTTCTTTAAAATAATGCAATTGTTTAAATTAAATCTTCAACCTTTTTTCCATTATTTCCCCCCAAGGAAACTTGTTAGAAACTTTTCATTGTAATTATTCATTCCTTCCTTGACATTTTTATACCCAAGATATGTTGTGCTTTTGTTTATATGTTATAGATATATCTGTGCTTTATACATTAAAATAAAAAATATAAAACTTTTCTGTTTAATGCAAATTTCAGAATGACTAAATTTTACAAGTTAAATGTAATATTTAAAAAATTAAAAAGCTATTAGCATATAACAACTTTGTAACTGCATGATTATTGCAAATTTCAGTATAATTTATTTATTTATATAATTATGAAAGTTAGCAACATATATAAATACACAGTAATAGTTTTCAAAGCTATTAACTTTCAGCAAAAGTACAATAATTACAAAATTATGTTTCTTTTTTTTTTTTTTTTTGAGATGGAGTCTCTCTCTGTCGCCCAGGCAACAGAGCAATGGCATGATCTCAGCTCACTGCGACCTCTGCATCCCAGGTTCAAGCAATTCTCCTGCCTCAGCCTCCCAAGTAACTGAGATTACAGGTGCCCACCACCATGCCCAGCTAATTTTTGTATTTTTTAGTAGAGATAGGGTTTCACCATGTTGGTCAGGCTGGTCTCAAACTCCTGACCTGAGGTGATCCACCTGCCTTGGCCTCCCAAAGTGCTGGGATTACAGGTGTGAGCCACCACGCTGGCCAGTGAACTTAACTTTTAATTTCTGCTCAATATAAGAAAATAACTTTTAACTTAACTAGCTGCCAGATATTCATTTATATATTGTTGATACTTTTTTGTTTTCAGCACCTGCATAATATGGATTGAATAACTTTTATAGACTTGAATAACTTTTTTGAATAACTATTGAATAATTATTCCAAATAACTATTAAAACACCGCTTTTATTTAATTCTCAAAGCCCTAGTCACACACCAAAACAATGAGGATCAAACATAAACAACATCCATAAGGTAGCCAATGGCAGCCAATAAACTTGAGTAGGCCATTTCTAGCAGTCTATTAAGGAAAGAAAGCCATCTACTTGCTGTAGCACTGATCTTATATACATTTTGTGTATCTTCCCTGAGCCCAATGTCAGTGCTGCTCATGGGATACCCACGAAAACAACACAGGAGAAATTAAATTCTAAAGAATGTGATTGCATCAGATAGGGTTGAGCTTTTGTTATGCCCAGACCATTAGTTCCCCAAAGAAGACCACCAGAGTCCAGAGTCAAAGCCAAGCGGCAAGGATCTTTACTACAAGTTCGAACCTGGTCCCTCCATTCCACAGCATACAGGAGGGCCCTGAACAATGCGAGTGTTTGCTTTTTATAGCCTGAGAGTTACAGGGGAACAAAGGAATTCTTTTGGTTCCCGCTTTTTCAGTAAAACTTTGAATGGCTGTCCCCTTATCGGAGACTTTCCTGGTGGTGTTTGTACTGGGCTCAGGAAGTTTGAGAGATATATGGCGATATGTGGTGAGATGGGAAGATGGGATGTGTTTGTACTGGGCTCAGGAAGTTTGAGAGATATATGGCGATATGTGGTGAGATGGGAAGATGGGATGTGTTTGTACTGGGCTCAGGAAGTTTGAGAGATATATGGCGATATGTGGTGAGATGGGAAGATGGGATGTGTTTGTACTGGGCTCAGGAAGTTTGAGAGATATATGGCGATATGTGGTGAGATGGGAAGATGGGATGTGTTTGTACTGGGCTTGTTTGTTTTGAGCCCGGGGCTGAGGAATGTGCCCGGCTCCTTTCACTTTACAGGGCTATACACCATTGTAATAACTGAGAATATTTCACCAACCCCACAAACAATCAATTTTCATCCTTTTGGAGGGAAATATCATCCCTGTTGAGAATGTATAGCTTAAACCGAAAATCATGACAGTGTTTTGTAGAGTTTTCATGAAAACTATAGCATAAAGGCCTGGGGTCAGGATAAATGTAATTACATGGTAGCAAGTACTATGAAATATGGAGATGAAAACCAACAACAGCAAAAAAATAAAACAGCTCTAATTTTAAAGTGACTGGTACTAGAAAGAAAACTGCAGGGCTAGGACAGGGTGGAGTAGTGGCTTTGGTTTGCTGCTTTAAGTCTTGTGTTTCTATTTTTTTTTTCAGCTACATAAATAGATTAGTTTTAAAAGATAACATTTTGAGGAGGAGCCAAGATGGCCGAATAGGAAAAGCTCCGGTCTACAGCTCCCAGCGTGAGCGACGCAGAAGACGGGTGATTTCTGCATTTCCATCTGAGGTACCGGGTTCATCTCACTAGGGAGTGCCAGACAGTGGGCGCAGGTCAGTGGGTGCGCGCACGTTGCACGAGCTGAAGCAGGGCGAGGCATTGCCTCACCTGGGAAGTGCAAGGGGTCAGGGAGTTCCCTTTCCTAGTCAAAGAAAGGGGTGACGGACGCACCTGGAAAATCGGGTCACTCCCACCCGAATATTGCGCTTTTCAGACCGGCTTAAAAAACGGCGCACCACGAGACTATATCCCACACCTGGCTCGGAGGGTCCTACGCCCACGGAATCTCGCTGATTGCTAGCGCAGCAGTCTGAGATCAAACTGCAAGGCGGCAGCGAGGCTGGGGGAGGGGCGCCCGCCATTGCCCAGGCTTGATTAGGTAAACAAAGCAGCTGGGAAGCTCGAACTGGGTGGAGCCCACCACAGCTCAAGGAGGCCTGCCTGCCTCTGTAGGCTCCACCTCTGGGGGCAGGGCACAGACAAACAAAAAGACAGCAGCAACCTCTGCAGACAGAAATGTCCCTGTCTGACAGCTTTGAAGAGAGCAGTGGTTCTCCCAGCACGCAGCTGGAGATCTGAGAACTGGCAGACTGCCTCCTCAAGTGGGTCCCTGACCCCTGACCCCCGAGCAGCCTAACTGGGAGGCACCCCCCAGCAGAGGCACACTGACACCTCACAGGGCAGGGTATTCCAACAGACCTGCAGCTGAGGGTCCTGTCTGTTAGAAGGAAAACTAACAAACAGAAAGGACATCCACACCGAAAACCCATCTGTACATCACCATCATCAAAGACCAAAAGTAGATAAAACCACAAAGATGGGGAAAAAACAGAACAGAAAAACTGGAAACTCTAAAACGCAGAGTGCCTCTCCTCCTCCAAAGGAACGCAGTTCCTCACCAGCAACGGAACAAAGCTGGATGGAGAATGACTCTGACGAGCTGAGAGAAGAAGGCTTCAGACGATCAAATTACTCTGAGCTACGGGAGGACATTCAAACCAAAGGCAAAGAAGTTGAAAACTTTGAAAAAAATTTAGAAGAATGTATAACTAGAATAACCAATACAGAGAAGTGCTTGAAGGAGCTGATGGAGCTGAAAGCCAAGGCTCGAGAACTACGTGAAGAATGCAGAAGCCTGAGAAGCCAATGCGATCAACTGGAAGAAAGGGTATCAGCAGGCCAGGCGCGGTGGCTCACGCCTGTAGTCCCAGCACTTTGGGAGGCCGAGGCGGGCAGATCACAAGGTCAGGAGATCGAGACCATCCTGGCTAGCACAGTGAAACCCCGTCTCTACTAAAAAATACAAAAAATTAGCCGGGCGTGGTGGCGGGTGCCTGTAGTCCCAGCTACGTGGGAGGCTGAGGCAGGAGAATGGCATGAACCCGGGAGGCGGAGCTTGCAGTGAGCCGAGATCGCGCCACTGCACTCCAGCATGGGCGACAGAGTGAGACTCCGTCTCAAAAAAAAAAAAAAAAAAAAAAAAAGAAAGGGTATCATCAATGGAAGATGAAATGAATGAAATGAAGCGAGAAGGGAAGTTTAGAGAAAAAAGAATAAAAAGAAGTGAGCAAAGCCTCCAAGAAATATGGGACTATGTGAAAAGACCAAATCTACGTCTGATTGGTGTACCTGAAAGTGACGGGGAGAATGGAACCAAGTTGGAAAACACTCTGCAGGATATTATCCAGGAGAACTTCCCCAATCTAGCAAGGCAGGCCAACGTTCAGATTCAGGAAATACAGAGAACGCCACAAAGATACTCTTCGAGAAGAGCAACTCCAAGACACATAATTGTCAGATTCACCAAAGTTGAAATGAAGGAAAAAATGTTAAGGGCAGCCAGAGAGAAAGGTCGGGTTACCCTCAAAGGGAAGCCCATCAGACTAACAGCGGATCTCTCCGCAGAAACCCTACAAGCCAGAAGAGAGTGGGGGCCAATATTCAACATTCTTAAAGAAAAGAATTTTCAACCCAGAATTTCATATCCAGCCAAACTAAGCTTCATAAGTGAAGGAGAAATAAAATACTTTACAGACAAGCAAATGCTGAGAGATTTTGTCACCACCAGGCCTGCCCTAAAAGAGCTCCTGAAGGAAGCGCTAAACATGGAAAGGAACAACCGGTACCAGCCGCTGCAAAATCATGCCAAAATGTAAAGACCATCGAGACTAGGAAGAAACTGCATCAACTAATGAGCAAAATCACCAGCTAACATCATAATGACAGGATCAAATTCACACATAACAATATTAACTTTAAATGTAAATGGACTAAATTCTCCAATTAAAAGACACAGACTGGCAAATTGGATAAAGAGTCAAGACCCATCAGTGTGCTGTATTCAGGAAACCCATCTCACATGCAGAGACACACATAGGCTCAAAATAAAAGGATGGAGGAAGATCTACCAAGCAAAGGGAGAACAAAAAAAGGCAGGGGTTGCAACCCTAGTCTCTGATAAAACAGACTTTAAACCAACAAAGATCAAAAGAGACAAAGAAGGCCATTACATAATGGTAAAGGGATCAATTCAACAAGAAGAGTTAACTATCCTAAATATATATGCACCCAATTCAGGAGCACCCAGATTCATAAAGCAAGTCCTGAGTGACCTACAAAGAGACTTAGACTCCCACACATTAATAATGGGAGACTTTAACACCCCACTGTCAACATTAGACAGATCAACGAGACAGAAAGTCAACAAGGATACCCAGGAATTGAACTCAGCTCTGCACCAAGTGGACCTAATAGACATCTACAGAACTCTCCACCCCAAATCAACAGAATATACAGTTTTTTCAGCACCACACCACACCTATTCCAAAATTGACCACATAGTTGGAAGTAAAGCTCTCCTCAGCAAATGTAAAAGAACAGAAATTATAACAAACTATCTCTCAGACCACAGTGCAATCAAACTAGAACTCAGGATTAAGAATCTCACTCAAAGCCACTCAACTACATGGAAACTGAACAACCTGCTCCTGAATGACTACTGGGTACATAACGAAATGAAGGCAGAAATAAAGATGTTCTTTGAAACCAATGAGAACAAAGACACAACATACCAGAATCTCTGGGACGCATTCAAAGCAGTGTGTAGAGGGAAATTTATAGCACTAAATGCCCACAAGAGAAAGCAGGAAAGATCTAAAATTGACACCCTAACATCACAATTAAAAGAACTAGAAAAGCAAGAGCAAACACATTCAAAAGCTAGCAGAAGGCAAGAAATAACTAAAATCAGAGCAGAACTGAAGGAAATAGAGACACAAAAAACTCTTCAAAAAATCAATGAATCCAGGAGCTGGTTTTTTGAAAGGATCAACAAAATTGATAGACCGCTAGCAAGACTAATAAAGAAAAAAAGAGAGAAGAATCAAATAGACACAATAAAAAATGATAAAGGGGATATCACCACTGATCCCACAGAAATACAAACTACCATCAGAGAATACTACAAACACCTCTACACAAATAAACTAGAAAATCTAGAAGAAATGGATACATTCCTCGACACATACACTCTCCCAAGACAAAACCAGGAAGAAGTTGAATCTCTGAATAGACCAATAACAGGAGCTGAAATTGTGACAATAATCAATAGTTTACCAACCAAAAATAGTCCAGGACCAGATGGATTCACAGCCGAATTCTACCAGAGGTACAAGGAGGAACTGGTACCATTCCTTCTGAAACTATTCCAATCAATAGAAAAAGAGGGAATCCTCCCTAACTCATTTTATGAGGCCAGCATCATTCTGATACCAAAGCCGGGCAGAGACACAACCAAAAAAGAGAATTTTAGACCAATATCCTTGATGAACATTGATGCAAAAATCCTCAATAAAATACTGGCAAACCGAATCCAGCAGCACATCAAAAAGCTTATCCACCATGATCAAGTGGGCTTCATCCCTGGGATGCAAGGCTGGTTCAATATACGCAAATATCAATAAATGTAATCCAGCATATAAACAGAGCCAAAGACAAAAACCACATGATTATCTCAATAGATGCAGAAAAGGCCTTTGACAAAATTCAACAACCCTTCATGCTAAAAACTCTCAATAAATTAGGTATTGATGGGACATATCTCAAAATAATAAGAGCTATCTATGACAAACCCACAGCCAATATCATACTGAATGGGCAAAAACTGGAAGCATTCCCTTTGAAAACTGGCACAAGACAGGGATGCCCTCTCTCACCACTCCTATTCAACATAGTGTTGGAAGTTCTGGCCAGGGCAATTAGGCAGGAGAAGGAAATAAAGGGTATTCAATTAGGAAAAGAGGAAGTCAAATTGTCCCTGTTTGCAGATGACATGATTGTATGTCTAGAAAACCCCATTGTCTCAGCCCAAAATCTCCTTAAGCTGATAAGCAACTTCAGCAAAGTCTCAGGATACAAAATCAATGTACAAAAATCACAAGCATTCTTATACACCAACAACAGACAAACAGAGAGCCAAATCATGAGTGAACTCCCATTCACAATTGCTTCAAAGAGAATAAAATACTTAGGAATCCAACTCACAAGGGATGTGAAGGACCTCTTCAAGGAGAACTACAAACCACTGCTCAAGGAAATAAAAGAGGATACAAACAAATGGAAGAACATTCCATGCTCATGGGTAGGAAGAATCAATATCATGAAAATGGCCATACTGCCCAAGGTAATTTACAGATTCAATGCCATCCCCATCAAGCTACCAATATCTTTCTTCACAGAATTGGAAAAAACTACTTTAATGTTCATATGGAACCAAAAAAGAGCCCGCATCGCCAAGTCAATCCTAAGCCAAAGAACAAAGCTGGAGGCATCACACTACCTGACTTCAAACTATACTACAAGGCTACAGTAACCAAAACAGCATGGTACTGGTACCAAAACAGAGATATAGATCAATGGAACAGAACAGAGCCCTCAGAAATAATGCCTCATACCTACAACTATCTGATCTTTGACAAACCTGAGAAAAACAAGCAGCGGGGAAAGGATTCCCTATTTAATAAATGGTGCTGGGAAAACTGGCTAGCCATATGTAGAAAGCTGAAACTGGATCCCTTCCTTACACCTTATACAAAAATCAATTCAAGATGGATTAAAGATTTAAACGTTAGACCTAAAACCATAAAAACCCTAGAAGAAAACCTAGGCATTACCATTCAGGACATAGGCATGGGCAAGGACTTCATGTCCAAAACACCAAAAGCAATGGCAACAAAAGACAAAATTGACAAATGGGATCTAATTAAACTAAAGAGCTTCTGCACAGCAAAAGAAACTACCATCAGAGTGAACAGGCAACCTACACAATGGGAGAAAATTTTCGCAACCTACTCATCTGACAAAGGGCTAATATCCAGAATCTACAATGAACTCAAACAAATTTACAAGAAAAAAAAAAACAACCCCATCAAAAAGTGGGCGAAGGACATGAACAGACACTTCTCAAAAGAAGACATTTATGCAGCCAAAAAACACATGAAAAAATGCTCATCATCACTAGCCATCAGAGAAATGCAAATCAAAACCACTATGAGATACCATCTCATACCAGTTAGGATGGCAATCATTAAAAAGTCAGGAAGCAACAGGTGCTGGAGAGGATGTGGAGAAATAGGAACACTTTTACACTGTTGGTGGGACTGTAAACTAGTTCAACCCTTGTGGAAGTCAGTGTGGCGATTCCTCAGGGATCTAGAACTAGAAATACCATTTGACCCAGCCATCCCATTACTGGGTATATACCCAAATGACTATAAATCATGCTGCTATAAAGACACATGCACATGTATGTTTATTGCAGCATTATTCACAATAGCAAAGACTTGGAACCAACCCAAATGTCCAACAATGATAGACTGGATTAAGAAAATGTGGCACATATACACCATGGAATACTATGCAGCCATAAAAAATGATGAGTTCATGTCCTTTGTAGGGACATGGATGAAATTGGAAATCATCATTCTCAGTAAACTATTGCAAGAACAAAAAACCAAACACTGCATATTCTCACTCATAGGTGGGAATTGAACAATGAGATCACATGGACACAGGAAGGGGAATATCACACTCTGGGGACTGTGGTGGGGTCGGGGGAGGGGGGGAGGGATAGCACTGGGAGATATACCTAATGCTAGATGACGAGTTAGTGGGTGCAGCACACCAGCATGGCACATGTATACATATGTAACTAACCTGCACAATGTACATGTGTACCCTAAAACTTAAAGTATAATAAAAAAAGGTATAAAAAAAAAAGAAATACAGTATGTTCAATCCATTGTTTTTAAATTGAATAACTGAACAATCCAGAAAGGAAATCTTTTCTAAATTATTGGGTTAGAGGTCATGTATTTCTAGTTAAACCTTAATACGTAAATAAAACATTTTATAAACTGAAAAAAAAAGATAACATTTTAATGAAATATTAAAATTAAACTGCCAAGAATGTATGTTAGATACTTGCTCTTTTTTAAAAAATCTGTTCATACATTGGGCACACATGGACATAAAGATGAGAGCAATAGACATTGGGGCCTATTGGGTCAGGGGGGAAGGAGTAGTGAAAGGGCTGGAAAACTACCCATTGAGTATTATGATCACTACCCAAATAATGAAATCATTTGTACCCCAAACCTCAATATTACACAATATACATGTGTACCTCCTGAATCTAAAATAAAAGTTGAAATCATTTTTTAAAAAATTAGCAATCCAAAGAATGTATATAAATGACCAACAGGCACATGAAAAGAGGCTCAACATCATTAATCACTAGAGAAATGTAAATCAAAACCAAAATGAGATATGACTGCACCTTCACTCATATGGTTATAGTAAAAAAGATAGGCAGTAAAAAAAATTAATAAAAAATAAATTTGGTTTATATAAAGGCCTTCTTTCTGATTACACACAAAACGTTAGTAAGTCTGTTGAAGGAAAGTAAGCAAAACAGGATGGTTTGAGGGAGCCAGGGAATACTGGAAGATTAAAATAAAGAACAAGGTAAAACAAGTTCCACCAGAGAGCAGAAGAGCTCAAATTCCTCTTCTACCATTTATTTGTTGCATTAATTTGACTAATTGCTTAAGTATCCAGAGCCTTAGATTCTGCTTTTTAAATAATACACTATCTGCATAAAAATGAGGGCTGTCCAGGGAAGTTTTCAAAGTCTTTTTAGGTTTGAAGAAAGTAACTCTTTAATTTCTACTCTTTACCTATTGGCCTCCACTCTACTTACTAAGCTCTTTTTTACCTAATAGATCTCAGCTTAGATGTTTGTCCTCCATCCTTTCCTGACCTCCATGTCTATTCCATATACTTTCCCATAGTACTCTGTAATTTTTATGGCACTTATCAAATTTGTTATTATATACTTTTTGTGTGTGTTTAATAATATCAGTTTTTACCTAATATACTGTAACTACACTTACGAGAGGAAGGATTATATTTGTTTTATTCACAATTATATTAGGGTTTTAACTGAACCTAAAAAATAGGCTTTCAAAACACATCTAGTTTGAAGGTGGGTTGGGAAATAGTTTGGGTTCATTTTCATCTCTCTTAAGTTCAAATTTTGACAGATTGGTAAGAAAAAGTAGCTTTTTATCATAAAAAGAATAAACACAGCTAAATGGCCAGCCTCATTTTTGCAAGTGTTTGAAAAACATGGCAAGAAATCAGGAAACCATTTGTCTTTGTATTACACACTACCCCAGGTCGGTAGATGTTGACATTTTGTTACTGTGAGACTATTTCTTGTCATCATTAATAAAAAATACAACTATTCATCAGAGTTTGATTATTTTAAAAAATAACCTCCTCAAACACTTTTCAATTTGTTCCTGTTCTTTCATTTCCCTCTTTTCTTTGGCCACACTCCTGATAATATGTAGAAAGATGATTGGAAACTGCTGTCTTCCCATGCAGGATTCAATACACAGAGCATGTGATGTTAATGGGATTGTCAGGCGTTCAAGCATTTGACTGAGACAACCTTTCTCCTGGGAGAACTTTTAAAAATTGATATTTATTTGTGTGATTCATGACTCAAAGAGTGGCCTGTTCTATCTCTCACTGCCTTTCTCCCTTAGATGTTAAAACTTGGAGTTGCTTACATGACAACACAGCATGTCTTTCTTTGCCTTGTAACTATGAACTTAGCTAAGATTTCAATAACCTCTGACCTGGAATTATTTCTTCCTTCTTTTCATCATGCTTTAGGTATTGCCCTGTGCCCAGAGTATCACATCACTGCTATCATCAGTTTTTCAGTAGTTTCCCACAACCTCAGAACTCAGAATAAAAATTTTCCCTCAAAGCACTTTGTCAGAGTTATTTCAAGGACTTCACATGTCCGTTCATTGCTTGCATTGCCTCATTTATTAGCTACTTACACCCCAGAGAACAAAAGGCGCTCAATACAGCCCTCCCAAAGCTCTCTCAACAGCTTTATCTGACCACAGAATGGCCTTTCTTTCTCAGTCTCCCCACTTCCATCCTACAGACAAATCTAGATGACCCTACCTAAAAGAAGAGGTCCAGCTTCCTTTTTCTATACCACCCTAGGAGGTAAAGAATCTTAGTAAATATTCAACTAATTTATTAATTTCTACATTTGCTGGAGATTGTGTGACATAATTGTGCATCAGGCTCAGAGCTGACATCAGCCAGCACACATGGCTTGAATAAACTGGACAGCATCCATTCTGATTAAGCAGTGCCACTTGTGAAATTGTTGGAGTATCTTTTTTGAAATTGTTTGCAATTGTTTGAAAATCATAAAATACATCCTAGTTAGGATAACTTCCTTGCAAGTAACAAAAATGTATTCAAAGTATAGTTTACTAGAAGGAAAAGGTGGACCTTATGAAATACAAGAGAAGGAAGTGCAGCTGAGTTTCACAGGGACAGTATGTATATTCTCTAAGGCCATATGTTCTCACACTTACATTTCTTCAAGTCCTTACCTCATTCTTTTTTCTCTCTACAGAGGCATTCTCTTCTTCTCCCTGCATGCGGCTTAAGCAAGCTTCACATTGTGTTTAACTAGTATCTCTAAGTCCTACTCCCCAACCCTGGCACATGAAATCCGAATGACCCATACCCAATCCTGGCCTATCACTTTGTCCAAGGGGCAGAATCATGAGATCTGAAACCAGCTCAGTGGGTCCTACAGGATTAAATTTTCTGAGATCGAGCTGGACAGATTTTCTCCAAGAAAGCATAGGCCCAGGAAAAAAAGAGGCAGAAAGAATGACCTGCATTTTAAGAAGACACAATAGTTGGATAAACATTAAAGAAATATTTCTTAAAAACCATATAATTCATTTATTTATTTTGTTTTCTCTCTCCTGTCTTTATGGAGATTGCAAATTTTACAAAGGCAGGATTTTTTTTTCTGTTTTGTTTACTGTTCAAGTGCCTAGAACAGTTCCTTGCAGTAAATTTTTGCAAAATTCATGAATAAAATCCTTTGGATAATGACAACAGTGGTAATTACAGTGAATATGATGAAAAGATAAGAGAATACGTGACTGCATAAACAAGGGAAGTTACGATTTCTGTGAATAGACGCATTTCTTATAATTTTTAGTACTTCTTGACGTTCTTTTTCTTTTCTATCCAACTACTATTACTATGAGGTGAAGTTCTTGAAAGAACTTACCAAAAGTATTCATCTTTGTATCTTAAGTCCCAGCATAATGCCTGGTATATAATCAGTAAATATTTGTGAATTGAGTGAAATGGATGAATCAAGATACTGTCCCTCCTATGGCACTTTGAAGAGTGCTTTGCAAACCATAAAATGCTGCCAAAACATTAGATTGTGATTTTCATTATAGTAGTGCTTTAGAAAAAATACCTTAGTAACGTATTCAAGATGTTTGGGACAACTGGAGGACAAGAAACAAACTAGAAAGCTGACCCAAGAGTCTAGGTACAATTTATCTGACTTCAATAGGCTTTTTTTTCCTGCCTTTTCCCACAAAGCTCTAAATTGGAATCCAACCTAAGTTTCTCTATAATCCTAGAAGGGGCAAAACTTGGCAGAAGTTTGGCTTTATTGTCTCAAACTAGATTTCTATTACTATGTTAGACTAATTTTAGATTTGGAGACTAAATTGTAGCTCATTTTCTTTCCATTCCAAAGAATCACCAAAGAGTTTATTCCATTTAATATCATCATTATGCATTGTTCAACAATTCAACAAACACATAAATAAAAGCAATTCTTAGAGCATTTTGCTATATGAAAGATTGTTACCTCTTATTGTCAAACACATGAGAATCTACATAGTGGAATTTAGCTAAGGGCACATTTGTGAAGGCATATTCAGCAATTTTCTCACAAACTCTTCGTGTGTAGACAACTCAATTCAATCAACATTGATTTAACTTTTATGTTTATCAAATATAAAGATAAATATTATTCAGGCTCAGTATAAAGGAACTTTGAATCTATTAAGTGGACTAAGAGTGGGCAATAATAATGCACACAATGATCATAATATCTGGCAATAGTAAGGGAGTTCCCTATGAAAGGTAAAAAGAGTCATATGTTTAAAGGGTGGAGGAATCATGTAGCATTTGATCTAAAGTGTGAAAATGATTGTGAAATATAGAAAAAATTTAAGAAGGAAATACATTTGGAATGGCCCCCGAAGAAGGGGTACACAGTACACTACATTTGGGATTGGGGAAGAAAAAGTTTCAAGGGAAAAAATATAATAGCAAGAGAAACCATAGGCCATTTTGAGGATAAACAAGTTATCCAATTTGGCTAGATGGTGGACTATGCAAAATGAAGGAGAGAAAATGAGTCTAAAGGGTAATATGGAATAAAATTGCTCAAGGTTTCCAATATTAGGGACTGGGGCTCTGTAGCTAATTTCGTGGTTTCCTTAAAAGAATAACACTGAGATATTGAATAGCGTTGTGCTACTGAGAGGTGAACTCTAGAATATCCTTGCAGAGTAGATTAGAAGAAATTACAGGAGGAGTTCTAAAGCTCAGAGACCAGCTAAGCCGCTGATGCAATCTTCAACGTATGGTTTCATAAGGGCTGGAAGTGGAACTGTAGCCATAGACATGATGGCAAGGTGGAAAAATGAGGAATGCATAGAAGAGATACTTCAAAGATAAAAGCTAAATAAAAGATAAAATTGCTTCATGTATTTAGCATCTAAAAGGATAGGAGGAGTCAGGGAGTGAGGATGTGATCTCTGTGATATGATGTTTCTATTATCTGTCTGAACATTGGAATACTAAGACAGGTGGACTAGGAAGCAATCAATACAAAGGTGATCAATAACCCCATGGAAGCAGATGAAATCTCAAATGAAAGAAAAGGGGTGAGGATAAAATCCTAGAGGGGTGTAGGAAGAGAATCATAGAGGAAGGCAGAAGAGGAATTTCCTAAGTGTTCAGAGAAACACATGTATTATATTTTGTCCAGGAAGCCAATAGTGGATTCAGAAGAGGTCATTCAGTTTGGCAATTAGGAGGTTAATGGTGGTCATTGAGAGAATAGTTGGTGTAAGCTGGTTGTATTTATCACATAGATTTCAAAGAGTGAAGTGAATGAGGAGTAGATGGCAAAACATCAAATGCAGTCCATTTAGACTATCTTTCTAATAATTTTAGTAGGAAAGAGAAGACACAAAGAGTGTGGAAGCCTGAGGTCCAAAATACCTTCTGTTTCCTCCATATTTGAGAGTTTTGATCTATGATTCCCCAATTGAAATAGTTCAATCTGCCATTTCACTTTATCTACTCACATATTGACTGAAAAAGCACACTCTGAAGAGTTTTTGAAATAGATGGGGTCATTAGCCTTGGCTCTAATGAGAAATTATAGTACTTTTGCTATAATGATAAGTTGGCATGTGAATACTTAGCATGTGAAAAAGCCTTCAGATAGCAGCTTCCATTGTTCATTATTTTATATTTGTGGTTATTTTCTTGGCAGAAAATACCATTTGGCTATGAATCTATTATCATTAAAAGAGGAATAATGGTTTTTGACAGAATACATATTCTCCTTCTGGTAAAATGATAATTGCTCCATCTTAACTCTCCATGTCCTGGCCCTCATTTTCTCCTGCACCCTTCTGTTTTTTTAAAATTATATGCTTTCTACTGGTCAGTCAATAGCAACTATCTACCTTATGAAAATAGGAGATTTTGTGTGAGAAGGTCTTCTGTGTTACCAGCCAAAACTTCAGAAGGCCTGCAGTTGCTGAAGCAACTCAGCCAGTGCCAGTAAACTTCATAGCAGAATTTGTTTTTCAGCAGCACACATCTAAATATTGTTTAGAGAACACCTATATTCTTTGCATGCACAGAGTCAGACCTGAGCACAACTGCACACAAGTATTCAATTCCTAGCTCTGAAACAATCACCTACTCATCAGTCCCAAGTAGCCTACTTCTACTTCCCAAAGCCACTGGACACTTTGTTATATGTATCAGACCAGAAATATCTCTCTCTGGGTTGCAACTTTTCCTGTAAGGGCCAGACGGTAAATATTTTAGGCTTTTCAGGCTAGAGAGTCTCTGTTGCCAGCTCCTTAACTCTACCATTGTAGCACAAAAGCAACCATGAACAATGGCCAATTGTGTGACTTTATTCCTATAAAATGTTATTTACAAAAACAGGCATCAGGCTAGTTTACCAATCCCTGCTCTAGAAAAAGGACTCATGAGTGAGATATGTCATTTAACCTTCCAAAGGAACCCAAGATGGAGAACCCAAATACATTGTTGAAAAGATTCTAGATTCTTAGTTGGTGCTGGGTCAATTCTAGTGTTCGGATCACAGACATTCGCATTCCATCTCAAGGATTTCCCCTTACCATCCTTAACTCTCTCCACCTGTGTTTTTCCAGTGCCACAGCATACAATCTTACTTCTCTGTCCTCCTCATAGCCCACATTACAAATGAAGTCCTCTTTAAGCTCATCCTACTGGCACCTAACTTTGCATCTCTCTGTATTATGACTTCCAGTATTTGCCTTTAGCTCCAAACACCTTGAACTCAGGACAAATGAATTTTATTTTAGGGCCTCAAAGACCAATTAAAGAAAGAATTATTCAAATTAAATGACATATATTCTTGTCCAATCACCAAATATTTCTTTTCCTGTTTATCTTCTCAGGTAATCAAGGGTGAAGCTGCTATCCCAGCCCCAAAGTAGCTTCAACACTGGTCTGCAGCACACCACTCTACTTTCTCTTTAGGCCCAAATTTCAATCTTTAAAATCTCAATGTAGTATAAGAGAGAGAAAAAAGACTGGAAATCAGATCATCTGTATTCCAGTTCTGACTTACTCTGGCCTTGGGAAAGTTACTATCATGTATATTAAACTATGTGACCTTTGAGTGGTGGGTTCCCAGCTGTGCTTCAAGTAATCTTTAGACTTGCTGAGATCATCATTTCCCACCATGTGATAAAAATCTAAGCTGTCTAAGGAATATTTGTTTTAGTTGTTTTCTACTGCTTTGAAAAAAGTTTGAAAAACACTTGTTTTACAAATGAGGGACCAGTATTCCAATGAGGTGTAGTGATTTATTGAAGCTCACATAGCTGGTAGCTGCTTAGTGCAGAAACAAGACTAGAATATGTATCCACATTCTCAGTCCCTATAGTTTTTTTTCTTTTCTATTGCACTATTTTGTTCTGCTTCACCTTAGGATGAAATCCATTTTAGTCAATCTCAAGTTAAATTGCAACCATTTCAGAGAAGCATAACCATCATTACATATAAAGAGCCCATTTGATCATTGCTATTTTAATTCTTTCCAAATTAAATTTTCTGTTTGGTTTTGCTGGCATATAGAAACACTTTTTCCTATAATAAACTTGTGTCGATAAATCATACTAAATTCATTTATTCATTCTAATGTTTGTAGATTCTTTTGAATTTTCTACATACACAATCACATTGTCTCCAAAAACATTTCTTAAATAGTTACCAGTAACCATTCTATAATCAAAAACTAAGAATCTATACATTCCTAAGGGGGGCAGCAATTTTAAGCAATTAATCTAAAGGATTCTTTAAAACGGAAAGAGAGATTTCTATGCAGTAGCAATAGCTACTACAATAGCCCTTGAATTGAAAACTCACGGAAAATTCAGGACTCTGTGTAACATCCAACACCCAGAGTTTCAGGGTTACTACTGGTTGGTGTAATCATTCACAAAGTTCAAGTTCCAGAGAACATTTATTTTGACAACCCTCTAGGTGTTGCTAGGCCTCTGGGATATGACAGCATTGCCTTGTGTTAGCTAGCAATAAGAAAAGAAGCTTTGTTTGGATTAACATATATACCCTCTTCATTGTGCATACCTATTTTTTCCCCAATAATTTGCAGCTTAGGTCCGAGGACACCATAAACTCTGCTTAAAGGTGAGTAATATGATGATTTCATTTTCAATCTTAATATTTCAAAATTGTTAATCATGTTTCCAACAAAATTACCATTTCATGCATAAACATATGTAACTCAGACTACAAGCATTTCTTTGTCTTTCTTTTTTATAATTGCTTTGTTTAAATCTGAAAAGAACCAGAGGTCATGTTTTTTAAACAAATGTCATTCCAGAGGACATTTGAGATCAAGTTTCTCTATGAGTTAAATTAGTTAAAAGTAAAGTAAACATACTCTTTAGCCAAGGTCAGTCATGCACCTGGACTACCCAGCTTACCTTGGCGATAGTAAAGGCAGAAAGATAGAAAGGCTCATTTCTTGAGCCTCTGGGCATGCACAGAAAAAAATAATAAGAAATAAGAAATTCAGTAAGTCTACATGGAGACGTAAAGGAAGAACCTATAGCTGGGGATAAACTACAGCATCCTCAGAAATCTGTTGGGTAAGATATGCTGAACTGCCTTGCAGACAAATGGTTCACGTGAGTAAAATACATTAGAAAGTGACAGGTTAGAATAAGATGGGCTTCATTTTAATTGAAATTCTCTAAATGCTCGTAAAGCTATCATCAGTGGTTCAATGGGATCACTGATTTTTGGAAAACTCAAGAGGGGATGGCAACCATGAGAAAACAAGAATCTCTGCTTTTCTACGATGGCACTGAAGCGGAAGATTTTTTTCCTATCTTCCTCTATTCACCGAACATTCTTTTATTCTATGTTTGTATGAAAATTGTACAGTAATGGGTAAAATGCCTGCGTGTAATTTTAGATACCTCCAGAATGCCTAGAGATGTGGAAATTAATAAATAAGAAACCATATAATACAATATGCTAGGCCATCATAACAAAAAAATTCAGAGAAGTAATTATTTTTATTTGATTAAAAATTGTTGCTGGGCTTGGTGGCTCACGCTTGTAATCCCAGCACTTTGGGAGGCCGAGGCAGGTGAATCACGAGGTCAGGAGTTCAAGACCAGCCTGGCCAAAATGGTGAAACCCCGAGTCCACTAAAAATACAAAAATTAGCTGGGTGTGGTGGCAGGGGCCTGTAATCCCAGCTACTCAGGAAGCTGAGGCAGAGAATTGCTTGAACCCAGGAGGCTGAGTTTATAGTGAGCTGAGATCCTGCCACCGCAGTCCAGCCTGGGGGACAGAATGAAACTCTGTCTCAAAAAAATAAATAAATAAAAATAAAATTGTTTTAACATAAAAAATTTGTATTCCTAATAATAGAATATTAAAAAAGAAAAGCTACCAATTAGCTCTTTCATTAGTACCTCATCAAATAAGTTTTAATGTTACCATCTTAATTTATATCAGGCTCCATATTGCCTCAGAACAGTTATAGCTTAAAGAGCGATCAGAATATTTTATAAGGGTTCTGTTTTTGCAGTTTTTGATGATAATTGGAATAAAACTCACCCATCCCTTTCAAGCTTTTGGAAGTTAAAAGACAGTGTCTGCTGAGAACTGAGAACTAGTAATCTCTTGCAATTTAACTTCTCCAAATTATTTACGTGAAAATTTCACCAGAAGCTTTAAGAATTTGTTTTCTCTACAATTGAGAGAAATATTCTGGAAGATATCTGTCTTGTCCAACATCTAATAAGAAAAAAAAAACAACAACAAAGTATCTATTTAGTTTTTCTTGCTGAAAAGGTCCCTGTATGAGAAAATTCCAATTTTGGCAGTGGGGGGCAAGGGAGAAGGGTATAGGGGAGTGGCTTCTCTAGTCTATCTAGTGGTTGAAAGGAAAGCTTCACATTATTTGGGAGCCTCAGCTCCCAAATGTTTGGGACTCACATTATATGTCTGATCACAACTTAAATTCTATCTGGCTACTATTGTCCCAATACCCTGTGGTTCTGTGTTGCTGAGGAAAACCAAGAAAGATGAGTTACTTACCGACGAACTAGAATCAGCTTGCAAGTGGAGTGGGAAAAAAAGCCCCTCATTTTTTTTATTATACTTTAAGTTCTAGGGTACATGTGCACAACGTGAAGGTTTGTTACATATGTATACATGTGCCATGTTGGTGTGCTGCACCATTAACTCGTCATTTAGCATTAGGTATATCTCCTAATGCTATGCCTCCCCGCTCCCCCCACCCCACTACAAGCCCCAGTGTGTGATGTTCCCCACCCTGTGTCCAAGTGTTCTCATTGTTCAATTCCCACCTATGAGTGAGAACATGCAGTGTTTGGTTTTCTGTCCTTGTGATAGTTTGCTCAAAATGATGGTTTCCAGTTTCATCCATGTCCCTACAAAGGATATGAACTCATCATTTTTTATGGCTACATAGTATTCCATGGTGTATATGTGCCACATTTTCTTAATCCAGTCTATCATTGATGGACATTTGGGTTGGTTCCAAGTTTTTGCTATTGTGAATAGTGCCGCAATAAACATATGTATGTATGTGTCTTTATAGCAGCACGATTTATAATTCTTTGGGTATATACCCAGTAATGGGATGGCTGGGTCAAAGAGTATTTCTAGTTCTAGATCCTGGAGGAATCACCACACTGTCTTCCACAATGGTTGAACTAGTTTACAGTCCCACCAACAGTGTAAAAGTGTTCCTATTTCTCCACATCCTCTCCAGCACCTGTTGTTTCCTGACTTTTTAATGATCGCCATTCTAACTGGTGTGAGATGGTATCTCATTGTGGTTTTGATTTGCATTTCTCTGATGGCCAGTGATGATGAGCATTTTTTTCATGTCTCTGTTGGCTGCATAAATGTCTTCTTTTGAGAAGACATTTCTCAAATGTCAAGTGTCTGTTCATATCCTTTGCCCACTTTTTGATGGGGTTGTTTGATTTTTTCTTGTAAATTTGTTTGAGTTCTTTGTAGATTCTGGATATTAGCCCTTTGTCAGATGGGTAGATTGTAGAAATTTTCTCCCATTCTGTAGGTTGCCTGTTCACTCTGATGGTAGTTTCTTTGGGTGTGCAGAAGCTCTTTAGTTTAATTAGATCCCATTTGTCAATTTTGGCTTTTGTTGCCATTGCGTTTGGTGTTTTAGTCATGAAGTCCTTGCCCATGCCTATGTCCTGAATGGTATTGCCTAGGTTTTCTTCTAGGGTTTTTATGGTTTTAGGTCTAGCATTTAAGTCTTTAATCCATCTTGAATTAATTTTTGTATAAGGTGCAAGGAAGGGATCCAGTTTCAGCTTTCTATATATGGCTAGCCAGTTTTCCCAACACCATTTATTAAATAAAGAATCCTTTCCCCATTGCTTGTTTTTGTCAGATTTGTCAAAGATCAGATGGCTGTAGATGTGTGGTGTTATTTCTGAGGGCTCTGTTCCATTCCATTGGTCTATATCTCTGTTTTGGTACCAGTACCATGCTGTTTTGGTTACTGTAGCCTTGTAATATAGTTTGAAGTCAGGTAGCATGACGCCTCCAGCTTTGTTCTTTTGGCTTAGGATTGTCTTGGCAATGCAGGCTCTTTTTTGGTACCATATGGACCTTAAAGTAGTTTTTTCCAATTCTGTGAAGAAAGTCATTGGTAGCTTGATGGGGATGGCATTGAATCTATAAATTATCTTGAGCAGTATGGCCATTTTCATGATATTGATTCTTCCTATCCATGAGCATGAAATGTTCTTCCATTTGTTTGTGTCCTCTTTTATTTCATTGAGCAATGGTTTGTAGTTCTCCTTGAAGAGGTCCTTCACATCCCTTGTAAGTTGGATTCCTAGGTATTTTATTCTCTTTGAAGCAATTGTGAATGGGAGTTCACCATGATTTGGCTCTCTGTTTGTCTATTATTGGTGTATAGGAATGCTTGTGATCTTTGCACATTGATTTTGTATCCTGAGACTTTGCTGAAGTTGCTTATCAGCTTAAGGAGATTTTGGGCTGAGATGATGAGATTTTCTAAATATACAATCATGTCATCTGCAAACAGGGACAATTTCATTCCCTCTTTTCCTAATTGAATACCCTTTGTTTCTTTCTCCTGCCTGATTGCCCTGGCCAGAACTTCCAACACTATGTTGAATAGGGGTGGTGATAGAGGGAATCCTTGTCTTGTGTCAGTTTTCAAAGGGAATGCTTCCAGTTTTTGCTCATTCAGTATGATACTGACTGTGGGTTTGTCATAAATAGCTCTTATTATTTTGAGATACATCCCATCAATACCTAGTTTATTGAGAGTTTTAGCGTGAAGGGCTGTTGAATTTTGCCGAAGGCCTTTTCTGCATCTATTGAGATAATCATGTGGTTTTTGTCGTTGGTTCTGTTTTTATGATGGATTACATTTATTGATTTGCATAAGTTGAAACAGACTTGCATCCCGGGGGTGAAGCCAACCTGATTGTGGTGGATAAGCTTTTTGATGTGCTACAGGATTTGGTTTGACAGTATTTTATTGACGATTTTTGCATCGATGTTCATCAGGGATATTGGGCTAAAATTCTCTTTTTTTGTTGTGTCTCTGCCAGGCTTTGGTATCAAGATGATGCTGGCCTCATAAAATGAGTTAGGGAGGATTCCCTCTTTTTCTATTGATTGGAATAGTTTCAGAAGGAATGGTACCAGCTCCTCCTTGTACCTCTGGTAGAATTCGGCTGTGAATCCATCTGGTCCTGGACTTTTTTTGGTTGGTAAGCTATTAATTATTGCCTCAATTTCAGAGCCTGTTATTGGTCTTTTCAGGGATTCAACTTCTTCCTGGTTTTGTCTTGGGAGGTTGTATGTGTTCAGGAATTTATCCATTTCTTCTAGATTTTCTAGTTTATTTGTGTAGAGGTGTTTATAGTATTCTCTGATGGTAGTTTGTATTTCTGTGGGATTGGTGGTGATATCCCCTTTATCATTTTTTATTGTGTCTATTTCATTCTTCTCCCTTTTCTTCTTTATTAGTCTTGCTAGTGGTCTATCAGTTTTGTCGATCTTTTCAAAAAACCAGCTCCTGGATTCATTGATTTTTTGAAGGGTTTTTTGTGTCTCTATTTCCTTCAGTTCTGCTCTGATCTTAGTTATTTCTTGCCTTCTGCTAGCTTTTGAATGTGTTTGCTCTTGCTTCTCTAGGTCTTTTAATTGTGATGTTAGGGTGTCAGTTTTAGATCTTTCCTGCTTTCTCTTTTGGGCATTTAGTGCTATAAATTTCCCTCTACACACTGCTTTAAATGTGTCCCAGAGACTCTGGTATGTTGTATCTTTGTTCTCATTGGTTTCAAAGAACATCTTTATTTCTGCCTTCATTTCGTTATGTACCCAGTAGTCATTCAGGAGCAGGTTGTTCAGTTTCCATGTAGTTGAGCGTTTTGAGTGAGTTTCTTAACCCTGAGTTCTAGTTTGATTGCACTGTGATGTGAGAGACAGTTTTTTATAATTTCTGTTCTTCTACATTTGCGGAGGAGTGCTTTACTTCCAACTATGTGGTCAATTTTGGAATAAGTGCTATGTGGTGCTGAGAAGAATATATATTCTGTTGATTTGGGGTGGAGAGTTCTGGAGATATCTATTAGGTCCACTTTGTGCAGAGCTGAGTTCAATTCCTGGATATCCTTGTTAACTTTCTGTCTTATTGATCTGTCTCATGTTGACAGTGGAGTGTTAAAGTCTCCCATTATTATTGTGTGGGAGTCTAAATCTCTTTGTAGATCTCTAAGGACTTGCTTCATGAATCTGAGTGCTCCTATATTGGGTGCGTATATGTTTAGGATAGTTAGCTCTTCTTGTTGAATTGATCCCTTTACCATTATATAATGGCCTTCTTTGTCTCTTTTGATCTTTGTTGGTTTAAAGTCTGTTTTATCAGAGACTAGGATTGCAACCCCTGCCTTTTTTTGTTTTCCATTTGCTTGGTAGATCTTCCTCCATCCCTTTATTTTGAGCCTATGTGTGTCTCGGCACGTGAGATGGGTTTCCTGAATACAGCACACTGATGGGTCTTGACTCTTTATCCAATTTTCCAGTCTATGTCTTTTAATTGGGGCATTTAGCCCATTTACATTTAAGGTTAATATTGTTATGTGTGAATTTGATCCCGTCATTTTGATGTTAGCTGGTTATTTTTCCCATTAGTTAATGCAGTTTCTTCCTAGCATCGATGGTCTTCACAATTTGGCATGTTTTTGCCGTGGCTGGTACCAGTTGTTCCTTTCTATGCTCAGTGCTTCCTTCAGGAGCTCTTTTAGGGCAGGCCTCGTGGTGACAAAAATCTCTCAGCATTTCCTTGTCTGTAAAGTATTTTATTTCTCCTTCATTTATGAAGCTTAGTTTGGCTGGATATGAAATCCTGGGTTGAAAATTCTTTTCTTTAAGAATGTTGAATATTGGCCCCTACTCTCTTCTGGCTTATAGAGTTTCTGCTGAGAGAACCGCTTTTAGTCTGATGGGCTTCCCTTTGTGGGTAACCTGACCTTTCTCTCTGGCTGCCCTTAACATTTTTTCCTTCATTTCAACTTTGATGTATCTGACAATTATGTGTCTTGGAGTTGCTCTTCTCGAGGAGCATCTTTGTGGCATTCTCTGCATTTCCTGAATTTGAATGTAGGCCTGCCTTGCTAAGTTGGGGAAGTTCTCCTGGATAATATCCTGCAGAGTGTTTTCCAACTTGGTTCCATTCTCCCTGTCACTTTCAGGTACACCAATCAGACATAGATTTGGTCTTTTCACATAGTCCCATATTTCTTGGAGGCTTCGTTCATTTCTTTTTACTCTTTTTTCTTTAAACTTCTCTTCTCACTTCGTTTCATTAATTCGATCTTCAATCACTGAAACCCTTTCTTCCATGTGATTGAATTGGCTACTGAAGCTTGTGCATGCGTCATGTAGTTCTTGTGCCATGGTTTTCAGCTCCATCAGGTCATTTAAGGTCTTCTCTATGCTGTTTATTCTAGTTAGCCATTTGTCTAATCTTTTTTCAAGGTTTTTAGCCTCTTTGCAATGGGTTCGAATATCCTCCTTTAGCTCAGAGAAGTCTGTTATTACCAATCGTCTGAAGCCTTCTTCTCTCAGCTGGTCAAAGTCATTCTCCATCCAGCTTTGTTCCGTTGCATGCGAGGAGCTGCGTTCCTTTGGAGGAGAAGAGGTGCTCTGATTATTAGAATTTTCAGCTTTTCTGCTCTGGTTTCTCCCCATCTTTGTGGTTTTATCTACCTTTGGTCTTTGATGATGGTGACGTACAGATGGGGTTTTGGTGTGGATGTCCTTTATGTTTGTTAGTTTTCCTTCTAACAGTCAGGACCCTCAGGTGTAGGTCTGTTGGCATTTGCTGGAGGTCCACTCCTGACCCTGTTTGCCTGCGTATTACCAGCGGAGGCTGTAGAACAGCACACACTGCAGAACGGCAAATGTTGCTGCCTGATCCTTCCTCTGGAAGCTTCATCTCAGAGAGGCAGCCAGCTGTATGACGTGTCAGTTGGCCCCTACTGGGAGATGTCTCCCAGTTAGGCTACTCGGGGGTCAGGGACCCACTTGAGGAGGCAGTCTGTCCGTTCTCAAATCTCAAACTCTGTGCTGGGAGACCACTACTCTCTTCAAGGCTGTCAGACAGGGACGTTGAAGTCTGCAGAAATTTCTGCTGCCTTTTGTTCAGCTATGCCTGCCCCCAGAGGTGGAGTCTACAGAGGCAGGCAGGCCTCCTTGAGCTGTGGTGGGCTCCACCAAGTTCGAGATTCCTGGCCACTTTGTTTACCTACTGAAGCCTCAGCAAAGGCAGGCACCCCTCCCCCAGCCTCCCTGTGCCTTGCAGTTTGATCTCAGACTGCTGTGCTACCTGTGAGAGAGGCTCTGTGGGCGTGGGACCCTCCGAGCCATGCGCAGGATATAATCTCCTGGTGTGCCATTTGCTAAGACCATTGGAAAAGTGCCATATTAGGGTGGGAGTGTCCCGATTTTCCAGGTACAGTCTGTCATGGCTTCCCTTGGCTAGGAAAGGGAATTCCCCCACCCCTTGCACATCCCAGGTGAGGCGATGCCCCACCCTTCTTCAGCTCACACTCCGTGGACTGCACCCACTGTCCGACAAGCCCCAGTGAGAGGAACCCAGTACCTCAGTTGGAAATGCAGAAATCACCCATCTTCTGTGTCTCTCACACTAGGAGCTGTAGACTGGAACTGTTCCTATTTGGCCATCTTGAATAATGCCCAAAAGCCCCTCATTTTTATGACTGAAATAGTATGGGACTGTAGCAGCATATCTATGAGTTGGAGTAAAAAGCTTGGGTAAAAAGCATAGGTAGTATTTTCAATTTCTTTCTACCCTCCCAGACAGTGATAAACGCTTCTATTTCTTTGTGTCTCATTCAATGCCTAGCAGCATACAATGAATACCCAAATGTGTGTTCATTCCATTTTAAATTGAAAGACATATTCAGCCATACGTCAATGGATTTGGTTACTTTTATTCTGGCATTTTTCTTTGAGCTTGTAGAAGAGTTTAAAAAGCTTACTGATAATCCCAGCACTTTGGGAGGCCGAGGTGGGCTGATCATGAGGTCAGGAGATCAAGACCATCCTGGCTAACACAGTGAAACCCCATCTCTACTAAAAATTCAAAAAATTAGCTGGGTGTGGTGGTGAGCACCTGTAGTCCCACCTCCTCAGGAGGCTGAGGCAGGAGAATGGCGTGAACCCGGGAGGCAGAGCTTGCAGTGAGCCAAGATCACACCACTGCACTCCAGCCTGGATGACAGAGTGAGACTCCATCTCAAAAAAAAAAAAAAAAAAAAAAAAGCTTACTGATTTATTGACAAGAAATATCCTAGTTTCTGAACATACTGAAAAAACAATTTTTATATCTGATCTCAAGCTCTTGACTTAAACCAAGATTTATCAAATGATGAACCCCATTTATTTTTACTGAGGTATCCTTTCATGAAAACTAAGAAACATAAACTAATCACGTAGAAATATAATCAGAAACTCATCCTCTGAGACATGAGAGAGCCATACTTTAGCAGGGCAATTTGGAAATATCTATTAAAAATGTGTGACCAACAGCTACTATTAAATTTGTAACATTCTTAAAAGTTATTACTAATTTGAAAAGCTAGTATTTATTAAGTGATGATTCTATGCCAATAATTGTTCTAAGCAGTTTACATGAACCTTCTTACTGAATCCTAACAAAAGCTTTATGAGGTAGGTATTACTCTTATTTTATAGATAGTGAAACTGAGACAGAAAAATTAGGCGAATGGCATTTAACTTTTTAAAGTAAAAGTTACTACTATATTAATAACTGCAGAATTATTGATATATGTGCATATATTAATAATGTTGCATGTTTCATTAGGGATATAACGATTAAACTGGCAATAACGGGGTGGGTATGGTTTTGCAAATAACTCATGGATCTTCAAGACCATAAGTGGGAACCACCGGTCAAAGATTTTTCTGCTCAACCTCTTGTGGCCTGAGTGGTGGAGCTCCAGGCATCTTGATACTGCAATAACACAGTACTTAGGATTGTTAGAAACTCAGTGAAGGGCTTCACCTCATGCAAGAACCAGGGTTTGTGAGCTCCTACTTGACCTGCAGCCTCAACACTATTGCACTGCCTTGAGCCTCATTTTATCTCCATAAAATGAAGGAGTTTGACCTGGAGGTTTCAAAGATCCTTACCAGCTCTTATTTCTCAGACTTTATATGGAGTCAGTGAACGTTCTCTTTAGCAGGTTTCCAGCATGTCAGGAAATGAAAAAGAGCTTCCAGAAGAATGATCCAAACTTCTTTCCCAGTCCCAGAAAAGTAGGAACAGCTGAAATATACTTGAGGCTATTGCTCACACAAAAGGAGCAGGTGTTTTGGGAAGGGTAAGACTGTATAAATCTAAAATACTTTTTGGAATGAAATGGATTATAAATACACGCTACATACTTTGTCTTGTAGCCTATCACTAACCGTTTGAAGAAACTTACTAGTACTGGAGGTTGTGCCTATGGTAATCTCCACCCTAAAAATCTTTAAAAATAGGATTTGTACTCACGAGCATGTGAATTTGTAGGTGCTGACTTGCCTTAAGGAAGGCAGAAAAATGCAAATATTTTCTAAAATCACATTTGAATCTCTGACTCAGGATGACTTGTGAAGGTTTACCCTCAAAAAAGCATTTGATACGTGTTATATATTCTTTCATTTTAGGGCCTGGAGGCTCCCAAGGCATGGCCAGACGCTCCGTCTTGTACTTCATCCTGCTGAATGCTCTGATCAACAAGGGCCAAGCCTGCTTCTGTGATCACTACGCATGGACTCAGTGGACCAGCTGCTCAAAAACTTGCAATTCCGGAACCCAGAGCAGACACAGGTGGGTGTGAGATTTGTGGCTTTTCTTTGTGTCCTGGAAGGACTCAAGGATGAAGTCAGCAACATCAGGAGTGCAACACTAAGCAATGGGAATATATATATATATCAAAGTAAGAACTTACAAATTTGGATGAAATTTGAAGTCCCTCCCTTATGAGGTTGAAAGGAAGTCTACTTTTGTTCTCTCTACAAGAACGAGGGGTTTCAAAGAAATTTAATTAAGAATCTGTGCAATACTTTCAGTTGACTATTTAACTTGCTTAGAATCACTACCCAAGCTTTTTTCAATCAGCATACAACTTTGCTTGCCTATAGTTAGTGAGTTAATTATAGAGAATTTTCTACTCATTAAATCGAGTCTAACAGGACCTCAATTGAGCAGAACTGCTAGCTATTAGCTTGATTGTTGGCATATACAAAATGGCAACAAAACTGTTCTTTCTTGATAACATTTAATAATTCAATCTTTTCACCAATTCAGACTTCTTGTCCCCCACAGTTTCTTTAACTCTGTTAAATGTTTCTGTACCATGGAAATGCTCACATGTTAGGGGAGAAAAGCATATATTTAATGTGTTTTAACCATTACAGAAATTTTTAGGATCCTTATTTTAGAAAACTATGTTTACATATGTAGTGTGAATCTCATTAAAATTACCAATTGACTTCCCCAATAAACCATCTACTACATATGTGAAAACAGATTTGTTTACAATATTCCTCTATTCAAGAGTCCTTCAATAGCTCCCTGCTGCCTAAAAAGAACAGCAAATATTCCTGGCCAGTCACACAAGCTCCTCCCTGGAGAGCTACCTGGACATGCTCTCATCTGCCTCAAATCTTTACACATGTCGCTTCCTCCAAATTCCCTTCCCTCTGTTACCTGGAGAATTCACGTGAATTATTCAGGATGTTTCTGTCATGTCACTTTCTCTTTGAATCTTTAGCCCCACAGCCCCGTATGTTGTCTTCCTCCAAGCAATTTGCAGGATCTTTCTCTCCTTTCATCTTTCCTTGCCTTCCAGTCCATTCGAGGAGCTCCAGCATGGCTGGCTTCATGGTGTAACATGTGCAGTCACACAGGCCCCACACTTAGAAGGGCTTCATGCTTGGCTTAATGATCTGCCTTTGCTTTCTTGAAGTTCTTAGTTTTGAGCAAGAGGTTTCCCATTTTCATTTTATGCTGAGCCTCACAAAGTATGTCCTGAGTTCTATTAAGTGGTGAGAACTGCATATATGCCAACCTGCCTAATTTTTCCGTGAAAATTTTCTTTCTTTTCTATTTATTGTAGTTAATGCTCAATGATACTTTGATTATGGAGCAGGATGTATGGTGAATACACTCATTCTAAGCAACTTCTTCTTCATGGTTACAGACAAATAGTAGTAGATAAGTACTACCAGGAAAACTTTTGTGAACAGATTTGCAGCAAGCAGGAGACTAGAGAATGTAACTGGCAAAGATGCCCCATCAACTGCCTCCTGGGAGATTTTGGACCATGGTCAGACTGTGACCCTTGTGTTGAAAAACAGGTAGGCAACCATGGGCATTTCCAGGAAATATGAATCACAACAGAGGGCTCTGATTCCCTGACAGGCTTAACAGCATAGTAATGCTGAATTACTTCAATTTCTGAAAATCAACTGTCCCAGCTTCCATTGAGGGAAAATCCCATTTAGCACTTTTGTGGGGGGGAAGAGGGGATTTATTTTATGTATTTTACTGTCTTAAGAACACAAAAAGGAAATTTTGCTCCCAGTATTGGTATTGTACTTACCCAGTTCTGAATTCCACTGCCTGTGCCTTCTGAGAATTCTGAAAGCAAAAGTGTATACAGATTGAGTAATCCTTATCCAAAATGTTGGTATCAGAAGTGTTTTGGATTTTGGATGTTTTGTGGATTCTGAAATATTTGCATATACATAATGTAGTAGCTTGGGGATGGGACACAGTCTAAACATGAAATTCATTTATGTTTCAGATATACCTTATACATATAGCCTGAAGATAATTTATACAATATTTTAAATAATTTTGTTCATGAAACAAATTTATGATAAGTATTTACATATACAATACTCCACTGTGGCATCATGTTGGCACTCAAAACTTTTTAGATTTTGGAGCATTTTGGATTTTAGGTTTTCAAACTAGGTAGGCTCAACTCGTACTGAAAAAAAAAAAAAAAAAAAAAAAAAAACAGGGTTTCAGTCCAAGATTTTAAACCAGACAGAAATGAGGGAAATGAGGGAAATGAATCAAAACCTTCACTCCTTGCCCTTCCTCTACATTCCCTCTCCTCACAGCAGTCCCTCAATTTGTTTATTGTTCCCAATTGAAATATTTACCCACCACAAACTCATTCCTGTAAGGGCATCGGCCAATGTGAACCACAGTCAGGGCCGTGCTGAGCATTTACACAGCAGGGAAGAAAAAGAAACTCATTTGTGGAACAGCTACTTTCTGAGGGGAACTGTTCTAGGTCCCTTTCATGTGTCATCTTATTCAAACTTCACATCATATCGTGTTTCTCTACCCATTTTACAGATGAGAAAGTTATTGCTCATTTGGGGTTAAGTAATTTGCCCAAGAATACACCCATTAATTAATAAATTGAATTTTTCTGACTTCAAAGTCAGTACTTTTTAGTCCTATCATATTTCTATTCTCCCTTGACTCACCATTTTACTACTCGCCATTTAAAATCTTTTTAAAGTGTAGACTACATTAGCATTGGTTTTCACAGGGACTCTCTTATGCAAAAGAACCTCAAAATTATTTCACATTTATCCCTTCACACTATCTTTAAGGTATAGAAAGGCTACTGTTATGGCCTGGAGGAATTTACTGTACTCAAGAGACTCTCAGCAAACATTTATACATTTTATTTTGAAAATGTATAAACCATATGATTTCAGAGTTATAAGAAGCCTTAGAAACCTTTTTAACCCACTTCCTCATTTTACTGGTTGGGAAACAGAGGCCCACAGAGGTGATTATTTCCCTAAGGGAGCATAATAATGGAATTGGAAGAATCATTAGTAAAATATAAGAAATATTACCATAGGAAAAATCACTGTTGTGATTGAGAAGCCCAGTTTTCTTAGGTACATTTTGACCTTGACCCTGCCTCAGAGTTATATCTTTCTCTTCTTTCCTTTCAGTCTAAAGTTAGATCTGTCTTGCGTCCCAGTCAGTTTGGGGGACAGCCATGCACTGAGCCTCTGGTAGCCTTTCAACCATGCATTCCATCTAAGCTCTGCAAAATTGAAGAGGCTGACTGCAAGAATAAATTTCGCTGTGACAGTGGTAATGTATTTTTGTGAAATGTTCAGTCCCCACTAAAAATAACTTGATTAAATCAAAGTTGCTCCAATTGACTAACAGTAGAATCCATCACAGAGAAATCCCACCACATTTTAAGCAGAGTGGAATGGGAGTGTTATGCTGCCAATTCCCAAGATATTCCACTGTAAAATTATGGCTTTTCAGTCATACCATTTTGACCACTTACCTGATCTGCACAAATCTATAATCGGGATAATTTTAAAAGAAATGATGTATTTTAAAAGATTTTGATATAATTTATTATGACAAGAATATTAAGATATCATGTTGGAAGATGACTAGAGATGATGTAGAAAACTTTCTTGACTGGCTCTAAAATTAATTCCAAAAGAGTAAGTCAAAAGCACATACACAAATGAGCATGGCTATATTTCAATAAAATTTTCTTTACAAAAACAGTTGGCCATAGTTCAGGTCAGTTTTAGCCTACAGGCCATAGTTCATTGACCTCCTATCTAAACAGTCAACTTAAAGTTACAGTAAAATTAAATTTCAGATGAATGAAATCTCTATCATTTCTGTGTACTCTGAGATATCCTGAAAAGTAAAGTATTTATAACTAGATAGCAAATTTCCAATTCCATAGAAAATTGACCCAAGACCTTGGAACCCAAGTTTTCCCCTTACTCCCTGCATCCTGCCCTCAGCTTTGCCAGCTTTTTCTGAATGTCAGACAGGAATGCCGGGGTCAGGGTTTTCCCCTATCCACCTCCACCCCAAACCTGGAATTTGAGAGCAGGATGTGGGTAAGGAGATACACTTTGTGTCTATATAAATAAGGTCATGTCACAAATTGACAAAAAAGGGAATCAGAGCAAAATCCAAATGACAATGGCTGAGGGTAATACAGACCTGATCATTATATCCAGAGTACCAAAATCAAGATCTAGAACTGAAGTATAACTATTTGAAGCTTGAAAGATGGTTTTTACTACATATAAGCAAAAAAGACTCTTATTCAGTAGATGATAAATCTATGAAAAATTACAGAGGAGCTGCATTCAGGCCAAAAATACTTAAAGTTTGAGAAGCCTTGAGATGCATCCATTGGTCACCAATTTATAATGAACAATTTTAGAAAGGTTAGCAGTGAAAGCACAGCTGATCGCCAGTTCATCAACAGTTATGTCCATAACCATTGATCTTCAAATAACTGTATTATGAAGATGTGTCTGTAATGGTTGTTAAGCGGCTGCTACTCCGTACTCCCTGAGTAACCCATGCCCTGCTTCCCAGAGCGCAAAATCCCTAGATCTTTTCATGATCCAGGAACTGATTGGTAAATCCTTGTCACAGATATAGTTGGCATCCATTCGGACTGGTTGATGCCATAGCCTTTTGGTTGTTAAATATTCCATTGAAGATGATATACTATTTTGCTCTCCTAAAAGCATCTACTAATGCCACTGTCAATGGGAGTAAGAGGTTTATGAATGATTGCTTTTCTGACTCAAGATGATACTTGGCTCTCAATTAACAAAGAACTATCTCTCCTGAAAAGATTGACCATCTTGACTTTCCTCCATTATGACTGATGTTCAGAGTCTCCCAAGTGTCCCCAAGAATAAATGGATTATTTTGATGTATACGTGGATTTTTAAGAATTACCCATTATGTTAATTCCCGTGCAATATACCAACTCTTCTTTCAGAGTCCTAATTTTAAGCATAAAAGACTAGAGAATTTGCAGCTGGTTTTAAAAAATAATACTATTGCAGTGACACAAATCGCTTCCAATGGATAGGAAAAACGTGCAATTTCTAAATGATTGCATGGTTTCAAGTGTAAATGTATACATGCATGTGCTGGCTAAGCATGCTGACTTCTGCAAATCCTGCAATAGTCAAACTGTCCTTTAATTTCTCATTCCTTCTTTGGTATAGAATATATTTATGGCTTACGATATCTCTCCCCTTATGCTTTCTATTCCATAGAGTTTTTATGACCTGGAACCATTCTCACCCATGTCACATCAGGCCTATTCCTAAACATCCCTCAAGAGGTATCCTCTTCCCTTCATCCCTACCCTTGCTAATGGACTCTCTAAGATATCCCTATAGGTACTAAATGGATAGAATTTCTTGTATTCTCACAAATCTGGTACTCTGCTCACAAAGCTAAGCTAATGAGAACTATACTCTACATGTGTATCCCTCCTTCTTTCTAACAAAGTGTGATTTTAGTGTAACCATATCAAAAATAAACCTTTGCTTAAATTTGTAAGTGCTAGGTTCAAAACTTTTTTAAAAATGTAATATGTATAGATTCACATTTTAATAAATAGCCTCTCTATTTCAAACTAAAATGCCCATTCTGTTCTGTCCTGAAAACAACACAAAACAAAAAACTAGAAATGCACTGTTTAAAAATAGAGCATCTTTCAGGTTAAGTCATGGGATGAACAGACATTCAATTCAATCTGCATTTCCAGTCCTGTGTGATTATAGTGCTCGTAGCTATAATTCTTTATAATAATAGTCCTGACATAATGCAAGATGGAAGATGTAATTATTTTAATTACACTCTACCTTCTAAGTGAAGATTATTAACCAAAAAAGTTGAAACCAAGTACTTTCTTGGGAACCCACTACTAATTAAAAAAAATTAATTCAACAGAATCCCCAATTTTCCCAAGAATTTTAGTCAAAACAGTCATGCATAATTGTAGTGAGATGCTAATCACATCTTAAAATAATCAACCAGATAATCTGAAGTAAAACCTTTAATCATTGTCAGATGGACCTGTACATACTGGTACAGACGCCAACATCATTGACTACAGGCAAGACGGTAAAAGGCAGGAGAGGAGATATCTGTCATTGCACATAGGTATTTCAATTTCTATAATATATAGTTATATACTGATTCCAAGGATCCTTATGAAATTCGGTTAAGTCAAAAATGGAAGGTAATTATTTGGGTACATGGAATTTGTACCATTTTCTAAATTTGCTCACTCAACTTGCTACTGTAGTATCTAGACACTTAACTTGTCCAAAAAATAGATATAGCAAATTATATGCAGGAAAACAATTATATACAGTAATTATATATAGTAAAATAGATAGTAGATATATTTAATATATTTAATAAAATCTGTACTAATTATATATAGTAAAATATACGATTCTAAGTGTGCAATTTTGCTTTCACAAATTATACAATCATGTAAACAACGGTATGTCAAGATATAGAAAATACAGATTTCTATATCGAGATATAGAAAATTCCCATAAACCCAAAAAGCTCCCTCCTTCTCCTTTCTAGTTAATTCCCCCTCCTTCTCCCTGGACATCATATAAAGGAATCACATGACATGACTCATGTGTCTGGCTTTTTTCACCCAACATAAAATTTGAGAGATCCAACCATGTTATTGTGTGTGACTGTGCATCTGTGTGTGTGTCTATAAAGTTACATGTTTTTAAATAAAAACAGTGACCTTGAGTCTCCCATCCTAGATCAAAACAAAATTCTGAACCTCTTGTTAATTTTCTCCTACTGAACATGATCTCTATAGCGGCTCACTGTAATGGGAATGATATTCTAGGATTACTTCTCTTTTTAAAGACAATCAGCAACTAAATAATTCTGTGGTGACCCTTGTAATCTTACAAGTGGAAATTTATCAGTTTATCGCTCCATTTTTATGTGCTCCCTAAAACTCTATCAAAAACAGTGACGACTTGCCTTCAACTTTACCTTGAAATTTAAAGCATTTGAGTTTCAAATTAATAAATACTTTCTAAAATGATAATTTGTTGCATTGATGTTGTTTGCTTTTCTTGACTAGGCCGCTGCATTGCCGGAAAGTTAGAATGCAATGGAGAAAATGACTGTGGAGACAATTCAGATGAACGGGACTGTGGGAGGACAAAGGCAGTATGCACACGGAAGTATAATCCCGTCCCTAGTGTACAGTTGATGGGCAATGGGTATGTAACGTCTTTTTATCATCTTGGGGAGAACAGGTATCAGAACAAATGAGTCAGAAGGAGCAATGAGATACATCATTGTCCATCTTCCTCATTAACTTCTTACTACTCCTACCAGCCCTATCTCTGATACTTAGCTACCATGTTCAGGAAGTATGTGGCCATGATCCTCACTCCTGAGAAGTAAAAGTTAGCATTTCCAAATATTGTTTGTGCCAGGCAATGCTATGGGCCCTTCATAAACATGGCTTGTTTTATTTCTCATACATCTCTCAGAAAGTTTTGGAATGGATTAGAGCAGACTGGTCTAAGCCCATCAAGCTGGGAGGTGCCAGGGTGGGGTCCTGGAGGTAGGCCTTGAATGGGTGAATAACCACTCAGAAATGTCAGGAGCAAATGGAGAAAGAGGGTGTGATAAAAGTATGTCTATGGGTGGGTTGAAAGTCAAAACACTAGAGAAACAAAACCAGTCTTCCAGCATGAAAAGCAAACCCAGAGTCAAATAATGAGTGATAAAGCCAAAAGGGAAGAAGTTAAGCAAATATAGAAAAAAAGAGAGGGCTCAGCAACAAGGGTGTGAAAACGTAAGAGAGTAAGAGGTGAAGTGAATATAGCTAGGTATTCTCTCCCATAGGCTGTGTGACGTGTGGGTAGGTCAGTAGAGCCTAATGGCAGAAGCCAGACCTATATTACCATCCAGTCTCAGCTTACAAACTGAGAAACGAGTCCCAGAAAGCTTAAATAACCTGACCAAGTCTACCAACCAGCAAATGGTGGAACCAGGATTCAAATCCAGACTTCAAAACCCAGGCTTTTCCCATGATTTCATGCTGATTCAGGACTACATCCACCTTACAAATGAGACACCCTGGAAGAAACCTCAGGAGATCATATAGCTCTTTCTTCTAGTGTTCCTACTACAGGAATACCCAATCATGAGCACACTGGGGGTTTTACCAGGGGTTCTAAATTCATTAGACTGAACCTGTGTTTTAGATGATGTTAGGAAATATAAGAGAAGGCTATGAAAACAGAAAAACTGAGCCTTAATTTGAAACATAAGAAAAATCAGTAAAGATAATCTCCCATACTCTCCCCTTTACATAATAAAGAAACCCCTCTTAAATTTTTGGCCAGAAGGCAGATAGTTTGCTATCAATTTCTATTGCTTCATATTGGACTTTAGAAAATTAGAATCTTCACTTAATGCTGCCAGAGTTGCATAATATGAAAACTCGAGGCACCAAAGACAAACAGCCACAATTGCAAATACAACCTTATTTGATTTAGAATAAAACCCAGAAAATATTGAACGAAACACAAGGACACCAGTAAAATGGAAAAACCGTTTAGTCTGAAAGTAAGAGGATCTGGGTTCTAAATAACTCAGCTGGTTCTAATGTAGAACTAGAACCAGTTCTACATTATCTCACTACACCACAGCTGAGTTATTTAACAACTCTGGGCCTCGGTTTCGTCATCTATATGTTGGATGACTATAAACTGATGTGATGTTCTGTCCCAAGAATTTCTAATTAGTGCTGATTTCGATGAAAGTGCTTCAACAACATGTTCTTATCCATGTGCAGAAATGGTTTCCTTCTCTTGGTTTGCCTACAAGAAAACATCAGCCAAAAACTCCCACTGATAATCACATTTTCTAATGTTCTGATTGATGAAGGGCGACATTACAAAATCAACTTTTGTTCAGTTGATCTAGACTCTAGAGTTACAGATGGGGAGGACCACATGCTATGTGTACTTTGGCTGAAGGACCATGTGGCCCTCTGCCAACCAGAGCTGTTGTCCCAGTGATTCTGAGAAATGAGCAAAGCCTGCCGGCTCGGGACAACCAGTCCTCTCCTTGCCTCCCCAGAGACTGAGAGTTTTGAGAATTGCTTACTGTAATCTTGTTCTAATCTGCTGGCCTTAGAATCTCTGCCTCTCCAGCCCTGCTATCCAACATATTTCTAACCACAAAAAAAAAAATAGCTTCTTGAGTGGCTGACCTTCTTAACTGATATTTCTCCAAGGAAAATTTTAACAAGAGATATAAAAATTTCTACATTGCCAACATCAGTCACTAGGTTCTAAATATGAAGCAAGAATCAGGCAATAATAGCATGCTATTTGTTTTTACCCAGGCTTAGTGTGTGTATAGATATACACACAGTTGAAAGGACACATTCATCTATGTGGCAAAATAGTGAGATCTGTGAGTAGGGATCACACACATATATATGTGAAAAATCATGCTTACACACAAATATATATTTTTGATTTATATATTTCTAGTTATATTCAAAAAGTTACAAAGTATGACACATAAATCAGATTAGATCAAAGCACTTTAGAAACAATGCTGTATGTGAAACACTAAATTATTTTAAGTCAATATCAACATCTGAGAGGAGGAAGGAAAGAATAAGACTGAAAATTTCTTCATAGCTGGCTTAGCTCCTAAAAGATTTCTCAGGCATGGTCTGCTGGAAATACCTCCATAAAATCCTATCTTCAGGTTCTCCACAAATAGCTGTCACCTTCATAGATTCCTCATGACCTGAGAGCCATTTTTCTCAAGCCCTTTTTTGATTGTGACAAGCATAAGTACATAGTGTAAAGCAGTATAAGGTCAATGGTTTTTTAGTCCTCGCTGTTATGCTTTCAGCTATTTGAATATAATATGCATCTTAGACAACACACAGAATTCACTCATTTTAAAAAACAGCCTTATTGAGATGTAATTTGCATGCCATACAATTCACCCATTGAAAGTGTCTAATTCAACCATCTTCAGCGTATTCAGAGACTTATATAACCATCACCATGGTATAATTTTAGAATCTTTTCAACATACCCAAAATAAAACCCTTGTACATATTAGATATCAAGCTTCATTTCTTTCCCCCTTCTACCTGACTCCTAACCCTAGGAAACCACTAATTCACCTTCTGTTCATGTAAATTTGTGTATTCTAGACATTTCATAAAAATGAAATTCTACAATATGCAGCCTGTGTCTGCCTTTTTGCACTTAGCATAATGTTTTTAAGATTCATCCCAATACTCACAATTGGTACTACAGAAATACAAACGATCATTAAAGACTATTATAAACAGCAATATGCCAACAAATTTGAAAATCTAAAAGAAATGGATAAATTCCTGGATACAAAAAAAAACTTACCAAGATTGAATCAAGAAGAAATAGAAAACAGACCAATTGTGAGTAATGAGATTAAATCAATAATAAAAAGTCTCCCAACAAAGAAAAGCTCAGGACCGGATGGCTTCACTGCTGATTTCTACCAAACTTTGTAAGAACTAATACCAATTATTATCAAGCTATCCCAAAAAATCAAAAGGGAACTTTTCCAAACTCATTCTACAAGACTAGTATAACCCTGATACCAAAACCAGATAAAGATGCAACAACAACAAGAACAAATCTACTACAGGTCAATACCCTTGATGCAAAAATCCTCAGCAAAATACTAGCAAACAGAACCCCACAGTACATCCCAGATATCTACTATAATTAAGTAGTATTTAATCCAGAGATGCAAGGATGGTTCAAAATATGCAAATCAATAATGTCATCACATCAACAGAGAGAACAAAACATATGATCACCTCAATAGTTGTGGAAAAAGTATTTGATAAAATTCAACATCCTTTCATGATAAAAACTCTCAAAAATTAGAAATAGAAGAAACTTAACACAATAAAGGCTGTATATGGCAAACCCACAGCTAGCATCATACTGGGTAGAGAAAAGTTGAAAACTTTTCCTCCAAGGACTGGAATAAGACAAGGATACCTGCTCTTACCACTGTTATTCAGCATAGTCCTGTAAGTCCTTGCTGGAGCAATTAGGCAAGGAAAAGAAATAAATGGATCCAAACTGGAAAGGAGTAAGTCAAATTGTCACTGTTTGTAGATGACATTATCTTTTATAGAGAGAACACTAAAGACTCCACCAAAAAAAAAAGGCCCTAGAAATGATAAATGAATTCAGTAAAGTTGCAGGATACACAATCAATATACAAAAATCTGTAGCATTTATATATATTATCACGAGCTAGAGGGAAAAGAAATCAAGAGAGCTAACTATAAGAGCTACAAAAAAATACCTAGGAATAAATTTAACCAAGGAGATGAAAGATCTCTGCAAGGAAAACTATAAAACACTGATGAAAGAACTTGAAGAGGACACAAAAGAAATGGGAAGGCATCCTGTTTTTATGGATTGGGATATTACTATTGTTAAAGTGACTCAACTGCCCGAAGCAATCTACAAATTCAAGGTAATCCCTATTAAAACACCAATGGCATGCTTTACAGAAATAGAAACAAAGCTCTAAAATTCATATGGAACCACAAAAAACCTTAACAGCCAAAGCAATCTTGAGCAAAAAGAACAGGCCGGGAGTGCTGGCTCATGCCTGTGCCAGCACTTTGGGAGGCCAAGGCGGGTGGATCATGAGTTCAGGAGTTCAAGACAAGTCTGGCCAACATAGTGAAACCCCATCTCTACTAAAAATACAAAAATTAGCCAGGCGTGGTGGTGGGCATCTGTAGTCCCAGCTACTTGGGAGGCTGAGGCAAGAGAATCGCTTGAACCAGGGAGGTGGAGGTTGCAGTGAGCAGAGGTCGCGCCACTGCACTCCAGCCTGGGCAACACACAGAGACTCTGCAAAAAAAAAAAAAAAAAAAAAAAGCCAAAAGCATCACACTACTACATTTCAAAATATACATGTTACATATGTTACATGTTACAAAGCTATGGTAACCCAAGCAGCACACTATTGGCATAAAAATAGATGCATAGACCAATGGAACCGAGTACAGAACCCAGAAATAAAACCATGTATTTACAACTAACTGATTTTTGACAAAGGTGCCAAGATCATGCACTGGGGAAACAAGAGTCTCTTTAATTAATGGTGCTGGAAAAACTGGATATCCATATGCAGAAGAATGAAACTGGACCCCCACCACTCATGCTATACAAAAATCAACTCCAAATAGCTTAAAGACTTACATGTAAAATTCCAGAACTATTAAACTATTAGAGAAAAATATAGGGGAAAACCCTTAGAACGTTGATGTGAGAAAACATTTTATGAAAAAGACTTCAAAAGCATAAGCAACAAAAGCAAATGGGATTATATCAAACTAAAAAGCTTTTTGTACAGTACAGAAAACAGTAACAGAGTGAAAAGACAACATACAGAGTGGAAAAAGTATTTGCCAGCTATTCATCTGACAAGGAGTTAATATCCAGGATATATAAGGAACTCAACTCAACAGCAAAAATAAATAAATTATCCAATTTAACGGATTAAGTTCACCAGTGAACTTAATAAGACATTTACCAAAAGGAGTCCAACAAATATATTTTAAAATGTTCAACATCACTAATCATCGGGAAAATGAAAATCAAACTACAATGAGGTATCATCTCACCACAGTTGAAATGACTATTATCAAAAAGACAAAAAAATAGCAAATGCTGGAAAGGATGTGGAGAAAAGGAAGCTCATACACTGTTGGTGAGAATGTAAACTAATATAGCTCTTATGGAGACCAGTATGGAGATTCCTCAAAAAAACTACAAACAGCCAGAAACAAAAACATAAATACTACGTGTTCTCACTCACATGCAGAAGCTTAAAAAGTTGATCTCATACAAGTAGAGTACAATAAGGGTTACAAGAGACTGGAAAGAGTAGGGGAAGGGGAGGATAGGAAGAGATTGGTTAAAGGTTACAAAATTACAGCTAGATAAGAGGAATAAGTTCTAATGTTCTATAGTATTGCAGGTGACTATAGTTAACAATAATTTAGTACATATTTTCAAATACCGAGAAGAGAAAATTTTGAATGTTCCCAACATGTTTGAGTGATGAATATGCTAATTACCCTGATTTTATTACTATACATTGTATGTATCTAAACATCACTACGTACCCCATAAATATGTACAATTATGTGACAATTTTTAAAAACATAATATTAAAAATCACCCATATAAAGCATATGTTAATACTTCATTCCGTTGTATGAGAGAATAACAACCCATTGTATCATTCTATCACATTGTGTTGATTCATTCATCAGCTAATGAACATTTGGTTTGTTCCTACTTTGACTAGTATGAGTAATGCTGCTATGAACATTCATGTACAAGTTTTTGCATTGATATATATTTTCAATTCTCTTTCATATATACTTAGGAATGGAATTGCAGGGTCTTATGGTAATTATATGTTTAATTTTTGAAGAACTCCCAACTATTTTCCAAAACAGCTGCACCATTTTTCATTTCCCCCAGTTACATATGATTGAAAATCAACTTCTCCACACCTTCATCAAAACTGTTTCTGTTCATCTTTTGGTTACAGCTATTCCAATGGCTATGAACTGGTATCTCATTGCAGGTTTGATTTGTATTTCCTAATGAGTAAGAACATTGAGCATTTTTTCACATGCTTATTAGTCATTTTCATATTTTTTCAAAGAAATATATATTTAGATACTCAAATTATTTGCTCATGGTTTAATTGAGTAATTTGGTTTTTTTATTTAGTTCCAAGCATTTTTTGTATATTCTGGGTGTAAGTTCCTCATTAGATATGTGATTTGGAAATATTTTCTCCCATTATATGAGTTGTATTTTCACTTTTTTGTTGGTGTCCTTTAAAGCACTAAAGTTTTTAATTCTGGTGGAGTTCAATATATTTATTTCTTCTTTTGTTGAATGTGCTTTTAATGTCATATCTAAAAAGGCTTTGCCTTACTGGAGTTCACAAATATTTAGTCCTATATTGTCTTCTAAAAGTTCTATAGTTTTAGCTCTTAAATTTAGGTTCTATTATCTATTTTGATTAATTTTTTTGCATTATGTGAGAAAGGGGCCCAATTTCATTCATTTGCAATACAACCATTAGGTCATTACAGCACCATTCATTTAGCACTATTTTCCCCATTGAACTGTCTTGGCACCCTTGTTGAAAATCAATTGACCATAGATGTATGGGTTTATTTCTAGATGCATTTCTGTTCCATTGATCTATATGTCTGTCTATCCTCATGCCAGTACTACTACACTGTCTTGATTACCCTAATTTTGAAGTAAATTGTGTATCAGGAAGGTAATTCCTTGAACTGTGTCCTTCTTTCTCACGATTGTCTTGGCTGTTCTGGGTCTTTTGAATTTTAGAATTGTCTTGTGAATTTTTACCAAAAAAAGGCAGCTGAGATTTTGATAATGATTGTCTTGAATCTATAGATCAATTTGGGAAGTACTGCTATCTTAACAACACAAATTCTGCCAATCCACTAATATGGAATGTCTTTCTATTCATTGAGATTTCACTTAATATCTTTCAACATTGTTTATACTTTTCAGTATATGAGTCTTAGGCTTCTTTTGTTAAATAAATACCTGAGGATTTTATTCTTTGGGAGGCTATTATAAATGGAATTGTTTCTGTAATTTTATTTTTGGATTGTTCATTGCTATTTGTAGGGAAATACATTTGATTTTTGTTTGTTGATTTTGTTTCTGCAAGCAATTACTTTTGAACTTAGTATGCAACCTTTTAATAAAATTAAAATATACTTTCCCTGGTGGAAAAAATGGGAGAGTTAGTATGTATTGTTTCCTCTCATAGGGCAGGCCAGGCCTGTGCTAGTCACTATTAATTTCCACAACTACTATAAAAAAGCAATTAGCTCCATTTTCAAGTGAAGAAACCATTTCAGAAACTTAAAAGCTGTGTGTGTGTGTTTGTGTGTGTCTGTGTACTTTTACATTAACACAATTTTATTGGTAGAGAATTTACAAGTATTTATATTAGCCTTACTTTCTTTTCAGTATTCTAACATCACTTAACAACTTTCAAACTATCCTTGCTCCTCTTTGATAGAAAAGTATTGTGTCCCTTGGTTAGAAGTGCCTGAGTAATTGGTCGTATTTTCTACTTTAAATCCAAATGTCTAATAGATCGCAAAAGCCTCCCATAGTGAACTGCTTCTTGATTCCCTCACAGATGAATGAGTCTATTTGTCTTTTTTTCAGATCTTTGTGATAGTTACAAAACTTAATATTTCAGCTCTGGTAAAAGTGGTGCCTTTCAGGTACATTTTGTCTTGTGAGTTAATGCCATAGAAGTACAAGGGAAACAGACATGTAAGTGGTCGATGACGTTCTTGAGGATGTTTAGAGTTCCCTTGAGCCCCCACAACTATCAGAAGGGATGGGTGTACTGAAGGGTCATGAGAAGGGAAGGGCATTGGTGCTATTCCTTCTGCTACATGGAATTTTCCAGTGATATTCTGTAGAACTACACTACATGTTCTATGAAAGACAAGGTTATTTGGTCGAATGTACTTGGAGACTGACAATTTATATTTTTAAGGCTGTGACATGACCTGTAGAAAACAATTTTTATAATCTATGTAATACAGCATTACCAAACTGTTTGACAAAAAAACTACTTTTTTCACAGAATACATATTAATATCTCTTAGAATTTGGAAAAGCATTAGCATCTTGGAGAAGTTTTTTTATCTATAACAAAATAACCTCTTAAATAGTTGATTTATGCTAAGCTAATTAATCTCTATGTGCCTCAATGTCCTCATTTGTAAAACAGGTATAATAATTATATCTACATCATATGGTTGTAATAAATATAAGTTATTATTAGTAAAGCACTTAACCAAGTTAATATTTGTAAAGCACTTACTATTGCTTGGCTTATAGTAAATAGTATATAAGCATTTGTTAAATAAAATATATTTTAAATATTATAGTCAGTTATTAGTAAAACTATAATATTATTACAATTCCATTAAAATATTGCTGTTACTATTTTATTATGAGCTCTCTATTAGAATTCCACTCAGAAAGAAGTGGACCTGGGATAGCATTTATTATATAATAACTTATTTCATAATCTGCTTCCAAACTTTGCACTGGCTTTGTAAGTCATAAAAAATTATAAATCCAGATTTTGTTGTATGTTGAAAGCCAAGAACAATTAAGTAAGTGGAATAGGAGAATCTAATAGAGCCAGAGAAGCTGAGTTTGGGCTTTCCAGCTTCCTTGCATGCCTCACCATGGACTAGGAAAAAAAAGCGGAGGTGTGGGGGATTCCTTCAAGTCATTTGTCTTGAGGCAAAAAGGTTTAGAAGAGGAATTCCTTTCATATAACTAAGGTAAATTTTAAAGATTGTTCTACATCTATTGAATTCCTGAAGATTACTTTGTTTCTAGGTTTCATTTTCTGGCAGGAGAGCCCAGAGGAGAAGTCCTTGATAACTCTTTCACTGGAGGAATATGTAAAACTGTCAAAAGCAGTAGGACAAGTAATCCATACCGTGTTCCGGCCAATCTGGAAAATGTCGGCTTTGAGGTATGACAGCCTAGCACGGTGGCAACTCCAACACCGTCAGTGATTATAAGCTAAATTTCTCATGCAAAATTAGTGATGAATGAAGGGACAGAATAAAAAGGTGGTGAACAATTTTAATCACCTGTTATGTGTTTGTATTTTATCCATGCACACACAATGAGGCCAGTGTTATCAATTTACAGATGAAAAAACTAAGGTAACTAATTTTCCAGAAGTCAAACAGCTAGCAAGAAGTGAATTCAAGATTCAGGACCAGGTTTTCCTGATTCGAGTCCATGCTTTCTCCATTGAATATTCAGCTCTAAAATAGCTCCACACAGATAAACAGTTTGATTTCTTCAGAATTTTCTCCTAACCTAGTTAGTGCTCTTAGATAACCACGAAAAACAGACTTTTTTTTTAAAGTGCCAGGCTCATAAGAAAAATCATGATGAGTCAGTCTAATGAGATAGTTCTGCTTACCTTTCTTCCTATTTTATTAGTTGGTTTGGTTTATTTGTTTCTTTTAGTAAATTATAATGAGCAGCATACTACCTACTCTCAGAATCTAACCCATGCTTTACACGTAAGTGCTCCATACTCGTTGCACTAAAGTGAGTAATCTGCTTCTTTTAAATTGTGATAAGAACAGAAAATACATGTTTTAATGGTGACATTCATGCATAGAAATTTGACAAGCTAGAGAGAATTTCAGAGTTGTAATTATTTCTGAGAACCACTTTATGGGTAATATGAGTTCAGCAAAAACTCATTTAATCCTTCCTTTAAAAGACCTTTATATACATATAAATACAGGCATTTTCCAATTCGATTCACTCAATTTAAAACCATCTAATATATACTGATAGGTGGGGAATGTCTTTGGGAACTAACCGTCAAATTTGAATACCTCTGGGAAGACTGATAATACTGCTCTTAAGATATATTGTATTTGAATAGGCTTTGTAGACAGAGCTAAAACCTAAACATTTATATGTAATATTGTTCTGATGGAAGTTGCTTTCCAGTTCCAAAACAACCAATCCACAAGTTTACTTTCAAAATATGGTCATTTCACAAAAGGATATTGCCTGTATTTTCAGCAAACATCTATTTCATGTAGTTTTATAAGTAACAAAATAAAGGAAGTATATGAGACTGGAGCAAATTGAGGCTTAGATAACACTTCATACTCATATGATACTTTAGAGTCTTCAAAGTACTTTCATATATTGCTTTACCTGATTCCCATAACAACCTCCCCAGAAAGGTAGAAAATTGTTTACATCCGCACTACTAACAGAAAATTTAGGCTTAGCCGGGTGTGGTGGCTCACATCTGTAATCCCAGCACTTTGAGACGCCAAGGGGGTGCAGATCACTTGGGCGTCAAGAGTTCAAGACCAGTCTGGGCAACATGATGAAACCCTGTCTCTACTAAAAATACAAAACTTAGCTGGGCGTAGTGGTGCACACCTGTAGTCCCAGCTACTCAGGAGTCTGAGGCATGAGAATTGCTTGAACCCAGGAGGTAGAGGCTGCAGTGAGCCGAGATCACGCCACTGCACTCCAGCCTGGGCAACAGAGTGAGACTCTCTCAAAAAAAAAAAAAAAGAAAAGAAAAGAAAAGGAAAGAAAATTTAGGCTTATTGAAGTTAAACAACTTTCTCAGAGTTATACAGCAAATAAATGGCACAGAAAAATAAGAACTCCTGGCTTCTGGCTCTTATAGTCGGAGGCGGCCTATGTTAGATGAGACATTTGTAGTATATCAAGAAAGACATTAAAACTCCACGCAGTGGGTTAAAAGTCTGAGCACCTTCATAAACTATCAGTTAAAATGTATCCCCCGTGAAGTTAGACAATGATGTGCTGGACCTAGCTCTTTGAGTTCACAAGAGTCAACTGTTAACTTTTCAGGAATTTTGGAATCCCATTGTGAAACATAGATTTTATTTTTTTCTTTTTCAACTTTCATTTTAGATTCAGGGAATACATGTGCAAGTTTGTCACCTGGCTTTGTTGTGTGATGCTGAGGTTGGGGGTACAAATGATCCCTTTACCCAGGTACTGAGCAGAGTACCCAACAGATTTTCAACTCTTGCCCCTCTCCCTCCCTTCCCCCTCTAGTAGACCCCAGTGTCTGTTGTTGCCATCTTTATGTCCATGAGTACCCGATGTTTAGCTCTCACTTATAAGTGAAAACATGTAGTATTTGTTTTTCTGTTCCTGTGTTAATTTGCTTAGGATAATGGTCTCCAGCTGTATCCATGTTGCTGCAAAGGACATGTTTTCATTCTTTTTATGGCTGCTAGTATTCCATGGCACATATGTACCACATTATCTTTATCCAATCCACTGCTGATTGGCACCTAGGTTAATTCTATGTCTTTGCTATTGTGAATAGTACTGCGATAAACATGCAAGTGCATGTGTCTTTTTGGTAGAACAATTTGTTTTCTTTTGGATATGTACCCAGGAATGAGATTGCTGGGTCAAATGGTGGTTCTGTTTTAAGTTCTTTGAGAAATATCCAAACTGCTTTTCACAGTGGCTGAACTAATTTACATTCCCACCAACAGTGTATTAGCATTCCTTTTCTCCACAGCCTTGCCAACATCTGTTGTTTTTTTGACTTTTTAATACTAGTCATCCTGACTTGTGTGAGATGGCATCTCACTGTGGCTTTGATTTGCATTTCTCTGATGATTATTGATGATGAGCATTTTTTCATATATTTGTTGGTCAAAACACAGCCATTATTAAATATCAAATATATTATCTCACAGGTAAACACATTAAAAACAAAGGTTATAATTGCTCAAAATTGATCACTTTTCAATTATTTGGCTACATTTTACCATTATCCATGCTATTGGGGTTATTTACATCTATTGGATCTGTATTATGAAAATACTTTGTAATTTGCCACTGTGCATCTCTTCCCAATATGAATTCAGGGCATCACATAGGTAGCTTGAAATCAGCCATGGTAGGAATAGATGCACAATGGAAAAGGAAAATGCTGTATCAAATCAGGGCTTTCTTCCCCTTCCCAGAGAGCTAGTTGTTTAACATTTACTAACAGATCACTGGGTTAACCCACAAAGCTTGATAACGCAAGCCTGGATAACAAGTTACATGGGGAAATACAGCCTGAAAATTCTTTTACAGCAGATTAAACTCATTTCCTTATCAATGTAGCTCTAAGACTTGTCCAACCTTATGAAGCTACCTGAGCTAATCTTTAACTTTGCCATAGTGGTATGGCTGAAGTCATAGTGATATGGCTGAAGAAGGTCATAGTGGTATTTCTTCAAACAAAAATTTGGGAATGACTAGAGTCAAGGTCACGAGCTATTGGTTTTCTTTTAACTGATCTCTGTATAACTTCATTCTTTAGGCATGCTTTTAGCAGGCAGCTATGCAAACCTAAGCTATACCTTATTGAAAACAATAGAGGAGGAGAAATTCAGCAGGCGTCTCACTTGCCTTCTTTTGTAGTGTTGTAGCTTATGAAGATAGATGAAATAATTGGCTGGCTGGTACACAAAGATTAAAGAGACTCATGAAAGGAAGAGAAGGCAACTGGGCAGGGAGTTAGAAGACCTTAGAATAACTACAGGACAGATGATGGAATATAGACACCAGACACAGCATTTTAATCAAGACAAGTTAGGTTACACTGCAATATCAACACTAAGATGTCAGTGTCTTAAAACAGTGTCACTCATACTGTACGTTCTACTGATAATAGTCACTTAGAAAGCAAGGGACTTAAGGGATTCTGCTTTGACACATCCTGACTGGTGTGATGATTAATTGCAAAAAAAAAAAGGGGGGGGGGAAGTGACATATTGCCCATCAACTCTTAAAGTGACAGATACCATTTATATTTACATTCTATTGGCCAAAGAGAGTAGGGAAATGCATACTTTTTATGTGCCCAGAAAGAGACTAGAGTAGTTGTAAACAGTGTAATGACTAACACAAAGATCAATCAAGAGTCGATCAGCACTGGGAGCTTTGGTAGCAGGCAATGGGAACCCAACCTCAGAAACTGTGATCCCAAAGTCAGACTCGTCTCTTGAAAAAGTATAAAACAAAGTGGGACTTGGTTATAAAGAACAAGCCCAGTTGTCAGAACTGAAAAGTATCTTAGTTAGACTGCACACTGCATCAAAATCACAGACATGCTAAAAATAACCTTCATTGTTTATCACCCTGTTAAGTCTCAGCTTAGGTGGCATTTCCTTGAGGGAGGGTTTCCTGATATTGCCTCTCAGGGTCTTATATTTCCTGTGGGATTCCACTGGTCACACAGTACTTACCTCATTAAGTGTTGGTGATTATCTCTCTCTCTAACTAAACTATTAACCCCTCAGTGCAGGAAATAACACTATTCTTTGTTCTCTAGCAAAATGTGTCCTCAATAAATACTGGCTGAGTGCATAAATAAATAAATCATCATTTCATTAGATATCCACAAGTCGCTCCAGTATTTCCTAAATTATATTTTATTTTACATGGATTTTTCTCCAGGTACAAACTGCAGAAGATGACTTGAAAACAGATTTCTACAAGGATTTAACTTCTCTTGGACACAATGAAAATCAACAAGGCTCATTCTCAAGTCAGGGGGAGAGCTCTTTCAGTGTACCAATTTTTTATTCCTCAAAGAGAAGTGAAAATATCAACCATAATTCTGCCTTCAAACAAGCCATTCAAGCCTCTCACAAAAAGGTATCAAAAATGGTTTCCAACCTTTTATTCTTTCTTGAAAATTAACAGTAATTCCAGTAATCATGTAATAAGAAGGGGAGAGTTTTGATATTGTACCAGTATGACTTCTAATACAGATTTAAGTAATTTTCCCATTTTTTGTTATATCTCGCTTCAAAAGTTGTGGAAATATTATGTATATTAATAGCTCCATTTTGCATGCATTTGACTGTTATTGTTATGTTTTTTATCTTCACTTTTTTTTCATATTGTTGTAGGTGTGCTTCTTATAAACTCCATATAACAGAACTTTGGCTTTTCATGTAATATGACAATCTGTATTTTATATTTTTGTTATATTTTATATACATATTTGTATAGATGTATATATTTGTACACATATACAAATACATATATAAAATATAACAAAATGTGTATTTTGCTACATTTATGTAAACACACACACATTTACCTATCTCCATTTTTTTCCTCTTATATTCCTTTTCTTGAGATCCCTGTTCTCATTCAGTTGCCTTTTTTTGTTTTTTTTTTATTCCTCATATAGGACACATGCAAGGTATATTCTCTAAATCTTTTGTATCTAACATTGCCTGCCTTTTCCCTGAGCAATAAATATAAAGAATATCCTGACTGTATCATAATCTTCTTCTCTTGATAGTAGATGTTATTCAACTGTCTTCTAATTTCCATTGCTGTATAAGAAAAATCACATTCAGAGCAAATTTTTTCATTTTCTTTTCCCTGCTTGAAAAGTTACAATTTTTTTTTGCACTTGGAACTTAGGGTATGTCTAAGTATTGGACTTTTCCTGTTAATCTTGCCAGGGACTTGGAGAACCCTTTTAATATACAAAGCTACAGCTTCCCCTGTTAATCATTCTTCATATGTTCCTTTTTCTCCTATTATTTTCATTTTATATCTCTTAGATATGTCTCACAGTGCTTAAATGATTTAGAAGACAGATTTCTATCTGAAATTTTTAGACATTTACAAAGATATTTTAAAATACTGTCTGTTGCTCACTACAACCACCACTCTAAGTAGCATTTTCTCTTTCCCAAGAGATGAATGAGGAGAATGAGCCCTGAATCATGGAACTAGAGAGGGAGGAGATAGAGGTACCAATGTCAGAGTTAATGAGATCAGCAACTGGAGGCCACCATATTACGGTTGCTCCTACTTTTATCGTATTGCTCTTCTACTTTTATTTAGTCAACCATTTATGCACTTATACAAATATAAGACCTAAAGCACTGTGTGGATAATTTTCCCAAGTATTTCATTTATCCTCAAAAAAATTCTGAGAGATTATCAGAGTCAATATTTAAACATCATTTTGCAGATGAATAGATTGAAATTCATATATGCATTTTTAATTCAATGAACACTTATCAAATACCTACCATGAGTCAGGCACTAACTAAAGTCCAAGAAGCTAAGTGACTTCCAGTGATCTTACAGTAAATAAATGCTAGAGTTGGGAACTGAAATCAGTTTGTCTTATTTTTGCTTACTTTTCTTATTCATTGTATTACACTTCAAGATATTTGACTCTTTATTCATTCATTTATTTATTCATAATTTTAGCAAAATACGGAAAGAACACAGTTCTGGTGACATGGACATGTAAAAATGACAATGAAATAGATTCATTTTATGTATAAATTATATATAACATATATTTTATATATAATTTATATATATAATATAACATATATTTTATATAATTTATATATATAATATAACATATATTTTATATATAATTTATATATAATATAACATATATTTTATATACATATAATTTAGTTTAGAAGGGGCTGTGGGTCCTATAGTGCCCTCCAAACTTAACAAATTATCTTTGTAAGACAAGATAATATCAGAATTTCTTGTAAGTAAAAATACACATCTCTAGCACTTTCCCTTAATCTACTGATTCAGAATACCTGGGATTGGGCATGGGAATATGGCCTTTTTTGTTTTTAGCTCCCTAGCTCAGTATAATATAGCATGCAGGATTGGAAATAACTGCTTATAAACATAGTCAATGATGAAGGGAGATAGAGAGACATGTTTGTATGAGACGTAGGTACAGTCCTATGTCTTGCTTCACGTATGTGATTTATATGTATTTCAAACATACTAGAGAACATTTGTAAAACCCTTATATGTAGATAAACAGCTATTGTTTGATCTCCTAATAGTCTGTCCCAAAGTGAAAAAATTTAGAGCTATTCACAATATCAGGTTGGAACATATTAAACTACTGTTATTCAACCATTTTTGATTTACAAAATTGTTAGCCTCGCCAGGGACGGTGGCTCAAGCCTGTAATCCTAGCACTTTGGGAGGCCAAGGTGGGCGGATTGCCTGAGCTCAGGAGTTCAAGACCAGCCTGGGAAACACGGTGAAACTTCATCTCTACTAAAATACAAAAAATTAGCCAGGCGTGGCAGTGTGCGCCTGTGATCCCAGCTACTCAGGAGGCTGAGACAGGAGAATCACTTGAACCCGGGAGGTGGAGGTTGCAGTGAGTGGAGATCGCACCACTGTACTCCAGCCTGGGTGACAGAGCAACAACAACAACAAAAAATTGTTAGCCTCATATAGTTCAATCCAACATCATTACTGTCATCTTTGATTAGGTCTGAACAGAATTATGGAATTTCAGTCTAAGGAACTGAGGCTGGACGCGGTGGCTCATGCCTATAATCCCAGAACTTTGGAGGGCTGAGATAGGCAGATCACCTGAGGTCAGGAGTTTGAGGCCAGCCTGACCAACATGGTGAAACCCTGTATCTACTAAAAATACAAAAATTTGCCAGATGTGGTGGCGGGGGCCTGTGGTCCCAGCTACTCGGGAGGCTGAGGCAGGAGAATTGCTTGAACCCGGGAGGCAGAGGTTGCAATGAGCCAAGATGGCACCACTGCACTCCAGCCTGGGTGACAGAGCTAGACTCCATCTCACAAAAAAAAAGAAAAAGAGAAAAAGAAAAAGAAAAAAGAAAATACTACTGAAGCCTCTCTTAGTCTTCAAGTAGAGAAAACAAGATACCACAAAATTGAAAATCAATCCAAGTCTTTCAGTAGAGCATAAAGCTTTAGTTGTTTCATCATTCACAGATCAAACTAGACATTTGTTGGACAAACAGTCTGTTTCCAAGCAAAATACCAGATAACTCAGTCAGGTTCAGTACTTTCCTGATATACTTTACAAAATGGAAACCACAACAATATTATTAAAATAAAGCAAGACCTCACACATTGTTGAAATAGATTATATGTGGTTTAAAAACCTATAGTAATGTATTTTTTTAATCTAAAATAGCCAGTTTCAGGTATCGTGAACCAGCAAGTAGAACACCATGGAGGTGATTGTGCTAAGTTGAGCTAACAAAGTTTAACTTGTATTTTCCATGACTGAGACCTTAAACCAACCTGGAAATATTGAACCTTCCAGAACGGGCACTTCAGATACTCAGGGAGTGAGTGTGCTTCTTATTAAAAGCACAAGGGCTCTCCAACTTTTGAAAACTATGGTTCTCTGACAAAATTCAAGTATTAAACTTAAAAATAGAATTAACGAGCACTTACTAAAATGGAAGTTCCACAAAGGCACGAACTTTGTGTGCCTTCTTCACTTCTGTATCTACAGCATCTCAGATAGGTAGGCAATGAATGTATAGAAGGCCAGAAGGTAGAATAAAGGAAGAGAGGGACAGGGAAAAGGAAAGACAGAAGGGAGATTAATGCTGATTCTTTTTCAATCCTTGGAATTATTTTTTTTCTTTTGTGTCAGCAGTCATCTTGTGCCATACTTATAGCAAAGAGGAATACGGTTAATAATTAACAGTTATAATACAGTTATTTTGCTAAAATATGGTCCTTACTTTGTTACTATTACTACAATTTGTTAGAATTGAGAGATCAGATAAAGTATATAAATTTTTTTAAAACAATGTACATAAATACACTTATAAACCTCAGTGGCTATGTAAAAAGATAATCTGAGGAAATGAGATTTTAAGCATAATATCGACCAGCTAATTCTCAATTAACCTGACATAAAAAGAAACGATAAATAAATAAGTTTGTAAACAAAAAAAACTCATGTATTTCTGCATGTGGGTGGAGGAGAGAGAATATAAATAATTTTACTTAATTTCACCCACTAAGTAATTTAGAATCAGCATTTTGGAGTTGAAAGGAGGTGTGAAGTGTTACCAGGTGCAAGCCCTCATCTTATCATTTGACAACTGAAGTCTAGAGAATCGAAACGCTTTTTCCAGAATGACAAAGCTGTAACTTGAATCTCACTTGCATAACCTCCATCTCAGTTGCATAACTTCCAGTTCAAAAGGCACACGATTCTTTTTCAATTATTCACATTAGCAAATATTCTAAATAAAAACTCAGTAGAAATGCAGCCATGATTGGCAATCAGGAGAGAAAGATGACTTTTTTGATCACTGATTTCTTCTTTCTTAGAGAACACATGCCCCCATTACATAGTTTACATTATTGAGATAATCTTACCTGTTTTGCACATTGGACATTGGTATTGGAAAGCAAAATGAAAATTATAATTTTGTATGTGAGAACATGCAATAGAGAGTGAGAATTATTGTAATACTGTGGTGGGAATGAAACTAATGATAAATCAATGACATTTAAATGCTAGGTACTTCAAACTTTCATTACCTTTAATCATCTTTTTACTTCTTTCTTCCATTTAGGATTCTAGTTTTATTAGGATCCATAAAGTGATGAAAGTCTTAAACTTCACAACGAAAGCTAAAGATCTGCACCTTTCTGATGTCTTTTTGAAAGCACTTAACCATCTGCCTCTAGAATACAACTCTGCTTTGTACAGCCGAATATTCGATGACTTTGGGACTCATTACTTCACCTCTGGCTCCCTGGGAGGCGTGTATGACCTCCTCTATCAGTTTAGCAGTGAGGAACTAAAGAACTCAGGTAACTTTCTTCAGTCCTCACTCTTTTTAACTGGTATGATAGCATGCAATACCTTTTTCTCTTACTCTATCATTTTAATTATTCTGCTTTGACTTCATTTAGATCCTGCTTTATTTCCAAAATGATACGAAGAATGATAAAAAATACACATTCAAATAAATAAAACAAAAATAGAAAACTAAGACCAAAAAATAAAGAAAAACAAGTATGCATAACCACTGTGATTTAGGCATCATATTTGTCTATAAATTTCCTAACATCTGGGAACATCATAAGCTTACACAGTAGTGGTTACCCAAAGAGGAAGATGCATGCCAGTATCTCAAGGGAAACCAACTTTGTGCTGGCACTAAATTCTAAAAGATAATTTATGAATAACATTTTTATAGGATATAATTTCATAAAGCAATACCTTATAACGAATTAAATAGCAATTTTTTCCTGTAATAATTTTAACTACAAGCCAAGATGAAATATATAATGAAAGAAAAGTTAGAAACTTGACAAGCGACTAAGCTAGAGTGGGCCAGATGAGCACTTACTGGCGATGAAACCTGAAACTAAATGCAAAAGATTTGTGTTATTGTAGGCTTTCCACACTGCCTGCATGCATTATGTTTCCTTTCAGTTAACCTTTCCACTGGAGTAACTCTTGCATGTGAATTTGATGTCTTCTGCTACTGCAAATAGTATCGACACTAATGCTGAGCAAAAGTAATTAGGGGAATCTCTGCTCTTGACTTGGTTTTGTCTCACCCTCAGATGAAATTATTCTGGTCACTTCTGCTATAGCCCAGACAATAATTTCCCACTTGATGAGTATAATCCTCATACATTCAGAGCACAGCCCCTAAATGCTTAGGGATCAGGTCAGTTAAGAACTGGGTGAATCTTTAATCAACTATTAGTTAAAGCCCCGTCACCAAAATGAAGAGTGATGAGTTAGACTTTCCTACGGAAACCTTCTCACATTCCATCTCTTTCTCTGTAGAGGTAGAGACTGACAGTTACATATAATGAAGGAAAGAAAAGGAGTTTGGGATGTGATAGGAAATTCCAAATAAATACCCATGCATATCCATATATACATGCATGCACACAGTACATACATACACACACATACACTGTATGCATGTATTGACAGTGTGTCTATATATGCATATATATGTGTGTATATATATTCAGTAAGATGTATTCTGGATGTGAGGATGATCTAGCTGTGACATCTGTCACTTCTTTGATCGCCAGGGTTGATTCGGCTGATCTGGCTGGCTGGATGGGGGTCCCCTTCCTCCCTCACCACTTTATGTGTGTCCCTCCAGAGCTGCATGCTCAGTCAAAGAGGATGACCACCTCCAATAGAGGAGGACTGGTTTTAGGTCAAGGGTATATGAGTAGCTGCACTCCCCTGCTAGAACCTCCAAACAAGCTCTCAGTAAGATGTATTCGATATTCTCATATTCAATAAGTTTATATGGATTAATTTATCTGTAAAATTTTAATTGTTGTTAAAATGAAGCACACCCAGACAGAAATGACTTCTCAAGAAAATGAAATTCTCCAGTTCATGTGCTTACCTGGCTTTCCCAACTCTCTAGATAAATATATATTCTGGCCTCTCCCCTTTCCTCTCCTCCTATTCTCTCTCCCTTTACCTCATCATAACATGAAACTAAAGTATAGATTTAATTTTTGCTATGCCTTATTCAATAAGAATTATATCCCCTGTTGTTAATTTTTGAAAAATGACTTGAATATTTCATAGTACTTTCTTTCCCTCAAGAAAAAGAAAACAAAATTAAATTGCCTTTTATTTGCATGCGTTGATTTATTTCTCTATTGTTCAATGTCCCATAGTCAAGTTAAAACCTTGAATAAAAGTTGGCATTGCTTCAGTGTGCAAGGTGAAAAGAGTTTCATAAACACAGTGAAAACATCAAACAATAAAAATATCATAATATGCAAGAGGATAATTTTAAACTCCTTTTGTTGGGAAGTCATCTTCTACACTGAATTGGAGGTTAAAAATTATTCACCACACTACTTACTAATGTGAAATTTTCAACTAACACTCCTGTCTTTTACGCATCAGGGTAGCTAAAGACATTACTGAAATACTCATTCCTGTGCCCCACAGCAGAGGAACACTCAGGTTTAAGAGACGAGGTACTGCAGTATCAAGTAGCTTGTTAGTTCATACAGATAGAGGTCCAGCAGCAAAAAACTGGACATACTGCAGGGAAGAAAAGGATTGCACAGAAATTCATTGATAAAGTCCAGATATTTTAATCACTGCATGACCAATGTCATAAAAAATATTCATCATCCAAATCTTCGAAGATTCATCTATAGCCCTCAAAAATGAAATTAAGTTTATAGTTAATTCATTATGTTATAGTTAATTAACTGGACACATACAATTTAATTATTACTTATAAATAATAAGAGCCTAAAGAATGGTTAAGAAAAGGAGTCATGCACTATAAATGCATTACATTCGTAGTATGGCCTAAATATTTGACTAACCCACTTATAAAAACAATCCTACTAGAAGAAAAATGAATTATATTTATTCAACCAGACTGAAAGAACCATCTTTTTGTTAGGGTTGAATATGCAAACTAAACATGAGGGCTTCAAACCAAGACTTTTTTACTCCCAAATAACAATGCATCTCTTCAAAACTGTCACAAAAAATGAGGTAGACAGGCCCAGTTCACATCTACCCAGCCTCATTTCTCAGCGATCTATGCCTTCAGATTTCCATTTCAATATCACACCTAATCAGAACCTCAAGCTCTAAAAACACCCATCCCTGCTATTATGACCTGCAACCCCAAATACTAATATTTGATGACCTACTTTGCTTTTAGGTGTTTAAAAGCTTATATTAACAGCTCTACCTCTCATGTGCTCATATTCTGCAAGGCAAATTTTAACTAAACATCAAAAGACCTGGATTTTAGTGTTGATGTTTCCAGCAGTGAGTCAGGTGCCTTGGGAAGCTGTTAAGAAAAAGAAAATGTTGATTTCCCTCAATTACCCCAGATAGTACTAACTCAGCCTACAAAAATACTACATCTGTTTCCCTGCACTCTTCCACTAACACACAGATTCTGAGGCCATTGAGAATGATCACAGGACTGTGGTGGGAGTGGTTCAGATGCCCAAATCTTCAACAAATGATGCTGGAGAGTTTGATAAAGGAGAATAATGAGGACTAAAGATATTAAAACCGGATGGCTGAGCCTCAGAGCATCAAGGTTTTTGCAGGTTATAAGACCATGAGGAGTCATCCAATGAAGGCAGCAGTGAGAAACTAGGAAGATATCATTCCCAATTCCTATACATGAATGGGGTGAGAATATGGCCTTTTGAACTTCTGCTGGAGATGACAGTGGAAACAGTATCAGGTACAGGCTTGAATTAATATGGAGAGATAGAATAGCCAAGGAGGAGTCTGAAAATAATTCATAGGTCAGGAAGTCAGAATTTCTGAGATTACAATAAAAAGGATTTGGAGGTAGGGGCTGAGTGAGCAGGTGAATTAAGGAGAAGAAGCCCAGAGAGGTATGAGAATGAGTGTTCACGGAAGAAGCATGGCCAAGAAGATTTGCATTTTAGGTGACAAACAGGGAAGCAATTGAAGTGGACTCAGGTCTCACAGAATCAGCAGTGGCCCAGAAAGTAGGTCTTAGAGTAGAGAACAGATCAGAGCACGTCATAATCTTTTGATTTGCAGGGCTACACAGTGCAGTGGCCAATAGAAAGGGAGAGCTTAGAGCTCCATTGTGTTAAGTGGCAACAAGTGGCAGGCAACAAGGACGGGACATCACCATCCCCATGGGAAGGGCCAAAATGGCTCATATGTGCTTCTGAGGGTCAGTGCTGAAAGGGGAGATGATGGGCACTCACGGGACTCCTGTTCAGGACCATCTCTGGGCCCATGCAGGATTGAATCTATAGGTAAAGCTAACTTGAGCTGTCACTTAAGTTTATGGGGACTGGGGAAGAGAGGGGCTAATATAAAGTATCTGTAGATCCGAAGTGACCAGAGCACCATGTTCCTCTTTGAATTGTCAATGGTGCATTCTCAGTGGTTTTTGTTTGTACTTCATCTCCTAGGTTTAACCGAGGAAGAAGCCAAACACTGTGTCAGGATTGAAACAAAGAAACGCGTTTTATTTGCTAAGAAAACAAAAGTGGAACATAGGTGCACCACCAACAAGCTGTCAGAGAAACATGAAGGTAACAGTACTCTCTCTTAGCAGCTTATCCAGTGTGCCCTGAGCCTGGCTGTCATTTACAGACCATATTGGATGTGACTGTGCTATTTTTAGCTTTTCATTTATTTCATTTCTCTTCCTCAGAACCCTGTGTGTTGGAACAGGAGATACAAATAAAATAGCATTAGCATTACCTAAAAAAGGAAATTGTTAAGGTTTTCTTTATCTCATACTTGGGCTGTTTAATGAATAATTTATTGATTTTGCTCATGGACAGAACTCAATATTAGGCATTGTGAAGTGCATATGGCTGTGAACCAGGACCTTACAAAGTAAAGAAACATATAAACATCCATTAAAAATACAGACTGACAAGGGTCTAAGAGAGGTATATTTTCTAAAAGGCTATAAAAGACTATGGGCAGAAGAAAATCCTGGGATTGAAATACATCAGATTTTGTGAAAAGAATTATTTTGGGGCCATGCATTAAAAATGGCTGAAGACTTTGGCAAATGGAAAGAGTGAGAAAGAAAATCCAGGCAAAAAAATACTGAAAAAAGAAGATACAAGTTATGTTTTGCAGAATGATCTTACTCCTTCCCAATTTTATCCACTGCTTTCACTCTTCTATCCCGATCCCCAATCCCAATAGGCTTTCACTTTTCTATCCCAATCCCCAACCCAGACATCCCTTCTGAACTCCAGACATCTACTGTCCACTAAACATCTCTACCGGAAAGTCTATAGGCTACAATGCTTCACGTATTCTCTCCCTGCTGCTGTTGGTTCTCACTCATATTTAATAGCATAGCCTTTACTTTATAGCCCAATAGGACTGTTGTGAAGACTAAGTGACATGGTGTTTATAAGGAGCCTTGCAGAGTGACCAGCAATGGTTGGCTCCTTTCACCTTTCCTCTCCTTCAGCAGTCCCAGCCTTGATGATGGCATCACTGTCAACTAAATCAGTCAAACTAGAAACCTGGCTGCTGTCCTTGGTTCTACCCTCTTTCTATATCTAATAAGTAACCATGCACAGTTCATTCTACCTCCTGAATGTCTCTGCAAGTTGTCTTCCTCTTTTTATTTCCATGGATATAAAACCTTCAATGGAAGGCAAACCTTCCATTCAGTATTTCCAACCTGGATTATCTTAGAAGCCCCCTAAGTGGTCTTCCTGCTTGTAGTCTGTTTTATTCCAGTCTACTCTACACATTTTATTGAGAGGAATCTTCTCTATGGAAAATCTTATTCATGAAACCTTCATACTTAGAACACGTCAAGTTTCACATGGCCTTAAGCATAAGTTCCTGTCCTTCTCTGCACAGCTAAACTTTATGCAGCCTCCTAAACAAGTCATGCTCTCTCCTATGCCTTGCCATTATAAATAACTCCTTCCTCTCTGTAAAATTCTGTTTCCTTATTTTGCTTGACTACTTAGAATAAAGGGAAGCAGAATCACAGACACTCCCAAATTTGAAGCTTACCTTCTCATGGAGAAGACAGGCAAGAAACAAATAAAATATAATATTTACTATAATAATAAATAGATGATTTTAAATATAATATCAGAACAGGTAGATGGTCTGCATACACATGACTGTGTTATGCATAAGCAAAATGAGAAGAACTGGCTTGACAACTGCACACTCCTTACAGCAAAGAAGAAAAAGAGGGCACAAAGGCATATAGCATGCAAAGCAAATAATCTGGTAATATTAACCAAACTATGAATACAGATTCTATATCAGTTTATCATGTAGTAGAATAATTTAATAAGAATATGAGTTCAATAAATCAAGAACTCAGAGATAGACAGATTAAATACAAGAATTAATTAAAACAGATTTCAAAGCTAAGGTACAAAAACAAACATTGAGAAACATAATCATTATAATTATAAATAAATTATACAATGCAAGGACAAAATATAATTCTTTAAAAATAAAATTAATAAAATTAATCACATACAAGAAAGATATCAAGTAATCTAAACATGGAAAAACATTTAGATATTATTAAAGAAAATTTAATGGAAATGGAATGACAAATGTAATTTAATATGTGAAAATTAGTATCCGTGAAAAAGAGATCCCAGTAAATGAAATAGAAAAACTGTATTTTTAAAAAATGCTATATAAGAATATGTCTCTGAAATAAAGGAAGAATTTTTTCTTGATTATATACATTGGAAATATTGTTCAAATATGCAACTTCAAGACAAATTCTAGAAATACAATATGAAGTACTACTGGAAAAAAACTACTCAACTTAAAATCTATGCAACAAAGAGATGAATGAAAAACCAATTGGAATAATTCAGATGTTCAAAGCTAGGATATTTTAATGGAACTTAACATAGCTTTCTGATATGGTTTGGATTTGTATCCCTTCCCATATCTCATTTAGAATTGTAATCCCCAATGTTGGAGGAGGGGTCTGGTGGGAGGTGACTGGATCATTGGGGCAGAATTCCTCCCTGCTGTTCTCGTGATAGTGAGTTCTTATGAGATCTGGTTGTTTGAAAGTATGCAGCACTTTCCCCTTCACCCTCCTCCTACCACTCCAGTCAGGTAGGACGTGACTCATTCCTCTTCACCTTCTGCCATGATTGCAAGTTTCCCGAGGCCTCCCCTGCCAGGCTTCCTGTACAGCCTGCGGAACGGTGACGCAATTAAACCTCTTTTCTTTATAAATTACCCAGTCTCAGGTAGTTCTTTATTGCAATGAAAGAATGAACTAATATACTCTCAAATTCCTATTTCTTCTAAGTGGTAAAAAGTATAAAATTGACAGTGTAATGTAACCCAGCCGTTCTGGGTTTCAGTTTTCAATTTTCAGTCAAACTCAGGATTCCCTCACCTTTCTCCTTTGCTGCTTGTCAGGGATAATTTAAGAGTGCGTGTGTGTGTGTGCCTGTGTGTGTGTGCATATGTGTGTATGTACGCATGCACATGCATATGCATATGCATATGTGTTGGGGAAGGGTGGCCAGATAGTATCCTAGAGTCACAGGGAGAATGAGACCTTTGTTAGCATGTTTCTCTTTGCCTTGGCTGGCCTCATCTGATAGGTCATTTGCCTCCTCTGGTTCTCACAATCATGCACTGGCACCTATTGCCAATGTGGATGGTCCTGCCTTGGCTTTTGGTTACTAGATCCATATCCTTTGAATCTTCCTCACAAAAAGGCCAGGCCATCTTTTGTCTACCACACTTTCTCAAGACTTTCTCACCTTCTTTAGGCTTTAGGGAACCCCTGCCTGTTTTCTGTACATCACAGTGAAATGTGAGGGCCTTGAGACTACTAAGGAACTACTTGCTTGGGTGCCATGTTGGATACAAAAGATTCTCTACAAGGCTTGCCATTCCCTTCCTACTACTTGAGAAGATTAAATGTACATGAGAGGACTTCACAGGGAACTGGAAGTAAAAGATAAAAATAGAAAATATAAACTTTATTTATCAACATAAGTTTCATCAAGTTGACACATTTGTTAGCGATGATGCCAGTCATTTAGTCCATCCGTAAGGAACTGAGGGTCCTAGGACTTTAACTGTGTCAATGCAATCTTCTTCACATTAATAACTGAAAAAAAGGGTGCCCTTTAAAGACATTTTTAAGATTAGAAAACGAAAGAAGTCAGAAGGAGTCAAAGAAAGACTGTAAGGTGAATATCTAATAATTTCTCGTCTAAAAAATTGCTCTTGTTTGATTAGAGGAATGAGTAGGAGCATCGTCACAGTAGAGAAGGTGTCTCTGGTAAAGCTTTCCTGGGCATTTTTCTGCTAAAAGTTTAGCTGTCTCAAAACACTCTCATAAGAAGATGTTATTATTCTTTGACCCTCCAGAAAATCAACAAGCAAAATGCCTCGAGCATCCCACAAAACCATTTCCAAGACCTTTGCTCTTGACTAGGCCATTTTTGCTTTGGCTGGCCCACTTCCACCTCTTGGTAGCCATTACTTTGATTGTGCTTTGTCTTCAGGACCATACTAGTAAATCCATTTTTCATCTCCTGTGTACATTTATTTTTTAAAAGTGCTTCAGGATCTGATCCTACATGTTTAAAATTTTTATTGAAAGCTCTGCTCTTGTCTGCAGCTGATCTGGACACAGTAGTTTTGGCAGCTATTGAGTGGAAAGCTTGCTCATCTTTAATTTTTCAGTTATGATTGTGTAAACTGAACTAATTAAGATTTCTACAGTGTTGGCTCTTGTTCCCACTGTTAATCATCAGTCCTCTTCAATTAGGGCAGGAATAAGGTAAATTTTTTCCTTACAAATTCATGTAGATGGTCTACTGCTAGGAGTTTTCTCTTCAACATTATTTCTTCCCTTCCTACAATGAGTTATGAATCTGTAAACTGCTGATTGCCTTGAAGTATTGTCCCCATAAACTTTTCCTAAGGCATCAGTGATTTCACCATTCTTCCTCCCAAGCTTTACCTTAAATTTGATGTTTGGTCTTACTTCTATTTTAGCAAATTTCAAGTTGCTCTGATAGGGACTCTTTTCAAACTGATGTCTTATCCCTCTTTGTGCCTCAAACTTGATCCTATTCAGCTATGTTATGATAAGTTAGTATGAGTTTATTTTTGTGCAAAAAAATTTGAAAGCTGTGCATTTTTTTCATAATACACATTTTCCATTAACTTATTGAAGAGCCTTTTATGAGCTTCTATCAAACTTCTACTTGTCAAACTGTTATTTCCAAGATTTTCCCCAAAGTGGTAGAATCTTAGGCCTGCACTAAGGAATCCATCAAGTCTATATTTTAGTTACCACATGTCCAATATTCCCCCATTCTCCCAGCTGCTCAAAATCTTTCCCACTTTTGAGAAGGAAAATGGCTGTTGTATACATTTTTTATCATTCTGTGGTTGATGTTGTAAATTCTGTGATTCTGAATCCTAAAATGTGTGGCTCTTGATATTTTAGTTCAAGCATTAAGAACTCAAGAATTCTTTTTCTCTCTCAAGAGCCTGGCCCTTGACATTAAAAACCCTAGCCTTCAAATCTATGATTTTTGCTAGATTTATAAAAGTATACTTGAGATCTCAAAAGATAAAATTTTACTCTTTTTCTCTCTTGACTCTCTCCAGCCTGAGGCTGTATATATAGAAAGCCCATGATTCAGCTTCAATTATGAGAGAAATAATAGAGATAAAGAAAATATAAAAACACATAAAAAAATTAATATTAAAACATTAATCCAACAGATAAATATAGAGCCCAGGAGTAAAGAAACAGTGAGCAAAGATGAAGCAATGAGAACTGGATTCATTTACTGTATAAAACTAAGACTAAACAACAAGGGGAATAATTATTGTGTTTTTCTGCATTGCTTAAGTGTTTAATATGCTAAAGATGTAATATAGCTATTTTGAAGTAACAAAATCCTGAAATTGTAATTTCAAAATTGAAAAATTTCAAAATTGAAATTTTTAGCAGACAGTCCAAGAAGTCTTACCTGATTACCATGTCTATCGTTGTTCATAATTAAGGTTAGGTGCCCTCCTAGACGTACTCACTGCAACCTGCATTCACAACATCATAGCACTCATCACACTGTATTATGTTTACTTTCTATTTCCTCCACAGTATGCAAATTCAGGACAGTGACATGGTCTTTATGTCCTCAATACTTCGTACCATGTTTAGCACATTATAAATGTTTAATAGATGTGCTCATTGAACACATGAATGCTTGAAAGAATAAATGAACGGGTAATTAACATTTATTGAACTCTTGCTATGCTCCAGGCACTGTCCTAAGTGTTCTGTGTGTGTTAACTTCTAATTCTCACAACAACCCCATGAGACTGGTACAATTATTACCCCCATTTTATAGATGAGGACACAGAGGCATAGAGAGGAAAAGAATGAATGTGTAAATGAATAAATGAGTATTTCTATTTAGCTTGAGCATAAATTTGTGAAATAAAGCTGACAAGGTAGATTTAGTCCATACAAAACAGGGCTTGTATGCCTTACTAAAAAAATTAGACTTAATCCTATTAAATATTGTCACTATCCCACATATAATCTACAGAATGTTAATAGGTGCTGCATGTGAAAAGGGAGTTCCATCTTTAAATTGAAAAACTTTGAGTGTAACAGTGTTTAAGAGAAATTCTCAGCTTTTAAAATTATAAAGAACATTGTAATTTTTTAAGAAGCTGATATACTATGCAGTTTTCCCCTAAAATACCTTGCCAAGAAATTCACAGACTTACTATTGAGCAGAACACTTTACTGGATTGATTCAGTGGGAAAGCAGTAAAAATTACCAAGTAGGAAAGTGAAATGTTATTTATAGAAATTATTTCTTGCTGTGATGTATTAAGTTCATTGCATATCGCTTAAATTTTCAGGCTAGATTATATTCAAGTGTTGGCTCCACTGTTGATTGGCTATGTAATCAACATCAAGAGTTTAATCTTTCTTCTTGTAAGTAAAATAAAAATAATAATAGTATTTACTTATGCTTATTGTGAGAATTAAATAAACAATCCATATAAATTGATGAGAACAAAGCCTAGGCTATACTAAATATTCAATACATGTCTGCTATAATTATTTTGTAGTTGCACAAGTGACGTGTAGTAAAGACATATAATATAGGAAAATTGTAGTTGAAATTGTAAAATAAGCAAAAATATAGAATAAGCACTTCACAAAAGAACATATTTTAAAAAGCAATAAACATGAAAAGATTAGATAAAGATAATTGGGAATCAAAAGGATAAAATTAAAACCATAAAATACCACCTCATGCAAATGACGAAAAAATTTAAATTAACAAGTATTGGCAGTAGAACTTCACAACCTGCCATACACTGCTGGTAGGAGTATAAATTGTTAATACCATTTTGGAAACTATTTGGCAATATCTACTAAAGTGAAACATAAATGCACGCACACATATTTATGACTTAGAAACTCTACTAATAGGTATGCACCAACAAAAATATGCACAAACATGGAGCAAAAATAAGAAAAGCCACATTGTTCATTTATTGGATACAACTCAAATGTCTATCAAAAGTAAAATGAACAAATTATGATATGAATTAACTACTACTACAAGCAAGATAGATGAATGCCACAAACATAAAACTGAGCAAAAGAAACCAGGCACAAAAGAGTACATGTTTTATAACCTTACATATAAAGTTAAAAATATGCAAAGCTAATCTATAGCAATAATAATACAATTGGCGTGTGCATTTGGGGATGGAATAATGACTGGATAAAAGCATGAAGGAGGCTTTTGGGTGTTGCTAGAGTTCTATTTCCAGGCGTGGGCAGTGATTATATGGGTGTGCTCACTTTTTACAAATTAATTGAGCTGTATGCTGAATGATTTGTGTACATTTCTGTGTCAATATTATACTTCAGTATAAAAATTTACTTAAAATATAATAAAATACTAGACTGGAATCAGGGCAACTTAGGAAACTGAGTTAATGTAGAGGAATTGACATGAGAAAATATCACATATGGACCCCAGTTTTCAGCCTGTAGGAACAAGAGGACATTGCAAAGTTAGAGACCATTGCAATAGGCTCCAAACTGGCTTTTCAATTACCCATTGCTACCTAGATGACACAATACTGCTAATATTCCTGAATCATTTTAAATCCCCACCTCAAAACCTTTCATTGTTTCTAGGGAATGCAATTGTTTCTAAACCTGAAGAATGAAGTCTAATTTCCTTGGCTTTATATCCAGACTCTCTCAGTTCTGCTGTTCTTCCCCCTCCCTGGACCTTCCATTTCAACTCAAATTCATGCCTATATGTGCTGTCTCCAGAGCATGGCACAACTGCCCTGACTCCAGGTCCTTGCCCATGGTGTGCCCATGCTTAGAAGGCCATTGTCTCCCTAATATTAGGGCCATGATCTCCCTAATACATCTCACCTTTCCTTCTAGGAACATGTCAGTCTTCCTTCAGAGCGCCATCCTCCCTAATTGCCAAAGATGACAGAATTATTTCATTTTCCTAACTCAGTAATTGTTCATTGTTTTTACCATTGAGTAATACTCAGCAAAAACTATTTTATTGGTCTTTTAATTTCCTTTCTTTTCTTCCATTTTCCCTCCCTCTCTCCCTCCCTCCCCCCTTTTTACCTTCCTTCCTTTCTTCTTTTCTATCCTTGTTTATTTCTCCATAGTCTTGCTAGCATATTTATATACCTATTCCATATACTCACTGAGAGTCTGAGTTCTTAACACGATATTTTATATTTATCTGGGCCTGACATATAGAAGATTCTCAACAAATTATTGATGACAATTTGCCTAAAGTCAAAGTCACAGACACACTGAAGAGCAAAACACACACAAGAACATAGATTTGCCTATTTCTAACCCTGAGCTATTTCAGTTAAATCATTGGACTTCAGACTTCTCAAATCTGTAATTATATCATTAAAATTTTTTAAGGATATATCACTAATATATATATTTTTACTAAAGAATTGTAGAAATGTATTATTCAAAAATGTGCATTAAAATATGCAAATGTAAAAAATGGAAATTGTTTTTTAAATAGCGTATATGAAACAAACAGAGCTTTTATCTTCCTCCATAGTAGTGGCTGCACACACTTAAAAACAAAGTTCAGGCTGGGCGCAGTGGCTCACACCTGTAATCGCAGCACTTTGGGAGGCCAAGGCAGGCAGATCACAAGATTAGGAGACCAAGACCATCCTGGCCAACATGGTGAAACCCCATCTCTACTAAAAATACGAAAATTAGCTGGGCCTGGTGGTGCATGCCTGTAATCCCATCTACTTGGGAGGCTGAGGCAGGAGAATCACTTGAACCCAGGAGACAGAGGCTGCAGTGAGCTAAGATCGCGCCAATGCATTCCAGCCTGGGCGGCAGAGCGAGACCTCTGTCTCAAAAAAAAAAAAAAAAAAAAAAAGTTCATTGATAAATCCATATATTACAAAATTTTCTTGAAATTTTTGACATGCTTTTGGTCAGCTTTGGTGTTCATCTTACGACGTGGCTTCTGAGAAGATTGTATAAGTAGAAATATTCATTCTGTCTTTTACTAGTTTTTTTTTCTTTTGTTTGCATTATTGGCATTATCTTCAATCTGCATTTTCTTTCTGGAATCTTTTTAAGGCACTTGTTCACTTGTGAGAGTAAGCTAATGGAACAGTAAACAGACTTACTCTTTCCTCAGGATCCCACGCCCCTCACAGATAACCCTTACCAGTGTCAATCCATTTATGAAATATATGGTATCAATCTAAATATGAAATAACATGACAAAGCCACTGTCAGTCTGTACATGATATATTGGCAAACTCTAATTTGGCTTCTACTTTTCTATGAAAAATAAATACAAAAGCCTCTAAAATTTTTGTTGTATACCTTTGTTTTGTTACGCCTTATACCTGTGTTGTGTTATGCACTTGACTCTAAAAGCAGCCATACTACTTTCTTCATAGGAAGACAATTGCATTCATTTCCTAATCGTTCTAGACTATCTTACTATAGAATTTCTAAATAGTGGGGTCATAGCTAATTCTTACTGATAGACACCAAATTAATGCCACTAACTATCGCTCATATCACTAGCCTTCTTTTTATTTGCTACTATTTCTTACGGCAGTTCCTTATTACTCAGTCTCTATCCCTGTTAGTTACAGTTACCATTTGGTTAGTGGAAATTGTTATGGCAATTTGTATAAAAGAGTTGTACTATATACTTTAACAGTAAATGTCATTGTGTCTAAAGAAACATTGTGCCAACTCTTAACCTGATGGGTTTTTTTTTTCTGTGTTAGTTGTGCTTTAGCCTCTGTCTTTAAATATAAAATCATTCCACCATTTTTTCCCTGTAATTGGAAGTTTCACCATGACAGTCAATTGACTGGCTATCAGAAGCCATGTGACTTATCTTATTCTGGGCACCCAAAACATATGCTAACATAAATCAGAAGCAGGGCGGTTGACATTAAAGAGTAAGGGGCAGAGTAGTCAAGGACTGGGCTATATTTGCATCATAGTCCTGTCTCTTAGTAACCATGTGTTCCAGGACAAATTACTTTCGGCTTCAATGTTTATAATAATACCTACTTCTCAGGGTTGTCATGAGAATTATATAAGATGTGTGTAAAGTGCCTGGCATCTACCAGATGCTTAATAAATGGTAGCTGTTAGTACTGTTATTATTATTTCTATTATTAAACTCCCTACAGGGAGGAGGAGTGTTCTCTTGCTTTTTCACTTAGCTTTCTTAATGGAGCTACGTACTGTACCATCTACTTCTCCCTTCTGTACAAATAGGCTATTTTTTGTTTGTTTGTTTGTTTGTTTTAGAATAGGAATTTGCACTAAAATTAAATGGGCATTTTTATTGAAACACCTTGCAGGTTCATTTATACAGGGAGCAGAGAAATCCATATCCCTGATTCGAGGTGGAAGGAGTGAATATGGAGCAGCTTTGGCATGGGAGAAAGGGAGCACTAGTCTGGAGGAGAAGACATTTTCTGAGTGGTTAGAATCAGTGAAGGAAAATCCTGCTGTGATTGACTTTGAGGTAAGAGTAAAAATTATTCCAGGTAAGAGATCTAAAGTAGTTCTCTAGCAGCCCAAATTGCACATCACACAATTTATTTTCCATTTTCTTCTCAGACAATGAAAGAAATGCCTTTCTTTAGTATTCATGCACAATGTACCTTTTTTTAAATGTTAAATTGCATGTCTAATGCTTTTGCTGTTCAAACAAGCATTCAACAGTACAGTATTTAGAATTCCTAGCATGCATGAAACACCAGGAAATGGAACTTAGTGAATAAAAATGCTCAAACTTGCCTTGAGTAGTACTTTTTTATTTTTTCATGTATACAATAAATCTGGTTTCTGTGTTCTTCTTGCAACTCCTTATTTGATGAACACTCCTAAGTCTTCATTTGTAGCTCTGTGAGATAAATGAGATTTTAGATCCATTTGACTTCCGGTTTCTATTACTATTGCTTGAATTTCCCAGTTTTGTATTTGTTGTAATTACATTAAAAGGTGATATTTATTATTTATGGAATACTTTACCCACGTATCAGCCATATGCCATTTAGAACCTGTTTTCCCCCAAACATATCCATATTTTTAAAAGGCCTCCAAAGAAGCTGTTATGTTCATTTCATTTAAATGAAGATAAAAGATTTCAATCATTATGAAAATAGAATCATTTGCATGCAGCGTGAAGATGTGTTGGGTTCTACAAGTTATGGGAGAAAAATGGACCCAGCTGTCCCTCCGGGTACTTGCAAGTCATATTGCACTAGAAGGTCATTTCTTTGAGGTTTTATGATGTTAATAAAATGAGCACTGATTTATCATTAGCCTATTATTTGTTACTGTAATTCTTCCATTCATCCTACTGGCAAGTTTATTTCTTCATTTTCTCCCACTCTACATTTTCTCATCTAACTCCAACAAAAGCCAAAACTGTCCTGGAAAAAAAGAACATGGAAAGCTTCTCTTATCCTCTCTAAATTTTTTGCTGCTTGAATCAAATTTAATGAGGTTTCAGTAGAGCAGGAAAGAGTTGCCTAACTCTTGGTCACCTATCTCAGTGCTTTGATGCATGCATAGAATACTTAATAAATAACATGATATATAACCAAGTAAGCAACACCTCCCACGTGGCTTCCTTCACAGTAAAATTGTAGGGAAGGTAAGTGCCATATACATCACACCTGTCTACAGGTAGAAGGCTTTTGCCTACTGGTTCAACAGGTGCAATACTATATTCTGCAATAATCCCTTTGAAGTGTAGAATTTTCAGGCTTTCCCTCTCATTTCATGAGAACTGGGCAGTAATGGCAACCTATTACCAAAGGGGATGTGACTGGACCTCCTCTCTCCCATTTTCTCCTAGCTTGCCCCCATCGTGGACTTGGTAAGAAACATCCCCTGTGCAGTGACAAAACGGAACAACCTCAGGAAAGCTTTCCAAGAGTATGCAGCCAAGTTCGATCCTTGCCAGTGTGCTCCATGCCCTAATAATGGCCGACCCACCCTCTCAGGGACTGAATGTCTGTGTGTGTGTCAGAGTGGCACCTACGGTGAGAACTGTGAGAAACAGTCTCCAGATTATAAATCCAGTAAGTATCAGGAATCTATTGTGAGGGAGATAAGTTTTCCCCTCCAAAGAGTATTCTAAGTTGGTCAATTAAAAAGAAACAAAACTTCTATTAGCAACCTCCACCTTGTACAGGCTCAGAGGGAAGATAAACCTGCAAAAAGTGTGAGTCTCAGCTGTAACCTACCAACTATGTGAGCTTGGGAAAGTTACCCAGTTTCCCTATGCCTCAATCTGTTCATCCATAAAATGAGGATAACACCAGTATCTATCTAAGGAATATGAATATATTATATGCGTATTTATATATCAAGAATATATGTACAATGCTCATAACATAAAAAATCAAACATAATATCAAATAAAATATATGATTCTGATATTATAAGCCTCTTATGTATTATAATATAGAAGGAGGATGGCTTTGTAATAAAAAATAAATTAAGCCACAACCAAAGTTTTCATACAGGACTAAGTATGTTCATAGTTACCTCAAATCCTCCTTAGAAACAGGGTAAGGCATGGGAGTAAGAATGTATACTACTACCTTTAAAAGTGTAATTTAATATGCATTCTGTTAAGAAGATGTTTATATTTATACACATATGAGTGCACATTTTTAAAAGGCCTCCAAAGCCAAGAATACAGAGGTTTGTTAACAGTTGAAAATAATTCATAATGATTGCCATTTGTTGCCATTTTATTTAGGCTTATGGGAACAAAGTCTAAAAGGAAATCAGGCAATGTGTCAGGCCCCTTGCACAGGTAATTTCTTTTAATCCTTAGAAGAACCCTATCATATCCCACAAAGGAAGTTACTCAGCTAAAAAGTGAGGAAACCAGGTTGGCCTCACTTCCAAACCCAAATTCAGCTGCACCATGATCCATGGGAGTGAGTCTTCCTTTGTTCCAGATGCAGTAGATGGGCACTGGGGTTGTTGGTCTTCCTGGAGTACCTGTGATGCTACTTATAAGAGATCGAGAACCCGAGAATGCAATAATCCTGCCCCCCAACGAGGAGGGAAACGCTGTGAGGGGGAGAAGCGACAAGAGGAAGACTGCACATTTTCAATCATGGAAAACAAGTAAGGCCGGGTAAGGGAAAAGAATGGGTCATTTTGCCCTAACTCTCAATAACATTGAGGGTTCAAATGGTTATTAGTCTACTGCTAAGTAAACAAATAATTAGAACTTTACCTATGCCAACACAGAATATTAATGAGCCACTGGGTCTACTGCCATGCCTTTTTCTGTGTGTAATGTTTTCTATTTAATACATATATGTATGCAATGTGTACATATGTATACACATAAGCATATACACACATGTAAATGTGTGTACATACATACATATACACGCATATTTATGTTTCCCTTTTAGTGGACAACCATGTATCAATGATGATGAAGAAATGAAAGAGGTCGATCTTCCTGAGATAGAAGCAGATTCCGGGTGTCCTCAGCCAGTTCCTCCAGAAAATGGATTTATCCGGGTCAGCATCCTAAACCTCACTTTTGGTTTGTAGTTTTAAAAACCTCGAAAAGTATAGCTTGTCTTTTAATTAGAGTTACTGTTTTCCTATTCGAATAATCTCCTGTTGACTTTAAAAGTACAAAATAATATTTAGAAACACTTTGCCACTCTTCCATCTTGAATTTCCTAGAGATGTCTTCATAGTCAGTTGTTAGACTAAAGGATAGCAGATTGCTTGGGTTTCTTGGAAAGGTAATAGAACTTCAGTATAATATAGGATTGTATGACTTGTGAGAATTTGCAAGTAAGATCTGGCTATTTCAGAGTCTGAGCAAACTGATACCCTTACCTAAGGAATGTTTAGAGAAACACACTAGACTGGCTATAATCATGGAGGTGTTAATTCTGTATTGTTTTATTAGGTTAGAAACCTGTAGAACTCTTAATCAGTCAAAACCATTTTCACATACCTTTAAGTTTCAACTTTTTTTTACCAAGCCACAATATGTTTCTACGATTTTTTTAAAAGCTGAATACTTTTTGTCAGACAGATCTATGCCCTTAGACATAAATTTTACAGGTGATACACGATATCTAAAAGTGATCACAGAAGTCATGCTCCCTATTTCATTTTATCTTTCTTAAACTTAGTAATATCTTTACATTAATCTTTTCCCAACTGTATCACACTTACGATAAAAGATCAGTAACACTCAATTCTCTAAGGCCAGCAAATAGTTTTATTCATGGAGTGTAGTCTGGGCTAATGTATCTTCCATATTCACTTATCTTCTGCCCATGCATAAGGACCATACCTTAAAGTTTATGGGGAGGAAATATTTCAGAGGAAGGTAATTTTAATTAGTCTTTACTCTAGAAAATAGGTTCTCAAACTCAACAATGCGCCAAAGGACCTGGTAAAACACAGATCATTGGGTCTCACTCCTCGAGTTTCTGATCCAGAAGGTTTTGGGAAGGGCACAGAAATATCCATTGCTAATACATTCCTAGGTAATATGGATGCTGCTGGTTTAGGAGCCACACTTTGGGAACAAATTCTCTTGAACAAGAGCCATCAATCTATGGCCCAAAGGCCAAATTTGACCTGCCACTTAAAAAAAAATAAAGTCTTATTTTTATTGGAACACAGCCACATTCATATGTTTACATATCGTCTATGGCTACTTTCATACAATAATGGCAGAAGTGAGTAATTTCAACAGATGCCATATGGCCTACAGATGACTATCCAGGCCACTTATAGAAAAGCTTGCTGGCCCCTGCCCTAGAACATTATCCTTAAAATCACATACTGGCAGATCCAGATACCAAAATAACTTTTAATCTATTTGTTCTGGCTGCATACAAAGACCATTAAAATTATTGACATTCTCATTTTTAAAACACACGAAGGCTTTCAACAGTGATGCATTATTCTTCTAACTCATTTTGTAAGGTTAGATTATATATTCCCATTTTCATGGATAAATTCATTTCTTATTTTATTTTGCTCTTTACTAAAGTCCTGGTCTGTGTCTGGCAATAGTTTTTACTCAAATGTAATAAAATTTTATGTTTTCCTAATAAGCATCTTCTGGAATTTCTAGTGGCAAAATGCCCCTTGTATAGATTCAAATAGAGGCAGATATGCGTAATTCCAGGCTAGAGCAATGATGTTATTGCACACAAGTATATTTATTTAATGAGTAACAGACAAGTCCAACCTCTGTAAGTGACAGGGACTTTTGGCAAGGTTTTTTGTTTAGTCAGTCTACTAGATGTACTTCCCTAAGTTTGATTATTGCAACATACACTTATATGTTACAGATTCATAAGAAACAAGAAATGCAAACAAAAGTTTAAGGCAATAATTTATTTCAGAAGAAATGCAAGAAAAAATGTGCAGCCTTTGAATAAAACATCCAAATCATTAGTCCATTTCCCTTGGAAACAAAGCCATATCAGTAATAACCAACAGTAGGATGGTAGTTTTGTATCCAGAAAATTAAGAATCTTCTAGGAGACAAGTTTAACCATATGGCCAAGTAACAACATAAGCTGACAATTAAGCTTTCACCGCTTTCAAAGTTCCCAACTTCAATTCTCAGAGAACAACTGCTTAGTCAATTCTTGGTACTCTTGCCCCTCTCAGTAAAGGAAAATTGTATTGCATTACTAGCTCCTTAAGAAGGATAATGTTTTGTATTCTTTCAGCAAAGAATTAAGGCCTGTGTAAAGATTTATGAGACAGAGATCTGGTTGTGGAGTTGCCACTAAAGGATCAGGGGTGGGGCTGATAAACGTGATAAACACTATAAAAATAGAGCTTTGCATGAGTTTCCCTCAGAACTGAAAGGACGTTGTACCTCATGATACTAGGGAAATCAAAGATTTTTGCAAAGGATGTTCTATTTGAGCTGGGTCTTGAGAGAAGGGAAGAGAGAAGGTGTTGAGGATACAAGAAACAGCCAAGTGGAGACATGGAGGCATGAAAAAGAAGTTTATGTTCGAAGAATGGCAGGGTTTTGTTTTGCTAGAGCATAGGTTTTATGGGAGGAAGTGGCAGGAGGTGAGGGTGGTAAAGTAAGTTAAAATAAATATTCCAAACTAAGAAGTGTAAGACCCACTTTACCTTGAAAATTGTAGTGAATCACCCCCACCCCCCAGCAACATGAAGATAGTTGTACAATGCATTAATTGGGAAAATATATAATGACCAATGGGTTACTAGGAATTGAGTAACATTTTTAAATGATCTGCACTCAGTCATAATAGCAACTGCATATGTTTGCTTTATATGTAAGATATATTATTTATTCAGTTTATAGTCACTACATGGTGAGTATATGGTTTTTCTATTCTAGCAATAGTAGGACATCCCATATATAGTTTTTTGGTTTCTTCTATTTTTTTTTTTTTTGTTTTGGGTTTTTGTTTGTTTGTTTGTTTTTTGGTTTTTGTTTTGAGACAGGATTTCACTCTGTTGCTCACACTAAAGTACAATGGAACAATCATGGCTCACCACAGCCTCAACCTTCTGGGCTCAAGCAATCCTCCCACTTCAGCCTCCCAAGTAGCTGGGACCACAGGCCATGCCACCACTTCTCGCTACTTTTTTGTATTTTTGTGGAGACAGAAAATACTGTCTTGCTACTTTTTTGTATTTTTGTATTTTGTGGGTTTTGCCATATTGCCCCAGCTGGTCTCGAACTCCTGGACTCAAGTGATCCATGTGCCTCAGCCTCTCAAAGTGTTGGGATTATAGTCACAAGCCACCATTCCCAGCAGGGGAGCAAGTTTTCAAGTTAAAAAAACAAACAAACAAAACCCTAACCAATTTAGGGAGATGGATTAGAAGAGTGACCAGTTATAAAGTTGCCCTAGTAAGAAAGAATAAATATCATGAAGAAAAACAGTGATGGCAACAGGAAGCAGAGAACTTTAACAGGTTTTTAGAAGTAGAAATTGAGAGGACTTGGTGACTGAGTAGATCCAGAAGTGAAGGATAGAAAGGATCAGTGTGAGACTAAAGAGTTTAGAGAGTGTTATTCATAGCATTAATAATTTCTGGTTTCTGCTTTAATTAAGAATGAAAAGCAACTATACTCGGTTGGAGAAGATGTTGAAATTTCATGCCTTACTGGCTTTGAAACTGTTGGATACCAGTACTTCAGATGCTTACCAGACGGGACCTGGAGACAAGGGGATGTGGAATGCCAACGTGAGAACTGGGCAAACAATTTTGCCTGACTACTTTACAGAATGAATGTGCCCAATATAAAAACAGTAAAATCACATCCTTAGATCAATACATTTTACTAGTTTTTAGTAACTCTGGTGAAAGATTTTGTGAAGCAGAAAATAAATAGAAGGGCTCATTTGCTAAAACTGGATTTCCAGATTATCTCCATATTTCAGTGTTCCTGCTCCTACCTATTACTGTCACACACACAGGACTGTGAAGTATGCACTTCAAAAGAAATCCAGGAAGTCTGCAAGCTGTATCTAACCACAGACATCTGCTTTGCCCAATCTTCAAATTGACGCAAAATGCTGAGTCTCAAGAAGATGATATTTACACTCTTTATGTAACAGAAATGGGAATTTGTGTAAGATGGGATTTTGTGTAAGACGTAGTTTTCGCCAAGACACTACTCCTTGGCTCATGTTCACATTCTTTACTGAGAAAGAGCGAATGAGCTTTAGGCTCTGCACATATCTGTGCTAGAGTAAAGTGAAAAACAAGATTCAAATAAGGCTTGAATGGGAGTCCAAAGACTTATTGTGGGAGACCATGAAGCAGAGTTGAGACCAGTGTCAATTAGAATGCCCATCACTCTGCATCAGTCACAGCGTGGTAACTTGCATTTGGAGAAATCCACTAGGCATAAGAGAAAAGAAAGTGTTTCTTGAAAGAAAAAGGTCCCAATGATTTCATAAAAGTTGGATGTGTCTGGAGCCAGTTCTTTAGCAAGGGAATCTCAGATAATGAAACTAAAGGGAATTTTTCAATGAAGGGTCTGAGGGAAAGCCCAGGATTCTTATCCCCCAGGTTTTCTGATCAAAAGGAGGCACCAAAGCTGAACAGAGGCAGTAAATCTCATCAAAATCACCTCTTTGGTTGCATAAAATTTGCCTAAATTTGTTGTTTATTCTGCTCCACTAAACACATATGAAATGTTGCTCTCTTGCAGGGACGGAGTGCATCAAGCCAGTTGTGCAGGAAGTCCTGACAATTACACCATTTCAGAGATTGTATAGAATTGGTGAATCCATTGAGCTAACTTGCCCCAAAGGCTTTGTTGTTGCTGGGCCATCAAGGTACACATGCCAGGGGAATTCCTGGACACCACCCATTTCAAACTCTCTCACCTGTGAAAAAGGTGAGTAGCAGCTCAGTGTTCTGGGGTCTGATAAGGTGGTGCACCCTGAGATTGGTAGTATAGCCTCTATAGCCATTATATTTCTTAAGCACTGAGAGGCTAAGAAAGATGCAAGTTTAGACTGTGTGGGTCAAACCGGAACTATGCAATAGCTCTGCTAATTCCCTAAGCTCATTGCCATCCTGCGTCCTTTATTCTCTTCTGGGCTTTTATAACGTGTGAAAAAAAGGGAGAAAGTTAACCTTTTGAATAACCTTAAATAGAATTATCAGTAAAGCGATCTCATGGAAATTAGTGAGAACTTCAGGTTTAAGTATTGTGTCTTGGTTTCACTAGACTCCTGATCATCATAATAAATTACAAGGAATGTAAGTGTCAGTGGAATGAATGTATGTGGAAACCATAGACTTCAGAAAGTTAGGATCTTTAAGACACCGTAGGCAGTATCCTCATAAGGGCATATGCATGCATGTGCACACACGTGCCCTTAGATTAGAAATTAAAATTATAATCCAAACTGAGAAATAGGAAATGTTCCACAGCTAGATAAAGGAAGTACATAGCCTATTTCATATACTTTCTCTCCAATAATATTGACAGAAAGACCAATAAGGGGAGTCACAGAAAGAGAAAGACAATCATAAATAAAACCCGACACTGTGAGGTAAAGACACTTTCAGGCAGGGAAACATTACTAATTCTTTCAATGTGAAAAAGTTCTGCTTCATGAAGATGTGAGATGCTACACCGTTACTTTTTTCCTTCCTCCCAGACCTGGACACCTCCCTTAGCCCTTCAGAGGATCCTCTTGCCCTGGGCACTTTACAGACTGTGGAGTATTAGTTGCTCCTGTGCTGGGAGGTGTGGGCAGCTGAGTCCCAGCACTGCTTCAACCTGAGGCTGATTGGAAGAGCAGATTCCTTGCATAAGATCATTGACAATTTCAAACCTGTAGTGATAGAGCAAGGCTGTGTGCCACTTGAAAGCTGAATTGATTCTTTTTGGAAACAATGTATACCTTGCTGCTCCTCCCAGGCCTAATTACAAAGGGCAAAGAGGCACAGGTAAACAATATCACCACAATGTAAACCATAGTAGCTAAAGCCTTACCAGAAGGATAGGTCTCCAAGCTCAGGAGAGTTCCGGGCCAAGTTTCACCAGATAAAATGGTGGTAATAGAAGGAAAGGAAAACAACTGTGAATAAGAAACCTAGGAATTTTTTACATCTTTATTTTTGCTTCTTACGTGAGCCACCTTTCCTTATCAAACCTTCTACTTGATAAGCTAAGAGGAGGAAGAGTGAGCTGAGCCTCCAGTCCTGCCTTGACAATTAACTTGCTCACGAGGTCATTTTGGTTCTGGGGATGCCTGAATAGTCAGATCCAGATCAAGAAAATGTGTTTCATTCAATAGACTGAGGAGTTCGGCTTCAGGTCCAGGTTCTCTAGGTGGACCTCAACATGAGCAAAGAAACCAAGGTTCCCTCTTTCATAAATACACCCCCAGTGTCACTCCCTCTATTTTCATCTTCCTCCCTCACCGACATGCTATTCAGTTCCTCATCTTGGTTCAAGTGTAATTTCCTTATGAATCCTTCCCTAATCTTCCCAGTTGGAGTCTTTATGGTATGTGGTCTCCTGAAACCATGTTCCCTTTCTTCAGAATACATGTCTCAGCCCTTTATTATAAATCCGTTATTATAATTACTTGATTAACATCTGTTTTCTCTTTCTTTTTTCCTCTCCTTTCCTCTCCTCTCCTCCACCTTCTTTCTTCCATCCTTCCTTTCTTTTTTTTTTTCCCACCATAATGTCCTAGTGCCTGGAATGTCATGCAGGGATTAATAGCTACATTTAGGAGCTGCATTTCTCCACTGATTCTTGTAAGAAAATCTGAATTTCAAGCCATTCACATCCATATTGCTAAATCTAATGGACTTTTTTTTTTTTTTCCTTATCTTCTTTGGCCTTTCGGCAACCTTCAGCAATGTTGACCTTCTGCACATATGTTCTTTCCTTGGCTTCATATTCTTGTTTAGCTCCAACATTTCTGGCTGTTGCACTCTATTTTTGGTAGGCTCCTGCCAGTGCTTGGACATTAATCACTGGAGTTTCCCAAGTTTTGGATCTGTCCCCTCGCCTCACACTGCACTCTCCTACTGAAGAATCTCATCCACATGCATAGCTTCAGTGATTCCCCCATAGACCAATAACAGATTTAAATCTTTAGCACAGACTTCACCACTGAGATTTAGACATGAATATCTAAATTCCTATATATCTACGTTGTTTGGATGTCTTAAAGATACCATAAATTCAACATCTACAGTGGGAAACTCTTAGTTCATCACCCTTCCTTCCTAAAACTAAGCATTTTCTAATATTTTCTATTTCAGGTAAGGCACCAATGTATATTCTTTTATGCAAATCAGAAACCGAAGAATCATATAATTGACAGCTCTCATAACTTACATAATAGGTAATATCACTTGTTTTACCTGCTAGCTGTGTCTCAAGTTTATCCACTTTTCTCCATTTCCACCTCTGGAACCTTGGTCCAAATTATCATCCTCTTTCACCTGAACTACCACAATAACCTCATAGATTAGTTCCCTGGAGCCCTATTGACCACCATGCCTCTTCAAATCCATTCTCTGCACAGAAGCCATAATTAATTTCTTTTTTTCAAAATCGAGGGCTGATTTTGTTACACCACTCCCTGCTTAAAACCCATCAGAGACTGTCTACTATTTATAAAATGAAGACAAAACCCTTCAAAGACCCTATTAGCCTCCCACACAGCCTACCAGACACCTACCTCTCTGGCCATATCTTGTCCCATCCTCTTGTTTTTCAGCACTTCAACCACACTGGGTTCTTTCAGTTCCAGGAAACTCACATGCTGCCTCCCTTTTTTTTTTTTTTTTTAGACAGAGTCTTACTCTGTTGCCCAGGCTGGGGTGCAGTGGCACAATCTCGGCTCACTGCAACCTCTGCCTCCCGGGTTCAAGTGACTCTTTTGCTTCAGCCTCCTGAGTAGCTGGGAATACAGGAGCACGCCACCATGCCCCGCTAATTTTGGTATTTTTAGTACAGATGGGGTTTCGCCATATTGACCAGGCTGTTCTCGAACTCCTGACCTTGTGATCTGCCCGCCTCAGCCTCCCAAAGTGCTGGGATTACAAGCGTGAGCCACTATGCCCGACCACTGCCTCCCATTTGAACTTTTCCATACCTTATGTTTCCTCTGTATTGAACAGCCTCACTTTTCTTTCTTCATTTTACCTTTTCTAATCTTTCTAGCTACATCAATTTTTTATTATATGCTTCTCTTTGATAGCACTAAGAAAGGCAACAATTCTATATTTATATTAGTGTGCTCATTTGATTAATGTCTGTCTGCACCCACAAGACTATAAGCTTGGTAAGCACAGGATCTGGGTCAGTTTATGCTCAATCTACTCTCTCCAGAACCTTACAGAGTGATGAGAATATCATGTATACTCAATAAATATTTGAAAAACAAATGAACAAAAATTTCAACAGTTCCATTTTCTTTAGTTACCTGAACATAATCGCAATTTTAGGTTGGAAAATAACACCTCATGTGCACTGGAAAGGACCTTTCAGGTGGAATATTTAATGACAATGTATTTAGAGAAGCCAAAATGAATGATCTAACTCCAAGAGATAAATATGAATCCTTTACCACTGCCTCTTCTCTGAATTCAAGCTTATCACTTAGAATCCATGCTGTGCACTGTTCTTTTCTCCTTTTTTCTTTTGTTTCAGATATTCTAACAAAATTAAAAGGCCATTGTCAGCCGGGACAGAAACAATCAGGATCTGAATGCATTTGTATGTCTCCAGAAGAAGACTGTAGGTAAGAGATACCCTACAGACTGTGTCTGGAAATTGGGAAAACCAGTCTAGTGTAGCCAATTTGATGGAAGAGCTGAGCTTTTTGAAGCACAGACATGAAATAAATGAATTTTCCACATAACTGATATTCCTGTGCTCTGCTGAATTCCTCCCTCCCCATTGGGTAGCAAGTTTCTTAATTATCTCTCAGCCCAGTTCCCTGTATAAAATGAGATTGTTCATTATAACAGTCTCATTTTGGTTTTAAAGACTTAACTTCTGCACATGTAAAAACTTTAAACTCAGTTATATCAACACTTTCCTGTTCCTCTCACTCAAGCCCAGGGCTTGGAGTGGGGTGGGGAAAACAGGAAAAAGAAAACTGGTTGGTGAGTGAACACACTACATTGGCTACGTGCCCCCTGTTTTTTTCTGATCTTCATATAGAAATGCTTGCTTTCCTCTCTTGGGCAGCCATTATTCAGAAGATCTCTGTGTGTTTGACACAGACTCCAACGATTACTTTACTTCACCTGCTTGTAAGTTTTTGGCTGAGAAATGTTTAAATAATCAGCAACTCCATTTTCTACATATTGGTTCCTGCCAAGACGGCCGCCAGTTAGAATGGGGTCTTGAAAGGACAAGACTTTCATCCAACAGCACAAAGAAAGAATCCTGTGGCTATGACACCTGCTATGACTGGGAAAAATGTTCAGGTAAGTTCCAATGGTGACCATACTAAATGCTCTCACTTAACCTTCATCTCAGCTAGTACATCATCTTTCTTAAAAATAACCTATCCTTAATCAAAAATAATTCCTTTTCATTGTAAAAAAATATTCATAAAATGATTTAAACAGAAAGGAAAATTATAATCACCCACAAGTAGAAATAACTACTGTAGTAATGTGGGTGTATATATTGCCAATCTTTTCTCTATGCATATGTAATCAGTACCACCCTTAGGCCCCAGTGGAAAGAGCACCTGTCCCGATCTCGTGTTTCAGGCATCCCTCCGAGTCCCAGCTTTGGAGGGCCTTCACCAGAATTGTCTAAGTTTCCTTCTAGTGTTTGGGACTGTCTGAGGCCAATAGTGCTGTCCAGGTAGGACTGGATTTTGCATTGCCAAAGCATCTTCCTGAAATTTCTTTCAGTCTTCTTTCAGTGCCTTAGTCTAGCCAAGGCTGACAATGCTATTCAAGCAGGACACCCTGAGCCCAGACAGCATCCCACATGAACCCAGGCACTGTTATACTTTTCAGCTCTCTACTGCTTCTTCTCCCCACCATGCGTGGGGTCAGTCAGATGCCCCAAAGAGCTCTGGGGCTCATGCCTGTGGAGTCATCTCTGGCCCAGACTAGACCCTCATTCTCAGAAAACAGCTTGGTGAACAAATTGCTGCTGCTAGCCAACAGGGCATTCTTGCTCAAGATTGCTTGAAATTAGAAAGCCAGTATGATGCTGACACTCTAATTTGGGGGTGACTCTAATAGTTTATAGATAAGCACCCCATAAAAAAATTGGCCTCTGGGTCTCGAACATTTCAGGAGTGGCCCCACATATACTACAAATTTTTAAAATATAAAATCGGAGCATACTCTACATGTTATTCTATATATTGCTGTTTTTTCACTTATTATGTCATGGAACTGTTTCCATGTCAACATATATTATTCGGCCACATAATTCTCTATGTCTGCAAAAGTCTATACGGGTATTCTATGATTTATTTAACCAATCTCTGGTTAGGCATTTAAATTTTTTTCCTGTATTTTGCTATCATAAATAGTGCCATCATACCTAAATCTATCACAAATAAATCTGTGATCTAAGATTACATCCTTCAGATATAGCTTAGAAAGGGACATTTCTAGGTAAATATTATTTTTAAATTTTTTTATTGATACAATATGTTGGCTGCCTATCCAGAAATGTTTTTGCCATATTATATTTCCTAGAACATATAGTAAAGACTGCTTTCCCACACTCTCACCAAACCTTGGAGTTATCACTCCTTTGTATCTCTGCCAATTTAATACTTAAGGAGTAGCATTCTATTTCCATTTTCCCTAAGTTTACTGGCCATAGACATTACAGTTGTGAATTATTTCGAGGCAGGGACTTCACAGCAGTACATTTGCTCCAAGATGAAGTTTGACCCTGAAATAGCCCAGCTAAGCTTTATTTCTTTTTCAAAAGATGGATTGGAGATTACAACAGAACCCAAACAGTTAGAGATATTTCCTTTGTGGAACATTTTCCAAAAAAATTATCTTAAATTGGAGCATAAAGTATGCAAAGGAATCTTTGCTGAAACCACCTTACTTTTGCAAAAAGAAAGACAAAAACCATATTGTTCCTTTTGACTCTATTTTGACTTTGTGGCCCAGTGTTCTTCAGCTCAGTCCTGGAAAGGGGAGAGGTCTTATTACTCAAAACCAGTTCTTTCCCGATCCACTTAAAGTTGATTATCAAGCTTCAGCTCCCTTGACAGGCCACAAGATTGAAACATGACAGAGGGTGGACATAGCTGGCATCTGATGGTGACAACTCAGGATGCCAGTATCTGGGGTTTTCAACCTTCATGCCATGTCTAAACAAGGCAATTCCGTATAAGTTACAGAAAACTAGGGCCTGATATGCACGTTGGTTAATTCTAATCACTATTAAATAACTTTTTAGACAAAAACTCTACTATTCATTTTTTTGATGCTTGATCAACACCATTACTCAACTGACATCTCTTGCAAACAATAATTTGTGATAGAAAAGAGCTGAAAGTATTATACAACATCATTTTTATTTTAAATATCAACTTTTTATCTGAGAAATGTAGTGTAAGAACATTATTGTCAAAAATACATAGAGAAAATAAAATTTGGTCATCAGGGAAGGTAAGAACTGTTCCCTGACTGTACTGTAATAGATAGGTCAGGCATTTGGGGCTGTATTTAGTGTTACCTTCCATTCTTCCTTATTTATCATAGAGAAGCAGTCTTCAGAGAACTCTTCTATTGGAAATAATTTATTTTTTTTGCTATCTTCCCTTTTTTTGCTATCTTCCCACAAATTTTTTTTCAAATCTGCCTGAGTGAAAAATAACAGTTTACAATTTTATCAAAATACCTGTCTTTACTATTACCGCTTTGCTGTACACATATCTAAGTCCTCACATACTTGAGGCATCTAACTTTGTTTTTAAAAAAAAGTACTAAAAACTGTGAAATTAACAGAATGCTTTGGGTAGTCAAACTAATACATGAACACTTCTTAATAGAAGATATATTTAGGCAATTTAAAATATTTTTTGGTTCTGCACACAATCAGGAAACTCAAAGCATTTTTTCCTCTAAAGATATGATCTTTCTCTGCTAGCTTTCTTTAATTGGTGAGCAAAAGTAAATGTCACAGAGGGTTCTGTTTGGATTAGCACTATAGAAAAGTATCAATATACAAATGATAGCATTTATGAAGACAGAGAAAGCTAAAAATGTGCTTTATACCCAGGCCACTCATGGGAAGTTGGAATATTAGTAATTTTCAGTTCAATTGAATGTCACTTTGATTAAACTGTGTTCTTGATTACATTGTGCTCTTAGCTACTCTTTTCCTTCTCTATCTAAAATGGAATTTTAAAAAACTTTAAAATAGAACTTTAAAGTAATATGAAGGTCACCTTTCAAAAGTTACAACATGAATGAAATCCCCCAGAAGCCTATTTTACAGATATTAAGTATTTTATCTGAATTTCAGAAATATCTACCACCAACCGACAGGAACGGGAAATTTTTTCAGCCAACATCCATTTAGCAGCCATGATGATGGTTTTAAGATGAGGCACCCTTTTTACCCCTCAAATTTTTGGAGGAGTAACATTAGACAATAATTACATGAATCACTTTAGTGCAAGTCAGGATGTGATAAGAGCATTAAGAGAGAGAAATATCTTCTGGTCTGGAAGGGTTTCTTAAGCATAGAAGCGTGAGAACTGAGTGTTGAAGGATGAATTAGTAGAGGTGGTGGGAAGGGTCTTTTGGTGCTGGTAGTTCTGAAAATAATTAAGCAAAGAACATTTAAGCTATATCCATACTAAAAGGGTAGTGACCGTGGCCCTTCCAAAAACCTAAGGAACTGATGTCCTAACCAGAGGTGGAATAGTCCCCTGTCTTTCACCAAACTCCATCCCTTCCAACAATGGACAAGAACATTCTTTCCAACAATGAACAAGAATCTTCTCTAGCTGGTTGATGGAGAGCATAGTACGGAAATGCATGCTTTTCCATAAAATGTTTCCTACCAAGGGCAAGATGTCCAGGCATGTGGTGCATATGAGTATCTCCCTACTTCTTTTCCCTATTTTTCCCCATCAGTTGAGACACATGGGAAAGAATCGATGTCTGCCTAAAATAAGCTATTCATTCATGACCTCATTGCTAATACTCACGCTGACTCAGGTATTTTGGCAACATGAATTATTCCAGATCCATTAAATAAATTTCTCTTTTGTACACTTATACCTGCATGCACAATTCAGAATTTCAAGTCGGTTGATCCAGAAGAATTAATTGAGTGCCTTGTTAAGAGTTGATAGGACAGATGAGCCACACTGCTCTCCAAAAAAGCACTTATCATTGTCTTGGGGAAAAGACATATGAAAAGCTAACTAATAAGAATGTATACAAAAATGTCAGTTTTTGTAAAATGACAAGTTTACACCACTAAAATTTAGCTAAATAAAAGATCTGCTTTAGTTCAACCATCGTGGAAAGCAGTGTGGCGATTCCTCAAAGAACTTAAAACAGAATTCCTTGAAGGACTTAAAACATAATTACCATTTGACCCAGCGTTCCCATTACTGGGTATATACCCAAAGGGGCATAAATCATTCTATCATAGAGATACATACACAGGTATTTTATTGTAGCACCATTTACATTAGCAAAGGCATAGACTCAACCTAAATACCCATCAACAATAAACTGCATAAAGAAAATGTGGTACAAATATATCATGGAATGCTATGCAGCCATAAAAAACAATGAGATCATGTCTTTTGCAGCAACATGGATGGAGCTGGAAGCCATTATCCTAAGCAAACTAATACAAGAACAGAAAACCAAATACCACATGTTCTTACTTGTAAGCAGGAGCTAAACAATGAGAACATACGGACACAAAGAAATAACAGACACCAGGGCCGACTTAAGGGTGGATAGTGGGAGTAGGGAGAGGATTAAAAAACTACCCATCATGCACTATGCTTATTACCTGGGTGATGAAATAATCTGTACACCAAACCCTTATGGCATTCAATTTACCTATATAACAAACTTAACACATGTATCCCTGAAACTAAAATAAAAGTTAAGAAAAAGAAAAAAGAGAAAATCTGGTCAGACATTGTGGTCCACGCCTGTAATCCCAGCACTTTGGGACACCAAGGCAGGAGGATCAGTTGAGCTCAGGAGTTTGAGACTAGCCTGGGCAACATAATGAGACCCTATCTCTACAAAGAGTAATAGATTAGCTGAGCATGGTTGGGTGCACCTGTAGTCCCAGCTACTTGGGTGGCTGAGGTGGGAGGATCTCTTGAACCTAGGAGTTCGAGGGTGCAGTGAGCCATGATTGTGCCATTGCACCCCAGCCTGGGAGACACAGTAAGACCCTGTCTCAAAAAAAAAGAAAAGAAAAGATCAAAAGATCAGAATATGGTTATGTTGCTATGAAATGCTTCATTGAGGAGGCAAGACTTGTAGAAACTGGACGTGTGGGGAGAAGTAGGAAAGAGCACATCAGTCTGGCAAGAGAGGCAGATGACATAGGAGAAAGAACAAAAACTGGAGCACCTTTGGGGTCCTGTTGGGGAAACAGACAGTTAAACTACTTGAAATGGAGAAAGTAAAAAAGACGATGTTGAAAATGGAAGTTGAGGCCAAACAGTGGAAGACTTTGACCTTTGACTAAAACATACATGTAGAATATATGAGCCTATAAACCTTTGTTCAAAATTAATTTAATATACTCAACTTTGGTAACTTTATCCCTAAATGATTGTTTTAAACTTATTTCATGAACATAAGACTTAAATGAATTATGAAGTGCTTTGGTGATTCCAAAAGCAGGCCTCATAGGAGAATCACTCAATTTAACTGCCTACTAAAAATACAGATCCCCAGACATAACCTAATAATATTCTAGAAAGAAAGAAACAAGTGTGATATAGAGTTATGTTAAAGAGCTCAGGCCTGTGAGTCATGTATTATTTAAATCCTGCTTCTACCATTTACTAATTGTGTGGCAATGTGCAAAGGGCTTACATTCTTTGAGCTCAGTTTCCTCTTCTGTAGAATTAGTATGATAGCCTATTCATATGTTTGCTGTAAGGGTTCAAAAAAATAAAGCATGTAAAGTGCTTGGCATATTGTGTGGCTTCACAGTACATGCTCTACAAATGATAACGATAAATGTACTTAGGCAATGCCAATGTTAAAAATAAAAATAAAATAAAACAGAAAGGACAAGCTGAAGACATTGGAGAAATGGATTGATAGGACTAGTGCCTGATTGAATGTAGGCAGTGAGTAAAAGGGAGGTGCCAGAGATAGTGCAAATCCTCATTGGATGTGGACAGTGAGACGGGGGAAGCGCCAGAAATAGGCCAACTCTTTAAGCTTACTGGCTTACTAGTGCCCTCTAGTCTCTTATATACAGATCTCTCTATTCAATCACAGTTGGGTCTTTGGGGTCATTGCCTTTGGTGGGTTGTTTTGTTGTTTTTGTTTTGTTTTGTTTTTGATTTTTATTTTTTGGCTTTCTCATTCATTAGAGAAAGCTTTAGACCAAACTTAATTTAACACCATCAAGGAGCTCGCCACCCTGGGGATGATTTAGGTAAAACCAAACCCTAATGTACTGTGGTAAGTCACACTGTCTCTCTCTCTCTCATTACAGCCTCCACTTCCAAATGTGTCTGCCTATTGCCCCCACAGTGCTTCAAGGGTGGAAACCAACTCTACTGTGTCAAAATGGGATCATCAACAAGTGAGAAAACATTGAACATCTGTGAAGTGGGAACTATAAGATGTGCAAACAGGAAGATGGAAATACTGCATCCTGGAAAGTGTTTGGCCTAGCACAATTACTGCTAGGCCCAGCACAATGAACAGATTTACCATCCAGAAGAACCAACTCCTACAAATGAGAATTCTTGCACAAACAGCAGACTGGCATGCTCAAAGTTACTGACAAAAATTATTTTCTGTTAGTTTGAGATCATTATTCTCCCCTGACTCTCCTGTTTGGGCATGTCTTATTCAGTTCCAGCTCATGACGCCCTGTAGCATACCCCTAGGTACCAACTTCCACAGCAGTCTGGTAAATTCTCCTGTTCACATTGTACAAAAATAATGTGACTTCTGAGGCCCTTATGTAGCCTGTGACATTAAACATTCTCACAATTAGAAATAAGAATAAAACCCATAATTTTCTTCAATGAGTTAATAAACAGAAATCTCCAGAACCTCTGAAACACATTCTTGAAGCCCAGCTTTCGTATCTTCATTCAACAAATAATTTCTGAGTGTGTATACAGGATGTCAAGTACTGACCAAAGTCCTGAGAACTCGGCAGATAATAAAACAGACAAAAGCCTTTACCTTCATGAAGCATACATTCATTCAGGGGTAGACACACAAAAAATGAAATAAACAGGTAAAATATGTAGCATGTTTGATGGTGATAATTGTTTTGGAGAAAATACAACACGGAAGGGTGAGTCCCATCCTTAATTATCATCTTATGCAAGGAAATATTCCATAACAATAAACATCGCTGTAAGGATGATTGAGCTCCAGTGGAAATTATCTTGTTTAAAGTTGTTAAGAACAAACTTCTGGAGTTCTACTCTCTCAGAAAGTAGAAAAGAGATTCCCTTTGCCTCAACTAAAGTGCACCATAAAGTTTTAGGCTGAAGTGTGTGATGGATAGAAAATTGTCAGAGAATTTTGAAGGAATAATTTTTTAAGGTAAGTCATATCTTTTCATTAGGCCATACAAAGCAGAAACCGGTTTATTAGCGAGGCTAGGGTGTCAATTTTAATTGGAGAAGAGAGGCATCTTTGGAGCAGCAGTTCTCAAATATTAGGGTGCATTAGAATCACCTAGAGGGTGTGTGTGTTCAGATAGATGCCTGGAACCACCCCAGTTTCTAACTCAGTAGTTCTGGGGTGGGGCCTGAGAATGTGTGTTTCTAACAGCATTCCAGGTGGTACTGCTTATGATCATCAGGACATCACATTTTGAGCATACCGAATTTAGAGATGGAGTCATCACACAGCTAACTCTGATTAAGTAATTGATCTCAAAACCATAGCCAACCTCCAAGCAGGTGAGTGGAAGCAGATTCCCTTCCAGCAAAACTCACTGGGATCCCCACCTCTTGGAAGGAGTCTATGAGCCACAGCTACCTGCCAACCCCATCCCCAGACCTTATACATGCAGCTCCTCCTCCATCTCATTGATCATAGGATGTCTGCAAAATCTAACGTATATCATAATATTAAAGGAGAAGAATGGGGAATGAAAACACCTATAAACAAAAAAACATTTTCCTGGTGTAACAGAGGTTGACCATGACCTTTTCTTTTCCCAGGAGTCAGTAACCCATCTATTTCCCAGTCATACCACCCCACTCTCTTCTCACTCTAAGTGGTAAAGGCCACTCCTGTAAGCATCATAAGCCTTCAGCACACCCGAGACATCAGCTGAGAGCAAAGAGGTATTAAATACTCCCACATCCTAAGGAGAGTCACTAACAATTAAATCAATAAACTTTCCCTAGGAATGAATTGCCTCTGCTTGACCCAACTCTCATGCCAGCTCTACAACCTTCCAGGCTATAAAATGGGACTAGACGAGTAGGGAAAGGAGTCGTGGGAATCTGCAGCCACAGGAATGCGGCATTCACAGTGGAAGTCCCGTTCTTCTCCTAAGTCCATTCTCTCCCTTTGATGAGGAGGAGGAGGATGCTGAAAATGTCCACTGAAGCCAGGCAACCAAAGTCCCAAGACAATTAGTTGTAGGGTGTGATGAAACCACGTTTGCTAAAATTGTAACAGTGAGAAAATTATGTCTGTGAGAGAGATCTGATCTAACCAACCCCCATCTTGCCTTTAGCCTTCAAACTACTCTTAATTAGTCCTGGGCTTGGGCCAAGCTAACTTTGGGAGACATTTAATTTATAGTTTAAATGATAATAGCCCCTCCCCCAAACTCAGTGGCCTTTGTAAAGCTAATGAGAGACCACCACACTAGGAGGATGACAGGAACCTGGATTCTGCTAAGGTGTAGACATACATGATTAGCCACACATTATTCCAGATGCACAAGATGTACAACTTCTGCCAATTACTCCTGCAAATAACATCACTATTGTAGAACCTAAGATTGGTCTTTTGAGATGTCTTTTCCGGTTTTTTGCATCTGATGACAAATGGTTCCACCTGGATCCACCAACTGCTCCTGTGGCCCCATCCAAAAGTGACTCAGTGAACAAGGGGACCATTTCCCACACTCCTGTAATTGTACTCCCAACAAATCAGCAGCAAGTACCCATTGCCTAGCCATCCTCCCTCTTCCCCCAAACTATCTTTGAAAAATCCTGGCCTTTGAAGTTTTAGAGAGACTGATTTGAGTAATAATAAAACTCAGGTCTTTCATTCAGCTGGCTCTGTGTGAATTAAGCTCCTTCTCTATTGCAATCCCCTGTCTTGATAAATCAGCTCTCTCTGGGCAGTGGGCAAAATGAACTGATTGGGCAGTTATAGTGGGGTTACCTACAATATGGGTATATGGTGCTGCCCTAGCTTGCTAGAGGCTGTGGAATCTTATAGCTGCCACTTAGCACCTGGAAGGTGCTAATCCACACTGGGGTGGTTCTCCCTTACGTGAGCTAAGACCACTTCCTGCATAGCAAGTGCTGAAGGCAGGATGCTTACAAGAGTGGCTTGCCCCTCTCTCATAGTTGCAGTCTGACTAGGGAGAAGATGGATACAGCCCTTTTCTCCATCTGCATCCCATGGCACAGGGAAGTAATGAAAACTTGGTGGCTCCTGTGGAGCACAGAGAAGAGGAAAGGCCAGCACTGGCACTGGAGGGAAGAAGGAGATGAAATGAAAATCAGATATGAGATTGGAGACTTAAACTGGACCAACTTTCAAAAAACAGAAAGTGACCAGAAATCTGTCTGATCTGTGCCAGAGCTAAGGAGAATGGAATCTGGCAGACCCTAGTGAAAGCTAGAGCTGCCATAACAAAGTCATACAAACAGAAACATTTTGTCTCACAATTCTAGTGGCTAGAAATCTGAAACCAAGATGTTGGCAGGGGCATGTTTCCTCTGAAACCTGTAGAAGATAATCCTTCCTTGTCTCTTCCAGCTTCTGGTGTTTGCCAGCAATTTTTGGCATTCCTTGGCTTATGGATGCATCACTGCAGTTTCTGCCTTCATCAACACGTGGCTGTCTTTGTCTTCCTTCTGTCAATATCTGCCCAAATTTCCATTGTCTTATAAAGATGCTAATCTTGTTAAACTAGGCCTACGCTAAATGAGGCAGAAGAGTAGGGTCTGGAGGTAAGGAACATAAGGCCAATTCATGATTTACGCTGACTTCCTAGAACTAAACCAAATGGAAACGCTTCAGCTAAGACAGGAAATAGCCTCTCCATTTACCTAGTGTATACACGGAGTAAATGACTTTGTAACTTTACTTCATCCTTTTTATTTCCATAGGGCATACACCAAGTAACCAATGGAAACCTCTAGAGGGTACTTAAACCCCAGAAAATTCTGTAATGGGGCTCTTGATTAGTTGGTCTTTTTACCACTTCAGCTACCTTTGTTTCAAAGAAATTTTTGGGTGCACTAATCCATTAAAGTTTGCATTAGGCTGATTTGCATACCATTTGCCAGCTGAATTTTTACACTCTGATGTTAATATTAAGATAGCCATTTAGTACAATAAGTGTTAAGAGCTTGTGACAAAATTGTCAACATTAAGTGAAGAACAAAACTGACACACATTAAATATCTGGTATTTGGACCTCCAATCTCCAATTCTGTACTAGAAGATTAAATAAATTCCAGATCAAGGTAAAAGCTTTATCTCTTTGGCTATTAGAGATGAATACTAAGTCTTCGTGTTTGCAGCTTAAGTAACTGGAAATCAATTCAGCTCTTTTTTAAATATGGATTTGAATTGTTGATGATTCTGCAATATATTGACAAAATAAGTGAGACCCCAGCTTAAGAACTTTATGAATAGGCATGTTATGTATTTCTGATGTCCTGGAAGCAAAGACACAAAAACAATTCTAAGACTATGATTTTAAAATTCCAGTCCTCTCTTTATCTGCCAGTCAAGCTTAATCAAAGATTTCCTCTTTTGAGCAGTCTTCAATAAAGCTCACTAAATTTTAGAATATGTTACCGTTTTTTCTCTTTCTACCAAAGCCTTCAACTCCTACAACCTACACTTTATAGTTTTAAAGATTGAGCTCCTCTGTTATTTCCAAAAGACCACCCATAAGCTATCCCTAAACCACATTCCTTCCTAAAATCCAATTCTGAGTAACAGGAATCTGACAGATCATGATGTTTCTGATTGGTGTTGGGTACAAAACTACCCTGAAGCTTGATTAATTGGATTCTAAATGGCTGGCTCTCTCCAAGGTCACCTTCATTCTTTTGGACATCATGTGTGGAATCAATGAGGCATTGAGCTTCTAACCAAACAAATAGCCTGCAAAATTATAGTTGTATCCAGTCCACTTTATGAACATAAGACAGGCCACTGCTACCCTATTTGTCTTCTTGACAAGTTCTAGCTGCACAGTTTCAGTTCCAAATGTCAAATATCAGTTAACAAAGGTGTGTGTCACCAATCAAGGGACTCCAAGGAACAGATGGCACACTGAAAGTCATGCTCACAAAGATTTATATAGAAAGATGCTCATCACAACATTATTTATAATAGCAAAAAATGACAGACCCTAACTGTCCAATAATAAATCATGGCCCCTCAATACAAAGAAAAGTATGAGGTCACTGACAAGCATCTTTTTAAAATGATATTAAGGGACATAATAAAAAGTGAAAGACCCGGTATTTTATTCTCTTTGAAGCAATTGTGAATGGGAGTTCACTCATGATTTGGCTCTCTGTTTCTCTGTTATTGGTGTATAAGAATACTTGTAATTTTTGCACATTGATCTTGTATCCTGAGACTTTGCTGAAGTTGCTTATCAGCTTACGGAGATTTTGGGCTGAGACAATGGGGTTTTCTAGATATACGATCATGTCATCTGCAAACAGGGACAATTGGACTTCCTCTTTTCCTAATTGAATAAGCTTTATTTCCTTCTCCTGCCTGATTGCCCTGGCCAGAACTTCCAACACTATGTTGAATAGGAGTGGTGAGAGAGGGCATCCCTGTCTTGTGCCAGTTTTCAAAGGGAATGCTTCCATTTTTTGTCCATTCAGTACGATATTGGCTGTGGGTTTGTCATAGATAGCTCTTCTTATTTTGAGATATATCCCATCAATATCTAATTTATTGAGAGTTTTTAGCATGAAGGTTGTTGAATTTTGTCAAAGGCCTTTTCTGCATCTATTGAGATAATCATGTGGTTTTTGTCTTTGGTTCTGTTTATATGCTGGATTACATTTATTGATTGGAATCCAACTTACAAGGGACGTGAAGGACCTCTTCAAGGAGAACTACAAACCACTGCTCAATGAAATAAAAGAGGATACAAACAAATGGAAGAACATTCCATGCTCATGGGTAGGAAGAATCAATATCGTGAAAATGGCCATACTGCCCAAGGTAATTTATAGATTCAATGCCATCCCCATCAAGCTACCAATGACTTTCTTCACAGAACTGGAAAAAACTACTTTAAAGTTCATATGGAACCAAAATGAGCCCGCATTGCCAAGTCAATCCTAAGCCAAAAGAACAAAGCTGGAGGCATCATGCTACCTGACTTCAAACTATACTACAAGGCTACAGTAACCAAAACAGCATGGTACTGGTACCAAAACAGAGATATAGATCAATGGAACAGAACACAGCCCTCAGAAATAACGCCACATATCTACAACTATCTGATCTTTGACAAACCTGACAAAAACAAGCAATGGGGAAAGGATTCCCTATTTAATAAATGGTGCTGGGAAAACTGGCTAGCCATATTTAGAAAGCTGAAACTGGATCACTTCCTTACACCTTATATAAAAATTAATTCGGGACGGATTAAAGACTTAAATGTTAGACCTAAAACCACAAAAACCCTAGAAGAAAACCTAGGCATTACCATTCAGGACATAGGCATGAGCAAGGACTTCATGTCTAAAACACCAAAAGCAATGGCAACAAAAGCAAAAATTGACAAACGAGATCTAATTAAACTGAAGAGCTTCTGCACAGCAAAAGAAACTTCCATCAGAGTGAACAGGCAACCTACAAAATGGGAGAAAATTTTTGCAATCTACTCATCTGATAAAGGGCTAATATCCAGAATCTACAAAGAACTCAAACAAATTTACAAGAAAAAAACAAACAACCCCATCAACAAGTGGGCGAAGGACATGAACAGACACTTCTCAAAAGAAGACATTTATGCAGCCATAAAACACATGAAAAAATGCTCACCATCACTGGCCATCAGAGAAATGCAAATCAAAACCACAGTGAGATACCATCTCACACCAGTTAGAATGGCAATCATTAAAAAGTCAGGAAACAACAGGTGCTGGAGAGGATGTGGAGAAATAGGAACACTTTTATACTGTTGGTGGGATTGTAAACTAGTTCAACCATTGTGGAAGTCAGTGTGGCGATTCCTCAAGGATCTAGAACTAGAAATACCATTTGACTCAGCCATCCCATTACTGGGTATATACCCAAAGGTCTATAAATCATGCTGCTATAAAGACACATGAACACGTATGTTTATTGCGGCACTATTCACAATAGCAAAGACTTGGAACCAACCCAAATGCCCAACAATGATAGACTGGATTAAGAAAATGTGGCACATATACACCATGGAATACTATGCAGCCATAACAAATGATGAGTTCAAGTCCTTTGTAGCGACATGGATGAAATTGGAAATCATCATTCTCAGTAAACTATCGCAAGAACAAAAAACCAAACACCCCATATTCTCACTCATAGGTGGGAATTGAACAATGAGAACACATGGACACAGGAAGGGGAACATCACACTCTGGGGACTGTTGTGGGGTGGGGGGAGGGGGGAGGGATAGCATTAGGAGATATACCTAATGCTAAATGACGAGTTAATGGGTGCAGCACACCAGCATGGCACATGTATACATATGTAACTAACCTGCACATTGTGCATATGTACCCTAAAACTTAAGGATAATAATTAAAAAAAATATACTGAAAGACCAGACTACAAAACTGTACATTATTACAGCTAAGAAAATTGTGTGTGTATATAAATGGCTTTAAAAACAATGATTGGGAAAACAGTATCTACTCTTGGAATTTGGAGTGACTTTTATTTATATATCTTCTGTATTTCAAGATTTTCTTCAACTGGCATGCAATTTTTTATAGTTGTGTATGAAAAGTCATTTTAAAACTTTTTCTCTTCTACATAGGTGAGAAAGGTAGATAGTTAATTCTGCTTGTATGGACACATTGATGGCTTATATAGTAGAGATTTCCCTGGTCTGAACTTGACCACATGAGGAGGTTTGGCAGCTTTCAGCGAAACTTGTGAACCTCATATACATCATTCATTCATTCACAAACACTCACTGACTACCTGCTAAGTCCCAGGAGTTAGGGCTATAATCATGCAGAGGTTTTGGAGGCACTTAGAGTATGATGAAAAGATTATAAAGGTATACTTAAAACAGTATTACATAAAGTAGAAAGCAACGAGTTACTGTTAAAATAATTGTAGGTACAGATAATGTCTTAAAGGAATAAATTTTAAAAACTAGACAGTTAATAAAATCAAGCCTTAATCTTCAAAATTTGATAGCAGTTGGAGACACTTAGTAGCTGTTTAAATGTGGACAAGTCTCTCCAAGACTCAGTTTCCTCTCATGAAAGATGGGGATAACACCAGTTAACTCACTCTATTTCTTCTGAGGATTGAGTGGAGTAAAAAAAATTATATATATAAAATATCTGTATATATCACAATTACCACTGGAGAGCCTAGAATGAGAAGTGCATTTACTACTTGGGTGTTGTTTATTGTTGTTATTATTATTATTATTAACAACAACAATGGAGACTAGTGGCTGCAGTTCACACTTTATTTTGTATTACATGACACATTTCCTCTACTGCTAATCTTGCTATTGAAACCTGATTTATTAAGGACCCTATGGTGGATTGCTCAGGGGAGAGAAATAGCTGGAATATTCAGAATCCATATCAAACGAAGCAGATAAAATGTGGTTGTTCACTGTAATCATGTATCAACAACGGAAGTAAAAGTTTTGAGTTCTTTATTTAGAGTATTCATCGTGTATGCCAGATAAATGGACATGGACCAATGTTTACAAATGAAAACAAAATGGGGAAAAAAATAAAAATCAATGATGTCAAAGCAATGTGGACAGCAGATTCATGAATAGAAAATGAGGAAGAAATTAGATGGAGTAATTGGAAATATACTCCAAGGATTACTTGTTTGCTATCACCCTCTCCCCGTCCCATAGGCAAGGACATCACCTATTTAGAAGAGTCTCCATTTTACTAAAACATGACCCTTAACATGAGGGTAAGGTAACATCACAGTTCAAAGTCATGAGACTAGAAGCTGTTGTCCTTCATGAAGGTGTATTTCTAATAATGCCAGCTTCTAGAGAAGTACCCTAACTGAATAATTTTCATTTTGTTTATCACAACTGAAAACTAATTGTTGGGCCATGTCTACCCTTCTGTTGAAATGTAGTGACGTACACTGGTACATCTCTGCAATAGTCAAAAATTCTGCTCACCAATATTGGTGGCTCTCCATCTCCCAGGAACCAGGTTGGATCACACTTCTGGCTCTTGTGGGTAGGAGTGCTACATAATTGGTACAGATTGATGAAGTGTGAGCAGATATATGTGTGGAGCTTCTTGGTCAAGCATTTAATTGCTGGCATGAAGATTCCCCCAGTTTCCCTTTCTCTATGGCACATTTGAGAGAGTGACTTCATCAGCCTGAGTTCCTGAGTCACTAATAGGAACAGAGCCCATTATACGCCATTGAATTTCTATGGGTATGTGGCTTGAGCCAAAAACAAACCTTTCTTGTTTTATGCCACTGATATTTGGGGATTTTTTTTTTATATCATTACTTAGCCTACCTGTCTGATATTAACTATAATGTAACAAATGACATGATGCCATTAAAAGCTGATCTCTTTCACTTCCCCAAATTGCATTACAGAACAATTTCACATTTCTCCAGGCATTACCAAGTTAATAAGTAAGAATTGTCATTGCTTTGAACATGGCCTATAATCACTATATACTTGGGTGGAAAAATTCATAAACAAATTAAAATTAGAAGAGGAAAATGATAAGGTTTAGTTTTAAAATACATTGTGAATTGTACCTATTATTTTCTAGGGAAATTGAATAGGAAACATTAAAGTTGCAAAGACAAAATAAATCCTTCTATATAGAGTTTACTTGCTAGGACTAAAAAGAAACATAAATGCAAAAAAAAGGTGAACACTTTCCTAAGAAACATTTTATTATATTTGAATAACTTTGTAGTATCTTGGTAATGTTTATTATGTTTAAAAGCATTTCAAAGTTGATTGAACCTGCTTCATACTTCTTGATTACCAAATCATCTTAATTATATTTCAAACCAATTGCTTGTCAAAAATGCATTATAAAGAACTTCAGAGCTGGGCGCGGTGGCTCACGCCTGTAATCCCAGCACTTTGGGAGGCCAAAGCTGGTGGATCACGAGGTCAGGAAATCGAGACCATCCTGGCTAACACGGTGAAACCCCGTCTCTACTAAAAATACAAAAAATTAGCCAGGCGTGGTGGCGGGCGCCCATAGTCCCAGATGCTTGGCAGGCTGAGGCAGGAGAATGGCGTGAACCCAGGAGGTGGAGCTTGCAGTGAGCCGAGATCGTGCCACTGCACTCCAGCCTGGGCCAAGAGCAAGACTCTGTCTCAAAAAAGAAAAAAACAAGAACTTCAGGCATTTACAAATGATGCCGATATTTATATTCCGATTTCTAATGCTTGAATAAAACATAAAATCTAGTTCATATATTTTGTAGCAGGTTCTATTTATTGCCCCATCTCTCCCAAAACTCATTCAGCTGCCTCCCAATGGGCAATATTTTAGGAGATGTTAGTCCCAATCTCAACCGCAGCCCCAAAAAGTGAATTCCAACTGGTTTAAGGCAGTCAGTGCGGTCCCATTTCCCTTCCCATGTGCCTTAGACACATGCATGGCAAGTCTACCGAATGAGAGATGAGAAGCATCTTCTGGAGGACTTCTGAGAAGGATTTTTCTTACTCTTCAATGGTTCAGAGAAATAAATCATCTCTTTTTATGAATGTTACCATATCTGAATATGATGCTGGCAGCTGCTTCAGCCTTCTTGTTACCATGAAATTTCCAGTTGTGGTCTGGCCAACACATGGAGGAGGTTTCAGCAGAAACATAGAAAGAACTGAACCATTGATGAAATCACTGAGCTACTGAATTAACCAACTCTGGAATGTTCATGCTTCTTGTCTTTTTGTTATAAAATAATAAATTTTCTTCTTCATTGTTTAAGCGATTTTTGAGTTGAGTTTTCTGCTACTTGTAGCCAAACATATGGTGATTCAGAAATTAATCATGTTCTTTTCTATTCAACAAATGGTGCTGGGGTAATTGTCAAGCCACATGTAGAAGAATAAAACTGGATCCTTATCTTTCACCTCATACAAAAATCAACTCAAGATGGATCAAGTACTTAAATCTAAAACTTGAAACTATGAAAACTCTAGAAAATAACATTAGAAAAACCCTCCTAGACATTGGCTTAAGCAAAGACTTCATGACCAAGAAACCAAAAGCGAATGCAACAAAAACAAAGATAAATAGATGGGACTTCATTAAACTAAAAAGCTTCTGTGCCGCAAAAGGAATGGTCAGCAGAGTAAATAGACAACCCACAGAGCAGGAGAAAATCTTCACAATCTATACATCTGACAAAGGACTAATATCCAGAATCTACAAATAACTCAAACAAATTAGCAAGAAAAAAAAAATCCCATCAAAAAGTGGGCTAAGGACATGAATAGACAGTTCTCAAAAGAAGATATAAATAGCCAACAAACATGAAAAAATGCTCAAATGTCAGTAATAATCAGGGAAATGCAAATCAAAACCACAATGCGATACCACCTTACTCCTGCAAGAATGGCCATAATTTAAAAATTTTAAAATAATAGATTTTGGCAGGGATATGATGAAAAGGGAATACTTTTACACTGCTGGTGGGAATGTAAATTAGTACAACTGCTATGGAAAACAGTGTGGAGATTCCTTAAAGAACTAAAAGTAGAACTATCATTTGATCCAGCAATCCCACTACCAGGTGTCTACTCAGAGGAAAGGAAATCATTATTCAAAAAAGATACTTGCACACACATGTTTATAGCAGCACAATTTGCAATTGCAAAAGTATGGAGCCAGCCCAAATGCCCATCAATCAACGAGTGGATAAAGAAATTGTGAGATATGTAAATATATATATAATGGAATACTACTCAGCCATAAAAAGAAATGAAATAATGGCATTCACAGCAACCTGGATGGAGTCGGAGACCATTATTCTAAGTGAAGTAACTCAGGAATGAAAAACCAAACATTGTATGTTCTCACTTAGAAGTGGAAACTAAGCTTTGAAGACACAAAGGCATAAGACTGATGCAATGAACTTTGGAGACTCAGGGGGAAAGGGTGGGAGGGGGGTGAGGGATAAAAAGACTACAAATTGGGTACAGTGTGTATTACTTAGGTGATGGATGCACCAGAATCTCAGAAATCACCACTAAATAACTTATTCATGTAACCAAAACCACCTGTTCCTCAAAAACCGATGGAAATAAAAAATATAAATAAATAAATCCATAAATACATAAATAGGGGTAATGATAAAAATTTTAAAAAGAAATTAATCATCTTCTTGAGGTTTGTACTTTCATGATGTTGATAGATGAATAGAATAAGTTTTTCTCTTAAAATGACTATAATTTGTATTAAAAAAATTTGAAGGATTCTCTCTGGTGGTTGAAGATACTTATCTAGCATCAAACAAAAGGAAGAAAAATCTTCAGAAATAGAACTTAGTAAGGCAACATTTTAATTTTGTAATGAATTTCTCCATTATTTCTCAGAAAGCCAGTCACCTCTAAAGCTTCCCAAATAACCATAATCAATTACAGGCCTTTTGAGTACTCAGTACCATGTTTATTTCTCTGAGGAGGAAGACCTAATGCTTAGTAAGCCACTATTTATGTCAGACTCATCATGTAATTATGTTATTTAGCCCTTGAAGCAACTCTAAAAGACGTAGGTGTCATTGGCCTCATTTAGAGATGAAGAACCTGAGGATTTGGTAACCAGAGTTACCTGCCAAATGTCATGTATCTCATAAGAGGCAGAGACAGAATTCAGACTTGATCAGCCTGAAGAACTTGGGAGCTGACTGTATTGTATCCAAGTTAAATTAATTGATTTTATAATTATGCTGTTGATTTCAGTGGTTACAAAGATGGCTGTGAATTATTACTCTTCCCATTGAGATGTGGGCTGTAATTCTCCTCCCCCTTGAATCTTGACAGGCTTGTTACTGCTTTGACTAATAAAGTACAGCAAAAGTGACACTGTATGACTTCTGAAGCTGTCAAAAAAGGCCTTGAAGCTTTCACCCGATTTACAGAAACATTTTCTCTTGATGCCTTGAACTGCCATGATAGAAATTCAATGACCCTGATGTCACCATACCATGAGAAAACAAAAGACACATGAAGAAGCCACATGTAGAGGTTCTGGCAAGAGGTACAACTTAGCCCAGATTTTGACACATCCAAATCCAGACACCATGCATGTGAATGAAGAAGGCTTCAGATATCTCCAGATTCCATATGTTTAAAACACCTTCCGAGGTTTGAGTCTTCCAAGTTGAGGTTCCAGACAGCATAAGGCAGAGAAAAGCCATCTCAACTGTCCTCACTCCAAATTCCTGATCCATGGACTCCATAAGCAAAAAAAGTAACTGTTATTTTACACAATTAACTTTGGATTAATTTATTGTACAGCAATAAATGACCAAAACAGTCATGTAAGAGAATGTCTCTACTCTTAGAAAATATACACTGAAGTGTATAGGAATAAAAGGATATAATGTTAACATTTCACTCTCAAGTGACTCAGAGAAGATAGTATAATACACATATATAGCGTAATTTTATACATATAAGTATATACATAGCCAATACTCTGGCCATGTGAGGTTACATATATATACATAAAATATATTATATATTATACATAGAGAGAGAGAAAGAAGAAAGAAGAAGGAGAAAGAAAAAGAAATAAAGAGAAAAGAGTATAAGAGGAAGAAGAAGAAGAAGAAAAGGGAGGAGAAGGAGGAGAAGGAGAAGAAATTTGGCAAAATGTAAATAATTGATGAATCTGAGTGAATATATACGGAGTTCTTTGTATTTTTCTTGAGACTTTTCTGTAGGTTCAACATTATTTTAAAATAAATTTAAAAAGAGAACCCATGGACTTCTCATGGTAACACGAATGAGACATCATACCTGTGTAAAACCATTGCCAACAACCCAATGCAATATCTAGTTTTCTGCTAAGCTACATGGTACAGACCATATCACTTCATTTATACACATCAATATTCATCTGGGAAGGATATATTGAGAAGTAAAATAGAGTTCTTCTCCATTTCAAAATGAAGGAAATTAATCACAACAGCATTATGATTTTACCTGGAATACAGGACATATTTTAACATGTACTCGTTTGCAATCTGAAAGTTGACTTTTCAGCAGTAAGAAAACTATGGTTTCCTCTTCAAAACACCTGTTTGTATAATTATTTAAAAGACAAGAAGCACCCAAGAAGCTGGGTAGAGTCGATGGCTCTTCAGAAAAGTAATCAGTTGGACAAGTTTTATAATCTTGCAAATTCAAAAACCTAGGTGAGAGCAAATTGGAAAAAAAAATACAATAAAAAGTTCCTTCGGAACTGGGTTTCATTAAACTATGAACAAGAATTGTTTTGTATTCTTTGCCTGGCTGCACATGAGAGCTGACAGCAGCTGATCATGCTACACTGAACATTGGTAATCACAGCACAATTGGTCACAAGCCTGTCTTAGGGAGCCTGAGCAGACAGAGGTTAACAGCAGAGCTATGAAGCTGAATTCTCTGTTATGGAGTGGCTGTCTTCTTTAGGTGATCAATATGCCATTTTACTCACAAATAGAAACTTCTTTTTCAGATTGTTGTGACTTTTTGCTCTTAGTTCTAAACAATGCCTTTGATCTTTGGAGGACTTTATTACTTGCCTCCGTTCTCAAAGAGTAACTAGGCAGGAATAAAAAAGGAAGGCTAAGTCTGAGCTCAAGGCCCTCTGCCAATGCAAAGTCACCAAAATTAATAACCACAGGACATGCTTTCATGGAACTGTGGGCAACTGAACTGAGAGTAACTAAGGAGTGTGCTTCTGGGCCCTCAGCTACTGGAAACCATGCCCTTAGCACCACAAGGCTGACCATTGACTAACACTAAGAAATTCCTAATTGTGCCTTTGTTTTTGCCTGGTGCATTTCCTATGGCTGCTGTAACAAATTAGCACAAACTCAATTGCTTAAAACAACAGACGTTTATTATCTTATGGTTCTGGCAGGGGCAGGAGTTCAAAGTGGATCTCATTGAGCTAAAAGCAATGTGCTAGCAAGATTACAATCTTTCTGTAAGTTCTATGGGAGAATCTTTTTTGTTGTCACTTCCAGCTTCTTGAGGCCTCCTGCATTCCTTCGTTCATGGCCCCCTTTCCCTATCTTCAAACCCAGGAATTACATCCTTCCAACTCTGCTTCTGTCATCATATCTCTCCCTCTATCTCTCATGCTCTTTCCTCTTCCCACTTTCCCTTATAAGAACCTTTGCGATTACACTAGGCCCACTCAGATAATCTAGGATAATCTTTGCTCGTGTAAGGTAATATATTCTCAAATTTGGGATACTAGGACTTGGATGTTTTGTGGGATCATTATTCTGCCTACCATATCTGCTATACTTCAGATAGCATTAGATTTAGGGTCTCTGTGAAATTAGGAGATTTTTTTTAATTGATTATAAATGATTTTACAAAGCAAAATACCAAGTATCAAATATGAAAATATCAAATATCTGCTAATACTAAGGGTATCCTAACCTCTTTCCTTCTGACCCCAAAGGATGGGTCCAGAGCTACCAGAATTTTCCAAAATACTTGGACTTTGAATATTGCCAGGACTATCTTCCCATCTCATATTTCAGTTTTCTTATGCATTCTTTATTCTCTAACTCCACAGGCTAGCTCTATTTCATAGTAGAAAATGTGGCAGCCAGAATTTAACAAAAGAATAAGGGGGAAAACTTTGGCTTTCTGATCTCAAGTTAAAAACCTCAAAGAAGACTCATTAGTTCTACTTCAATGAGTGGTTTACTCCTAGACCAGTCAACTGTGGTCAAAGGGCAAGTTTAGGTAAGAGCAAAGCAGCTCTGGCACTAGTCCTCTGGCAGCGTGTGTGGGAGGCAGGTGATGGGGATGTCCAATTCCCTTGAGATCGGTTACTGTAACACATGTAGCAGTGCAATACAACAACCACACTTCAAACTTTCCATTGACCTGCCAGACAATGAAAGGTCTTGAATTGGGGTAATGATACCCCCTTCAGGAAATGAGGACATTTGTTACAACAATAAGAGATCTCCTGGTAGTGGTCCCCAAACCTGGTGGTCATCAAAATCATTTGGAGAGCTTTTAAAAAATATTTATTCTCAAATTCCACCCCACACCTACTAAAACAAAATCTCTAGAACTTGGATAATAGCACACAGTTGCTAAAAACCCAATCAAGAAAACTTTTTCAGATCTAGGCTGAGGCAAGCAATGTATATCAAGAATCTCACTGCCTGCCTGCTCCAAATTCTTGAATGCTGGCCCTAGTCCAAACTCTTATTCCTCATCCATTTTCTTACACCCACCTTATGGCTTTGCAACCTTTCCTAAATCTGTGCCAATGCAATCAGATTACATGGTTACCAGTACTTCTTACTGAAAGTGTGTTCCTTTAACCATCGTGTTTGAGTCCTCTAGCTTGACCAACTGTGTTGGCCAACTCTAACTCTAGCTTTAAGCTCAGGAATCACAGGAATCCACCTCCACTTGTAAGTGAAGTGTTTCATTTTTGCCTATTATCTCTATACTGTTTTTTACTTTAAAATAGTGAGGAATACAGCCAAATTAAGAGGAGAAAATTATGGAGAATGGGTAAAATGAGAATATTGTGATGAACTGGGGTGTCATATTAAGGGCTATGCAATTTATCCTGTAAGTCAGTATTTTTCAAAAGATAGAGCCAAGATCACTTGTACCAAAATTACCTCAGATAGTGCTACTAAAAGAGGACTCTCTGTGCATTATTTATTATGGTATCCAACAAGATAATAACATAGCACTAGAATGTAAATCATCAAGCTACTTCCTTCATCCACAAAATCTTGCTGCAAGAAAAATAGTTGGCTAAATGTAGCAATGTAATTAATGATAAAGTTTATGTACATTCTATTACAAGTTCATCATCCCATGAAAACCAGCAAAAATCTGTTCTAACACAGGCACTTTAAGTATACTTAACCTAAGGTACTATTTAAACAACAGCAACAAAAATAGTAATAATAATATACTTAACATTTATTATATGATTGGCATGGTTCCAAGCACTTTACATAAATTAATACATTTGAAACTGGCTAAAATCCTATGAGATGGGTAATATTTTCTTCATTTTTAAAGACAAAAAAACTGAAACAAAAATAACTCCAATAATTTGCTCAAGGGCACACAGGGATATGGATATCCATCACTCTTATTAGAAATCTAATGAACCCAAATCTCTTAGGTTAACACTCAAGAACTCTTATTCTAACTAGATCTCTCAGTCCTCATCTCTATAAAAGGAGTCCTAGGATATGTTAAAGCAGGGAATAAGAGAATTTAGATTTTAGATTAGAAAGTTAACGCTTAGCCTAATATGAAAGGCCAGCTTGAGGCAAGAAAGACTGGAGATAAGGAGACCTGTTTAAAGAGTCCTTGAGGACAAGAGGGTCTCACCAAGGCAGGAGAAATCAAAAGGAAAGGACAAATATCAGAGATGTGCTGAAGACAGAATTCAGCTGAATAATTAAGCACCCGCTGTGGCAGGCACCGCATTAAGTATTCCACATATGTAACCCAGACATAACTAGATTCCATATGGACACTCTAGGTGGGTGCATCTTGCAGCAGAAAACAGCATATTATCATATCCCCCAAAATGTTACTCAGTAAGAAGGATTTTACTGAAGATTTTACAGAGCTTCAGGTGTTACGCCTTAATACATACATTCTAGAGGGACTGAGTGCCAATTATTCCTGCTCCTTTCATAAAAGTAGGTGCTGCTTCCACTTGGCAGCAGTCTCAATCCCTGCTGGCTGGGCTTCCAACAGTTGTGCTCCTGCACTTCCACATTCATGGTGGCAATGCAAAATGAATGCAGAGGGTCAATTTTCAACAGGTTCCGGGGGAGCACCATGTTTGTATACCCCAGATCTCTTTTCCTCACTGAGGAGTAGACAAATATATCATGCCTTTTTCTTGGACCCAATCTGGTTCCTGGCTACTGTTTCATCTAAGCTTTGGAATTTGTTTTTCACATCTCAGCATGGATACCACAACTGGGTGGTTGTGGGAGACTTTGCAAGTATTCATGATTGGCCTCATGCTACTATTTCAGCCATGTACTTTCATTTATAACAAAAACTGAAGATGCCATTAAAAATCCAGTTGATTTCCATCTCAGGTTGTGTCAGGGGGTGACATCATGTAAAGAAACAAGCAAGACTGTCTGGTGAATGACCACAGAGGCTCAGATTCTCTGGTAACACACTGATCAAGACAGGGAAAATCTTCCCACAAGAAGCCCTCATTTAACTTCTTCCAAGGGTGACAAGTATTACTCTCAGACATGTTGACATGTACCAGTGGGGCACTTAAGCCCCAGTAGTAAATTACCTGCATACAGGATTGTTCTCATGAAAGTGCAGAGTGGGGATGGGAGAGTTAAAGGAGGGTAGGGAGGGTTCTTCTAGAGCAAACCTACTAGCTCCCTTGTCTCACCCCCACATACCTCCTCTGTTGACCTTTTGCTGGTTAAGTTTGCCAATAAAACTTGTCCATTAATCCAATAATGTGAGACATTATCTGTCTTTAATATTGCCATACCAAGAAAAATATCTTTTTTCATATATTCCGTACTTTATTTGATCTATGTATTAACCATTTTATAGGTAAAGTTCTAAGAAGATAAATAACTTTTCCAAGCACATGAGTGGCCTGATTGAGATGCTAGCATAGGTCTGTTAGGCTTTGGAAAATGAGAAGAACTGAGGATGATTTCAAAATGTCTTGCTTCAGTATCTAGGACAATGATTCTAATGGAAATATAGATTGTAGAAAGAGAATGGTCTTAGGGTAATAAAATGAATTTAGTTTAAGTTATTTTAAGTGTCATGTATAATGGGAGATTGTAAGGTTTACAAATCGTATCTCCTAAAATTGATCGCAATATAAATGAGAAAAAGAGCTATGTTTAAATCTTGTTTTACCTCAAAATAACTGGCACAGAGCTATTTACACAGCAAGCAATCAAAATATATTTAATTGATTAAGGTAAAAGCAGAGAAATAAAGAAAATATTGTATTAGAAATATTTGGTTGGAAGTCATTCACCAGTTTAAAAAAAAAAAAAAAACTATGTAAGTAGGGCTGGGTGCAGTGGCATATGCATGTAGTCCCAAGCACCTGCAGAAGCTGAGGTGGGAGGATCACTTGAGCCCAGGAGTTCCAGGCCAGCCTGGACATCATAGCAGGACACTATCTCTAAAAAGATAGACAAATAAAAACTATATTAGTAAATAATTTTCCTAAGAGAATGAAGCCCAATTTTGTTTTTTGAATTATTTATTCACTAATTCATTTCAGCATTTCTTTCTTTGTTTAATTGAGAGGTTACTAAAAGCATTATTAGGGACACATATGATTCTTAATCTCATAGAGCATAAACTGTCACGAAGAAGATAAAAAATAAATTATATCATTTTATAATTATAGATCCACTACTCAACTGTCACCCAAGGGACAGCCCCAACTGCAGCTGCCATGCCAGATACAGTATCATTGGTGGAGCAAAGCAATTATGTCTCAGGGACATACTGTGTGATCTTTTATTTGGTAAATGTGTTCTTTTCCATTCTTAGTAGAACAGAAACAATGTGCACCCATGTGAACAACAATTAATTTAGTTTTGCCTTAGATACTAACTCTACTACTTTCTGTCATAACATAGTTCAAGGAGATTGGAACAACCTGGACCATCTGGATATCCCACAGAAGACCACACTGACCCATTATTACACTGATGATATAATTATAAAATATATAATTATATTTTATATATATATTTTATATAATTATCAAATATATAATTATAATTTCTACAGGGGCCAGAGTGGCTAACCAGATGGATATGATAGGAACCTCCACCCATGCTCTTTCAGATCTTTAAGTTTGACAGTAGTTTTCATACATACACACCAGAATAGTTTTGTATTTAATGTCTTGTCTGGCATTTTAGACAGCTTCAAGTCTTACATTTGTCCTTTCCCCACATAGTAGCTCTTAACCCACAAGCCAAAAACGCCATGTGAAGGTTTGTTGGCAACTATGGCAATCCCAATTATTCACCAGTGACAAGGAATAGGCCCGTTATAAGGCAGGCTTTAGCCAGCACTCCATATTTTATCCACCTCCCTGGTGTCTCCGCACTAAGAAGGAAGTTGCAGTGATCCTTCAAGTCTCAAGGTGTCAATGTCAGCTCAGACTCTGTGTCCGATAGTCCTCAAAAATATGTGGACATTGTCATTTCCCCTATGTACAGTGTATAGTGACCCAAGTAAATGGCCCTAAGTCCATTTGGGGAAGACCTAGAGATATTTTTATAGTACATACTTGCCATGGCATTGCAGGGTTTTTCTTCTTGATCTTGCCATCCCTAGATTTACTGAATTCCTAATTTGACAATTGGCTAAGCATAGAAAACTCAGCTGAGCAAGGAATCATGACCTTTTATTTGGCAGCCATTTCCCAGCCTTCAGTTCCTTTATTCTTGCCTTCCTCAGATGGTAAATGTAAGTAGTACCCTCTGTGGCTGTCCCTCTCATTGGCTGCCCTTCTGAGCCATACCCAATGTTCTGAATGAATAGAGTGTCCTCTGGGTCTTTCCATGTAAGGTAATCCTCTGGTGAGTCTTCTAGCCTCATAATATATCCACTCCTGCATGCTCATCTCCCTCAGCATTTTTGCTTCCTCTAAAATCTGCCTTAGCAACTCAAGCATTTCAATTTCACTCAGCAGGGCTACTACTTTTTCCAGGCTTCTAAGAACCATCCAAGCAGTTAACTTTACCCATCCCCTAGGGTCTCTGACAGGGTGTTAAATCCCATGTTTGAGAAAGTATTCATAAGTCAGTGAAGTCTTACTTTTGTTTTAAAAAAGATAGCAAATACAAACCAAAGTATTTGCAACTGAAATGTATGATATCTGTGATTTTCTTTCAATGTTCAAACAGAAAGCTAAATAAAATACAATGTTTATGCATGGAGAGTGCTGAATGAACTTAGAATATGAAAATGTTAGTAATCATTGAAACTGGTTGATAGACACATAAGAGTATGTGTCTTCCCTCTTTTGTGTGTATATTTGAAAATATCCATAATGATATTAGATTCCCTCTTTTGTGTGTGTATATTTGAATATATCCATAATGAAAAGATAAACAACAAAAAGACATTAGAAAGCTTCAAATATTTTATTTTCCTGTGGAGTTTCAATGTTGGATTTTTTTAATGGAAGGTAGAAAGAAAAGTTTAAATGTAATGAGACTGGGCAATGTAAAAGGAGAGCAAATGAAAGAAGAGAAAGGAAAGAGGAAGAGAAAAAGAGGAGAGAAGGAAGAGGAAGGGGGAGAAAAAAAGGAATGCCCTGTGTATAATAGGGTCTGGTGGAGATTAAAAACTTATATATAACTGAAATACCTCCTTTTCAACATTTTTTGTTTGCTTTCACTTTAATTGAAAGACCTTGTTCCCACATAAGCAAGTTCCACGTATTAAACTCAAGTGATAATATATCACTGCATTCATTTCCTTTCTTTGAGATACTTCAATCAAGTTTTCAAATGGTTATGTAAGTAAAGTGAATTACGAGGCTGAGAGAGAAAAAGTAGCAAATAACTTTTGTAGATTTAGAAAAGAAGGTAAGTTTCAGAAACTACAAATGATTTGTCCACATTGCTGCAATTAATAAGAATGAAGTTAATTTCCCAGCACTTTGGGAGGCCGAGGCAGGTGGGATCACTTGAGGTGACGAGTTCGAGACCAGCCTGGCCAACATGGTGAAACCCCCATCTCTACTAAAAATGCAAAAGTTAGCTGGTGTGGTGGTGCGTGCCTGTAGTCCCAGCTACTCAGGAAGCTGAGGCAGGAGAGTCACTTGAACCTGGGAGGTGGAGGTTGCAGTAAGCCAAGATCACGCCACTGCACTCCAGCTTAGGCAACAGAGCAAGACTCTGTCTCAAAAAAAAAAAAAATGAAGCTAACTTAAGACAACTACCAAAATAAAAATCTTTCCCATCTCTGTCCATCACTGTTTCTTTGGTGATTTATTTTTTTTTCTCTAATAATTGAAAAACTATACTGGTAATATATGATAAGATTCATATTATGAAAGACTGTTAATTCTTCTCCATTTGCCTATTCTTCTCTCCGTAGATAGTGTCACAGAAGAGAGAAGATAATATGGGTATAGATATAAACATGAGTAAAGATGAAAATAAGATAGACATATAGATTATGTAGATATAAAGACAGATCTTTTTTACACACATAGGGCCATATTTTACATATTGGTCTGCAACCTTTTTATTCTATTAACAATAGGTCTTTGATATCTTGTCATATCAGTACATATATATCTACTTCATGACATTTTATATTATAATTATAACATGTTTTACTTAATGACTTTCCAACTGACGAATGTCATGGATTGACTTGTGTTTCCCTAAAAGTTATATTAAAATCCTAACCTTCAGTACTGGTGAATGTGACCTCATTTCAACAGAGTCTTTGCAGATGTAATTAAGTTATGATGAGGCATACTGAATTAAGTTGGGCTGAAATGGCTGGTGTCTTTGTAAGAGACAGAGACACAGAGATGCAGACACAGGAGAGAATACTAGGGATTGCTGACAAACCACCAGCAGCTTGGAATAGGCAAGAAAGGATTCTGCTCTAAAGGTTTCAAGAGGGAGTATGTATTTGCTAATGCCTTGTTTTTTGACTTCTAGCCTTCAGAACTGTAGGATGATTAATTTTTGTTGTTTTAAGCTGCCATTTTGTGGTATGTTGTTATGGCAGCCTTAGGAAACTAATGCAGTGAATATTTAGATCATTTACAAATGTTTACACTGCAATACCATCTATGTGCACAGGGAATATCTCTCTTTAATACATCATCCAAACTCAATCAACCAACAATTCCAAAACATTCCAACAAGAGAGAAGATGTCCTAGGACTCAGGGGGATCTCACTTAAAATCAGAGAGGAAAATTCATATAACTGTGATGGTCATTGTTATAATAATAAAAAAAGATACTTATGGTTTGAGGGATGTTCTGTATAGTATTTAAGGAGGCACAATTATTTCACTGAGAAAAGATAGTTGTGTTCAATTACTGATAAATGTTTTTTTAAAAAGATACCCTGGAAAGACCTAGCCAGAGCAATCAGAGAAGAGAAAGAAATAAAGGGCATCCAAATTGGAAAAGCAGAAGTCAAACTGTCACTGTTCACTGATGATATGATTGTATATCTAGAAAACCCTAAAGACTCATCCAAAAAGCTCTTAGATCTGATAAATGAATTCAGTAAAGTCTCAGGTTACAAAATCAATGTACACAAATCAGTAGCACTGCTATGCATCAACAATGACCAAGCTGAAAATTAAATCAAGGACTCGGTCCCCTTTACAACAGCTGCACATATATATATGTGTGTGTGTGAGTGTAATATATATATATATAATATTTAGGAATATACTTAACCAAGGAGGTGAAAAATATCTATAAGGAAAACTATGAAACCCTGCTGAAAGAAATCATAGACAACACAAACCAATGGAAACACATCCCATGCTCATGGATGGGAAGAATCAATATTGTGAAAATGACCATACCGCCCAAAGCAATCTACAGATTCCCTGTCACTTCCATCAAAATACCATCATCATTCACAAAACTGGAAAAGAAAATCCTAAAATTCATATGGAACCAAAAAGGAGCCTGCATGCCAAAGCAATACTAAGCAAAAAGAACAAAACTAGAGGCATCACATTACCTGACTATATGACAAGGATATCGTTACCAAAACAGGATGGTACTGGTATTTAAAAAGGCACATAGACTGCCTGGGTGCGGTGGCTCACGCCTGTAATCTCAGCACTTTGGGAGGCCGAGGTGGGTGGATCATGAAGTCAGGAGTTCGAGACCATTCTGGCTAACACTGTGGAACCCCTTCTCTACTAAAAAATACAAAAAAAATTAGCCAGGCATGGTGACAGGTGCCTGTAGTCCCAGCTACTCAGGAGGCTGAGGCAGGAGAATGGCGTGAACCCAGGAGGTAGAGCTTGCAGTGAGCCGAGATCGTGCCACTGCACTCCAGCCTGGGCAACAGAGCAAGACTCTTTCTCAAAGAAAAAAAAAAAAAGTCACGTAGACCAATGGAATAGCATAGCAAACCCAGAAATAAAGCCGAATACTTACAGCCAACTGATCTTTGACAAAGCATATAAAAACATAAATTGAGGAAGAGGCACCCTATTTAATAAATGGTGCTTGGAAAACTGGCAAGCCACGTGTAAAAGAATGAAACTGGATCCCCATCTCACCTTATACAAAAATCACCTCAAGATGGGTCAAAGACTTAAATCTAACACCTGAAACCATAACAATTCTAGAAGATAACATCAGAGAAACTCATCTGGACATTGGCTTAGGCAAAGGATTCATGACTAAGACACCAAAAGCAAATGCAACAAATACAAAAATAAATAAATGGGACCTAATTAAACTAAAAAGCTTCTGCAGAGCAAAAAAAAAAAAAAAAACAAACAAACAAATCTGTAGAGTAAGCAGACAACCCACACAGTAGGAGAAAATATTCGCAAACTACGCATTTGACAAAAGTCTAGTATTCAGAATCTACAGGAACTCAAACAAATCAACAAGAAAAAAACAAATAATCTCATCAAAAAGTATGCAAAGGACGTGAATAGACATTTCTCAAAAGAAGGTATGCAAACAGCCAACAACATTTCCTCTTGGCCTTTTGGCTAAGATCAAGTGTACAAACAGCCAACAAACATGAAAAAGTGGTCAACATCACTAATCAGGGAAATGCAAATTAAAAACACAATGGGATACACCTAACTCCTGAAAGAATGGCCATCATTAAAATGTCAAAAAACAATAGATGTTGGCATGGATGTGATGCAAGTGGAACACTTTTACACTGTTGGTGGGAATGTAAATTAGTACAACCACTATGGAAAAAACTATGGAGATTCCTTAAAGAACTAAAATTAAAACTACCATTTGATCAGCAATCCCACTACTAATTATCTACCCATGGGAAAAGAAGTCATTATATGAAAAAGGCACATGCACATGCATGTTTATAGAAGCACAATTTGCAATTGCAAAGATATGGAACCATCTAAATTCTCATCAACCAACGAGCAGATAAAGAAAATGTGGTATATATACATCATAGAACACCAATCAGCCATAAAAAGGAACAAAATAATGTCTTTTGCAGCAACTTAGATGGAGCTGCAGCCCATTATTCTAAGTGAAGTAACTCAGGAATGAAAAACCACATATCATATGTTCTCACTTATAAGCGAAAGCTAAGCTATGAGGATGCAAAGGCACAATAATAATATAATAGACTTTGGGGACTTGGTTGGGGTAAGATTGGGAGGGGAGTGAGGAATAAAAGATTATACATTAGGTATAGTGTACACTGCTCAGGTGATAGGTGCACTAAAATCTCAGAAGTCATCACTAAAGAACTTATCCATGTAACCAAAAATGACCTGTACCCCAAAAACTTTTGAAATTCTTTTAAAAATAAAATTTTTAAAAGATACTGTGCAACTTCATTATACAAGAATGGTATAATACTATATGTCAAACTTGAACAATTTATGCAATCATCTTACAGGAAAACATTCTTATAAACTACAGATATTTAAATTATTTTCACTATAGTGTTTAGTATATACTTTTTATATATATTGAATCACACTATGATATATTGTTCTGTGACTAGTTTTTCACTTAATATGTTTGGAGTATTTTTCATGAAGGAATATGCAGAGAAGTCATATTTCTCTCTCTCTCTCTCTCTCTCTCTCTCTCTCTCTCCTACATTGTTAGAAATTAAGAGGCAACCAACATTCAACATTTGGCTATTATAAATCATGCAGTATTGAGCATCATTGAACATAAATTTTCATCCAGAAGTATCTCTAAGCATCAGATTTCTAGAAGTGGGATTTCTATATCAAGTGAGATGATATACAAATGGCAAATAAGCATACAAAGGGATGTTCCACATCATACATCATTAGGGAATAGCAAATTAAAACAACAGTGAGATACTGCTACACACCTTTTTGAATGGCTAAAATCCAAAACACTGAAAACATCAAATACCGACAAGGATACGAAACAATGGGAACTCTAATTCATTTACCGATGGAATACAAAATGGTACAGCCAGTTTGGAAGACAGTCTGGCAGTTTCTTACAAAACTAAAGATCGTCTTACCATACAATCCAGCAATTATGCTCTTTAGTATTTGCCAAATGAGTTTAAAATGTATGTCCACACAAAAACCTGCACATGAATGTTTATAGCACTTTACTTATTATTGCCAAATCTTGTAAGCAATCAAGATGTCCTTCAATTGGTAAATGGATACAGAAACTGTAGTACATCCATACAATGGAATATTATTCACCAATAAAAAGAAAAGAGCTCAAGTCGTGAAAAGACACAGAGCAGCCTTAAATGCATATTACTAAGTGAAATAAGCTAGTCTGAAACAGATACATAATATATGATTCCAACTATATGACACTGTGAGAAAAGCACAGCTATGGAGATAGTAAAAAGATCAGCTGTTGCCAGGGAATTAGGGGGAGAGAGGGATGATTAGGTACATAGAGCACAGAGGATTTTTAGGGCAGTAAAATTATCTTCTATGATACTGTAATGGCAGATACATGATATTATACATTTGTTAAAACCCATATAACTATACAACACAAAGGGTGAATCCTAATATAAACTGTACACTTTAGTTAATGATAATGTATTAATACTGGTTCACCAATTGTAACAAGTATACTACATGAATGAAAGATAATGATAACAGGAAACTGGTGAGAGGGAAAATTGTATGAGGACTCTGTACTTTCTACTCAATTTTTATGTAAATCTAAAACTGCTCTAAAAAATGCCCACTTTTCTATTCAACACCATGTTGGCTACTATATATATATTTTTTTACCTTTGCCAATCTGAGCACAGAAAGACATCAATTACTATTTGGGTTGCATACTATTTTTCAGAAAAACACTTAATATATACAAAAAGTAGTACTTATAAGTTATGGTCACATACTAACTTATTTTTCCATTGACATGCTATTAGAGAATAGCAACTATAATTGATGCTGCTTGGAAGAAGCAAAAATCTAAAAAGACCCTCAATAATCTGTCTGTGTCAACTTCTTACTAAAGCTTCAATCAATAAATAATGGCACAAACAGAAGTTCCAAGCAGATTAAAGGATTAAATATATTTTTCATGATAGCTATAAAAAATATTGGAAATTAAGGGTGACAAATATTTTTAAGCATAAAATAAATGAAGAAATTACGAAGACAATGACCTTTTTTATTCCAAAAAATATATAATTTCTGCTGTTCAAAACAAATAAAAATCCCACCAAAATAAGAAGGTAAAGAACTGCCCAAATTGTTTTTGTGAACTTTCTAGGCTACAGCTCACCACTTTCTTTCTCATTGAGCCTACTGGATTCTAACCATGCTTAATACACAATATCAGAGAAAGGTGCTAATACTTTGGAGGAATGTAAACTCACAACCCAAAATAATAATAAATATAAGGAGTACAATTTCTTCCAAAAAAAATTGATCAACATATACCATTGGAAATGAAATAAATATAATAACAGTCTGAGAATTTTTAAATAAGTATGATAAATATACAAAAGGAAATTAAGAAATTATGAGTAGGAAATAAAAGTAATGAACTTTCTAAATTAATAATTAAAGTTAGAAATACTAGATCAGAAAAAGGTAAATTGAAAAAACACAATCAATGAGATAAATACTAAAATGAATACACCTGAACAAAGAATTAATGAATTCTTTCTAGCAATTCTAGAAATGTTCCTAATGGAATAGAAAGAATAATGCAAAAATATAAAAAGAAAATTTAAGAAAAAAGAAAATAAGATTACAATTGCCAGCATGTGGATAATAAAACTTCCAGAAGCAGACAAATATAAAAATAATGAGGAGGAGATACTTAGAAAATAATTGTTATCATCCTTCAGAGTCAAGTAAGATAAATACCTTCACATTGAAGGAATACAGAGAATACCCTACAGGAGAGATTAAAACTATATCTAGATGCAATATAGTAAATGTTAAGAACATAAAAAATAGGCTGGTTGAGGTGGCTCACACCTTTAATCCCAACACTTTGGGAGGCTGAGGCAGGTGGATCACCTGAGCTCAGGAGTTCAAACCAGCCTGGCCAATATGGTGAAGCCCTGTTTCTACTAAACATACAAAAATTAGCGGGGTGTGGTGGTGCATACCTACAATCCCAGCTACTCGGGAGGCTGAGGCAGGAGAATCACTTGAACCTGGGAGGTGGAGGTTGCAGTGAGCCAAGATAGCCCCATTGCACTCCAGCCTGGGCAACAAGAGCCAAACTCCGCCCTGCCCCACCCCCCGCCCCCAAAAAAAGAATATAAAAAAAAAGAAAAAATAAAGCTTCCGGGAAGGAAGAGCAAATTCCCTACAAAGGAAAAAGAATCTGTTTTAATCAGACCCTCAAATAGCATCAATGGATGCAAGAAGAAAATGAAAGAACAGTTTTAAAATGTCAACAGGAAAGAACTTAAACCTTGAATTGTATACCCAGACAAATTGTCACTCAGATGTAAGGGTTTAATAAAAATATTCCTAGACATAAAAGGCCTTAGAAGATTTGTCACAAAAAGTCCCTTATTGGATAGCTTTAGGAAAAGTACTCAAATTATTAATAGAAAGCAAATAAACACAGGAGATTCTGTAAGAGAAATTAAGGGTAATCAAACACACTTTCATTAATTTTATTGCTAAAAAATAAAGAAATCAATACCAAAAAATTACATATATCAAATAACCCATAAGAAGACATAACAAAAAAATCTAACTGTGAATGGTGGGGGCAGTTGAGAAAGAAACAAAGGGACAGGAGAGATGCTGATACTCTGTTTTCTAGCAAAAGACATGATTTCAGGATGAGGAGAAATTACTTAATGGCTACCGTGTACATTATTCAGGTGATAAATTAAAGCCTTGACTTCACCACTACTTAACGTATCCATGTAACAATATTACACTTGCACCCCATAATTTTGATTTTTTTAAAAAAAAGAAATGTTAAAAGTAAAAGAATAGAAAACTATCATGCAAATAGAGATATGTATAGTTAATTTTTTTAAAAAATTATCATGGAGATGAGTTATTACATAATTATACAATGTTCAATTCACCGGGAAAATGTAGCACTTTAAAACATGTATGCACCAAATAAAGTAACCTTAATATAAATAAACCAAAAGTTGATAACTTGTAGGGGGAATTTAGTAAATCATCTTTATAGTAGATGATTTTTATATATCTCAAAACTGTTGACAGGTGATGCAGAAAACAATTTAGAAGAGTTTTAGATGGTTTGAACACAACTAAAGTATCATCATGAACATATTCTTATGTGACTCACAGTCCAGAAAGTAATCTTGATGAGATCCTGGAGTTCATTTAGGGCATTTGCTTACCAATGCTGTGGATAGCAATCAGAGATCTTGTGATTCTCCCTTCCCTGATATGTTAAAGTACAGTTCCCTACATAGCCACTCAAAAGGAAAGGGAGGAACTAAGCCCTCATGGCCATTTGACACAAAAGGTTTGTCCCTCCTCACATATATAGAAGTCTGCAGTCAGCTAAAGTAAAGATTTTTCCAAACCATGCATACAACATTTACAAAATTGGACCATCTACTGAAACATATCAGTTCCCAACAAATTTTGGTGAATAGATGCAATAAAAAGTGTGTTCTGCAACCATAATACATTTCAGATGGGAGCTAATAAAAAAATGATAAATTATGAATACCTGCATATTAGAAAATCTTTTAAAATATATTTTTAAATACCTCTTAGGTCAAGAAAGACACCATAATAAAAAATTTTAAGTACTTAAAATGAATGATAATCAAAACTGATATTATCAAACTTTCTGGGAGGCAGTGACAGTGGTGCTTCATGTATAAGAATTATATTTTTAGATCATATACATTTAAGGCTAGAGATTAAAGAGCTAAAACAACAGAATAAATCTAAAAGAAGTAAAAAGATCATAAAGATGAGAGAAGATACAAATGAAATTTTTTTCAATGTATAATGGAATCAACCAAATCAAATTCACAATTCTAATTAAGTAGACAATATTTTTGGTATGAATGGTCATGGAGGGAAAACAGAGAGACAAGAAATAATATTTTAAATGAAAAATTGGAGCATAACTGTAAATACTGCAGAGACTGAAAAGAAAATGAGGGAATACAATTTAATGCTAACAAATTTGAAAGCTTAAGAATAATTAATAAATGCCTTTAAAAATTTAACAAAATGACTAAAGGAGATGTAGAAAGATTGCATTTTCCTATAACTAGTAAAGGATATAAATTAAAAATTGTTAAATTTCCCACAGAGGAAAAAGCAGGTCTAGATGGTCATACAGTTTATTCTGAACCAGTGGTCCCCTACCTTTTGGCAACAGGGACCAGTTTCATGGAAGACAATTTTTCCACAGGATGGAGCAGGGAGGGGAAGAATGGAGGGGATGAGCGGATGGTTTGGGGATGAAAATGTTCCACCTCAGATCATCAGGCATTAGATTCTCTTAAGGAGCAAACAACCTAGATCCCTCCATGTGCAGTTCACAATAAGGCTCCCGCTCCTACGAGAATCTAATGCTCCTGCTGATCTGACAGGAGGTGGGGCTCAGGCGATAATGGTTACTTACCCAGGGCTCACCTCCTCCTCACTGGTTCATGGTCCAGGGGGCTGGGGACCCCTGTAATCTAAACAATTCTTCCAGAAAATAGTATTAGAGGAAACAGACTTCAATTCACTTGTCAAGTCTTTAACAATAAGAGAAGACAAGATACAGCATATAAAAGAAAAATTGCAAGCTCATTATATCCATGATAAATATAGATGTAAAAACTATAATGAAAATACTAGCAAACCTTACTCAAAAGTGTATGAAAATGTATCATCCCCAAATTGTTTATCCCAGAATTACAAGCTGAGTTAATATTAGAAAATCTATAAATACCATTTTCTATCTATATGAGTACATTGAGATCAATATGTTATTAAATTCAAAACCCATTCATGATAAAGCTCTGGCTCTTAGAAAACTAGAAATGGAAAGATAACTATTTTCTTTTAACCTACAACAAGCATGATCTTATGTGAGGAAACATTAAAGGAGCTGCTATATGAGATCAAATGGTTTTATAAGTGTTTGGCAAGTTCCTCCTTCACTTGCTTCTCTTTGTGAAGAAGTTGCCTGCTTCCCCTTCACCTTCTGCCATGATTGTAATTTTCCTGAGGCCTCCACAGTCATGTGGAACTGTGAGTAAATTAAACATCTTTTGTTTATAAATTACCCAGTCTCAGGTAGAATATTTACAGCAGTATGAGAATGGACTAATACAGCTCTTCATAATATAGAAAAAATCAATAAATATCCAAGAAAATGCAAATCAAATCGCAATGAAAAATAAACGTACTCCCATACTATTAGGAAAAATAAAATCTGACAATACCAAGCATAAGAGGATAGCTACTATTGGGTCCCTTTATGTATGGGTGATGGAGTGTAATTATCATAAACACTTTGAAACATACTGTAGTATTATACTGTATAGTTAAGCATCCATATACTCTACAACTTAGCAATTCCACTTATAAGGGTATAACTAGGAGAAATTCCTGTACTTTTTGCTGGCAGACATGAGAAAAAGTCCATATTATTTCTAGGTTGTAATAGTGAAAAACTAGAAATAACCAAAGTGTCACAAAAATTCTCATTATAGAAAATATGGGTAAAAATAAAGAAGAAAATATAAGAATGTTATCTTCAGTATTTTTCCTATGTGTAAATACAATTTAATGGAATAATACTATAAATGCAGTTTTGTATTCTAACCTTTTGAGTTCACAAATGGGCTGATATTCAGCTAGAAGGCACAGTACAACCCTTTTAGTTTCCAAAATATCAAAATATTTCCACCGTGGTCAGAAATGGCTGTTGGCCCAAGTCTGCTCATTTGCCCCTAGGAAACTTGCCTCAGCTCCACTCCTGGACTTCCTTACATTTCAACCGCTAGAGGAATATTTCTGACACTGTCAGAGGGTTCCAGATCTCTACTCCAGCATAATGGTCAGAATCCCGTCTGATAAGTTGCACCTGTACCATACAGGTACACTATGCCCATGTAATGCATTTTTTAAATTATCACAATGCCTATGTCATGGATATGCCATAATTTATTCAATTATGTTCTTATTATTGCACAATTAAGGTCTTAAATATATTTTCATTTTATAAACATCACTGTTATTGGTATCCTTGTTTCATTGTTTGTGAAATTGCAACTAGGTCACAAAAGGATGAATACTGCTAAAGCGCTTGGTATGTGCTGCCTAATCTCAACAATACTTTTAAAACATGGCATTTGTTTGACTTGAAAAATACTCTGTAAAGCAAAGGAACCTCCAAGTCCAAAAGGTCCTGAAAACGGAAGAGCACTCCACTATAAGAATTTTCACAACAACGAAAAGAAATATGTACTGGAATTTAACATTAAAAAAACTTTCTTGTTAGATATTATTTCTTTCATTTGATACTCAAAACAATTCTGTAGAAGTGGTAAGACAGATATTTCCATTGGTAACTTGCTCAAAACCAATCAATTAAGAATTTATCCAGCGAAGACTAAAATGAATCTTCTAAATCCACGTGCATTTTCCCTATTTCATAGCTTTCAATTTGATTTAATATCGTATATGCACATTAGTTAATAGTAACCCTTTTCAAGTGAGTGTCACTAGAGGTTTATTCTCATCTTTCAGTTTAACTTTGACATTGCAGAAACAGCCACTAGGAGCTAGTACTGACTTTATCCAGATTATACCCACAATATCCTCAAAGCTGTGTGACCTCTATTCCATGCTCATAAATGCACTCCAGTTGCTGATGAGTTTAGACAAAATGTCATGGTTTATTTTTATCTCTGACGTAAGAGTTATTATATCACTCCCACTCAGCTTGTAGAAAATAAATAAAAATTGAGGTGCTCTAGGAAAGAAAAATATCTTGAATAGTCCTGAGGAACCCAATAGAGGGTATATTTATTCCCAGAATTATTTGTTTCATTTTGAGTGGAAAACTCATTTGGTCTCATCCTTCCATTCTGCCTCATCTACACAAATTGGCATCCTTTGCACAGCCTATATTCTTCTGCAATAAAAATATTCCTGATTTTTTTTTTGTTTGGGGGGAATTTGATGCATCCCTTGACAAAAAATCTGTTTCCATCCAGTTTTGTAATGTCAATTTAGTTTTAAACACATCCCCTTATGCACTCCCAGGGTGCAGCATAGCTCTCTGTTACTTTAGACTTCAATCTGCTGCAGGTTCAGAAAATTCTGTGGTTTGTCTGTGGTTTATGTTTACTTTTAGAGTTATATGACTTCCATTAGAAATCACAAATCTATCTTAACTCAGTTTAGACTCATGTTCTGACAAAAACGTTTATGCCAGGAGAGTTTCAATAAGCAGGTTTTGAAAGATAATTGAAGCAACTAATTTCCTAGGGAGGCATGATAGCCTTAGAATATGTTCATCCGCACCTCTCTGGTAGAATTTAAAGAGTCCTAGGTATTTGATTCATGTCACCAAACAATGTTAGGTGATGATTTATTTAAAGATAGAGATAATTAAATGAGTCTGATAAATAAAGAACAACCCCATAAAGAAAGATGAAAAGATAATTGAAAGAAAAAATGTTTGCAGAGGGAGAGACCTGCCATTCGTTAAGTGCCTGCTAGGTTCTAAATACTTCATGCAATCATAAAAAGTAGATATTACTACAATCCTTGTTTTAGAGATGACAAAACTGATCGTATAAATAGCAGAGCCAAAATGTGAATCGAGGTCTGTTTGTTACAAAACCACTGATCTTTTCAGTTTTGTGTACTACAGTGCGTATGTTGAATAAGCATGTGATCTGGCCTTAGTGGTAGGTTGCATTAATGCTCCCAGCTCTTCACTGCTTCCTGTGAAGATGCCCTTTGCCATGTAACTTCATAGGGCCCTGTCACTGTGGAAAGAGGTACCCCTCATATCTCAATTCTAGTTCCAACATGTGACTTACTTTGGCCAATGGGATATTAATAGGCATTATGTGAACAGTGGCTTGAAGAGCATCTGCATGATTGAACTTGTGCAACAGGGCAAGTCCAATCATACAAATGAGCACCAGCACCATGGGAAAGACTCACTGGTCCAGAGAGAGGATGAAAAACACATGAATCAAATCCACCCAGCTTGCACCAGGTGAGCCCAGTGAGTTGCAGGCACATGAGTGAACATAGCCATGACCACCAGAACCATCCAGCCACACCACTCCCAGTTCAGCCACTTTGGTCAACCTACAGATCTTTGAAAATAAATGCTATTGTTTCAAGCCACTGAGTTTTGACATGATTTGTTATCAACAATTTTGTGGCAATCGCTGATGTGTATACCTCCTTATACCTATACCGTAGGCACAAGGAATTAGGTTGTGATGCATGTTTTTCTTTTCTGTTTAATCCTACAGGTTGCAAAACTTACGAAAGATTGAATATTGTTTCTATACACAGTTTAGGAAAATTTTTAAAAGAATTAATCCTAGAAGTGTTCCCTAAGAGTCTTTGAAATATTGAAATGGCCAGCCATAATACACAATTAAACAACTATGAAATAAAAAGTCCCATTTAAAGTTTACAAAGTTTTTTTAATCTTCCTAGTTTTTCTCATTATTGCCCTTTTACTAACACTCAGGGAATGCTTCTATTCCACATATTCTTTAGTGGCTGCAGCCCACCTCTTAGAATAGGTCTTTGTGGCTATATATCAAACTTTTACCCATACTTGGAGACTTAGCTCCAATTTTCTCTCTTTAATAAATATTGCTGTCAGCTAGTCTCCCTTTCTATCCTAATGACTTGTCACTAGCCAAAAATAATCTGTCACAGTTTTTCCATGGCAATTTATATGCCCCTTTTTATAGCCTCTTAATGCTTTTCAGTAGAGTTTTGAGGTATTTTTGTGCATTCTAACCCATCTGCTATACAGTAGGTCACAAGCTGAACTGCCTCCAGAAGCCAGGATGAAAATGATGATTAAATAGAGCTGGCAAATGGCAATCAAGGGTGGTGGGGGTTCTAGTGAAACAAAAGAGCATTTCCCATCAGAAGGGAGGAAACTGCACTTGGGTCCACCTAGTTTTTGTCAACAGGAGAACATAACATCAGAGTTGACAAATCTTCCAATTTTTAAGAAGATTAAAAAATTCACATTTTTATGTAAAATTTCCCAACTTTATGTGAATATATTCATCTTAAGATATTGCTATGGTAGATTTCATTACTGTTTTGATTTTGTTCTATCCCTGTTATAAAATTACATACCCACTTTCTTGGGGCAGAATGCAATACCCTGCCCCACTAAGAAAGGCATTCACTATACATTGTACTCCAAGTCTAACCAGAGTTTTAAATGTGCCATCAGTAGTATCTGATCACAAAGTGAGAGACACATGAAGCAGACCTGAACCCTGACCTGCAAGCAGAGTCACCCCAGGTGACCTGAAGACACAGGAGCAAAAAAGTTAAATATGTGTTATGTGCCATTGAGATTTCCAGGGTTGTACTGTAACACAACATTTTTGTGTCTAGAATCTGTCTTTTAAAATTGGCCAAACATTTTAAGAGAAAAGTTAAAGCACAAAACATTCTGGTAACAAAGTTTCACTCACAGCCTCTAGGTCTCAACCTCCATTACTTTTTGGGAGCTTTTTGAAGTGTGAAACAGGTTCGCTGTGCACTGCTTACCAACTCAATTGAGGCTGATGAGACAGAATACACTCACATGTAACAAGTTACATAAAGCAGCTTTATTACTTACAGATAGACTGCAAGAGAAAACAGAAGCCTAGGATTTCCCCAAGGCTCAGAAAAGCTGCCCATAGCAGATGGATTCTCAACTGCACATGCCCCAGTTGTACCACAGATAACTGACCCCAAAAAACAGCCTGCCCTGGGTTTTATACACCAAGGTCGTGGAGCTCTCTGGGCTAAATCATTGAAGGATATCATGTTTCCAGCGGGAGACTGGAACAGAGCCTAGGCTAATCTGGCCAGCTTCTCCTCATCTCAGGATCTTACATCTTCAGCACATTCTGCAGTTATTTTTGAGAACTACAAGCAAGAAAGTGGGGAGACATGGGTTGGTCCAAGGACACCTGGAGAACTGTCCTACATGAGAGGCATTCATAGTAAGTGTACTTCTATTTAATTTCCTTGTTTCTCATCTTTGCAATATCAAACATTCTGTCCATTACAGAAAAAAAAATTAGTGTTTTACCTAAGAACTGCCACTTTACATCAAATCTATTCTTTTGAAAGATAAAAAACATATTTTGCAGAGTCAGATTACGGGCAGATCAATCTTAAAACGATGCTGAGTCATCACTAGAGTAAACTAACTTGAGTTTCCACACACCATTACATACATAAACCCTACAAAAGTAAATAGCACCCTTGAGGGGAAATTTGGTAAGCCTCCTCTTCATCACTGTCTTACCTCTATTGAGTATTCTGAGACAAGTAGGAGCTATCTCATTTAGCAACAAGCTGACAATTCAAAGTTGGCTGCAGTACTAATCCTGGATAACTAAAAACATTATTCATAAAGAAGTTTATTTCTCTCTCTAGGGGTTTTGTTTGGCTGTTCTGGTTGGTACACGGACTCAGCAGTGTCAGAGACAGGTCTTCTACAGTACTTTTCTGCCATCCTAAATGACACCATTATTCTTAAGTCAAAATGACTCACTACAATATCCACATTCCAGTCCACGAGGAGGTGAAAGGAAGCAGAGGTTGGCCTTCTTTACTTGAATAGGCATGACCTTGAAGTTGTACACAATGCCTCTGCTCACATCCTAAAGGCCAGAGCATTGTCACATGGTTCCTTGATGGCAAGGAAGGCTGGGAAATGTAGTTTTTAAGGAAATGTTGCTACCCAGCTAAAGCTTTTCAATTGCTATTGAAGGAGAGAATATGTATTTAAGAGGCAGTTAACAGTCTCTGTGTAACATTCAGATAAACATTTTGACAACTTTTTAAACATTCGTTCTGCTTTGGTCAATGCATGTTAATTCATAAGTAGATCTGTCTTTATGTACATTTCTTTAATACAAATCACTTTTCTCCCTTACTTCCACTAAATAAATATGAGGAAAGAGGTTTTAAGAAATATATTTAAAATAGGACCATAACTTTAGTCTGCCTGAAATGGCCAGAGGATTTTTCTTGCTACCACAGGATCAATATTGGGTAAACTTCATTTTGAAATAAAAAATGTATGACTTTCACAAATGATACTCAGGCAAGTGAACTGTATTTATTCACTACATGGTTAGTGGTCATCTATTTATTGAAGCACAGCCATGGGCAAGTCATTTTGTGAGGCAGAGGGCATACAAATACATAGCAAAATGCACGTGATCCTTGTCTTCATGATATCAACCACATAATCAAAAATAGAAACATGATTACAAATGGAAGTAAGTGCAATTAAAGTTGATTCAGAGTGCTTGGTAGTATGTAGGCAATGGGGATATGAAGATAAATGAGCCCTCAGAGACCAAAAAAAGCTTCTCCTTTTGCACTCCAGCATTGACTCCAGCTGTCTTTGTGTATCTTTTGCGTTGAGGGGAGACCTAAGGGATTCCAAAAAAATATGCCACTCAGAAAGCTAGCTTATTAGCTTCCAGACACCACAGAGTTACACCTGTTAAGAGTGATGTATTAATATAGCAATTAATTTTTACTCTAATATAGTTTTCTTCAAAAAAAATTCTGAGTAGCCTGTATGAATAATAGAAAACAGCTCAAGGATGTGTTTGTTCCAAACCATGCTCTCTGTTTCTCTCCTGGAAGTCTTGTTGAACTGCCAAAATGATAATGGACTTCATTAAAAGTTCTCCAACAATCAGTGCTCAGCAGAAATGAAGGAGTATGCTGGGAAATTGCCATTGTTGTGCCAAGATTCTGGGTTTAAAGAAAGAAACAGGTTTTCCTTTACAAGAGAGTAATGTACAAAATGAAGTAGCAGCTCTAGATTATATGCTGTCAAGGACTTTTTAGAGAACTATGGTTTCTGTTTTTAGGGTTTTTCATTGTACACACTAATATTTTTCTATTTTATTATCAATATCTTATGACTACTGCTCTTACAAAATCCCACTCTATACCTCCTGCCTCCTGGAATAGTTGCCTCTTTCCGCACTGTTGCCTCTGCCATGACACCCATGGGCTCCAGGATGATGTTCACTCAATTCTCATCTCTACCTTTAAGCCCACACAAGCGTCTTGCTCCTGCTCTCCTCCTCAGTGTTCAGCAAAATCACATGACTTAAACAACCAAGAATTCCGTGTTCTAACACACAATGAGCACCTGCTGGCCTCAATAAGGATAGTGGGAATGGGGATTATCCCTGAAGTCAGGAGAACTTGGACAGTTTGCCAGGCCTCTGGGAACTTTGGTCTCCACAATAGTAAAACATAGTTAAGAATGACTGACCTCCTTTACCTTGTGAGGTTTTAATGAGATGAAGTATATGAAAGCACTTTGAAGATGACAGCATATGCTATATAAGCCAAACGAATGAGGATCAGGGTATTCCCTAAACACACTGGATATAGGATGTTTTAAAGATCCTGAAAATCTTGCTGTCTTTATGACTTCACCCCTCCCCCAAATCTCAATATAAACCAGCTTATCATAATACCTGCAATTTTCACTGTTACTGTTGTTGTTTTAGATTGGAATTTAGGTCTTCAAAAGTTTCTCTGAAAATACACATCTACCCGGTATTAGTAACAACTGAAACTGGAGGGCAGATACAGAGAAAAATGTATCAGATTATTTCATTTTGGTCTTGCCATATGGAATATTGGATACCTTAGAAAATGGGACAACATGGGGAAAGCTGGACTGAATAAAGAAGTCTAGTTTAACTGAAGATACAGTATGTGTTCAATAAATACTTTCCATGGAAGCTTATTGTGTGAAGTTTTTATTAGGTGTGCAAAAGAAAGAGTTGGCATAAAGGGGGGAACAACATTTAAATTCTTCTCTTGGTGGGACCTTTCCTCTCTTTTTTGAGTACTTAATATTCAAGGACAAATACAAAACAGAAGCAAGAGACTCTAAGAATTATCCAGGGGTGTTCAAAACTTAGAAGGCAGTGAGGCACGCAAGCATGAAAGACCACAGGACTGTGAGGACAGTGCTTGAAGGAAGGACTTAGAAAAAGAACAATATGTCAGTGTTGCAAGGGGGTCATTGATAACAGATAAAAGGGATAAAGCTGGGTGATTCAATCTTAAGTAGCTTCCAACCTCTCCATGAATGAGAATTACTTTTGAAGGAAAAGTTAAAAGAAGCAAAATTAGGCAAGATAGATGAGAGTAGTGAGCAAGTGCCTAGCCAAGTTAACGGAAGTCAAAGCTTCAATTGGAGTTAAATCACATTTAACTTAACTCCTATTTGGGATTTCCTGGGCTTCATGGATCTGGATGTTCATTTTCTTTAGATTTGGGGATCTTTATTTAAACAGCTTCTGCCTCCTTTCTTTTTCTCTGCTTCTTCTGCAACACCCATAATACGTATATTGGTTCATTTGCTGGTGTCCCATCACAGGCTTTCCTTATTCTTTTCAATTTTTTCTTTTTATTTCTCTGAGTAATTTCAAATTCTTATGCTTTAATAAGTCTGCTGTTGAAGCTATGAAATTTTTTGTTTCATGCATTGTATTCTTTGGCTCTAAACTTTCTGCTTTGTTTTTTGTGATTTATATCTCTTTATTGTACTTCTCATTTGTGTTTTGCTTTTCTGATTTTATTTAGTTGCTTATCTGTGTTCTCTTATATCTCACTAAAATGATTATTTTGAATTATTTATCAGGTAGTTCACACATTTCCATTTTTAAGGTTACTGGAGCTTCATTTTATTCCTTTGGTGATATAATGTTTCCCTGATTATTTCTGATCTTTGTGGCCATGCATTGGTGTCTGCACATTTGAAGAAGCTGGTACTTATTCTGGTCTTTACAGATTGGCTTTGGTCAGCAAAGCCCTTCTTCAGTCAGCTCATTCAGAGATCATGAGTAGGCTTGCTGTTGGAGCCTTCAGGCAGGCAGGACTGGTGCCTAAGTCTGCAAGGGATAATGATGTGCCTGGATTTGTGAGGCCCAGTCTGGAGTCTGAGTCTGTAGGTGTGGCCTGGAGCCTGAGGCTGCTGGGTCTGGTCTAGCATTGGAGAAGGCCTGGAAGCTCAATTCACAAGTGCCAACCTAAAACCTGAAGCCTTGAGCACAAGGCTGGCACTCAGTTTTATTGGGGCAGGCCTGGTGGTCAGGTCCACAACAAAGTCTGGTGCTCACTTCACTCTCCTACTCAGAAGCAGAGTATATCTTTCTCTGTGCTGTGCTAGCTAGGCTGTGGGAAAAGGTGCCATGTGTAATTTGAAACTGTCATTCCTAATCTCTTCAATGATTTTTTTGTTCTTATTTTTGTATTATACCCAGGTGCTGTAATCTCTCACCTAAATTCCTTAGCTCTTATGAAGGTATTTTTGCACACTGAGTTTTTCAAACTGATGTTTCTGCAAAGGGATGAGCACAAACAATCCTATTCTACCATCTTGCTGACATCACTAGGCTACATTTTTAAAATTATTATTATACTTTAAGTTCTGGGGTAAATGTGCAGAACGTGCAGGTTTGTTACATAGGTATACATGTGCCATGGTGGTTTGCTGCACCCATCAAGCCATCATCTACATTAGGTATTTCTCCTAATGCTATCCCTCCCCCAGCCACCCAACCCCTGACAGGCCCCAGTGTGTGATGTTCCCCTCCCTGTGTCCATGTGTTCTCATTGTTCAACTCCCACTTATAAATGAGAACATGCAGTGTTTGGTTTTCTGTTCTTGTGTTAGTTGGCTGAGAATGATGGTTTCCAGCTTCATCCATGTCCCTACAAAGGACATAAACTCATCCTTTTTTATGGCTGCATAGTATTCCATGGTGTATATGTGCCACATTTTCTTTATCCAGTCTATTGTTGATGGACATTTGGGTTGGTTCCAAGTCTTCGCTACTGTGAATAGTGCCGCAATAAACATATGTGTGCATGTGTCTTTATAGTAGAATGATTTATAATCCTTTGGGTATATACCCAGTAATCGGATTGCTGGGTTAAATGGTATTTCTGGTTCTAGATCCTTGAGGAATTGCCACACTGTCTTCCACAATGGTTGAACTACTTTACAGTACCACCAACAGTGTAAAAGAGTTCCTATTTCTCCACATCCTTTCCAACAACTGTTGTTTCCTGACTTTTTAATGATCGCCATTCTGACTGGCATGAGATGGCATCCCATTGTGGTTTTGATTTGCATTTTTCTAATGACCAGTGATGATGAGCTTTTTTTCATATGTTTGTAGGCCACATAAATGTCTTCTTTTGAGAAGTGTCTGTTCATATCCTTCACCCACTTTTTGATGGGTTGATTTTAATTGGATTTAAAATCTCTTTCACTCAAATATAAATTAAGGAGGGTCTTATATTTTGGCAGTTCAAGTAAAAAAATCTATGAGTTAATTTGAGCATAGAAACACAATGCAATTGAACTGCAAAGAAATTTTAAAACCTTACATCTTAGGCTAAACTAAGAGAAATTTGATGTTTGTGTCAGTATGAAATATTCTGATCAGTTATTGATAACATAGAGGGGCCTCTAAACACTATCAATCATTCAGAGAAAGTGAGAAAGACAGTAAGAGACTTGGAAATCAAATTATTAAAGGAACTATTAAGAGATCATTTAGAAACTTTTTCCCTAGAAAATAAAAAATCTTTGAGGTGTAGAGCGTTTCTGAAAATCTTTTTAAATATTTTAAATACCTCTATACAGAAGAGAGAACATAAATTTTTCCTACTACAAAGAACAGAAGTATGGCCAAAGATATGATTTTCAAAATAAAAGAAATTGTCTCATAAGGTTGAACTTTCTAGTAATTTGAGTTGTGTCAAAATGGAATAGTCTTCCTGTGTACAAGTAGCAAAGTCTCTGTCCCTGGAAGTTTTTTTAGCATAAGCCCAGTCACCATCTGCTAAGAACAGGATGGGGATTAGGGGAAGGAGAAGGGAGTCTATAGTAGGAAAGAGGTTCTCTTGTATGAGCATCTAATTTCAGATTGAAAAATCCTCCAATTTTAAGGTCCTTTCATCCATACATTTTACTCCATATACCAAAAAAAAAGACAGAGATTTCCTAGTAATTAGCCTGGTGATATTCCTGCAGTGGAGAAAGTTATAACCAACAATGAAGTCAGCACAAATTGAAACAAAATGGCCCCTGTGAGAATTGCTAATTCAATACCTAAATAAAACTGTATAAATTTAAAAGTGCATAGTACTTATTTAATAAATTTTAAGTGATATTTCTTGACAGACAAGATAAATATTTAAGTGCCAACTTTACAACCACAAATCTGTCTAAATACCATAACTGTAGAATGAGATACTTTGCCAATTTATAATGCAAATAAGGTATACAGACTTACACACATCCATGCATGCTTTTTAAGGAATTCCTTCTTAGATTGTATCAATTTGTCTTTATAAGCGTTTATAGCTGAATTGTACAGTATTGATGTCTTTAAGTTTATTTTTTTCTTTTCCTTGATACTGCTTTTTTTCTCGTACTATGATTATTTCATTGCATCAAAAACTAATATGTTCCAAATAGCACAACTAAATTATTTAGATTGTATTGATTATTTAATTTGACGATGAGGGAGACATTTTTTCACTCTTTACATAGAAATCAAATTAATAAAGTCCCAATTAAAATATATATATTTAAAGAGATTTAAGAGACATATCAGCCGGGTGCAGTGGCTCACGCCTGTAATCCCAGCACTTTGGGAGGCCGAGGTGGGTGGATCACGAGGTCAGGAGATTAAGACCAACCTGGCTAACACGGTGAAACCCCGTCTCTACTAAAAAATACAAAAAATTAGCCAGGCGTGGTGGTGGGCGCCTGTAGTCTCAGCTACTCGGGAGGCTGAGGCACGAGAATGGTGTGAACCCAGGAGGCGGAGCTTGCAGTGAGCTGAGATCACGCCACTGCACTCCAGCCTGGGCAACAGAGCGAGACTCCATCTCAAAAAAAAAAAAAAAGAGACATATCAACTAATTGCAATAGATGAGTCATAACTTGATCTTATTTAAACAAACTCTAAATATAATGATACTATGAGAAAATTGAGCTCTGACTAGGTCTTATTTTTTCTTGGCATACTCTTTTGAACCCTTACCTTTTAGGAAAAAAAATGTACAATATTTAGGAATGAATTATATAATATCTGGTATTTGCTTCAAAATAATACGTGAATGAAGTAAATAGGGATAGAAATAAAACGTGATGAGCAATAACTTGATAATTATTAAAACTAGGATGTAAACATATACAATCATTCATTATACAATTATCTCTATTTTATATGTGTCTGATAATTTTCATATTTTAAAAATAAAGTCCAATCTCAATTAGACATTTGTCTCCCAAAGTCTTCAACCAGCAACCATCAAACTTTCTCATTTCACTGCATTTTTTTCCAAACTCCTATATTTTTCCAAATAATTCCGCTCTCACCTCACACTTATAATCCTCAAAAAGAAAAACAAAAGTCTTGTTACTAACTAGCCCCAGCCTGGAAAGAGCACATTAAAGATTATCATTAATAATTATGCTTAGAGCCTATCCCTTGATATCTTGCTTCTCACACTAAAACATATGTTTCATCAGCTAGCCTATGTGTGGTTCTCCTTGTATATCATTACACTAGGATTTTTTAAACAAAGAAAATGTGTTACCAAAAATTTTATTATCAAAACAGCATCAAAGTTATTGTGTGTGTGTATGCATGCACATACTCGCAGGTATGCATGAATATATGCATCTGTACATCTTTGATCAAGAAGCCCGAAAGCTTAAATAAGAGTTGAAAAAATGAATACCTTTGAGAGCTTCTGAATTAAATAAAATGATAATTCAACATGGAGTAAAACTAATAAATTAGGACAATGATATAAAGTATAGTCTCTATTTGAATTTATCTTTTATAACCCAAACTAATTTTATCATCCTGCCTCTACTCTCATTCACTGTTCATGATTTACATATGGAAGACTGACTAACAGAAGAAAAATGTTATCAAACATGGGAAGTAAGTGGCTACTTCTGGCTCCCACAGATCTTTAGTCATAGTTCCAGATTTAGGCTTGTGGCAATCTTACGTATCCTTAAACGTTGGGAACATGACGGAATTATTATTCTAATAGATACCATAGATGCTCTATTTGAAAGATATTCACAGTCCTTTTCTTCCTTACCTTCCTCTTTTGAGAAGCATTGAAACTACTAAAATACATGGTTTCCCAACCTACACTGCAGTGAAGAGTGGCTATGTGACCAAGTTCTTACCAACAATATGTGAATGAAATTCACTGTGAATGTCTTCTCTTTCCAAATTGAAAATGTAAACTCCCACATGAAGAAAGTTTTGTATTTTACCTTCTTCCTGCCTGGAATGCAAACATGAGCTCTGGGTATGTAGCAGTTATCTTGTAACTAAAGGTCAAATAACATGCTAAAGATAGTAAAAAAGAAAAAGAGCATAGATCCATAATACATTACTGAAGAGCTGTTTTAGCCCAGGCTACCTGTCTCCAGGTGAGCTTTGTACAAGAAAACAAAAACATTATAGATTTAGGCAACTGTTGAGTGCTTTCTGAGTTTGTTTTTTGTTTGGGGGTTCATTATTTGGGGTTTTGGTGGGAGGGGAAGCGAAACATATTTCTAACTTATACGCTACTATTCCTGGGAGCAAAATAGGTAGCAGAAGTTCATAAGACTTGAACAGCATAAATACATATAAGAATCTTGGCAGAGTTCTGATGCTGACAAAGATAAAGTAACAGGAACTGAATTTACCCTTCCACTGAAACAACTGAAAAAAAAAAGCAACCCAGATTCTGCTAGTCTAAGAAATATCAGCTTTCAGACACTGGACACCATTGATGCAGGAACTGATCTCTGAGAGAGGGAAAAACTATGAAGTTAGCCCCAATGATTGCCCAAGCTCACTTTCTGGAGAAAGTTTCTAAGTGTCAGCACAGGAAAGAGAAACCAGAAGGAGGCTGGAGGTATCCTTGAGTTGGAGAGATGGAGCTGGGAGTCTGGGAATGGCAAAGTGGATACAGTTTAAGTGGAAGAATACTGGACAGGAGAGAGGTGCATACAGAGAAAACTCTGAAGATCTCCAGAGTGTTCCCCTCTAGAATTCAGTTGAGTACCTACTAGGATATGCATATAAGGAAAACTGAAGCTGGGAAACAAACCATGCAAAAAGAAAAGAATCAATAATCTCCAAAGTTCACACAGGTTTAGGAATAACCCATATTTTCAACCAGCCAGAGTGGAAAGCTTTATAATTCATGGGACATCAGATATACTCAAAAGAATATACCAAATTAGCCTTATATTAAGATTGTCTGGTCCCTACATTTTACAAAACTTACAAGCAAGCTTTGAAAGGATCAAATTGTTTCAAAATAACAAGTGAATCACAGAACAAAGCTCGAGTATCTAACACCCAACAAAATAAAATTCACAATATCTACTATCTAATGGAGGGAAAGCATTCAAAAAAGCAGAAAATACAATCAACAATAATAAGAAAAAACAAATAGAAGCATATTAAGAAATGACACAGATGATAGAATTAATAGACAAGAACATTAAAACAGTCTTTATAACTCTATTACAGATACTAAAGAAGCTAGAGGAAAAATTGATCCAATTAGATAGAGACACAAAAGGTATATATAAGGTCTCCAAATAAAACTTCTAGAAATGAAAACAATTGTGTGAAATAAAAAATACAGGCCAGGCACAATGGCTCACACCTGTAATCCCAGCACTTTGGGAGGCCGAGACAGGTGGATCACTTGATGTCAGGAGTTTGAGACCAGTCTGGCCAACATGGTGAAACCCCGCCGCTACTAAAAATATAAAAATTAGCCAGGCATGGTGGTGGGCGCCTGTAATCCCAGCTACTGGGGAGGCTGAGGCAGGAGAATTGCTTGAACCCAGGAGGTGTAGGCTGCAGTGAGCTGAGATGGCACCCCTGCACCCCAGCCTGGGCAACAGAGTGAGACTCCATCTCAGGACAGAAAAACAAAAAATACACCAGGTGGTACATCAGTTTAGACAATGCTGAAAGAAATATTGGAGACAAAGCAATGGAAAATATCCAAAATAAAATACAAAAGGATGAAAAATTAACAGAGCATCAGCGAGTTATATGTCAACTTCAAGTGGCCTAATATATGTATCACTGGAGTCCCTGATGAAGTGAAGCAGAAGAAAGAAGAGGAGATAAAAATAAAATTGGAAACATACTGGCTAAAATATTTCCAAATTTGATAAAAATTATAAATTAACATATTCAAGCAACTTAGTGAACTCCAAACAAAAGAAACATGAAGAAAAGTACACCAAGCTGCAACATAACCAAATTGCTTAAAATAAGTGATAAAAAGAACCTTAAAACTCAGCTAGAACAAAAACTACACATTACATACATAACACTTTCTCTTAAAATTAGCCCTATGTTAAGATTGTTTGGTTCCAACATTTTACAAAGCTTACAAGCATTTTCTTAAAATCAGAAATCATAATATTAAGACCTCAATGAGCAGAAAGTTGCTGGAATGATGTGGTCTCATTAGGCTGTTTTGGTATAATTATGTCAACAAGAGCAATAACAGCAAAAATGCCAGATAACAAATAATGCTAACTTGGTACAACATATTTTCCTTGCATTATTCACTTAATCTATACAACTAACAATCTTACAGATGATGTAACTAAGGCTCAGATGGATTAAATAATCTTACTGGTAAAAAATCTCTAATATTAATGGATATATATCTACTTCCTCTTTTAGTAAGTACAAACTATGGAAATGAGTGCCAGGTTTATCTTTCTAAGCTTCTGTACTCATTTCTGTGCACTACAGAAGCAGATGAAGAGTTACATATATGAATACTAGGGCCAGCAATGAAAGTTATGTTTTGTTTTAGATCTACTTTATTTTTTTATTTGCTTCTTTTCCAGCAAATATTCCTGCGATATTTGAACACTATTGGTAACCAGAAATTTTACTATTTGAAACTGTATCTAATATTTTACTATCACTTTTTGATTTAAATGTTTTTGAACAGTTTCACCTAACAAATTATTTCTATAAAACTTAGTGACCATTTCTAGGATTCTAAAGTCTCTAACTGTAACATGAGAATATTCACATTTTTATGGCACATCTAGAGGCCATTGAAACTACCAAAAGCACGAATCAAAAGTATGTTTTTAATCCTATAAAAGTAAGCAAAAGACAAGGGGAACATGTTTATTTCTTTTTTTAAAAAGGAAAAAAATTCAAAATGGAAGAGAATCATTCAGAGGTAATGAAATTGTATTTTAATCCTTAAAAATATAATACTAATAACTTTTTCTTCTAAGATTATTTACTTGGGCAATTATGAGATCCAAGTCATTCATTATAAGAAGTTGAGGTAATGAAAGTATCCTCCTTTGAATTGTTTAGCTGCCATAAAAAGTGAGTTCTTCAGTTAAAAAAAAAAAACAAAAACAAAAAAAAAAAAAAACACGATGTCTTGTGTCTCATTTCTCACTAACACGACTTACAGGTCCAGGAGCTGACACTTAAAATCTAGTCCTAAAAGTTCTGGCCAAGGTATAATGAGCTCCAAAAAGCAGAAGGCCCCAATTATCATGACGCCAAGCCACCAGGTAACGTCCTCAGAGGGAAAGGGCTCTGTTATTTCTCTCACTACCCCAAACTATAAAGATAGGCTGTTCTTTTCTCAGCAACTGTCAGTAGCAAAGCTAGATATGCCTAATAAAAGAGGCTCTGAGAAATACCATACTAGTAAATTCCTTATCCACAGGGAATTTAATTTTCTATCACTTGAGAGTGAAATCATTTTTTAAATCATTTGCGAATTCTAGAGGGATTAATTTTTTTTTTCTTTTGAGACAGGGTCTCTCTCTGTCTCCCTGGCTGAAGTGCAGTGATGCAATCACAGCTCACTGCAGCTTCTCTCCTGGACTCAAGTAATCTCCCCAACCCCCGCCCCCCACCCCACCCCACACTTGGTCTCAACCTCCTGAGTAGTTGGGATGACAGGCACTCACCACCATGGTGGGTGGGCTATTTTTTTTTAATTATTTTTTGTCGAGACGGGGTTTCACCATGTTACCCAGGCTAGTCTCAAACTGCTGGGCTCAAGTGATCCTCCAACCGAGGCTCCCCAAAGTGCTCAAATTACAGGTATGAGTCACCATGCCTGGCCAAGATTATATTCTTAAGCTCTTTCTAAATTCCTAAAGGGATAACGTTCAAACCATTCTCTCAATTTTAAAGTGCAGCATGCTTGATGACATACAGAAAAGTAGCTATTGTTTACACTTTCATATTAGCAATTTATAGCTTATATCTCTCGAGGATTTTTAATCAAGAAACATTAACCAAAGCTTGGTCATTGTATTAAGCTTTGAGGTGTATTATCCTGCCTTACCTTATTGTCCACAGCAATGGCTGCTGTGCATTCAGTCCTTAGAGAGTTCTCTAACCTCCTGTCCCTACATCACTGGCTGCTGCTGTCATTGCAAGGGAAAAGGAAATCTTCATACTGGGTTTATATGGGGAAAGGTGCAAGAAATTCCTAATTCACGTAAGATTTGTTTTAGTCCATTTTGTGATGCTATAACAGAATGCCACAGACTGGGTAATTTATAAACAATATATACTTACTTCTTAATATCCTGGATGCCTAGTTTAATACCAAAGTACCAGAATCTGGTGAGCCTTCTTGCTGTATCATCCCATGGCAGGAAATAAAAGATCAAAAGAGCACACACATTCAAGAAAGATGAGAGGGGTTGGGAAAAGGGGAACAAACTCATCCTTTTCTTAGGAACCTACTCCCTTGGTAACGACGTTAATCCATTCATGAGGTCAGAGACCTCATGACCTAGCTAATCACGTCTTAAAAGTCCCATCTCGCAACACTGTTGCATTGGGATTAAATTTCCAACACATAAACTTTGAGAGATGTATTCAAACCATGCATAGCAAGGTTCCAATATTTTAAAGTTATAATTTTGCTGCTTTAGAATTAGAAAGAGCATTGCAAATGTTTTTAGTGGTACAAAGAATGTGAAAACAAAGTTGCTTGGCAGAGGAAATGATCCTTAGGTCAACTAACCTTATCTCCTCTTTTTTCAGGTATCAGTCCAGGGACTGGTGTATTAGTCTGTTCTCACACTGCAAATAAAGACATACTTGAGACTGGGTAATTTATGAAGAAAAGAGGTTTGATTGACTCACAGTTCCACGTGGCTGGGGAGGCCTGACAATCACGGCAGAAGGAGAAGGAGGAGCAAAGTCACATCTTACATGGTGGCAGGCAAGAGAGGATGTGCAGGGGAACTTCCCTTTATAAAACTGTCAGATCTCATGAGACTTATTCACTATCATAAGAATAGCACAGGAAAGACCCACCGCCATGATTCAATTACCTCTCGCTGGGTGCCTCTCACAACACATGGAAATTATGCAAGCTACAATTTAAAATGAGTTTTTAGTGGGGCCACAGCCAAACCATATCAACTGGGTTGATTTTCCCACAGCAATAAAACTAGTTTGAAGCAGAATCTAAAGGCAATTCAAGTTTCTGAGCTTGAAGTCTCATACTGTTTCTCCTCTTCTTTTTTTATTTCAGATATGAAGCCTGCTCTATTGAAAGGATGTTGAATATATATTTTATCATAGTAACAGCTGAACACTATATATTTACAATAAAAAGCAATTGAAAACAATAACAGTCTAAATCTTGGTAAATCACAAGTTGAGAATCAAATCAAGAACTCAATTCCTTTTACAAAACAAAAAGAAAGAAAAAACCACCTTAGAATATACGTAACCAAGGATGTAAAATATCTCTACAAGGATAACTACAAAACACTGCTGAAAGAAATAGATGACACAAACAAATAAAAATCTATCCCATACTCATGGGTTACAAGAATCAGTATCATGAAAAGGTACATACTTCCCAAAGCAATCTACAGATTCAGTGCAATTCCTTATCAAAATACCAACATCATTTTCCATAGAATTAGGAAAAAAATCATAAAATTCATATGGAGCCAAAAAAGAACCCAAATAGCCAAGGCAATTCTAACCAAAAAGAACAAATCTAGAGGCATCACATTACCTGATTTCAAATTATACTACAAGGCTATAGTATCAAAACAGCATGGTATTTGTATAAAAGCAGATGCATAGACTAATGGAAGAGAATAGAGAAGCCAGAAATAAAGCCAAATACTTACCAACAACTGATCTACAGGCATACAAAAACATAAATTGGGGAAAGGACATCTTGTTTAATAAATGGTGCTGGGGAAACTGACTAGACAGCTGTGGAAGAATGATATTGGATCCCCATCTCTCCCCATATACAAAAATGAACTTAAGGTGAATTAAAGACTTAAATCTAACACCTGAAACCATAAAAATGCTAGAAGAAAACCTAGGAAAAACTCTTCTATATGTTGGCCTAGGCAAAGAATTTATGACTAAGACCTCAAAAGAAAATGTAACAAAAACAAAAATAAATAAATGGAACTTAATTAAACTGAAGAGCTTCTTCTTCATAGCAAAAGAAATAATCATCATAGTAAACAGAAAACTCCCAGAATGGGATGAAATATTTGCAAACTATGCATCCGCAAAAGACTAATATTTAGAATCTACAAGGCATATAAACAAATCAACAAGAAAAAAAACAAATAATCCCATCAAAAAGTGGGCAAATTACATGAATTGACACTTCTCAAAAGAAGAGATACAAACAGCAAACAAACATGAAAAAGATGCTCCACATCATTAATCCTCAGGGAAATGCAAATTAAAACCACATTGAGATACAACCTTATCCTAGCCAGAATGGCCATTACTAAAAAGCCAAAACAAAATAATAGTTGTTAATGGGGATGTGGTGCAAAAGGGAACACTTAATACACCTCTGGTGGAAATGTAAATTAATACAACCTCTAGGGAAAATAGTGTGAAGATTTGTCAAAGAACTAAAAGTAGATCTACCATTTGATCCAGCAATCCCACTACAGGTATCTACCCAAAGGAAAAGAAGTCATTATATCAAAAAGATACTTGCATACAAATGTTCATTACAGCACAATTCACAGTTGCAAAGATATGGAAGCAACCTAAGTGCCCATTAACCAATGAGTGGATAAAGAAAATGTGGTATATATACACCACAAAATACTACTCAGGCATAAAAAAGAATGAAATAATGTCTTTTCCAGTAACTTGGATGGAGCTGGAGGCCATTATTGAAGGAACTCAGGAATGGAAAACCAAATGCCATATATTCTCCCTTATAAATAGGAGCTAAGCGATGGGTATGCAAAAACATGCAGAGTGGTATAATGGACATTGGAGACTCAGAAGTGGGGAGGGTTGGAGACGGATGAGTGATACCAAACTATATATTGAGTCCAGTGTATACTACTCAGGTGGTGGGTGCACTAAAATCTCAGAAATCACCACTATACAATTCATCCATGTAACCAAAAACTATACTTCAAAAGCTATTGAAATTTTAGAAATTAAAATTTAAAAAATAAATCTTCCTAAATCAAATAGAAAAATCAATAAATTGCTATGATTTACTCATGCTGAAGAAGAAAAAATAATTAGAGGATCTGCAGTCTTCTACTTGGAGAAGAAGACAGGTTTCTCTGAATGCTATGAAGAGGACTCATCTCTACTTTCAAGGACCAACTCAAGTCCTACAATCATGCTTTGCAGACAAAATTCAAAACTCTTTCATGACCTTTGTTTACTCCTCTATTATAATGATCACTATCCTGGCTCATTTTTCCATTTGTTACACCAGTGGACTGCCTTCTCCCCTAGAGTGCAAGTTCCTTGAGGTTAGGATAAAGTTCTTTTTTTATGATTTGTCCAAGAATCCCTATCATGGACTTCTTGCCTACTAAGTAGTCAGTAAACGTGTGCTGAATTCAGCTGGAGTGAATTTTACTGGAAATTATCCTGTTTTTGTATTTACTACCAGTAGAAAAGCAAAGGAAAAAGAGTAAAAAATAATAACAGGAGAGAAAACAGAGACCAGGGAATAGGAAAGGAGAGGCGAAGACAGGAGAGACAGGAGGAGAGGAAGGAAGTAGAAAGTGAGGAGGAAGGGAAAAGGAAAGAAAGGAAATGGGGCTACTGACATCAAAGGCATAATTACTTCTATATGACATTGCCAGCTAATATTTCTTTCTCTTTTATATATTAGAGTATAAGAGATTAGGCTTATCTCAGGGGGGTGGAGCCAAGATGGCCGAATTGGAACATCTCCAGTCTACAGCTCCAAGTGACAGTGACACAGAAGACGGGTGATTTCTGCATTTCCAACTGAGGTACCGGGTTCATCTCACTGGGGAGTGCTGGACAGTGGGTGCAGGACAGTGGGTGCAGGGCACCGTGCATGAGCCGAAGCAGGGCGAGGCATCACCTCACCTGGGAAGCTCAAGGGGTCAGGGAACTCCCTTTCCTAATCAAAGAAAGGGGTGACAGACGGCACCTGGAAAATTGGGTCACTCCCACCCTAATACTGTGCTTTTCCAACGGGCTTAACAAACGGCACACTAGGACATTATATCCTGCACCTGGCTCAGAGGGTCCTACGCCCACGGAGCCTTGCTCATTGCTAGCACAGCAGTCTGAGATCAAACTGCAAGGTGGCAGCAAGGCTGGGGAAGGGCGCCCACCATTGCCGAGGCTTGAGTAGGTAAACAAAGTGGCCAGGAAGCTCGAACTGGGTGGAGCCCACCACAGCTCAAGGAGGCCTGCCTGCCTCTGTAGACTCCATTTCTGGAGGCAGGGCACAGACAAACAAAAGGCAGCAGTAACCCTGCAGACTTAAATGTCCCTGTCTCACAGCTTTGAAGAGAGTAGTGGTTCTCCCAGCACGCAGCTGGAGATCTGAGAAAGAGCAGACTGCCTCCTCAAGTGGGTCCTTGACCCCCGAGTAGCCTAACTGGGAGGCACCCCTCAGTAGGGGCGGACAGACACTTCACACGGCTGGGTACTCCTCTGAGACAAAACTTCCAGAGGAAAGATCAGGCAGCAGCACTTGCAGTTCACCAATATCTGCTGTTCTGCAGCCACCGCTGCTGATACCCAGGCAAACAGGGTCTTGAGTGGACCTCCAGCAAACTCCAACAGACCTGAAGCTGAGGGTCCTGACTGTTAGAAGGAAAACTAACAAACAGAAAGGACATCCACAACAAAAACCCATCTGTAACCATCAGCAAAGACCAAAGGTAGATAAAAACCACAAAGATGGGGAAAAAAACAAAGCAGAAAAAGTGGAAACTCTAAAAATCAGAGTGCCTCTCCTCCTCCAAAGGAACGCAGCTCCTCGCCGGCAACGGAACAAAGCTGGACAGAGAATGACTTTGACAAGTTGAGAGAAGAAAGCTTCAGACGATCAAACTACTCCGAGCTACAGGAGGAAATTTGAACCAATGGCAAAGAAATTAAAAACCTTGAAAAAAACCTAGACGAATGGCTAACTAGAATAATCAATGCAGAGAAGTCCTTAAAGGACCAGATGGAGCTGAAAACCATGGCAAGAGAACTAAGTGATGAATGCATAAGCCTCAGTAGCTGATGCGATCAACTGGAAGAAAGGGTATCAGTGATGGAAGATGAATGAAATGAGGTGAGAAGAGAAGTTTATAGAAAAAAGAATAAAAAGAAATGAACAAAGCTTCCAAGAAATATGGCACTATGTGAAAAGACCAAATCTACATCTGATTGGTGTACCTGAAAGTCATGGGGAGAATGGAACCAAGTTGGAAAACACTCTGCAGGATATTATCCGGGAGAACTTCCCCAATCTAGCAAGGCAGGCCAACATTCAAATTCAGGAAATACAGAGAATTCCACAAAGATACTCCTAAAGAAGAGCAACTCCAAGACACATAATTCTCAGATTCACCAAAGTTGAAATGAAGGAAAAAAATATTAAGGGCAGCCAGAGAGAAAGGTCCAGTTACCCAGAAAGGGAAGCCCATCAGACTAACATCTGATCTCTCGGCAGAAACTCTACAAGTGAGAAGAGAGTGGGGGCCAATATTCAGCATTCTTAAAGAAAAGAATTTTCAACCCAGAATTTCATATCTAGCCAAACTAAGCTTCATAAGTGAAAGAGAAATAAAATACTTTACAGAAAAGGAAATGCTGAGAGATTTTTGTCACCACCAGGCCTGCCCTAAAAGAGCTCCTGAAGGAAGCACTAAACATGGAAAGGAACAACCGGTACCAGCCACTGCAAAACATGCCAAATTGTAAAGACCATCAAGGCTAGGAAGAAACTGCATCAACTAAAGAGCAAAATAACCAGCTAACATCATAATGACAGGATCAAATTCACACATAACAATATTAACCTTAAATGTAAATGGGATAAATGCTCCACTTAAAAGATATAGACTGGCAAATTGGATAAAGAGTCAAGACCCATCAGTGTGCTGTATTCAGGAAACCCATCTCACATGCAGAGACACACACAGGCTCAAAATAAAGGGATGGAGGAAGATCTACCAAGAAAATGGAAAACAATAACAGGCAGGGGTTGCAATTCTAGTCTCAGATAAAACAGACTTTAAACCAACAAAGATCAAAAGAGACAAAGAAGGCCATTACATAATTCTAAAGGGATCAATTCAACAAGAAGAGCTAACTATCCTAAATATATATGCAACCAATTCAGGAGCACCCAGATTCATAAAGCAAGTCCTGAGTGACCTACAAAGAGACTTGGACTCCCACACAATAATAATGGGAGACTTTAACACCCCCCTGTCAACATTAGACAGATCAATGAGACAGAAAGTTGACAAGGATACCCAGGAATTGAACTCAGCTCTGCACCAAGTGGACCTAATAGACATCTACAGAACTCTCCACCCCAAATCAACAGAATATACATTCTTTTCAGCACCACACTACACCTATTCCAAAACTGACCACATAATTGGAAGTAAAGCACTCCTCAGCAAATGTAAAAGAACAGAAATTATAACAAACTATCTCTCAGATCACAGTGCAATCAAACTAGAACTCAGGATTAAGAAACTCACTCAAAATTGCTCTACTACATGGAAACTGAACAACCTGCTACTGAATGACTACTGGGTGCATAATGAAATGAAGACAGAAATCAAGATGTTCTTTGAAACCAATGAGAACAAAGACTCAACATACCAGAATCTCTGGGACACATTCAAAGCAGTGGGTAGAGGGAAATTTATAGCACTAAATGCCCACAAGAGAAAGTAGGAAAGATCTAAAATTGACACCCTAACATCACAATTAAAAGAACTAGAGAAGCAAGAACAAACACATTCAAAAGCTAGCAGAAGGCAAGAAATAACCAAGATCAGAGCAGAACTGAAGGAAATAGAGACATAAAAAACCCTTCAAAAAATTAATAAATCCAGGAGCTGGTTTTTTGAAAAGATCAACAAAATTGACAGGCCGCTAGCAAGACTAATAAAGAAGAAAAGGGAGAAGAATCAAATAGACGCAATAAAACATGACAAAGGGGATATCACCACTGATCCCACAGAAATACAAACTACCATCAGAGAATACTATAAACACCTCTATGCAAATAAAATAGAAAATCTAGAAGAAATGGATAAATTCCTTGACACATACACCCTCCCAAGACTAAACCAGGAAGAAGTTGAATCTCTGAATAGACCAGTAACAGGCTCTGAAATTGAGGCAATAATTAATAGCTTACCAACCAAAAAAAGTCCAGGACCAGATGGATTCACAGCCGAATTCTACCAGAGGTACAAGGAGAAGCCGGTACCATTCCTTCTGAAACTTTTCTAATCAATAGAAAAAGAGGGAATCCTCCCTAACTCATTTTATGAGGCCAGCATCATCCTGATATCAAAGCCTGGCAGAGACACAACAAAAAAAAAGAATTTTAGACCAATATCCTTGATGAACATTGATGCAAAAATCCTCAATAAAATACTGGCAAACCGAATCCAGCAGCACATCAAAAAGCTTATCCACCACGATCGAGTGGGCTTCATCCCTGGGATGCAAGGCTGGTTTAACATATGCAAATCAATAAACATAATCCAGCATATAAACAGAACCAAAGACAAAAACCACATGATTACCTCAATAGATGCAGAAAAGGCCTTTGACAAAATTAAACAGCCCTTCATGCTAAAAAACTCTCAATAAATTAGGCATTGATGGGACATATCTCAAAATAATAAGAGCTATCTATGACAAATCCACAGCCAATATCATACTGAATGGACAAAAACTGGAAGCATTCCCTTTGAAAACTGGCACAAGACAGGGATACCCTCTCTCACCACTCCTATTCATCATAGTGTTGGAAGTTCTGGCCAGGGCAATCAGGCAGGAGAAGGAAATAAAGGGCATCAGTTAGGAAAAGAGGAAGTCAAATTGTCCGTGTTTGCAGATGACATGATTGTATATCTAGAAAACCCCATTGTCTCAGCCCAAAATCTCCTTAAGCTGATAAGCAACTTCAGCAAAGTCTCAGGATACAAAATCAATGTGCAAAAATCACAAGCATTCTTATACACCAACAACAGACAGAGAGCCAAATCATGAGTGAACTCCCATTCACAATTGCTTCAAATAGAATAAAATACCTAGGAATCCAACTTACAAGGGATGTGAAGGACCTCTTCAAGGAGAACTACAAACCACTGCTCAATGAAATAAAAGAGTACACAAACAAATGGAAGAACATTCCATGCTCATGGATAGGAAGAAACAATATCGTGAAAATGGCCATACTGCCCAAGGTAATTTATAGATTCAATGCCATCCCCATCAAGCTACCAATGACTTTCTTCACAGAATTGGAAAAAACTACTTTAAAGTTCATATGGAACCAAAAAAGAGCCCACATTGCCAAGTCAATCCTAAGCCAAAAGAACAAAGCTGGAGGCATCATGCTACCTGACTTCAAACTATACTACAAGGCTGCAGTAACCAAAACAGCATGGTACTGGTACCAAACAGAGATATAGACCAATGGAACAGAACAGAGCCCTCAGAAATAATGCTGCATATCTACAACTATCTGATGTTTGACAAACCTGACAAAAACAAGCAATGGGGACAGGATTCCCTATTTAATAAATGGTGCTGAGAAAACTGGCTAGCCATATGTAGAAAGCTGAAACTGGATCCCTTCCTTACACCTTATACAAAAATTAATTCAAGATGGATTAAAGACTTACATGTTAGACCTAAAACCATAAAAACCCTGGACGAAAACCTAGGCATTACCATTCAGGACATAGGCATGGGCAAGGACTTCATGTCTAAAACACCAAAAGCAATGGCAACAAAAGACAAAATTGACAAATGGGATCTAATTAAACTAAAGAGCTTCTGCACAGCAAAAGAAACTACCATCGGAGTGAACAGGCAACCTACAGAATGGGAGAACATTTTTGCAACCTACTCATCTGATAAAGGGCTAATATCCAGAATCTACAATGAACTTAAACAAGTTAACAAGAAAAAAACAAACAACCCCATCAAAAAGTGGGTGAAGGATATGAACAGACGCTTTTCAAAAGAAGACATTTAGGCAGCCAAAAAACACTTGAAAAAATGCTCATCATCACTGGCCATCAGAGAAATGCAAATCAAAACCACAATGAGATACCATCTCACACCAGTTAGAATGGAAATCATTAAAAAGTCAGGAAACAACAGGTGCTGGAGAGGATTTGGAGAAATAGGAACACTTTTACACTGTTCGTGGGACTGTAAACTAGTTTAAGCATTGTGGAAGTCAGTGTGGCGATTCCTCAGGGATCTAAAACTAGAATTACCTTTTGACCCAGCCATCCCATAAATGGGTAGATATCCAAAGGATTATAAATCATGCTGCTATAAAGACACATGAACACGTATGTTTATTGCGGCACTATTCACAATAGCAAAGACTTGGAACCAACCCAAATGTCCAACAATGATAGACTAGATTAAGAAAATGTGGCACATATACACTATGGAATACTATGCAGCCATAAAAAATGATGAGTTCATGTCCTTTGTAGGGACATGGATTAAGCTGGAAACCATCATTCTCAGCAAACTATCGCAAGGACAAAAAACCAAACACCGCATGTTCTCACTCATAGGTGGGAACTGAACAATGAGAACACATGGACAAAGGAAGGGGAACATCACACACTGAGGACTGTTGTGGGGTGGGGGGAGTGGGAAAGGATAGCATTAGGAGATATACCTAATGCTAAATGACGAGTTAATGGGTGCAGCACACGAACATGGCACATGTATATGTATGTAACAAACCTGCACGTTGTGCACATGTACCCTAGAACTTAAAGTATAATAATAATAAAATTTAAAAAAAAAGAAATTAGGCTTATCTCATGAAACTGACAAATCAAACAAAACACAACCTAATTTCACTTTTAATATATTTTATAAAAATCTAACACTTCATTTGAAGAATAAAAGGATAAATCTCAAAGTTTAGATTAATTGTAGTATACATTAAAATCATCTACAATTAAACTATTAAAACCATAAAATTTAAATTTTTATAATGTTTCTGTATTATTTCTATGTATCTCTTCTTCTGTAGCTTTATATTTTACCTTTACTGCCTTATTAATATTTTTGTCTGATAACATCATGTGGGAACATAGTAGGCCTGGGATTGGGTAGCTTCATTTGACAAGTTACACTGAAAGGGGATGGCTACCACATACCCAGTGAGACACTCTAATTCCTTAGCAGGCTAGATTTAGGCCCCCTCACAAATGTCTAGAAACAGTACTTAATTACTTAGCACATGCCATCCTATTCACTTTGAGAATTCGTGTTTAGGATCCTCTTAGAGTCTTAGAGAAATCAAACCCATATTGTGTTAACCTCATGCAATGAGAAGAGGAAGAAATAATGGGAAGATGCAACAAGCAGGCGTCTGAAAAATGAAATAAAATGACAGCAAATCAGCTGTTTTGAGGATTTGGGGATTTTAAAACTATCTGCAGTATTGGTTTCAATGAGTGAATTTACTTTGTCTGAAAGGATTTTAGCAAAAAGTTGTGTTTTGATTGCAGCGATGAATAAATTAAAAGTCAATATAAATCAATTATCTCCTAACTTCTCTAATCTCTATGAAATCAAGGAAGTCTTTATGTACAGACATACAGAAAAATCATTTGTCACCATTCACAAAAATATTAAGAAAATGGTTGTAACAATTACCTAAATGGCTAGCTTTCTTATTATTGATTCTGCTGTACATTGTTTTTTAAGACTCTAAGAGCACATAATTTCTAACATCATTTTTTCCCTTACAGGGAATCTGTTGTTTTATTTACTACAAGTAGACTTAACATCTTGTAGATGTTAAGAGTTTCGGGATGCCTCTAATCACCCCAGTACCTCCCTGACTAACCAAACTTGGCCTATTCTTCAGTGAGTCATGACGCTGGGGAAGAGCTCCTTGCCCAATCACAACAAACATTCTTCAGTTAACTGCTATTTACTGATCCACTAATGAATGTTTGGGCAAGGACCTTGGTCAGTGCTTTTCAAAGTTCAGTGAACCTAAGAATCACCAGGGGTGCACATTAAATATATAGATTGCTGCCCCCTCATTCTAATTTACTGGGTCTGAAGTGGGGCCTGGGAATTCACATTTTAAATAAGGATACCAAGTAAATCCCATGATAAAGTCACTTGCAGACAAAACTCTGAAAGTGATGCTGACTTGGGAAGCGGAAAATGTTGAGGATCTCTTTAATACAGTGCAAAATGTCTATGAATGATGAATTCAAAGGTTTAGTTGGAAGCACTTGACCTTTGAATCTGGAATAAGCTTCACCGATGAAGTTAAGATGGCCAAAAAAGCAGCAGCAGATGAAAATTGTCATGAGCTCCCCTCCTCAGCCCATTCTACATTTAGCCCTGTAGACTAGCAGTACTGCCTTCCCTTTCTCTATCATCCTCCATGTTCACATAGAGTCTGGACATATATTGAAGACTGTCATCACATAGATTTATAGTTGGGGACCAGATTTCAATTCATGCTAGATAAGTTGAAAACATTATGGAAAATTGGTCTAGATAAAAAATAATTTGAAAACAAAAAGAAAGCTGAAGACAGAGAAAAAGCCTGAGCCTTGAGTGAGGCCAAGATCCTGAACATGCCAGTGAGTAATTAATGGAGAGGGAGGTAGAGAGGTCTTCACTTTGCTGCTGTCAGTTGGACATTCCATCCAACTGCCCCTGAAGTGCATTCCAGTCCACTGAGCATGCTCAGTTCATATGACTGATTTTCACTAAGTATAACAATCAACGAGTTCACCATAAAGCCTTTCCCAACATCAGGACAGTAAAGCAACTACTGAAAACCATTCCTGAATTTGTGATCAATGGACTCAAGTTTAGGGAGAGGAGCACCTTTGGTCTGCAACAATGGTTTGAATCCCAGTCTCTAATTACTTCTTTCCCAAATACTCTGGTCACCAAAGGGACAATATTTGGTGAGATGCAGCCATTTTGTTGGTTAGCAGGAGTTCAGACGCAAGAAAATGTCATAGTGGTAGAATACAGTATCAACTTCAACAGCAAGCCCATCACTGGAAGCTCCCAGACCGTTGTGCCAATCAAGTGGAGGACGCACTTTCATTTAGAGAGGCTTATGTGAACCTTATATGAGAAACTTGCCAACCTGCCTCTTTGAATTTTTAGCCTTACTATTTCTAATACTTAGGTGCTATCTTTTAGAGACCCTGAAACAGCCAAGACATGACACTTAGTACAGAGGAATCCATAGGTAAGCATCATCAGATCCTGAGAAGTCAAGGCTCTTCCCTGTGTTTTGTTTCTGTGGAATTATAAGTATATATGAGGGCTGGGAGTGGTGCGTCATTGTGGGAGGACTGTACACCTCAAAGGATTTATGAAATGGTATGCTAAATACATAATAAAATCATGCTGATTGTGAAGGACCAATAATAGACTGGAAGCCTAAGAGATGGTTGTGCTTTAAAATTTAGAGTCTACCTGAGGAGAAAGTGGCTACATATCAAAGAAAGGCAGTTTGTTATTTAATTTTAAATACTAGAAGAGTCCTTTGGAAGTATTTCTCCCAATTTCCAGGTATGGCTGCCTTTCTACTTTGCCAAAATTTGGCCCTAAATGAGTATGTTGTTTGATGTGGAGGTTCATAAGAAATCTTCATCTCCAAAAGCATTTCTCCTACCAACTTGCCATGTAGCTTGAAATTGCTCAATTCCTGTGACTCAATTTTTTTTCCAGTTTTCTAGAGTGCTTTATTCAAAAACATATATTCCTAGAAAATGCAGGTCAAACACATTTAGGTCATTGTCAGAAAACAGGAAGCCTTCATTAGCATGTGACCAAAAGAGGGAGTTGGCAGGCACAGGAGAATAGGTGGAGTTGAAAAGGGTATGGAAAAAGAAGATGGGAGAGGTATTGAGTGGAGGACCAGTGAAAAATAAACAGCTATGTTGCACCCCTGCCTTCTAATGCTTAAGTCAGGAGTGAGAAATTCACCTCATTGACTCTGAGAGTTAAATCCTGCAAGAGAGAATTTACAAGGCAATGCCCACTTGCCTGGAGGGATACATAGGAATCCAGCATCTTTTATCTTCCCTTTCACATTTGATTCAGGTTTCAAAAATAATAATAACTTAGCATCTGCTAGTTTCATTTATGTCATGGATATGAATAAAACAGTTCCTGCCATCAAAGAGCTAGCAGTCAAGGGAGAGAGAGAGAGAGAGAGAGAGAGAGAGAGAGGATAAATGAATGAATGAACTTTCTGTGTTGATTACAAAATAATTGACAGGAGGGCATTTCAGCATATATTTTAATTCATATTTTTCTATACGTTTTAGAGATGTTTGGTGATATTAACCTCACTCTTGGCATGCTGAACAAGGAAGATATTGTTAACAAGGTAGGGAAAACAGAGAAAAATCTTTTTCCCTTTTTCAGTCTTCTTGTTGCAACATTTCGTATATATTTTTCTTTGTCTCAACTTTCTCATTTTTCTCTGGCTTGTTACATGGCATTAGATTTTTCAGTAAATGCAGTTGTAATGAAAGTCATTGTAATGTTTAAGCAATGATATTTGGCATTTCAAGAATCACAGCATCTATGTCTAGAAAATAGCAAAAAAAAGTTCCTTTTTATAACTTTATACAGGCAGATGTTGAAAGGTGTATGTCAGACTTACAAACATGTGGATGAGACTGTTTCTTTTATAATTTGAGGGTTGTTACAAAAATCCCAAAAGCTCTTCCCTGCTCATCTATAATGCTATTTCACAGCTAGAAGTTTACCTAAGAATTGAAGGCTTTTCACATTTCAACAACCTTTTATAAAATAACTGCCCTTCATCGAACACTTATCTGGGAAGTAAAATGCTAGATATTTTCCAAACAACAGTGTATTGTATAATATTCACTCCTCAGAACAATTTTATCAGGTAGTTATTGCTATTTCCATTTGATAACTGAGAAAAAAATAGGCAGAGAGGTTACATGACTTGCTCAACTAAGAACAGCAGGACTATATCCAAAAGCAAGCCCATCTGACTCCAAAAAAATGTTCCTAATCATTATTCAGTGTTGTCTCCTTGTGAAGGGCAGTGCCTATACCTTTATCTCTTAATTCAGTGGTTCTCAACCCTGACCATATATTAGAATCCCTTAGAGAGTTTTGGGAAAATATCAACACCCAGGCCCTACTACCAGGGATTCTGATTGGATCAGTCTGTGAAAAGCTTGAGCATTTTAAGCACCTGGAGGTAATTCAAACATTTAGGTACGGTTGAAAACCATTACATTAATCTCTCAGTAGAAGTCACCTTTCCGAAAGAACACTATTTCTCAAACATTGGGAATCACTTGGAGAATAACCTCCAGATCCCAGAAACACCGAAGGAGAATTTCCAGTAAAGGGATCAGAGAATATATATTTTTAACAAGCACTTCCTAGTTATTTTATGATGAGTCTAGTTAAAGAATAATAATAGCCAGCATAACCAAGAGGTTAAGGTGCCAGCTAAAATTCAGACTGTTGGTTTCAAATTGTAGCATCAGTACGTAACACTAACTACATTAAGCTCCCTGGGACTCAATTTCCTCATCTATAAAATGAATATATTTGTGGTACCTAACACAGGGACTTGTGAGCATTAATAAAATGCTCCAGATAATGAGTCTGACACAGTTCCAGGAATGTGGTGAGAGCTCCATAAATGTTAGCCTTGCCAAAGAACAAGGCCTGCAGACAGGAGAGTAAGCACATGGAGCAAGAAAAGGACTCGCAGAGATAGTTAGGCAGGCCCAGAAAATACAGGGAAGAAAGCAAAGAAAAATTATGCATTATTCTCAAACTTCCCAAGGACCAGCCCTGAGGAGTAATGCAAAGGATGCTATTTAACAACTTAAGCATGGGTGGAGTGGCTGGAGGTGCATGTTGAAGCTGTTGGAGATTTCAGTACACCAGTCTCTCTTTCATCATCCAGAGGACACATAGCCACCTAAAAGATTTACAATTCCTCACACAGGGCATCGAGTCAAGCCACACAACTGGAGGCCCTGTCTAAAATGTCCACAACTTTCTGTCTGCAGAGGCATGAATGAAACAAGGGCCTGTAAATGTCCCTTAGGATCCAGTTTCATAGCCTAGCAGCCTCTTGGGGAGTTACAGTGTGTTCCCTAGTACCATATCACTCCCTGATAGGGCAGCAATTAAGCTGACAGGCATTTCCATTCCCCTGAGTGTCCCACAACAGTGATTTTGAAAAGACATGAAATGGCAGGTAGCCTCTCCTGGTCGTCAATTAGATCTTGCCATAGAAATATAGCCAAGTTAAAATAGTTTTTAGAATTGACTTTGCTCTGTAGCCTTTTACTCCTAAAGATGCATGTTATGTTCAGAAAGTCTCAATTAAAGCCAGGCATGGTGGCTCATGCCTGTAATCCCAGCACTTTGGCAAAAACCCCGTTTCTACTAAAAATACAAAAATTATTCGGGCATGGTGGCACACACCTGTAATCCTGGCTACTCAGGAGGCTGAGGCAGGAGAATCATTTGAACCCAGGAGGCAGAGGTTGCAGTGAGCTGAGATCATGCCATTGCACTCCAGCCTGGCCAAAAAGAGCGAAACTCCATCTTAAAAAATAGAAAAAAAAAAGAAAGCCTCAATTAAGACATATAATATGAAATCCATTGTGTAGTAAAGATATATTGCTTACTTTAATGGTGTTATTCATTAGGATTTCATTTGATTCCTTTATTTTTGCAAGCCAAATTTCTGTGTATGCCTTTGTATATTCACAGGAAGACATTTACAGTCATCTCACTTCTGTTATTCAGAATACTGACATCTTGGATGATGCAATTGTCCAACGATTGATTTATTATGCTTCTAAGGATATGAGAGACAACAATGTAAGTTTGGTTCATGATGGTGAAAAGGGTCTTTATGTGACCCAACTGCACCCATGTGGACATCAGTAAGCTCTTCTACACTGTTGCCAGGACCACAAATCACTTGTATTTGTTCTTCGTGGTAACTTGGATATCGTTATAATGCCTGATATTTACTCCTTCACAGATGAGGAAACTGAGGCAAAGATAAGAATGATTTTAAAGGTGATTTTATCCAACCTCCTTTTAGATGAGGAAGTTCACCATTAGAGATATGTTTTTTTCAAAGTAACACAGCTGTCTATTGACAACTAGTAACATAACTAGAAACCAATTTTCTTGGCTTCTATATGACTTATTTCTTTATGTACCTGCTATCTTAGATTGTCTGATAGACAACATAGCAAAAAAATAATAATTTATAGAAGTAATTTGAATCCTAGGATGATGTTATTTCTTCCAGAAAGAAGTATGACTTGTTCCTGCCAAGGGCACTAACAATTTATGATTGCTTTCAGGGTTTGAGATTTCTGGGTCACTTCTATAACTCAGAATTGGATTGTCATTCATGAGAGTACCAATTTAACTTTTCATTTGAACACAGCCCTTTGGTGTCTTATCCCAAAAGACAAGAGGTGGAATGACCAGAGTCTCACCACTGGTTGGCCCTGAACTCTGACTATTGCTTCAAAATGCAACAAAACAGTCTCAAATGCAGGGCTTATCTCTCTAGATCAATAATCTTTTTCAGGCCTCAACTCAGTAATTCATTCCAACCTATATTGTGAGTTTGCTGATGGTTTTATGAGTATATATTTTTAATATCTTATCTGGGTCTTTTGTATTTTCCTCAGGAGGGGATTTGATCAAATTTACCTAGCTCACCATCACCAAAATCAGAAGTCTTTCCCAATACCACCAATACTGGACATAATTAAGCCAGATTAACACCAAAACCAAAGTTCTCAATTCCTAGCCCATTTCCTTTCACTTTTGCTTTCAGTCTTTCAACCACAGTAATTTGCATCACTTAAACATAAAATGTAAGTCTTGTGTTCATGGTACCAGATCAACCAGCAAGAAAACAGCTACTGACCTCCAAGTTTACTAGAACTCTATTAAAACCAGCGTTTTAAATGCACTCTAATTACCTCTGCTTTCTCAGCTACTAACACCTACCAAGAGTTTCTCACTATGGTTTTGTAACAGCCTGTTCTCCCTTCGTCCCAACGCTAGAGGAGTTTATAAATAGTGTGGCTGTATAGTAGAGAACAGGCTGCTAGAAAACCATGGTGAAAGATTCTTGGTAGGTGTCAGTTGCTGGGAAAGCAGAGGTAACTTGATTGCACTTTTAAAAACTGGTTTTAATAGTGTTCTTGCAGATTTGGGGGTCAGTAGACGTTTTCGCAGACTCCAAAAGAAGAGAAGGTGGGAGGAATGGTGAGGGTTCACTAGAAGCCCAAATCTCACCATTACACAGTTGAACCATGTGACCAACCTGCACATGTACCCCCTGAATCTATAATTTTAAAAATAAATAAATGCATATATAAATATTATGCTGACTAGTTCCCCTCCATAGACTCACTCTGCCCCTTTTCTAGTTGTTATTGTTATTTTTCTTTTCCTCCTCAGATGCTCAGAGAAATCAGAATGCTAGCTGGTGAGGTTTTGGTGTCTCTTGCTGCACATGATTTCAACTCTGTGATGTATGAAGTACAAAGTAACTTCAGGATCTTAGAGCTACCAAATGAATTCGTTGTGCTTGCCCTGGCTGAATTGGCAACCAGCTATGGTATAGCGGGAATATTCTCCAATTTTCCCTGGGAAATGACAACTCCAAATTGTCTAAAAGCTAAATGGGAGCAAACGGTAGAAGAGATAGCATCTCTGCCTTCTTCTGTACCAAGAAATGTTGACAGAGGGATGGGGGCAGCTGTTTAAAATGAACATGGATGATTCTGCTGCCCAGCCACTAGTCCAGACTGCTCTGAATTTGGCCACTCTCCCATCCTCACCTTCCCCTTCATCCAGCTTTGCATTTGCAGAAGCACATTTTCTGTAAGGTGTATTCTATAAACCACTGAACACTTACCTGAAATAAGGATGCCTACCATTTATTTCTACACTACTTTATTTAACAGATATTTAGGAATCTCCTGTTACATATGTTTACATATACTTTGGGGATACAGGAAAGATCTGGTGGGAGAGATTGACATTAATAAATTAATTATCCAACTAAACAATTGCTGGCAGCACTGGTGGTATAGTGGCGAGCACAGCTGCCTTCCAAATAAGCGACTGCCACTTAACAAGAGGTACAAGTGGCTGTGTAGCTAGAACCTTATTTTCAACCAGCCCCTCCTTGATTATCTAACTACAGCCTGGTATTAAGGTGGGGTAGAGATGGCGGAATTATAGAAACATCTTTCTACTACACCTCATCTGCCTCCTCCGTGCAGCCCTGAAATGCTTCTTGTTGATTTGGAGTCACAGAACCCCAAATTTGAGAAGATAAATAACACTTGTCTCCTTTCTGCCCCTCCCTCCAGTGTCCCAGAGTATTCCTTTCATGATGATGACCCTGCTCACCATGCAAACCATGCTCAGGCTGGCCGAGGATGAAAGGATGAAGGGGACTTTCTGTATTGGTGGGTATCCCGATGATTTCCTTTTTGCTTAAAAACCAGGCTGTGAACTATCTTACAAATTAAGCAAAAGTCTTGTTTTCCCTTTAACTCCAATCTTGTCCTTTTGAATAATAATAGCTGCCACTTATTGAGTGCCTACCACATGGAAAGTCCTCAGCAGGGAGTTATCTCATTCAATCATCACAGCAATTCTGCAAGATAAGTACTATTTGCCCATTGTATAGAGGAAAAACTGAGGTTCAAGGAAAGTGAAGAATTTTCCCAAAATGGTGACACAGTCAGTGAGATATAGAGGTGGGATTCAAACCCAGGTCTGTGGGAACACCCAGTCTACACTCTTCACTGCCCTGTACAACTTCCATTTCGACTGACCTCCTTCTCTAATTGGACGACACTTTCTTGGCAATGATTGTCAGCACTTACCAGCTCTTAGCATAGGTTAAATTTTGGCATCTGATTATAATGTAATATTGTAATAATGATAACTAAACAAAGTAATCAAACTACAAGCAATCATAAAATCAAGAAAAATAGGCAAGCAAACGGTGGTCACAAACTCCTCTACCCCAAACTGAAATATGTCACAGAAATCAAGAGCCTACAGAGAAGAACGTGCCCTGGAATTCCTAGGAAGCAGCGTTTGCAGTGTACAGGGAAGTTTCTTGGATGAGACTGGAGACCTGGTCTCTTGTCTCTGCTCAGCCACTGAGCCACCAGGTGACCCTGCCCTTCTCTCAGTCCCAGTTTCAACTCTAAAAACATCAGAATAACTGATTGCTACATTCCCTTCCACTTCCAACATAACCTAACATTACTATTTTGTAATTTAAAAGCCCACGCTGTCAGGAATGTCTTCTTTACCTAGAAACAAAGGCTCTTCCATTCCATTTTTCCCATTTCTTCTTGTTCTGTCATCAAAGTAATATTTTTATCTGATATATATTGAGAACTTGCTATGTGCCTGGACACTGCCCTAGGTATTTTAAGATTACTATTTCATTTAACTCTCACAGCAACCACATGAGATGGGTAGCATTTTTTCCACCATTTAACAAGTGAGAACATTGGACTTAGAAAGTTTCAAACAGCTTGCCTTAGGTCACACAGCCAGTACAAGGCAGAGCCAAGACTGTCAACTATGACAGTCTGACTCAAGGACCTGTGCAGCTATACTACACTAACCCACTTTCAATACTTTTTACTCTTCCTACTTATTATCATAGCTAACACTGTGTTCCTGCAAATAAACTTTGGAGCCTCTAACAGCATTTCTACCTTTAATATTAACAACCAAGAATGTAAAATTAAATAAAACTAGAAATCCTCATGAACATTACTCAGGGAATTCTCTGTGTTATAAAATTATCTAAGTGCCCTTTGGTCTTAAATCACCTTTTTGCCTGACTGCCACTAAAGAAAAGGTATCAAATGTAATAGCTATCTATCCATCCAGCCATTCAGCCATCCATCCATTCATCCATACCTAGTCATTTGATCAATCAGCAAATTAGCAGACATTGTGCTGGCTGCTTCACATACCATGAACCAGCAAGACATCATCCCTTACTTCAGGTTGCTTACAGGTCAGTTAGAAACATACACACACGTACACACATACACACACACATAGCCACACACACATACACCAAGAAATAAACTATTATAAAGTATAGCAAGAGATTCTTAAAGAAATTATAAGGAGTTTGGAGAGACTGTGAATGAGCCAATAAATGGCCAGCTCTACAGCTATAACATGCTCAGGGTCTTTTCCAGGGTATTTTGTGAATGTGAGGAGTTCCTGAAGAATGGACTAATTAATTTTCTTTATCATCTAGCAAAATAAGTGGCACACAAGGGCTGAAGAAAATAATATTATTATTTTATGCATTTCATTCAAATATATATGGATTCGTGGCCCAAATGGTAATTTGGCAGTCCTAAGATTTCTTTTTAATTTTATTGAAGTAAAACATAGACACAGACACAGAAAATCACACACATCAGAAGTGTACATGTTGATGAGTTATTTCAAAGTGAAGTTGCCCATGTGGCCACCACTTAGGTCAAGAAGTGGGAGATTGTCAGAGCCCAGAAGCCCCCTCATGTTACCTTCAAAGGGTAACCACAATCCTAACTTCAAACACCATTAGCTTTGCCTGTTTGTAAGATTCATCCATGTTGTTCTGTGGAGTTATTGCCCATTTTTATTTCTGTATTCTATTACATGTCTATAGAATGTAATAGAATTCTACCTATTAGCAGCTATTTATGCTATATTCTGTTTGGGGCTATTACCAAAACAAAAAGCTAATATGAACACATTCTTGTACAAACTTTTAGTGCTCATATCTACACACATCTAATGGCTATATACATAAGACTGGAATAGTTGGGTCAAATGGAATGCATATTCAACTTTGCTAGATAGTGCCAAAGAGTTCTGCAAAGTGCTTGAACCAATTCACCCTTCTACCAGCAGTGAGAATACCAGCTGCACCTTAGTCTTGTTAACACCTGGCATTGACTATCTTAAATTTTAGACATTCTGGATAGTAGTGGCTCATTATGCTTTTAATTTACATTTCACTTTTGTGGCTGAGCACTTTCTATATGTGTATTTGATGCAGTCGTAAGATCATCTAAAAACCATTACATATTTACTAATCATCAGCACTCTCTTCTCAAATTATTTTATCGTCTGCCCCATCCTTATATTTTTCTCAGTCTGTGGTTGTGTGTTTTAAATGCAGCCCTTGAGAAATTCAGCAAAGCCATTTACAAATATGTCAACCACTGGAGAGATTTTCCCTACCCCAGACTGGATGCCAACCGACTGTCTGACAAGATCTTCATGCTGTTCCGGTATATAATGGAGAATTGGGCCCCTTTGGCCTCACCCATGCAGGTGAGTGGGCCTCAGGATGCCTCAAGCTGGATGTCCCTATATGCTGGTTGAAATTTCTCTTCTCTTTGTGACATGATAATTAGGCTCAGTATTTTTGGAAGCCATTGGTTGTATTTTATGAGATTTATCAATTTTTTCTTTTTTCCCACCTATTTCAAATCCCTATTTATTTATTATTTCAGTTAATGTTTATTGAATCCCCATGACATGCCAGACACTATTCCAGATGCTGAGGTTGTAGCAGGAATTAAATAAACCAAAATCCCACACTCATGAAATTGACATTTCAGTATGTGGAAAGAACAATCAATAAGATAAAATGAGTAAAAATCCCAGAAAGTTAGATATTTCACATTTTATATATTAAAACTCATATTTGAGATGAGTCACTAATTAGGAAAAAATAGCAGTCCACAGGTGCTTCTTGTGTCTATGAATATCATGATTAAATAAAATAACATCTAAAGAATATTCTTGGCTGCTTCAAAATACTGCAGTGCCTTGTCCTTGTAAAGAATAAATTACAAAGTGCATTCACATGTATCTTGCTTTAAAAGTATATTCCCTTTATCTTGCTTAATTGCTATAGTTTTTTAAGCAGGCTAAATGGTATCCTATTTAGGTCTCTTCATTGCTTTATTATAAAAGGTTTAACACTTAGCAGCTTTCTCTAGTTTAGTTTATTTTCAACACTTTAAACTATTAAAGCATTTATTTTTTAACATCCTGAGGTAGTTAAATCGTTAGCAACATGGAACTTTAAAAATATCCTGTAGGGAAGTTTTTTCTTCAAGACACCCGGAAAACAAATTCAATGCATCTGTTTAACGGCTACTCTCCTTGCTCCCTGCAGGAAGGGCCAGGCAAGTGAACAGAAGGTACACAAAGTGACAAGGGTGCACAGAGAGGGAAGCACTTAACTGCTCTGGTGAGCTGCGACATTGGAATTGATCCTTGCAGCCCAAGAAGCTGCTCACCACAGCAAAGATGCATTCCCTACAGAGGGACTAAAACCTACTGAGGCAGAGGTTGAAAATGGGGAAGGATGAACACCTGAGTGAGTGTAATGGGAGATGGAGAAGGGAAGAGAGAAAAAAAGATATAAGGCAGAAAGAAATGAAACCAGAAAGATGGCCTTAGTCACATAATGAAAAGCCTTAGCTGCTACATACAAGTTTGGACTTTTTTTTAATAAACAAGAAACCCTTGAAAGGTTTTAAGCAAGGATTTGAGTACTGCAGTAGAAAAATCATTCTAATATCAACATTAACAATAGAGGGGTATGGGGTGGACTAAGATGAGACTACCTGCTAGGAGGCTATAGAAATATTCCAGCTCATAAGTGGTAAAGAGATCAATTAACATAGTGTTCGTGGAACTGATCAGAGGAGTCAGATGCTGAAGAATAGAATGGCCAGGACTTGGCATCAATTGGATGCTTATTAGGATGGAGGAACCTGGGATGGTTTCCTAGGCTTCTGACTCAGGTGATCTTGGGATCATCAATTTAAACGAGGAGGAATTATAAATGTGGTACAGTACAAAATGGGTTTGATGTAGACATTTTGATTTGAACACCTATGGTACAGTCAAGTGGAGATATTAGTAGGTTTGAGGATATTCAGGTTTGGAGTTAAAAAGGAAAAGCAAAAATTGGACATATAGATTTGAGTATCATCATTGCATAAGTGACAACCAAATAAGTGGATTTAGATGGAGTTGTTTAAAGAGTAGACAGAGTGGCAAAGTGGCTAAAACAGAGTTCTGGAGGGCATCAATATTAAGGGGAAAGCAAGGGAGAAGAACTCATGATGGAGAATAGGGAATGTGCTAAGAGTGTAGGAGAGTCAAGTAGAATGAGGTCTTAGAAGCTTAGAAAGGAGAAGTTTTCAAGAAGCAAAGATGTAGTCCTGAGTGTTACAGCACTCAAGAAAAATCTTGACAAGTGTCCATTGCTTGGAAATGTGTGGTGGAAGAACCACCCAGCTAATACATAGCATTTAATGAAATAAATGATAGTTGCCATTAGCCACTAAGTTTTGAGATGATTTGTTGTAAAATGTAGCTGATACAAAAAATTTATCAAACATCAGATAGAAAAGGCAGAATATAGAACTTTATAAGAATGATGTCAATTTTTAAGAAATTAAAATTCATGGAAAATGTAGGGAATAAGTCAAATAAAAAATATACTAAAATATACTAGTGTTTATCCATGGGTACTATGTGTATTATGTTTTATTCAACATAACATTTGTGATTTCTACATTTTTATAATCAGAATTTATCACATTTATATTTCGTACTCTGGAAGTTGATGATTTTCCTCACTGAATGGCAGCAAGATTCTAGTGGATTGAGAGGTGAATGGGAAGTGAGAGGCAGAGATAGCAAATAAAGACCATGCCTTGGAAATGCTTTGCTCCAAGGGCAGGAAAGAGAAACAGAGTCAGGTGGGGGTAATAGTTGGGGTCAAAGTGAGGTGGAATCAGGGAAGATTCTTTTTTTTTTTTTTTTTTGAGACGGAGTCTCACTCTGTCGCCCAGGCTGGAGTGCAGTGGTGCCATCTCCACTCACTGCAAGCTCCGCCTCCCAGGTTCAAGTGATTCTCCTGCTTCAGCCTCCCAAGTAGCTGGGATTACAGACGCCCACCACCATGCCCAGCTAATTTTTGTATTTTTAGTAGAGACGGGGATTTCACCACGTTGGTCAGGCTGGTCTTCATCTCCTAACCTCAGGCGATCCGCCTGCCTCGGCCTCCCAAAGTGCTGAGATTACAGGCGTGAGCCATCCTGCCGGCTTGAAGATTCTTTAAGATGAGGTAAGTTCTAGATTGCTTAATATACTAAAAGAAAGTGAGTATTAGAGAGAGGTTTAAAAAATAGAAAAGCTCTGTCTCAAAAAAATACAATAAAATAAAATAAAATCTGGTATTACAAAAATTAGCCAGGCATGCTGGTGGGCGCCTGTAATCCCAGCTACTCAGGAGGCTGAGGCGGGAGAATTGCTTGAATGTGGGAGGCGGAGGTTGCAGTGAGCTGAGATCGTGCCACTGCACTCCAGCCTAGGCAACAAAGCGAGACTCTGTTTCAAAAAAATACAATAAAATAAAAAATAGGAGAGAAGGGCAAGTATCGAAATGAGTATCAGTATAAATACATATGTAAATACAAATATAGCTCTGTCCCATGCAATGATCTTAACCTGAACATTTTTTAAAGATTTTAAAGAATTTAAAGAACTATTTCTTGGCTGAAAGCAGTGAGGAAAGTTTTCAGGAGTACCTAAAGCTCCTGGTGTTCTGAAAACCTACGAAAAACATAAGGAAGTTTCAGAAACGGTATTTGTTTGCTGCCTGTACAGACTTTGAGCATCGTTAAGGCCCACGGGCCCACGGTGAGCTTGCTGCTGCATCGGGAAGACTTCCGTGGATACGCCCTGGGCCAGGTGCCCTGGCTCCTGAACCAGTATAAAGACAAAGAGATTGATTTCCATGTCACTCAGGTAAGAGCCATACCCTAAAGGAACTGAATCAGAGAACCCGCATTCAACCCTCCGGGAGGCTTTTAACTCTCCAAAGACCCTAAGGAGCTTAAACTCCTGTTTGGGCAGCTGACTTTCAATATCTCTTGAGGAATATGAGGTAGGAAAAAGATTGTATCGCTGGATGATGGGAACTTCAGAAAGGGATTAAGAACGTTCATTCTGGGCCTGGCTCAGTGGCTCACAATTGTAATTTCAGCACTTTGGGAGGCCGAGGCGGGTGGATCACTTGAGGTCAGGAGTTTGAGACCAGACTGGCCAATAGGATGAAACCCCGTCTCTACTAAAAATGCAAAAATTAGCCGGGCATGGTGGCGCATGCCCATAGCCCCAGCTACTCGGGAGGCTGAGGCAGGAGAATCGCTTGAACCCGAGAGGCGGAGGTTACAGTGAACGGAGATTGCGCCATTGCACTCCCGCCTGGGTGACAGAACAAGACTCCGTCTCAAAAAAAAAAAAAAAAAAAAAAAAGGAGGGATATTCATTCACTCATTCATTCCAAGCTGCTGAGGCACTGAACAGGGTGGAAGGGGCCAGAATCATTCAAGAAAACTTGTAACTGCAGGAAGATGAGGAACTTGTTTTTCTCTCAAAACACAATTATTTGCCTTCCACATCCTGTGCAGCTGCTTCCCTGGCAGCCTCCAACTAACCTGTGGGAGTTTCCACTTTAGAGCCTAAAACAAATACTGACTGCAGCAGTTCTTTATGACATTGGCCTTCCAAGGAGCTTGAGAAGATCCATCTTTATCAATTTACTCCAGCAGGTAAGAAGACCATGCTGTCAACTCCAATTTTTAATTTCAACCGGTTTTCTGTGTTTAACATCTACCACCTGATTTCCACCCCCATTCAGATCTGCAGAGCTCCAGAGCCTCCAGTAAAGGAAAATGAAATGGAAGCTTCAAGCTGTTTTCTCATTCTAGGTAGGACCAGCATCCAGAAGGCTTTTAATAAAAATGTCCCCAAGTGATGATGATGACAATGGTAAAAGGAGGGCAAACTGTCACATTAACTTACTTTCACACACACAAACACACACACTGTTTCTTTAACTCACAGTTTTCTGTGCCTGCCCCTCTCCCCACAAGTTCCCAGGAGGAGCAGGATGGGAAGAATGGCCAATGATGCCAGGGTTCCCACGACTGGGATAGGTCCAGGGAGATAAAATTTTCAGTTCTCAAACCAAGGAAGTCCTTGGAAAACTGGAGTGAGTTGACAATCCTAAAAATAGGAAATTTCTTTTTTTTTTTTTTTTTTTTTTTTTTTTTTTTTTTTTTTTTTAGTATTTGAGATTATTTGAGTCTGTGTCAAACCAAAGTCACCCTTTTCTCTTCCTGGTCATCTCTTAGTGTCTACACCTCTTTAACCATCAGTCACTCCGTCTCTCTCTCTCTCTGTCCTTCACTCTATCCTTTTTTATCTTGACCTTACATTATATCACCTGATTAGAAGGCCTGACATTGGATGCACGGGGGGCACCAAAATCCCAGGGTCAGAACACAAAACTATGCTCCCATACAGTCCCTGAGGAGGAGGGACAGCAGCAATCCAATACCTCCTGCACCTCTGCACTCCCCCAAATACTACATCACTTCTACCTCCTTGCATATCTTTCTGTCATGTGTATGCATACCTTTCTACTTCTCTCCTGACTGGCCCCTTTGTCTCTATACTTTCTTCTTCTCCCCGACCCCTGCCTAGCTAACTAATTCACCTTACCCCTGATGCTTTCTAGAATAAACCACTGCCCTCCAACCAGGCCTTTTTTCACCCCTCCTTGCTTCAACAACTGCAGCTCTCACAGCAGAGGAAGCATCACTGCCATCTCTTCCTCCATCTTCACGTGGCGTTCTCACTGTGCCCCATGTCTCTTCTCCTTTTCCTGTAAGGACACCAGTCGTATTAAATTCAGGCCCACTCTAATAACCTTCTTAACTTCATTATATCTGCAAAGACCGTCATTTTTAAATAAGGCCACTTTCACAGATATGAACAGAAGTGGCCTAGGCACAGCAAGCTCTCTTATGAACCAAACTGCTCAATTAATTCTGTGATACTGAAGAAGCATGGACGTAATAAAATCAAATTACCAACTGAAGAGTGCCTTGGATAATCTTCATGGTGAATTTCCCTCCTCCCATTCACAAGTATTTTACCTAGGATGAAAATGAGTTCTTACAGCTCTAGTGTTTCTTGAACCTGCAGCCCATTCCAATCCTGGAGAGCTGACGGAATTTTTTGATGAACAAATAAGAAGTAATAATGAAGCCATTCGAGTGGGAATCTTGACTTTGTTAAGATTGGCTGTCAATGCTGATGGTAAGCAAGAGGGTTGAAGCCAACATGGTTTATTTCATGCCAAGAAGCAGACTGAAGCCTATGCACTCTCTAATCCTATCCTACATCTTTTGGATGCTTATATAACATCACGTGCAAATGAAATTCTGTCTTCTTAATCTTCCACAATCTACAATTCCTTTCAACAGGCATCTTTAGTTACTTCTCTTCTTTCGTAACATTTATGGATGCACCCAGTTGAGAAGAATGAGTAGAATTTTTGAGAATTAAAGTTCGAATTTAGAAGCTCTTGTAGGTTGATTAAATGGTCCAATATCAAGGGGTGGGTGGGAGGGAGTGTACAATTCTCTAGAGATTGATACGTTTACAAAAAAGCAGAATTTAACGAATTGCCATATTTTATTCCAGAAAGTACATATTTTCATAACATTGAATGCATCTTACAATTGAATGAATCTTTAATTATAATTAGCCACTATTTTTTGGTGCAATATGAAATAATGGTGCATGATAAAATTGGTGATATCTTAGACTTGCTAAAATACAAAAATTTATTTTTGCATAGTATGGTATAGTTTTTTAACATTCAGTTAGCACTTTGATTTACTGAAGAATCAGCAGATGAATATGAAGCAGTCTCACAATATTTAGATCTGATCCACCAGGAATGATATATTGAAACCACTATGGAACCTAACATTTTAAACAAAATGAAACAAATGTAATAAGAAGCAAAGAAAGCATTGGACATCATTAAAGATTTGGAAACAAAGAGGATGGGAGGGCATTGAAAAACAAATAGGTTGTTAAAAACAAGAGATTTCACAATTATGTGCCATAATTCTAATAGCTTTTCATCAATCCTAGAACATACTGTACTTCTATTGAGTCAGGCCTCTCAATTTCTCCCTCTGTCTTTCAGAGCCCAGGTTGAGGGATCACATCATTTCAATAGAAAGAACAGTCAAAATCGTCATGGGTGATCTCAGTACAAAAGTAAGAGAATTAATAGAAACTCTTGTCAATGGTAGCTTTAAGAATCAATGAAATTATTTTGATTCTTTAAGGGTCTACTTATGAGACTATTTTATAAAGAACTCTGTGGTCAATTCCATTTTTAAAAGAACTCCATCTTTTCCAAAAAGATAAACTTCATCAAGGTAGAGGCCTAAAGTACACACAGCTAAAGGACGTCTCAGTGAAAAGAAGATTTTTGCTTATTTAAAATAATTGCAGGAAATCAGTGGATTAACACATGAGTAGAATAAGAGCAAAGAGACTGTATCTCACTATGCCAATGCACTTCAAATAGTTTAAAAATTACTTGTTAATTATAAAGATAATGTATCTTCATCCAGGAAATATTAATCCCTAAACCTTGGTCTTAGCATAGACATCCTACTTTCCAACCAGACTCTACCTAGAGCAAGTCATGCACATAGTGGATTGCTCAATATTCCTGATTATTTGATTAAAGTGTTCTAAGGTGCAGTGGCTCACGCCTGTAGTCCCAACACTTTGGGAGGCCGAGGTAGGTGGATCATTTGAGGTCAGGATTTCGAGACCAGCCTGGTCAACATGGTGAAACCCCATCTCTACTAAAAATACAAAAATTAGCCAAGTGCGCTGGCTCACACCTGTAATCCCAGCTACTCATGAGGCTGAGGCACAAGAATCACTTGAGCCCGGGAGGTGGAGGTTGCAGTGAGCCCAGACTGCACCACTGCACTCCAGCCTGGGCAACAGAGTAAGACTCTCTCTTTAAAAAACAAAGGTGTTCTATGTTAGAAGTTATAGAACTTATACTGGGAAAGCAAGAAACATTATCAAATATTATATTTTTATAAGAATACCACATTTTGTTTGGAATAAAATGCTAGACAGAAGCCAATTAAGAGGAATAAATTCTTTTAAGAAGCTTTGACTGCCAGTGACTACATTTAAAATAGTAAAAGCTTTGCAATAAAAAGCAATAGAGTGATTATACAAAAAAACCTGGCCTAGTAACTGTCAAAAGACAAAACAAGAATTACGAGAAGAGTTTAGGATAGCATAAAGAGCATAGATCTTTAAGGAAGGCCAACTCCGCAGGCAAAAATGGAGAAAAGGTGTACCTCTTCTCTAGGTAGACTACTGAGAGTCTTTATGCTAATTGTTTTGGCCACCGTATAACTGCTTCCCTGTTCAAAATGGTTTTTTTTCTTCCCGCTCTCTTTTCAAAGACCTGTTCACTAAGGGATTGGTTCTCATGTTTCTATTCTCCAGAGAAGCAACACAATAAACAAATTAAAACCAAATTATTATATATACTATAATGCAAGTTCATAAAACTTCACTCTAATTTCTAGGGCCAGATATATTTCAGAATTGACAATTTTTCAGCTTTTAGAAAAACATTACACTGATAGAAATCCATAATGGAAATCCATGAATATTTCTGCAAGAAAATTAATGCATATCCACACAGCATAGAATAAGATTACAAATAGCTTTAAAACCGTTCAGTTTGGGTTTTGCCACCAAATGAGTTGGCACTAAATTTAAGAAACAAAAATCCAGTTTTCATAGTTGTTTGGACTTTGAAATTGTGAATAAACAGTTGTCTGTTATCTTTCATTGAGTATTTTAAAAACAAAGCAGTGTTTTAGCCCAAAGTTACCCAACAATTCATAATCTATGGTGATAGACAATATGTCTTTGAGAGCCAAGGAGAAAGATTTTGGCTAAAGAGAGCATTTCTGGTGACTCTTTCATAACCTATCACTCACTTTCTTCTCCCTCTATTTATACAGGTTGAGCATCCCTAATCCAAAGGAAGTCTGAAATGCTTCAAAATCCAAAACTTTTTGAGCACCAACATGACACTCAAAGGTCATGCTCAAAGAAAATGCTCATTATAGCATTTCAGAATTTGGATTTTCAGATTAGGAATGCTCAACCAGTAAGTTTAATGCAAACATTTCAAAATCTGAAAAAAATCCAAAATTTGAACATTTCTGATCCCAAGCATTTTGGATAAGGATTATTCAACCTGTATTAACACTATTCAATTTATGTTCCTTTTTCAAAAATGTTCCCACTTAATTATCCTTAAGATTATAGAATAAAATAAGGTAAATGTCCCTTCCGCAAAACATAGTAAAATGTTGCTATTGCATTGTTCTTACCCTAGGTAAGAAATTCTGTTCTTCTCCTCATCCAAACCATGTGTGAAAAGTCCTATATTGAAGCTCGGGAAGGATGGCCATTGATTGATTATGTCTTCTCCCAGTTTGCAACGTTGAACAGGAATCTGGTATGCAGAGGCTACAGTTTTGAGTGATGCACTGTAAAAAGTACCGTTCGCTCAACTATGTTTCTTTTTAAAAAATGATTAGGGTCCTTAATCTGTCACAGGAGTAGAGTAAAAAATAAATAAATAAATTTTAAAAAAATTAAAAATAACTGGAATTCAATTAAATAACTGATTTTGAAGTAATATTTTAATCTTATCACTTTTAATGATAATTTTTGCAGCCTCTAGTTTTCTCAGTTCTTTTTTTTTTGCTAAAATCACCTCTAACTTATAATAAACACAAGATAGGTTAAATCAGTTTTCCCTAAGTTAACCCAGCCACCAAAAGCTTGGATTGGGGTTGTCTGGAGAGGGGCACAGAGACTGGATCGCTTCCGAGAAAGCAATAAAGATATCAATTCTTGCTGCAACGGTGTCTTAGTTCATTCAGGCTGCTATAGCAAAATACCATGGAGCAGTGAAGTAAGTTCTACGAAGTGCATTTCTAAAATAGCACACTTCTGAAATCATAAATAAGTTTATTAGGGTTCTAACCCTTTGCTGTACACAAACAGAAATCTATCTGTTATATGAATGAGAAAAAGCTGTATGCTGATGGAGCATGCTTTTAAAATCCTTTAAAAACACTCACCGTATAGAAAGGAAAATAGCATAAAATGATGTTTTATAAACAAAAAATATTTATTTCTCACAGCTCAAGATGCGGGGAAGTCCAAGATTGTCTAATGAGTGCCTGCTTCCTAACAGATGGTGCTTTCTCACTGTGTCCTCACATAGTGGAAGGGACTAGCTAGCTCTCCAGGGTCTCCTTCATGAGGGAATGAATTCCAAACACTAGGGACTTTCTCTTATGACCTAATCACTTTCCAAAGACCACACCTACTAATACCGTCACCTTGGGCGTTCAGATTTCAACATATGAATTTTGGGAAAACACAAACACTCAGATCACAAAATTGAGGTCAGCTTTCTTTGGATAAATAGGCTGAAAAATATGTGCTTATGATCTCTGTGATTTTAGCAAATTAGTCACAACTGAAATAACAGTTCACTCCACAAAGAAGCATGCTTTGAAAATTTTGCCCTGAAGAAAATGGCAAAGGCCTGAGAAAGAGAGGGGATATCTGCAGTTGAAGGAGCCTCACAATTTCTGTTTCTCTCTTTTAGCAAGCGTTGTGTTTTCCAACTAATTCCTCCAAGGGGCCCTTTCAAACAGGGATTAGATGTTGAAGGCCAAGATATCTAGGTTCCATAAGCCCCTTAAGTTGAGTGACTGCATCCTCTACTCCAGAGTCTAAGAACACACCCAAGGAAAGTCAGAGGGGACCAACCTTAGGAGTCATTAACAAGTCACCTGTTTGATCTTTCTTAAAGGAGAAACCAGTGAAAACTAACTTTCATGAGAATGAAAAGGAAGAGGAATCTGTCCGAGAAACAAGCCTTGAGGTCTTAAAAACCCTGGACCCACTGGTCATTGGAATGCCTCAGGTAAGGGTTCTTTTGTCACCACTTACAGTTACTTTGATCACCTTCTTAAAGCCCAGCCTGTGTAAGAATAAAGACATGAGTTTGTTCTCCATTTGTCATCAGCTTCCTGATGCTCTGACTAGAGGAAGTATATTGCAATGCTGTGTCCAACACATAGTGGTTCGTCAAAAACGGATGTTGAATTAATTAATATAAAGTATCTTACATCTGGATAGTTCATGACAATTTATATATATAATAATAATATACTATTTCTCTTCTTCCTCTAATGCATACAGTAATATTAAGTAGTGGTTTTAATGCAACCAATGCCAAACTTACCCTATTCCATCTGGGAACGTGTTAAAAGTAGCCATTCTCAGGCCTCACTGGAGACCTGATCATTTGAAACTCAAGGGGAAGAGCCTTGGAATCTGTAGTGCCCAGAAGTACATAGCACAGCCAGAAGACAACCAACAGACCACACCATTTAAGTGGTAGATCAGAGGCTTCATCTAGGATGATATGTGGTTCCTGAGTTATCTGGGATATTTACTTAAAATGCAGATTTCCAGGTCACATACCAGACCTACTGAATCAGCAAAACTGGACATAGAGACCAAAAGTCTGCAATCAACTAAGTTCTAATATTTCTGATACATACTAAAGTTTAAGACCTTCTGATATAGAAGTGAATGATGAAAAAAATAATCTAGGGTCCAACCCTAAAGGGCCTGGAATGCCAAACTTTTACCTTATGGTTGATAAACCAATGAAAATTTTAAGCAAGAGCTAAACATTTAAAATGATAATTGTAGGGAATTAGTAGATTCACACATGAGTAGACTAAGAGCAAAGAAACTATATAGGAGATCAGATGCAACTTGTAGGAATTACAGCAATGTCATTGCAATAGAAATGAGATGTGAAAGGGCAGGAGACATCTTACAATGAAAAAAGGACTGAGTCTGGTGATTAAATACAGATGACAAAGAAGAGAGAAGAGTGCAAGTGGACACCAAGGTTTCCATTAGGACAAGAGAGTTTTCTAAGGGACATAAAACATACTAAAGAAACCACGATGTTTCAGACTTCCAGAGCAGGCAGGTCAGAGCCTGAAGCACAGAGGACAGCAGCAGCCCATTCACTATCCTCTCCCAAGCTTCTCAGCTGGGGAAGTCACACTCCAATCCTGGAGTTTTGGGAAGTACTTGGGGGATTTTTGGTTGTCACATTGACAAGAGGAATACTGGCACTTGGTGAGTGGGGCTCAGGGATGCTAGCATTCCCCTAGTGTCTTGAGCAGTCCCTCACAACAAAGAATTGTCCTGCCCCACATTCCAGCAACATCCCCATGGAGAAATACTGACCAACACTCACTACAGCTAACACCTGAAAATCAATGTGCTGTGCAGAGGCTTCATTTAATGATCTCATCTTGACTTGGCCCAAAAAGCAAAATAATAACAGGAGAAAAGCTTCTAAATCAGAGAAAAACATGCAGTGAGGACCAGGGAGAAATAATGGAAAAGAATAAGCAATCCTTGCATCATGCCGTGTTTTCCACAGGTGCTATGGCCAAGGATCCTGACTTTTGTGGTACCTGCAGAATACACAGAAGCTCTGGAGCCCCTGTTTAGTATCATCAGAATTCTGATTATGGCAGAGGAGAAGAAGAAGCACAGTGCCAAGGAGTCGACAGCACTTGTCATCTCTACGGGAGCTGGTCTGTACATTCATAAACACAGAAAAGCTTTTCTATTATGAGGGATCCATTTCCAGGAAGGCTACAGTGCTTTGACCTTAAACCCAACCCCAATCTCTAACCCCTGCAGTGATGGTGAAAATTGCTTTCTCTTTCTAGTGAAACTTCCTTCACCACAGCAGCTACTGGCCAGACTTCTGGTGAGTGAGTTACTAAGAACCAAAGTAGAACAAATTTAAGCTGATAAGGATAGTTCAGTTCCAAATAAGTGCTAATATAAATTACATAGATACTCCAAACAAAAAGAAACACTAAAAAGGCATAATAAATTTTCTGCTATACTAGTGACATTTGTGAATATTTATTATTGACATGATTACCTTCCCACTCTGAAATAGTTGTTGAACTTTACTTATAATTTTAAAGTAAGCATATACTGAATCTCATTCATAAGTACCATTAAACAAATTCCACATCTGTTATTTGGATTTCCCATCTCTCTCTTTGGCCCCATATGGATGATTTACTCAAGCACTATTTCCTCGTGCCTTTATTTAATTAATTGATATATCTAAGTGTTAGTTCTTTCCACTTATTTTTGGTTGGTGCTTTCCATGTATTTTTTTCACCTTCATCCTCAGGGAAAAAGAAATGGGAGAAGGGCTATCTAAGTATTAGCTTCATTCTAGAATAAATAAGAATAGACTGTGATGATTTGTTAAAAGATTATCCAATGCAGAAATCAAAGGAATTGGAACAATGGTAAAAAGGGAAAAATAAGTGGGGCTTTTAAAGGCCTCTGAAATTGATGAGCTCTTTCTCTTCTATCCTTAAGGTAATATCTATGCCTGCCAGTTTAGGGGAGTTACGTGGCGCTGGTGCAATAGGGCTTTTGAAGATAGTGCCTGAGATAATTCACCCAAAATTGGTAGACCTATGGAAAACACGTTTACCTGAGCTTCTGCAGCCTCTGGAAGGTACAAGGGAGTGGGGCAGGTCTTTACCCAGGGAGCAAGAACATAAAGAAATGATACACCCTTTCTCTGTGTAAAGCCATTAATGCTCATTTTAGGCAATAAAAATGATGAACTTGATATGCAAGGTAGATAGCTATTTTTTTCTTCTTGACTCCTTATGTTCTGTTTCTCTGCCAATACTCATACTACAAGAAGACCTAGTAGGTAACATTCTTAGCAGGAATTTTTACTTTTGCTCTCGTCTTTTTCTTGTATCTAGAGAAATTCTATTTTAGCATTGTTCTAAAAAGTTATTAATCATGTTAGAATATCAAAATATGGTCATTTCAGAAGTCAGCAAAATTAGCAAAAAGCCTAGATTTTTATGATAGATTGAAGACCTTCTCTCTACCTAGCACTTTAAAGTTGCCAGTGTAGTAAATTTGATCTCAAATAAGCATTATGAGCAAAAAGAAAGCTTAAAATAGAACTCCAGTATCACTGGAGGCCTGGAGGGGAGAATTTGAGTCTTGGGGTGGTTTTGTTTTTTTGCGATTATTACATCAATTTTTGTTTCTAGGAAAGAACATCAGTACCGTTCTATGGGAAACCATGCTGCTTCAGGTGAGGCTGGCTTCTAGAATAATTTTTAATAATGGCATGATGAAATCAGCTGAAGTTACCCATCCTAAATTAAAGGAACTAGATTCCTGAGGATAATAAACAACCTTTTCTTTTCTTTGGAAAAGAATTAGAATGTTAGAAGTGATCACTCAAGGATAATGTTCTTTAAATAGCCATAATTTGAACTACAATCTTAAATCCACTTGATTCAGGTTCAGACAGTTTTGAAGATTTTACTTAGCAATATTTTTCCTGTGTCTTTCTTAAATCTTCTCTAATTTTCAAGTTTTTACTTCTTGCAACTTTATTCTTTTACCAGCCACATAATGAAAAGCAGATGAATATAATTTCCACTTCCATGCCCCTAAACACAACTGTATTTCCTCTTCTATTTGTGGCTTAATGTCTTTTTCCTAATATCCAAAAAACAAAGGGCCACGTTTTATCCATTTCCAAAAACAAATTTCCTCTCTCACCCATAAACTTCTTGGAGCTTTACAACTAAACAGTGCCACAGGTGATACCAAATCCCAGAAATAGTTAATTGCAGACAGGCAGTGGACATTGGCTTTACAAAGATGTGACTTCAGAAACTTGCAGGAGGGATGAAGCCCACAGACAGGGAGCTTTTAATATAGAAGGTTTTCAGTTTATAAGGCATCTACCTAGGAATTACCTATGGCTTCTTAGAAGAGTCAATTTTCAATGATCTCTCCACAGTACTCCCTCTGCCTCCTATCTCCCTTCCAGATTCAGAATCTCTGGGGGTGGTACCTGAGAACTGGCATGTTTTAAAGGTTTCCATCAGTGATTCTTATCCAGTATAAGATTTGAAAGTGACTGCTCTACTCTCCTGGTCCTCAATTCTAGGATCTACCTATCCTCCTATATTTATGGTTCTTTTATGTTGCCTTCCCTCTCCCAAAATTCCTACCAGATTTCCTTCTGCTACCATTTTAAAATAACTGTCTTTACTAGGGAGAAAAATATTTTTTTTTCTAGTGGGAAGTCTTGACAACAGTTCCTTCTCCTCTTCCAATTTTGAATATTTTCTGGTCTTTTCTTTCCAAAACTGTCTGCACATGTCTTCTTCTCTTAAATTTCCGAAACTGTTTAATTTCTTTAAAGAACCCATGAATGAGCTCCTGTTAAGAACAGGCATACACATCCTTTCATTGGTTTTGTTTGGCATTGTGTCCTTTTCTAAGCTTAAAGTTGAAAAAATATAGGAGAGATAATACATATATTGCAATGTGTTTGTCCAAAAGAAAAAAAAACACTTTTCTATGTATTGTTCAAAGAAGAAGGACATGGGTTCAAAGGACTGATTGTGACCCTGTCTCATAGGTATCCATAAAACCAGGAATCTTTAGTTACTAGAGTAGAAGTTTGCAGAAATGTACCTGTACATCAAAATGTGCCTGTTCTTTAAGATATTTAATTCTTGATTCCAAAAATCTCCATCGTGTTTGGGTTTTTTTTTTTTTTAGTATGTAATCAGTTAAGTTAATATCAACAAATGGAGTTTTTCCAAATCTACCGAAACTAGAAAAATGCCAACTTTAAGTTTCAGATTGGATTAGTTTCTATTTTAGGTCTTTTAGCAATATTTATTTAAAGGAAGAAAAGGAAGTTGATTTTCCGCATTCTGTGTATCTTATTCTCCGTGCAAATTCAGAACATATCAGAAAATGTTTTTTAGAATAAACTAAGAGGAAAGTTTTGAAGGAATTAGTTATTTTATGGAAAAGGGATTAATACTATTTAAAATATATTTAAACTTTTAAAAGATAAAATAACCAAAAAAATGTCAAGAAAGCACATGAAACAGTCATATTCACATCTAACTTCCACTTCCCACAACAGTTGCTCAAAGAATCCTTATGGAAGATCAGTGATGTGGCCTGGACCATTCAGCTGACTCAGGATTTCAAACAGCAAATGGGCAGTTACAGCAATAACTCCACTGAGAAGGTTGGTTTTTCAGCTAAGGGGAAACCTTAGCTTTTACCTATGATCCAAAATGGCTGCTCTAGCTCCATCTTGTCTGTATTACAATCAAAGGGAGGGAGGAACATTTAAAAAAAAAGAGTTCCCTCTTTTTAAGGCCACTAGCTGAAAGTTGAATATGACCTTCTCTGCACCTCACTTTTGGCCCAAATTTACTCATATGGCCACAGGTATCTGTGAGGAAGACTGAGAGGTAGATAAGATAGATATGTGCCTGACTAATATTCAGAGGTTCTTTCTACAGGAGGAAGAAGAATAGATACTGGAAGGCTAACAGCAGTGCTTAATGTCAGCTTCTGTACTGGCTTCCATTATGCCAGTCTTGTAAGGCTGGCTATCAAAAAGAATCTACTACAATTTAACAAAAGCTTATAGCTAAAAGAGTACTCAAAAGCCAGTTCTAGGAAAGGGCGCCCAAAGAAATGGGTTTTTATTTCCAGTGACAAAGAGGTATGGCGTGGATGACAATGATTAAAGGACCCACAGCCATGTGTCAGTTAACAGGACAAATCAGAGCAATAAAGTATTTTTCAAACATTATTCCTTTCCATGTTTTTAAAGTCAGTTCTTCTATCCCTCTGTCTCTAAATGGCCCCTACCTAAGCTTCCACCTTGTAGCCATCCATTCCAAATGGGATTTGAAGCCAGTTTCCTCTTATTACTACTAGCGGGGCCTTAGGTAAATTATTTTATCTCTCTGGATTCTCACCATACTCATCAATAAAATAGAAACAATACCCACCTCTGAGGGTTGTAGTATTCTGAGGGTTCAATGAGATAAAGTATATAAAGTCCCTGGTGAAGTGCTTGACATAGGGCATGTGCTCCATGTAAAAGTAGCTTTGATCATGGTCTTTATTATGCTAATACCATTCATAAGTTTATTTTCCTGGAAAAATATTTAAGTTTCTCAGTTCCAGTACTCAGTATTTCTTTCCACAAAGTAATCATTATCAATCTTCAACTCACATATGTAATTTTCAAAATTCTCCTCATCGATCGACTCTCTAATTTGGTACAGAGTACTGATTCTCCAAATGGGTTTACCAAACCTGCCAACACACATTAGGAAAATTTGGCGAGTAATGCTCCATCTTCTTATAACACCAACTAGCTCTGTGCACCTCATATCATGCTATTTATTCAACAGCTTCCAGACCCACAAGATTACTCTAGAATAATGGTGGTACCGGTAGGCAGAGCAATTTCAGTAATTAGCTGCCTAGATGTTCTCAAGCCTTACACCGAACAAGAGTAAAGTAAGAATTGTACTAATTCGCTTTTGCTGCATCACAAACTACCCCTAGTGGTTTAAAATAACAGCCACCTATTTAGCTCACAATTTTATAATTTGACACTTTGGGCTGGGCTCAGGTGGGTAGTCATCTAATCTCAACTAGGCTCACAAGGTATACTTGAGGTTGGCTGGTACATGATGCATTTTTTTTTTTTTTTTTTTTTGAGATGGAGTCTTGCTCTGTCGCCCAGGCTGGAGTGCAGTGGCACGATCTCGGACCACTGCAACCTCTGCCTCCCAGGTTCAAGTGATTCTCCTGCCTCAGCCTCCCGAGTAGCTGGGACTGCAGGCACATGCCACCACACCCGGCTAATTTTTTTCTTTTTTTTTTTTTTTGTATTTTTAGTAGAGACGGGGTTTCACCATGTTAGCCAGGATGGTCTCGATCTCCTGACCTCATGATCCACCCACCTCAGCCTGCCAAAGTGCTAGGATTACAGGCGTGAGCCACCGCACCCTGCCTATGATGCATCTTAACTAGCACAGCTGATTTCTGTTCTTCTTGTTCTCTCATACTCTAGCAAGCTAGCCCAAGCTAACTCTCAGGGTGATAGCAACAAAGCATGCAAAGACTCTTGAGGTATAGGCTCAGAACTGACCCATTATCATTTTTGCCACATTCTATTGGCCAAAGCAAGTCAAAAAGCCAGCCCAGATTCACATAAATGGGAAAATAGACTCCTTTTTTGATTGAAGGAGCTGCAACACCCCATAGTAAGGAGACATGGACAGAAATAGGATAGAAAAGTTGCTATTTTTGCACTCTACCACATTTTCTCCCAATGCTAGGCTTCTAATTTCTTGGATTCCATGTGAAGCCTTAAAGCAGGGATGTACTATGCACTGGACCAAAATCCACAGAGAAGCAACAGGTCAGCAGGACTGGGAGGCACTAAGACTAACATTTTACACCTAAGTCAAACTTTCCCTTCATGACATCAATTTTTTCCTGCAGCACAAGACTTTCCCAGATTCTTTCCAGTCTTTCCCCCAAGGTGGGCTTAAATAGACTTTAGCAGCTTTGTCCCCAATTCGTATTTACTTCTGTATTGTACACAGTTTTCTCCACTATAATTTCCTTATTATAGGGACTTTGGCCTGAATAAGTGAAAGTGGGGTGATGCAACCTGGTCAGATTCTCACTCTGATTGAGGCCACTGTCACTCTGGGAGTTGAGATAACAGCAACTGCTCCACCTCTTTTTAACTTTATGCCCCCCTCTCATTTCAAGCCAGACTGATCTGCACATTACTCCTGAATGTACTAATTTAACTTGGTCTGTGTCTATTAGAATTTCCTTTCCTCCTGCTCCACAGATTTTCCTATTGTCAGTAATGACCACTCATTAGGAAAAGTCCTGCCAGCTGTGCAGAGTCCTTGACCTCGACCACCAATTAGCCAGTTTTGTCTCTTGTGTGTGACAATATGGGGATTCTAAATAAATGCCAATCTGTTACTATATAGCTAGGAATGATTTGAACCTTATAAAACAAATTAAAGCCATCTTCAAAATAATGGGTTGGGCATGGTGGCTCATACCTGAAATCCCAGCACTTCAGGAGACTGAAGCAGGCAGATCCCTTGAGGCCAGGAGTTTGAGATCAGCCTCGCCAACATGGTGAAACCCTGTCTCCACTAAAAATACAAAAATTAACCAGCCATGGTGGCACACACCTGTAATCCCAGCTACTCAGGAGGCTGAGGCATGAAAATCTCTTGAACCCAGGAGGCAGAGGTTGCAGTGAGCCAAGATCGCACCACTGCACTCCAGCCTGGGCAAACAGGGCGAGACCCCATCTTAAAAAAACAAAACAAAACAAAACAAAAAACCCTCTTTTTATTGAGCATGTTCAATGAGCATTTGTTGAGCACATATTAACAATCAGGAACTATACAGTGGAAATAATGAATAAGACCCACTGCTACAATGAACCCAAATCCTAAGCATGGAGACAAGCAAGAAAATAAAAAATTACAATGGGGGGTGAAGAATATTTTAGTGGCAGGACACAAGGTAGAGAGGAATATAGGAGGGCACAGATGAAGGGCAGAGCCTGGAGGAAGGAAACACTCTCAAGAAGAGAGAATACTTGAGGTACATGGTCATTAAGTCACCCCAGTTTCTTTTCTTCAGATGATTATTTTAACTCTTTCCACTTTTCATCAGAGTCTTGCTTTCCAACCCTTAAAATCCTGTTGCTTATCTTTTGTTTTCCAGAAATTCCTTTGGAAAGCCTTGGGAACAACCTTAGCATGCTGCCAAGATTCAGACTTTGTAAACTCACAGATTAAGGAGTTTCTGACTGCTCCCAACCAACTGGGGGATCAAAGACAGGTGGGACCCCTTGCTCTCAATTTCCTCTTATGATGATAACAACACAACTAATCCCACCCACAAAACCTCTGACAGCTTTTATAATAATGTTCTACTTAATCATAATTATCAATTAATACACTCAGAATAGCCTAACAGAATTTTTCAGAAAAGTTAGGTTTTTCTATTTAAAAATCAATACTTCATTTTTAACCAAGTTTATGAAAATATTGAAAAATGAATTTCAATAATTCTTACCTAACCAGACCTTGGCTTGACTTAGAGCATGATTGTGAGCATCAAAATGATTGAATTTACAAGCTGAAAGTTACTTATAGACTAATCCAGAGAGAGTGTAAAGATAACCTAAAGTGCTTCTGCAAAGCTCTACCTACTTCCTACCATAGCCTGTGGCTATAGAGCATATGTAAATGTGGAGGAAGGAGAAGATGTGTATTTTGTTGTTGTTGTTGTTGTTGTTGAGACAGAGTGTCGTTCTGTCACCCGGGGTGGAGTGCAGTGACACGATCTTGGTTCACTGCAAACTCTGCCTCCCAGGTTCAAGTGATTCTCCTGCCTCATTCTCCCGAGTAGCTGGGATTACAGGTGTCTGCTACCATGCCCAGCTAATTTTATATTTTTAGTAGATAGGGTTTCGCCATGTTGGCCAGGCTGGTCTCGAACTACTGACCTCAGGTGATCCACTCACCTCAGCCTTCCAAAGCGCTGGGATTACAGGTGTGAGCCACCGCACCCCGCTGAAGATGTGTATTTTTAAAACAAACAAATAAACCAACAAAAAATAGTTCCCAAGCTGATAAAGACCACCAGTATAAAAAAAGTATAGTGTGTTATATTTTCTCCTCAGAAATTATGAGATATTTAGGGTTCTTTCTCACACATTAAATGGCCAGAAACCACTAGACTTTACTGAACTTTTTAAACTGCTTTTATATTACTATTATTTCCTTTTTCTTGTCAGATATTATCATTTATTGCTGTTGGCACCATCTCTAATATCATTTTTTCCATCTTAGCTCTGGTATAGGTTAGGAAACAAAGTAAGTTGATTTTAAATATAAGCATATAAGACTCTCATTCAAGGTCTGAGGGTTTCACAAACTTTAAAAAATAAATCATGGCCGGGCACAGTGGCTCACAACTGTAATCCCAGCACTTTGGGAGGCTGAGGCAGGCAGATCACGAGGTCAGGAGTTCGAGACCAGTCTGGCTAACGTAGTGAAACCCCGTCTCTACTGAAAATACAAAAAATTAGTCGGGTGTGGTGATGTACGCCTGTAATCCCAGCTACTCGGGAGGCTGAGGCAAGAGAATCGCGTGAACCCAGGAGGGGGAGGTTGCAGTGAGCCGAGATCACACCATTGCACTCCAGCCTGGGTGACAGTGTGAGACTCCATCTCAAAAAATAAAAAAAATAAAAATTGTGACGTCCAATTGAGCTTCTCAAATACCTTTTTTACTTAACTTTAAGTCCTTGAATATGTCTTACATACTCAAGTCGCTTAATAAATGACCTCTGGATGAATAAAGTGTTAACATGTGACTTTCATAACCCACTGAGCCTACTTGGTTTTCAATCTCCTAAGCATAATGCTTTCAATCATGTGAGGCCAGAGTTCTGATTCTAGCTTCATACTAGAATGATTATTATCTAGACTCTACAAGAATGGTCTAGTCTACAAGTTTTCATGATGGCTCTGGCAGGGTTATGCCACTGAATGACATATAACAGGTTTCAGGAACAAATTGCCATGAAGGAACTCTGGTGAAATCAGCTTTGGACAAGAGAGGTGTGGACAGAGGGAATATATAACCTCAGAGTGTGAAACAAGAGCTGCCAACTTTCAGAAATTTAACCTCAAGATACAATAAAGTTTCAGGAACAGAATGATTCTTTAAAAGCATCAGTCAATTCAAGCTGAAAAAAAACCTCCATTAGCTTCCCAGCAATCATAGATTACAAGTCCAAAATCTTGGGGACGGCCTAAAAGGCCCTACTGTAATGAACCCCCCACCTCCTGTCTGACTCATTTTGCACTGCTCTCCTCCCTGACTGCTCACTCAGCCCTCTCAGTGGACTTCGGGAGCTTTGCACTTACCTTCTCTCTGATTGAAACTCTCCTTTCCAGATAGTCTAATGGCTCACTCCCTCACTCATTTCAAGGCTCTGCTCATTGCCACCTTGTCCGTGAGACCATCTCTGACTATCCTATTTTAATAATGCAAACTTCCCCCAATCCTCACTACCTACTCCTGCTTTACTTATCTTCGTAGCACTCATCACCGTCTGGCACACTGTATATTTACCTGTTTACTGAATTGATGTGTTTACTTATTTCACTTCCCTGTTGCTTCCCTGTCAGTTCTCCTGGTTGTATACCTCACAAAGATGGGGACTTTGGTATGTTCTGCAAACTACTGTACCCCCAGCACCTAAAGGATACCTGGCACATAATAGGTGCTCAGTAAATATTTGTTGACTAAATAAATGGTTAAACTCAAAATGTCATACCTTTTCTGATTTTAGGGAATAACATCTATTTTAGGATACTGTGCCGAGAACCATTTGGATATTGTTTTAAAAGTTCTTAAAACATTCCAAAATCAGGAAAAGTTTTTCATGAATCGATGTAAGGTAAGAAGAATCATCTCCTTCAAAGTTCTCAGTATTGCAAGGCCAGACAACCCTGATTTCTTCAGTGAATATCCTTTCTTATATTATACTTACTCCTGTCCCCAGGTTCTTATTCCAGGTCAGAACTGTCCAAGCCCAGTCTTTACAGGATGATTAGCTATACGAAAAGTCTACTTTATTTTCTCTGACCCTAAAGCTGATCTGGAAGATCCTAAATGCGCTCTGCATGTGCCTAAGTTTGTCGCTCTACCAACCGCTCAGCCTTCATGAATAGCTCCTCTCATGCATACTCTGCTTTCCCTGAAGGAAAGGGGCCTGATAAGTATATATAATAAACAAAAGCTTCTCCCAGTTACCTCTCTGAAGGCCTGATCATCCCACAGGACCATCCTGGGTGTTTACATTTAAACAGGCGAGAGTATATTCATTTTAGACTTATTTGAATCATCCCAGTCCAGTTTCTTATCCCCTATAGTGGTCCACGGGATTAGGAAAAAAACATGAGAGAAAATAAAACTCCTTCAGTCACATTTTTCATGTCTCCCTTTCCCGGTCTTCAGAGCCTTTTTTCTGGGAAAAAGAGCCTGACCAAGACAGATGTCATGGTCATCTATGGAGCTGTGGCCCTCCATGCTCCCAAGAAGCAACTTCTCTCCAGACTTAATCAAGATATCATATCCCAAGTCCTGTTTCTTCATGGCCAGTGCTCTCAGGTAATGCCCATTGCATGGCTGCCTCCATTTCTAGGCTGGGGTTCCTAAAACTTGCAGGCGCTCAGTCCCTGGGAAGCTTTTTTCCTTCCCAGACTTGGGTATGTTTTCATCAGCCGCATGAAAACACACTAATACAGTAAATGTCTCGTGGATTACTATGCAGCCATAAAAAAGAATAAAACGTGTTTTGCAGCAACATGAATGGCTGCATCCTTCAGGCTCAAAGGACACAGGCCAAAAGAAAGATAGGTAGGATCTGGTATGTTTGGGAAATGAGAACATATGGGAACAGAAAAATTTATTTTAAAATAGCATCAGGTAATCTATTTTCTTTCCTAAGGCCCTGAGCGGTTCATGTCCTACCACTGCTGTGATGCAGTGATTGTCCCAGGTCAATCATAACCGTAGTGATCTCACCCTTGTTTGAACTTAAAACAGTTACTCCTGTACTATTTTAGGGCACCTGGCTCATTATTTCCCTGTAATAGTATCAGAAGTGTTAGCCCATGGTAGTTCTTTAACTTTTTATATGATAAGACTTACAAACTACCTTGAACAGTGACTCACAAATAGTAAGTGTCATATACATATTTTAAGTGAATAAAATATGTCATTCATCAAGCTATTCAGTTCACCTGTGTTGCACTGTTTCCCCCTCCACATTCATCCCAGCCAACCTGACCCTCCTTGATGCTTCTCAAACATACCAAGAATGTTCTACCTTTGGAGCCACCAAACTGAGTTGAAATTTATCTGATCATTCTGTCTTCCATAGCATTTTATTTGTATCTTTAATAAATTGCTTTATACATATTGTGAATTCACCCATTTTGCTGACAAATACCAGTCTGGCCACCTAAGAATCACACAAGAATCAAGTGTAAAATGCAGCTTCCTAGAGTTGTTTTCTAGGGAAGTTAGTTCAGTAGGTCTTGGGAAAACTCTGGAAATCTGTATGCTTAAAACTTTCGAGTGATTATTTATAGATCGATGTGGGAGGCTTTCATTGATTACGTGCACATCTGCTTCTCCTGTTAGATTGTCAGCACCTTGACGTTAGGGACTCCTTTAGCTTCTCGTCTGTGTCTCCACAAACCACATGTTGATGCATAAGTGCTCTTCACATTTATTCTTATGTACATGTGATAAGAATAGACTCATAAGGACTCATGAAATTGTAGTCATCAGTATATGTTAGTGGAAGGGTATAGGGTACTCATCCTCACACCTTAGTTGCATAAGAATTGCCTGGAGAGCCTGTCAAAAATAGAGATGCCTAATGAATCACAGCCTTCAGAGTTGAATCACTGAATTTGCATTTTCAACATGCTCCTCAAGAGTTGATTCTGATGCCCCCAAGATCTGAGAAGCAGTGATGAGAATAGAAAACATAATAAAATTTGTTTTATGTTACATTAATTTATAGTCAATCATTAGAGACCAGCCTGAACATAGTGAGACTTCATCTCTACAAGAAACTATTTTTTTTAAGCGTGTAATCTCAGCACTTCATGAGGCCAAAGTTGGAGGACCACTTGAGGCCAGGGGTTTGAAACCAGCCTGGGCAAAGTATCAAGACCTCATCTATAAAAATAAATAAATAAAACAATTGCCCAGGTGGGGTGGTACATACCATTAGTCCCAGTGCACTCTAGCCTGGTTGACAGAGCAAGACCTTGTCTCTAAAAGCAGATAAATAAAAGAGGAAAGAAAATAAGAATGATTAAGATAAAGATTACTGTACACTTTCAGGGTACAGTCAGTTCTGCTATAACAAAACATACACACAAGATAACATATACACAAGAAACATATACACAAAAAACATAAGAAGGAAATGAGGTTGAGGCATAACACTCAAAAAACTCCATCAGTGATACACTCTTTTTAGTTTAGAAGCCCCTCCTGGACAGATTATTTCTTTTCATGGATCTGAACAAAATTTCCCATTGAATTTTTTTTCAACTTTTAGATACAGGAGGTACACGTGCAGGTTTGTTGCATGGGTGTATTGCACCCAGGTAGTGAGCATAGTACCCAACAGTTAGTTTTTTTTACCCTTGTCCCCCTCTAATAGTCCACAGTGTCTTGTTCCCATGATTATGTGCTCAATATTAACTCACACTTATTTGGTTTTCTGCCCCTGCATTAATTCTTAGTATTATGTCCTCCAGCTCCATCCATGTTGCTACAAAAGTCATGATTTTATTATTTTTTATGGCTGCATAGTAATCCATGGTATATTTACTGTATTCATCCATTTTCACTCTGCTGATAAAGACATACCTGAGACTGGGAAGAAAACAATGTTTAATGGACTTAAAGTTCCACATGGCTGGGGATGCCTCACAATCACAGCAGAAGGTGAAAGGCATGTCTCATGTGGCAGCAGACAAGAGAAGAGAGCTTGTGCAGGGAAACTCCGCCTTATATAATCATCAGATCTCATGAGACTTATTCACTATCATGAGAACAGCACAGGAAAGACCTGCCCCTGGGATTCAATTACTTCCCATCAAGTCCCTTCCATAACATATGGGAATTCAAGTTGACATTTGGATGGGGACACAGCCAAACCATATCTATGTATAAATATGGGGTGTGTGTGTGTGTGTGTGTGTATATATACATAATATATGTATCTCCCACATTTTTTATCCAGTCCTCCATTGTTGATTCCATGTCTTTGTGATTGTGAATAATGCAGCAATGAACATATGAGTGCATGTGTCTTTTTGGTAAAACGATCCATTTTTTTAGTATATTCCCAGTAATGGAATCACTGGATGGAATGGTAGCTCTGTTTTAAGTTCTTTGAGAAATCTCCATCTGCTTTCCACAGTGCCTGAACTAATTTACATTCCCCCCAACAGTGTATAAACGTTCCCTTTTCTCTCCAGCCTCACCAGCGTCTGTTTTTGTTTTTTTGTTTTGTTTTGTTTTTTAGCTTCTTTGTAACAGCCATTCTGACCCGTATAAGACAATATTTCATTGTGGGTTTGATTTGCATTTCTTTGATGGTTAGTGATGATGAGCATTTTTTCATGTTTGTTGGCCACTTATATGTCCTCTTTTGAGAAGTGTCTGTTCATGTCCTTTGTTCACTTTTTATTGGGGTTGTTTGTTCTTTGCTTGTTGATTTGTTGAAGTTCCTTATAGATTCTGGATATTAGACCTTTGTCAGATGCATAGTTTGAGGATATTTTCTCCATTCTGTAGGTTGTCCGTTTACTCTGTTGGTATTTTCTTTTGCTGTGCAGAAGCTCTTTAGTTTAATTAGATCCCACTTGTCAATTAAATCTTTAATCTACCTTGGGTTAATTTTGATACATAGTGAAAGGTAAAGGTCTAGTTTCATTTATCTGCATATGGCTAGCCAGTTATCCCAGCAATATTATTTATTGAATAGGGAGTCCTTTTCCTACTGCTTTTTTGTTGTTGTTGTCAGCCTTGTCAAAGATCATATGCTGTATGGCTTTATTTCTGAGTTTCTGTTCTGTTCTATTGGTTTATGTGTCTGTTTTTGTGCCAGCACCATGCTGTTTTGATTACTATAGCCTTATAGTATAGTTTGAAGTCAGGTAGTATGATACTTCCATCTTAGTATTGCTTTGGCTATTCAGGCTTTTTTTGTTGTTCCATATGAATTTTATAATAGTTTTTTTCTAATTCTGTGAAGAATGGCATTGGTAATTTGATAGGAATACCATTGAATCTGTAAACTGCTTTGGGCAGTATGATCATTCTAACAATATTGATTCTTCCTATCTGTGAGCATGGAATGTTTTTCCATTTATTTGTGTCATCTCTGATTTCTTTCAGCAGTGTTTTGTAGTTCTCATAAAGATCTTTCATGACCTTAGTTAACTGTATCCCTAGGTATTTCATTTTCTTTGTGGCTATTGTAAATGAGATTATGTTCTTGATTTGACTCTCAGCCTGGACATTACTGGTGTATGAAAATGCTACTGATTTTTGTACATTGACTTTGTACCCTGAAACCTTACTGAAATCATTAATCAGTTCCAGCAGGCTTTTGGTGAAGTTTTTAGGGTTTCCTGTGTATTAACTCATTTTGCCAGTGAATAGGAATCTTTTTTAAAAAAATTAAAAATACAGAAATGCTACCCAAAAAAATGGCATTTTACCTTGAAACACCTGAAGTCAGTTGTGAAAGTTGGAACTTCCTATGAAATGGTAAAAGGAATGAGGGTTATCTGAAATCTAATGGACTGTTATAATACCAGATTTGGATGGGAAAGGCTCATAACACACAGTAGACTGAGGTAGCTGGTAGATTCATGGGGTGTGTGCACGTGCGTGCTTTGAGTATTCCTACGTGGCTCAGTTCAACTGTGCACCTTTCCTCTCACAGAGGAAACTGCACACAAGCAAATGTGAATTCAGCATGTACTAAAAGTATTCTCTGATACAGTATGTCAATCTCATTGGAACAAATCTGCATTTTCAACACAAATGTTATAGCAGAACTCACTGTACTCACAGTCCCAGAGTTAGCTGCCCTTTGACTTTTCATTTTATAGTTTTTCGCTTCTCATTTCCCTAAGAGCCTTTACCCTTTTTCCTTACCAAAGTCTGTTGAGCCTCTTTAAACTGATTGTGAAGGCTGAAAACACAAGACTCGAAGTCTCTACCCTGCCTTCTGCAGCTTACTCATGACTCACCTGGGGGAAAGACTCTGCAAATGTACAAGGTCTCACTTTAAAAATGGAAGAAGTGAATTGCCCCCCTCCCCTTGGCAAGACCCCCTTGGCAAGGCTCTACCTCCTGCTTTACTATTGTCCTTCCGGTTGATGGGTGGGTCCTTTTGTTGGGTTGGGTATATCTCTGAATGCCACTCATTGAGTATCTAATTTTGCCTTTGATTTTTTTTAGGTTCTGGGCATGTCTGTGATGAACAAGGTAGGAGAGATAGATAGATAGATAGATAGATAGATAGATAGATAGATAGATAGATAGATAGATAGATAATGCCCCCCTGAAGTGTGCCAAGCAAAGATGTCCTTTTGATTTGATTCCAATTGAAAGGTTTCCAACATGTAACAATCCAATTCTGAAGTCAGAATCCATGATCCTAATCAGGGCAGAACAAGGAACTATATTCTGGTTCCAGGGTCTTTAGAAGTTGAGCTATAAACTAAAACAACGGTTTTCAAACTTTGGGTTGTGACCCACCAGTTGACTATGAAATCAATTTAATAGGTCACAACCAGAAAAATTCTTTAGTGAAACAACAGAGTACTTTACATGTAAAAACTGTAACTATTATTTCTGTTATATATTAAACATATTTGGGGCATACAGGTACTAGGTGGAATTGTAAACTGTTTTCTACTGTTGTTTATGGTCAAAAAGGTTTGAAAGCCACTGCTCTAGAGGACCTTCATTCTATTGTGGGTGGTAGGGAGGAACAATGGCATTTGTTTCTCACTTTCCCTGCAACTTAGACCCTAGTCTGGAGTAGAGATGGCAAAGGAAGCAAAGATTCTCACTCCTGTCTGGGAACATATTTCAAAGCTAGGTCACATGTTAATAGACCTGAGTGTGGTGTCTTAGACCTTGACTTGCATTGTAAATGCTTTTGCTTTAGGACATGGATCTGCAAATGAGTTTCACAAGAAGCATCACTGAGATTGGCATTGCTGTCCAAGATGCTGAGGATCAGGGGTTCCAGTTTTCCTACAAGGAGATGCTGATTGGTTACATGCTGGTGAGTGTGCAGAGAGGGAATAAGAAAGGCCCTGAGTATTCCATTACCAAGAGTTCAGGGCTACCTTTTTAAAAAGTGAATAGACTTCACCAGTCCCACATAACAGATCTCTGCCTTGTTTATGACCCAGGGCACCCAATGGTCCGATGAGGTTGCAGCTGCATCTGGTAACTTTCCTGAGCCTTTCTGAAACATTTAATCTCCTTATTTATGTTTCAGGACTTCATTAGAGACGAGCCCCTGGATTCCTTAGCTAGCCCTATTCGGTGGAAAGCCTTAATCGCCGTTAGATATCTCAGGTAGATAATTTTTTGTTGTTTTCATTGAAAAAGTATTTTCCCCCTTATCCTTCTCCTGATCAACTAACATCTGTTAGTGCAGACTTCAGTACACACTCCCAAAACTGAACATAGTTCATTAATGGGAGCTTCAAACTGGGGCTTTTTCTCCTTCCAAAGAGTTATGGATCTGGCTGAGAAATTGGTCATTTGATGACTGACAGAGACTGAAGAGCTACTCAGAGGAATTATATGTATTAATATATGAGGACTAAAATTTCTCTGCAAAAGGAAATTCTTCTTTCTAGATCTTGGCCTCCAGGCAAATTTTAATCTTTCAATTAAAATCTTATGAAAGCCCTAATCACATTCTAGTTGGTTAGCAGCAATAAACCTGAAAAGGAAAATAATTTTTGGCACATTTTAAAAATAATATTTTCACCCTGCAGTAAAAGAAATAGAAGTTAAAACCACAATAAGATAGCATCTCACGCCAATCAGAATGGCTATTACTAAAAACTCAAAGAAAGATGCTGCTAAGGTTGTGGAGAAAAGGAAACACTTATACACTGCAGCTGGCAATGTAAACTGGTTCAGCCACTGTGGAAAGCAGTTTGGGTATCTCTCAAGGAACTTAAAGGAGAGCTACAGTTCAACCCAGCAATCCCATTCCTTGGTATATACCCAGGGGATAATATAAATAGCTCTACTGTAAAGACATATGCATGCGTATGTTCACTGCAGCACTATTCACAGCAGCAAAGACGTGAAATCAACCTAGATGCCCATCCATGGTCGACTGGATAAAGAAAATGTGATACCTTACACTATAGAATACTACACAGCCATACAAACGAATAAAATCTGTCTTTTGCAGTAACATGAATGGAGCTGGAAGCCATAAACCTAAGCAGATTAATGCAGGAAAACCAAATACCACTAATTTTATAAGTGAGAGCTAAATACTGAGTACACATGGACACAAATAAGGAAACAATAGACACTGGGGCCTAGTTGTGGATGGAGGTTGGGAGGAGGGTGAGAATTTAAAAACTATCTATCTGGTTCTATGCTTATTGATTAGATAATCTGTACACCAAATCCTCATGACATGCAATTTACCCATAAAACAAACCCACACATGTACCCTCTGAATCTAAAATAAAAGATGGAAGAAACAAAAAGAAAAAGAAATAGAAGTCCTCTGTAAAGATTGGGAAATCACAAAAATTTTTTAAAAAATAATAAAAACCACCCATAGTGCCCCCGTTGCCAGCATTTTGGTCTATTTCCTTGATGTGGTTTGACTTTGGGTCCCCACCCAAACTCATCTCGAATTGTAATCCCCAAATGTTGAGGGAGAGACCTGTAATCTCCACGTGTCAAAGGCATGGGGTGATTAGATCATGGGAGTGGTTTCCTCCATGCTGTTCTCATGATAGTGAGTGAGTTCTCATGAGATCTGGTAGTTTTATAAGTGTTTGGCTGTTCCTCCTTCACATGCTTACTCTCCTCTGCTGCATTGTGAAGAGGTGCCTGCTTTCCCTTTGCCTTTGGCCACAATTGTAAGTTTCCTGAGGCTTCCTGAGCCATGTGGAACTGTGAGTCAATTAAACCTCTTCCTTTATAAATTACCTAGTCTCAGGTATTTCTTTATAGCTCTGTGAAAGTGCGCTAATACATTCCTTTAAGTCTTTATTTCTAGTCCTCCATTTTTATAACAGAGTTGAGATTCTACTCTGCATGTGATTTTTCATCCTGCTTTTTCTAACTTCACCTTACATAGTTCTACATTATCACCAATTCTTCACAAACATCATACTTTTCTTAGTTTTTAATTTTTGTGAATGTTTGATTGTGGCAAAATAAATAAAACATAAAATTTATAATCAGCCATTTTTAAGTGTACAGTCCAGTATTGTTAAATACATTCATATTATTGGCTAAAAGTACTTGGTTTTATTTTTGGGTTCTCTATTCTGTTCCATCAGTCTAAGTGCCTATTTTTATACCACTGCCATGCTGTTTCAGTAACTATAGTTTTATATAAATCAGGTAATGTAATGACTCCAGATTTGTTCTTTTTTCTTACTATTGCTTTGACTATGTGGGCTCTTTTTTTATTCCATATGAATTTTAGTATTGTTTTTCCTATATCCTATGAAAAATGATGATGGTATTTTAATGAGAATTGCATTGAATATGTAGATTGCTTTGGGCAGTATGGGCATTTTCACAACATTGATTCTTCCCTTCCTTGAGTTTGAGATGTGTTTCCATTTGTTTGTGTCATCTACGATTTCTTTTAGCAGTGTTTTGTAGTTTTCCTTGTAGAGATCCTTCACTTCCTTGGTTAAGTATATTTCTAGGTATTTAATTTTTTTCAGCTGTTGTAAAAGGGATTATTGTTGGTATATAGCAGAGCTACTGATTTGTATATATTGATTTTTGTGACCCAAAACTTTGTTTTTTATACCCATTCTAATGGGTGTGAGGTGGTATTTTCTTGTGGTTTTGATTTGCATTATCCTAATGATTAGTGAGTCAAACATCATTTCATATGTTTGTTAGCTGTTTGTATAACTTTTTTGGAGAAATGTCTACTCAAGTCCTTTCCTCATTTTTAAAATCAAGTTGTTTGGTGTTTCGTTGTTTAATTATAGTATTTTTTTAATTTATTCTGGACATTAACCTCTTATCAGACATATGATTTGCAAATATTTTCTCCCACTTAATAGGTTGCCTTTTCACTCTGCTGATTATATCCTTTGATGCACAAAAGTTTTTGTTTCGTTTTGTTTTTCAACTTTTATTTTAGATTTGGGAGTACATGTGCAGGTTTGTATATTGCATGATGCTGAGACTTGGGGTACAAATGAATCTGTCACCCAGGTAGTGAGCATAGCACCCAATAAGTAGTTTTTTTCACCCTTACTCCCCACTCTCACTCCCTCTTTTGTATTCCCCAGATGCACAGAAGTTTATAATTTTTAAGTAGTCCATTTGTCTATTTTTACTTTTCTTGCCTGTGTTTCAAGAAATGACTGTCAAATTCAAGATCTTCAAGCTTTTCCCTGTGTTTTCTTCTTAGAGTTTAATGGTTTTAACTCTTACATTTAGATCTTTGGTCCATTGTGAGTTGATTTTAGCATATGGTGTAACATAAGGGTCCAACTTAATTCTTTTGCATGTGGATATTCAGTTTTTCCAACAACATTTTTTGTAAAGATTGTCCTCACATCAAAAGCTTGGCCTACAAAAGCAAAAATAAATAAATGGCACTACATCAAACTATGAAGTTTCTGCAGCACAAAGGGAATAGTCAACAAAATGAAAAGGCAACCTATGGATTGGGAAAAAATGTTTGCAAACCATGTATCTGATAAGGAGTTAACATCCAAAATTAAAAAGAATTCATACAACTCAATAGCAAGAAAATATATAACCTGATTTAAAAATGGACAAAGGACCAGAGTAGACATTTCTCAAAAGAAGACATGCAAATGGCTAAAAGGCAAATGAAAAATACTTAATATCACTCATAATTATGGAAATACAAATCAAAACTGCTCTGAGATATTACCTCATACCTGTTAAGATAGCTGTTATCAAAAAGAAACCCTAACACATGTTAGCAAGAATAGAGAGAAAGGGAAACCCTTGTACACTGCTGGTGGGAATGTAAATTGGTGCATCCGTTATGGAAAACTGGATGGAGGGTCCAAAAGAAATTAAAAATAGAATTACTATATGACCCAGCAATTTCTCTTCTGTGTATATACCCAAAGGAAATGAAATTACCGCCTCGTAAAGATATCTGCACTCCCTGAGAGATGAAAAATTACCTATTGGGGTACAATGTACACTATTTGGGTAACAAGTACACTAAAATCTCAGACTTCACTACTATACAGCTCATCCATGTAACCAAAAACCACTTGTACCCCTATAGCTTTTTAAATTAAAAAAATTTTAAGTTATCTGTACCTCCATATTTATTGCAGCATTGTTAACAATAGCTCAGATATAGAAACAACCTAGGTGTCTGTCAATGAATGAATGGATAAAGACATTGTGATATTTATACCCACAATGGAATATTATTCAGCCTTTAAAAAGGAGATCATGCCATTTGTTACAACATGAGTGGACCTGTACAACATTATACTATGTAAAATAAGCCAGACACAGAAAAAAATATTGTATAATCTTACTTGTATGTGGAATTTTTTAAAATGTCAGATATACAGAAATGGAGAATAAAAAACAGTGGCTACTGTTTTATTCTCAGTGGTGGGTAGGAAATGGAAGATGTAAGTCAAAAGATATAAAGTAGTAGGTAAGTCTGATGAATAAGTCTAAAGATCTAATAATGTACAACCTAGGAGTATATTTAACAATAGGGTATTGTATTAAGGATTTTGCTAAGTGAGTAGATTATAGCTGCTCCTACTTTTGCTCTTGCCACGGGGCAGAGGTGGGAGTGGACAGGAGAGAAACAGATAACTATGTGAGATGACGGCTATGTCAATTTATTTCATTATGGTAACCTTTTATTACGTATATCTTTTTTTATATATACTTTAAGATCTAGGGTACATGTGCACAACGTGCAGGTTTGTTACATACGTATACATATCCCATGTTGGTGTGCTACACCCATTAACTCGACATTTACATTAGGTATATCTCCTAATGCTATCCCTCCCCCATCCCCCCACCCCACGACGGGCCCCGGTGTGTGATGTTCCCCACCCTGTTTCCAAGTGTTCTCATTGTTCAATTCCCACCTGTGAGTGAGAACAAGCGGTGTTTGGTTTTTCGGCCTTGCGATAGTTTGCTGAGAATGATGGTTTCCAGCTTCATCCATGTCCCTACAAAGGACATGAACTCATCATTTTTTATGGCTGCATAGTATTCCATAGTGTATATATGCCACATTTTCTTAATCCAGTCTATCATTGATGGACATTTGGGTTGATTCCAAGTCTCTGCTATTGTGAATAGTGCCACAATAAACATACGTATGCATGTGTCTTTATAGCAGCATGATTTATAATTCTTTGGGTATATACCCAGTAATGTGATGGCTGGGTCAAATGGTATTTCTAGTTCTAGATCCCTGAGGAATCGCCACACTGACTTCCACAATGGTTGAACTAGTTTACAGTCCCACCAACAGTGTAAAAGTGTTCCTATTTCTCCACATCCTCTCCAGCACCTGTTGTTTCCTGACTTTTTAATGATTGCCATTCTAACTGGTGTGAGATGGTATCTCACTGTGGTTTTGATTTGCATTTCTCTGATGGCCAGTGATGGTGAGCATTTTTTCATGTGTCTGTTGGCTGCATAAATGTCTTCTTTTGAGAAGTGTCTGTTCATATCCTTCACCCACTTTTTGATGGGGTTGTTTGATTTTTCCTTGTAAATTTGTTTGAGTTCATTGTAGATTCTGGATATTATCCCTTTGTCAGATGAGTAGATTGCAAAAATTTTCTACCATTTTATAGGTTGCCTGTTCACTCTGATGGTAGTTTCTTTTGCTGTGCAGAAGCTCTTGAGTTTAATTAGATCCCATTTGTCAATTTTGGCTTTTGTTGCCATTGCTTTTGGTGTTTTAGACATGAAGTCCTTGCCCATGCCTATGTTCTGAATGGTATTGCCTAGGTTTTCTTCTAGGATTTTTATGGTTTTAGGTCTAGCATTTAAGTCTTTAATCCATCTTGAATTAATTTTTGTATAAGGTGTAAGGAAGGGATCCAGTTTCAGCTTTCTACATATGGCTAGCCAGTTTTCCCAACATCATTTATTAAATAAGGAATCCTTTCCCCATTTCTTGTTTTCTCCAGGTTTGTCAAAGATCAGATGGTTCTAAATGTGCAGTATTATTTCTGAGGGCTCTGTTCCATTCCATTGGTCTATATCTCTGTTTTGGTACGAGTACCATGCTGTTTTGGTCACTGTAGCCTTGTAGTATAGTTTAAAGTCAGGTAGCGTGATGCCTCCAGCTTTGTTCTTTTGGCTTAGGATTGTCTTGGCAATGCGGGCTCTTTTTTGGTTCCATATGAACTTTAAAGTAGCTTTTTTCCAATTCTATGAAGAAAGTCATGGGTAGCTTGACAGGGATGGCATTGAATCTATAAATTGCCTTGGGCAGTATGGCCATTTTCACGATATTGATTCTTCCTATCCATGAGCATGGAATGTTCTTCCATTTGTTTGTGTCCTCTTTTATTTCATTGAGCAGTGGTTTGTAGTTCTCCATGAAGGGGTCCTTCACATCCCTAGTAAGTTGGATTCCTAGGTATTTTATTCTCTTTGAAGCAATTGTGAATGGGAGTTCACTCATGATTTGGCTCTCTGTTTTTCTGTTACTGGTGTATAAGAATGCTTGTGATTTTTGTACATTGATTTTGTATCCTGAGACTTTGCTGAAGCAGCTTATCAGCTTAAGGAGATTTTGGGCTGAGACAATGGGGTTTTCTAGATATACAATCATGTCATCTGCAAACAGGGACAACTTGACTTCCTCTTTTCCTAATTGAATACCCTTTATTTCTTTCTCCTGCCTGATTGCCCTGACCAGAACTTCCGACACTATGTTGAATAGGAGTGGTGAGAGAGGGCATCCCTGTCTTGTGCCAGTTTTCAAAGGGAATGCTTCCAGTTTTTGCCCATTCAGTATGATATTGGCTGTGGGTTTGTCATAAATAGCTCTCATTATTTTGAGATACATCCCATCAATACCTAGTTTATTGAGAGTTTTTAGCATGAGGGGCTGTTGAATTTTGTCAAAGGCCTTTTCTGCATCTATCGAGATAATCATGTGGTTTTTGTCTTCGGTTCTGTTTATGTGATGGATTATGTTTATTGATATGTGTATGTTGAACCAGCCTTGCATCCCAGGGATGAAGCCCACTTGATCATGGTGGATAAGCTTTTTGACGTGCTGCTGGATTCAGTTTGCCAGTATTTTATTGAGGATTTTTGCATTGATGTTCATCAGGGATATTGGGCTAAAATTCTCTTTTTTTGTTGTGTCTCTGCCAGGCTTTGGTATCAGGATGATGCTGGCCTCATAAAATGAGTTAGGGAGGATTCCCTCTTTTTCTATTGATTGGAATAGTTTCAGAAGTAATGGTACCGGCTCCTCCTTGTACCTCTGGTAGAATTCGGCTGTGAATCCATCTGGTCCTGGACTTTTTTTGGTTGGTAAGCTATTAATTATTGCTTCAATTTCAGAGCCTCTTATTGGTCTATTCAGGGATTCAACTTCTTCCTGGTTTTGTCTTGGGAGGTTGTACGTGTTCAGGAATTTATCCATTTCTTCTAGATTTTCTAGTTTATTTGTGTAGAGGTGTTTTATAGTATTCTCTGATGGTAGTTTGTATTTCTGTGGGATCAGTGGTGATATCCCCTTTATCATTTTTTATTGTGTCTATTTGATTCCTCTCTCTTTTCTTCTTTATTAGTCTTGCTAGTGGTCTGTCAATTTTGTTGATCTTTTCAAAAAACCAGCTCCTAGATTCATTGATTTTTTGAAGGGTTTTTTGTGTCTCTATCTCCTTTGGTTCTGCTCTGATCTTAGTTATTTCTTGCCTTCTGCTAGCTTTTGAATGTGTTTGCTCTTGCTTCTCTAGTTCTTTTAATTGTGATGTTAGGGTGTCAATTTTAGATTTTCCTGCTTTCTCTTGTGGGCATTTAGTGCTATAAATTTCTGTCTACACATTGCTTTAAATTTGTCCCAGAGATTCTGGTATGTTGTGTCTTTGTTCTCCTTGCTTTCAAAGAACATCTTTATTTCTGCCTTCATTTGGTTATGTACCCAGTAGTCATTCAGGAGCAGGTTTTTCAGTTTCCATGTAGTTGAGCAGTTTTGAGTGAGTTTCTTAATCCTGGGTTCTAGTTTGATTGCACTGTGATCTGAGAGACAGTTTGTTATAATTTCTGTTCTTTTATATTTGCTGAGGAGAGCTTTACTTCCAGCTATGTGGTCAATTTTGGAATAAGTGTGACGTGGTGCTTAGAAGAATGCATAGTCTGTTGATTTGGGGTGGAGAGTTCTGTAGATATCTACTAGGTCTGCTTGGTGCAGAGCTGAGTTCAATTCCTGGATATCCTTGTTAACTTTCTGTCTTATTGATCTGTCTAATGTTGACAGTGGGGTGTTACAGTCTCCCATTATTATTGTGTGGGAGTCTAAGTCTCTTTGTAGGTCACTCAGGACTTGCTTTATGAATCTGGGTGCTCCTGTATTGGGTGCATGTATATCTAGGATAGTTAGCTCTTCTTGTTGAATTGATCCCTTTACCATTATATAATGGCCTTCTTTGTCTCTTTTGATCTTTGTTGGTTTAAAGTCTGTTTTATCAGAGACTAGGATTGCAACCCCTGCCTTTTTTTGTTTTCCATTTGCTTGGTAGATCTTCCTCCATCCTTTTATTTTGAGCCTATGTGTGTCTCGGCACGTGAGATGGGTTTCCTGAATACAGCACACTGATGGGTCTTGACTCTTTATCCAATTTGCCAGTCTGTGTCTTTTAATTGGAGTATTTATCCCATTTACATTTAAGGTTAATATTGTTATGTGTGAATTTGATCCTGTCATTATGATGTTAGCTGGTTATTTGGCTCTTTAGTTGATGCAGTTTCTTCGTAGCCTTGATGGTCTTTACAATTTGGCATGTTTTTGCAGTGGCTGGTACTGGTTGCTCCTTACCATGTTTAGTGCTTCCTTCAGGAGCTCTTTTAGGGCAGGCCTGGTGGTGACAAAAATCTCTCAGCATTTGCTTGTCTGGAAAGGATTTTATTTCTCCTTTATTTATGAAGCTTAGTTTGGCTAGATATGAAATTCTGGGTTGAAAATTCTTTTCTTTAAAAATGTTGAATATCGGCCCCTACTCTCTTCTGGCTTGTAGAGTTTCTGCGGAGAGATCCGCTGTTAGTCTGATGGGCTTCCCTTTGTGAGTAACCCGACCTTTCTCTCTGGCTGGCCTTAACATTTTTTCCTTCATTTCAACTTTGGTGTATCTGACAATTATGTGTCTTGGAGTTGCTCTTCTCAAAGAGTATCTTTGTGGCATTTTCTGTATTTCCTGAATTTGAATGTTGGCCTGCCTTGCTAGATTGGGGAAGTTCTCCTGGATAATATCCTGAAGAGTGTTTTCCAACTTGGTTCCATTCTCCCCATCACTTTCAGGTACACCAATGAGACGTAGATTTGGTCTTTTCACATAGTCCCATATTTCTTGGAGGCTTTGTTCATTTCTTTTTACTCTTTTTTCTCTAAACTTCTCTTCTCACTTCATTTCATTAATTTGATCTTCAATCACTGATACCCTTTCTTCCAGTTGATCGAATCGGCTACTGAAGCTTGTGCATTCATCATGTAGTTCTTGTGCCATGGTTTTCAGCTCCATCAGGTCATTTAAGGACTCCTCTACACTGGTTATTCTAGTTAGCCATTCGTCTAATCTTTTTCAAGATTTTTAGCTTCTTTGTGATGGGTTCGAACTTCCTCCTTTAGCTCGGAGAAGTTTGATCATCTGAAGCCTTCTTCTCTCAACTCATCAAAGTCATTTTCCGTCCAGCTTTGTTCCATTGCTGGCAAGGAGCTGCATTCCTTTGGAGGGGGAGAGCGCTCTGATTTTTAGAATTTTCAGCTTTTCTGCTCCATTTTCTCCCCATCTTTGTGGTTTTATCTACCTTTGGTCTTTGATGATGGTGATGTACAGATGGGGTTTTGGTGTGGATGTCCTTTCTGTTTGTTAGTTTTCCTTCTAACAGTCAGGACCCTCAGGTGCAGGTCTGTTAGAGTTTGCTGGAGGTCCACTCCAGACCCTGTTTGCCTGGTTATCAGCAGCAGAGGCTGCAGAACAGTGAATATTGCTGAACAGCCAATGTTGCTGCCTCATGGTTCCACTGGAAGCTTCGTCTCAGAGAGGTACCTGATCGTGTGAGGTGTCAGTCTGCCACCACTGGGGGGTGCTTCCCAGTTAGGCTACTCGGGCGTCAGGGACCCACTTGAGGAGGCAGTCTGTCCATTCTCAGATCTCCGTGCCAGGAGAACCACTACTCTCTTCAAAGCCGTCAGACAGGTACATTTAAGTCTGCAGAGGTTTCTGCTGCCTTTTGTTCGGCTATGCCCTGCCACCAGAAGTGGAGTCTGCAAAGGCAGGCAGGCCTCCTTGAGCTGCGGTGGGCTCCACCAAGTTCGAGCTTCTCGGTCATTTTGTTTACCTACTCAAGCCTCAGCAATGGTGGACGCCCCTCCCCCAGCCTTGCTGCCACCTTGCAGTTCGATCTCAGACTGCTGTGCTAGCAGTGAGCAAGGCTCCGTGGGTGTAGGACCCTCCAAGCCATGCGCGGGATATAATCTCCTGATGTGCCATTTGCTAAGACCATGTGAAAAGCACAGTATTAGGGTGGGAGTGACCCAATTTTCCAGGTGCCATCTGTCACCTCTTCCCTTGGCTAGGAAAGGGAATTTTCTGACCCCTTGTGCTTCCCAGGTGAGGTGATGCCTCGCCCTGCTTTGGCTCTTACTGAGTGGGCTGCACCCACTGTCCTGCCCCCACCCCCGTCTGACAAGCCCCATTGAGATGTACCTGGTACCTCAGTTGGAAATGCAGAAATCACCTGTCTTCTGCGTCACTCACGCTGGGAGCTGTAGACTGGAGCTGTTCCTATTCGGCCATCTTGGAACCACTTCTACTATGTATATCTTATAACATCATGCTGTATACTTTAAATATACTCAATAAAATTTGTTTTTTAAAAAATTGTCCTTTCCCCATGGAATGGTCTTGGCACCCTTGTCGTAGTTCATTTAATGGTTTACTTATAAGCTCTTTATTCTATTCCATGGGCTTATATGTCTCTTTTTTTGCTTTTGTTTTTTGAGATGGGGTCTCACTCTGTCATCCAGGCTGGAGTGCAGTGGCACAATCTCGGCTTACTGCACTTGACCTCCTGGGCTCAAGTGATTCTCCCTCCTCAGCTTCCCAAGTATCTGGGACCACAGGTGAGCACCACCACACCCAGCTCATTCTTCTATTTTTATAGAGACATGGTTTTGCCATGTTGTCTAGGCTGGTCTCGAACTCCTGGGCTCAAGCTCTCAGCCCACCTCAGCCTCCCAAAATGCTGGGATTACAGGTTCACACCACCACACCTGGCCTATATGTCTATCTTTATGCCAGTTACATACTATTTTGATTACTGTGCTTTTGTAAAAAGTTTTGAAATCAGTAAGTATAAGACCTCCAACTTTGTTCTTCTTCAAAATTGTTTTGGCTATTTGGCATCTCTAGAGATTTCACATGAATTTTAGGATGAATTTTTCTATTTCTACAAAAAGCACCCTTGGTATTTTGATAGGAATTACATTAAATCTGTACATCTATTCTTAACAATATTAAGATCTAGTCATCTTTACGATATTGTTTAATTCGTGAACAAAGGATGTCATTCCATTATTTGTGCCTTCTTTCATTTCTTTCAACAATGTTTAGTGTGTTTCTGTGTTTCACTTGGTTAAGTTTATTCCTAAGTACTTTATTCTTTTTGATGCTGCTGTAAATGGAATTGTTCATTTCCTTTTCAGTTTGTTCATTTCTTAACAAATCAGTTGTATATAGAAATGCAACAGATTTTGGTAGGTTGATTTTGTATCTCACAACTTTGCTGAATTCATTTATTAGTTCTAACAGTTTTTTGGTAGAGTCATTAGGGCTCCTACATATAAGACTGTGTCATTTCTAAACAGAGATAGTTTTACTTCTTCTTTTCCAATTTAGATACCTTTTTAATTTTTCCTTGCCTAATTGCTCTGGCCAGAACTTCCAGCACTATGCTAAATAGAAGTTGTAAAAATGGTATCCTTGTCTTACTCTTGATCTTACAGGGGATGTTCTCAGCCTTTCACCATTGAGTATAATGTTAGCTATAAGCTTTCACATATGTCATTTATTATGTTGAGGTAACAAATATATCTTTAATGGCTGCCTAATATCTTATATAAACATGTCTCATCTTACTTAACCAACCTCCTATTTCTATATATAATTGTTGCCTGTTTTGAAAACTATAAATAATACTTTGATAAACACCTTTGGGAAAAAAAAATTTTCTGAACTTTTAAGTATGATAGTTGATAGTTTTATTCAATAAATATTATTAAGTGGCATCTATGTCATATCAGTCAGTGAACTAGGTTGTAAAAGAGCAATGATGAACAAGATATGACCCTCCCCTGACAGAGTTTCAGCCCACTGGGAGAAACAGATGTAAGAAGCACCCACGTAATTTCTCCAAATGTGGTAAGAGGCAAGATAAGAGAAAGCACAGGTTGCCATGTTAACAAAAATGAGGGAGGTTTGTAGAAAGCTCAAATAAATCAATCTTGAAGATGAATTAAGAATTAACCAGGCTCTAGAAGAGTGTTGTCAAGTAGAAATACAATGCAAGTCACATATGTCGTTTAAAACTGTCTGGTAACCACTTTTAAAAGAGTGAAAAGAAACAATTAAATTAATTTTAATATTATATTTTATTTAATCCAATATATTTAGTATACTATTTCAACATATATTCATTATTTTAAAATTGGATAATTTATATTATTCTTCATACTAAATCTTCAAAATCCCATGTGTTACACTTACATTGCATCTTAATCCGGATCAGCCACAACTCATGTTCACGAGCTTATGTGGCTAGAGACAGCACAGCTGTAGAACTTGAAAACTAATCTCTAATGACAGCAAGCAAATCAGTGGTTGTCAAGGAGGAGGAAAAGATAACCTGCAAAGGAGCATAGAAAAAAAATAGAGTATCATAGAAAGATTCTACATTGGTTATAGAACCATCAGTGTTTTCATGAGTGTGAACATCTCTCAAAATTTTTTCAATGGATGCAGCTTACTATACATAAATTATACTTCGATACATTAATTTCTTTTAAAGCAGTGAGCCAGACAATAAAGACAAGAAGACTACATAGAGCTTTCCCAGCTGGTACTGAATTTGATTCCTCTCTAAGAGAACCTTATTTCTCTGACGGTGTCATCATTTTTAATTGCTTTGCTAATTTGGTAGCTGACTAATGGTATCTTATTGTCTTAACTTATATTTATTTAAAAGTAAATGGAGTTTTTCATGGGTATTGAACATGTGCATTTTTTGAAGTCATATTTAGACTTTTTCATATCCTCATGAAGTCTATAGTAAACATTTGAAAGAAAGGCAGAAAGGAAGAAACACTCCATTGTCATTTATTCACTTGTGCATTCATAAGAACCTATAGTATATGTGTCACTATTTAGAACATGAAAAGAGACATGAAATTGATAAAAGTCACTGCTGCAGACTTACAGTCTAGTTGAGGAGATACATATCTCTCTCTATCATTCTCTCTCTCTCTTTCTCACTCTCTCTCTCACACACACACACACACAAGATGGAGAAAACAAGTAGGTAATGCTGTCACAGATCATATAATAGTGTTAAGGAACACAAAGTGAGTGATGATTTGTTCATCAATCTAATCTAAAGAATGGAGGCGTATTGAGTATGCTCACCGATGCAGTCTGATTCTGTGTTCCCATCTCTCCCTACTCCTGTCACCACCTTTCTCAACATCCCAACATGTCAGAAAATGTGACACGTTAGTTGCACGGTCAGATGTGATTGGCAGTTCTTGGGAACTCCACTGGGTATGTTCTGATGGTCACTGTAATATCCATTCCTCCACCTGGTTCTCATTTCAGTAAACTGAAACCTCAACTCTCACTACAAGACCACCTTAACATTCTTGAGGAGAATATTCGGAGGCTGCTGCCCCTTCCACCTCTGGAAAATCTGAAAAGTGAAGGCCAGACAGACAAGGACAAGGAGCACATTCAAGTATGCACTAGTGAGGCCTAAGTAGGATGACAGTCTGCAGTGGGGCCTTACTCTCTCACCCCAGCCTGAGACTCACACACACATATTTGATTTCAGTTTCTCTATGAACGATCCATGGATGCCCTAGGAAAACTTCTGAAGACCATGATGTGGGATAATGTGAATGCAGAGGACTGTCAAGAAATGTTTAATGTGAGTAGAGCCTCCACTCAAACTGATTCTCATTCTCCCTAATCTGTTCTTCAGTGTCCACTCCAAACTCTACTGCATTTTCCTTACATGAAGACATCCAGCTGGACCCACCCACACCCCACATACAGCCATCTACTTAAAAATTGTTTGTGGGGAGGTGAGCAACCTGTTACAAAAGAGGCAGAGACAGAAAAAGAGAATATGAAACTAGATGAATATGAAGAATACTAAGGAAAGAACATTTATTCTTTGACCAACAGCTTCTCCGAATGTGGCTTGTTTCACAAAAAGAGTGGGAAAGAGAAAGAGCCTTCCAGATCACTGCGAAAGTGCTGACAAATGATATTGAGGTAAGTAATCCCCTAGAATGAATAGACTTTATTGCTTGTGAACAGCAGGGATCTCTGAGATCTCTGGAATCCAAAACTCCTGCATGATGGATCTTGCATCTCAGAGTGAAGTGCTTTTCGGAACACTTTTGGAGAGAGATCTAACTTCAGAGTGCAGCTCACACGAATTGAGCTATTGGGTTTTCTTTATATGCATGCTTACTTATCTGCTGCCCTTCTTAAAAATAGGTATCTTTTAGGAGAAAGTGCAAGATCAAATTTCATTCTAAGGACTTGCAGAGAGAAAATAAGAGACTTGAGATCCAGTGCTGGGAACATCCTGGGATATGATCAAGCTACCCCATCACAATAGGATGCCTCCTTTATCCTGCAGGCACCAGAGAACTTTAAAATCGGTTCACTGCTTGGACTCCTGGCTCCTCACTCCTGTGATACCCTGCCCACCATCCGTCAGGCGGCTGCTAGCTCAACTATTGGTCTGTTCTATATAAAAGGTGAGGGAAAGATGGGGAACCCACAAATGAAGAAAAGAAACCCATCTTCTTTTATTCTCAGCTTTTCTCCTTATGCACCTATGTCTCTCTCCTTCCTCCCCTCTCCTCTCTCCTCTTTCCTCGTTTTCCTCCTTTTCTCCTCTCCTCTCCCCTCCCCATCTCTCTCTCTCTCTCTCTTTCTCTCTGTTTCTCCTTCCCTCTACAGTTCAGCAATTTCTGTTTTAATACCTTAATTATATCACAGAATCTGTCTCCTAGATCTGAAACAGGTATTTCTTTCCTCAGTGGCTCTGTTTTTCTCATTTTTTAAAATAGAGATAATAACACTGAAGCATTATAAAGATCCATTAAAGTAGGTAAAATGTTTTGAGAGTCTCCGATTTAAATCACTAAGTAATTGGGCATATTAGCAATGCTTCCTCTATCACATGGTTTTCTTCAGAGAAAATTGCACTATTATCGTGGTACTAAGTGCCTTTCAAAGCTCTCTAAGAGACAGAACTTTGTGGAAATTTTCAGAGCAGGAGCTCCTCCTGCTCTCCAAGTACATGTGAATAACTGTCAATACCACAAAATATTAGGAATTTTTAAACCTCCGTCTCAGGCTGAAACCAACAATCAGGGCTCCCTGTCCAGGTTAATTGAGTCCATGTTTCACCAAGGACAGCCCTACGTTGTGTGTGTGCAGTTCTGCAGAGTAGACGCAGCCAGAAACAGTCTAGACTTAATGCCACCTCATGCCTGCCTATGTTCCACACATCATTCTTTAGGTATTCAAAATATTTATTGAGTGCCTTTCCTTGTGTCAGGCACTGTTCTAATGCTGGGGACACAGAGATATTACAGTTCCAGTATTCACATTTTATAAGTGTGTTAAAGCCAAAAGGTAGGATTTGGTTGGGGGAGAGAGATAGTCAGTCAAAAGAAAAGAAAAAACTCTTCAGCAGAGTCAAAGTAGGTACAAAACTCCTTTGGGATACAGGAAGATAATTGATTAAAGATATATGTTTTTACCAAGTCAGGAAAAAAATAGAATTAAGGAAGTGAGAACTAAAGAACCATTCCAGGCTGGACGTGGTGTGTCACCCTGTAATCCCAGCACTTTGGGAGCCCGAAGCATATGGGTCACTTGAGGTCAGGAGTTCAAGACCACCCTGGCCAACATGGTGAAACCCCATTGTCTACCAAAAATACAAAAAATTAGCCAGGAGTGGTGGTGGATGCCTGTAATCCCAGCTATTCGGGAGGCTGAGGCATGAGAATCGCTTGAACCTGGAAGGCAGAGGTTGCAGTGAGCTGAGATCACACCTGGGAGACTGTCTCAAAAAAAAAAAAAAAACCACACAAAAAAAACCCATTACAGTAGTAACAGAAATATGCCAGTAGGGAACTCATAAGAAGAAAGGAATTTGGATTCTATTATTGTTCTACCTATTTTTCCTTTAGCCCACTTCATTTTCCTAAAATATGAAAAATTCAGGTCCTCAAACACTCTTTGTTAATAGAACGCCCATACTTTATAATTTATATTGACATTTTCACTGATGGAACAAACAAGCTTGGTGGAGAGAAAGAACATATATTACTAAAACACCTACTAGACACAAGTAACAAGTGTGATACTAAATTAAATACCCATCGATACTCATGGACACTTCTCACTTAGTTTTGAAAGGGAGGAGTCTGAAATTAAGAAGTTTTCAGTTACTTGGACCACTGAAAGTAGAGTAGCTGGGCTTTGAGCTCAGGGGCATCTGACTTCAAAGTCCACGTGTGTCCCACTGGGCTAGGCTGCCTTCCATAGAATGGTTCATGTGTTAGTTTCCATGATTAATATACATTCTAATAATAAACAGAAAATCTGTATTGGTTAGGTCTGCATTTATAAATTGATATCAACAATCACTTACACAGTTGCTGATGTAAACTTCTCATTACAATAGTTACTTTTCAGTTTCCCCAATGAGGAAGCTCACTGAAGAATAGAAATCCAAGAGAGATAGCAGCATAGCAGAGTAGTTGGAACCTGGGCATTTGTGTCAGACAGACCAGGGTTGAAATTCAGACTCTCCTATTTTTATTCACCGTGTGCCTTGGGCAACGTCTTCACATCTCTGTTCCTGCTTTCTCATCTGCAAAACCAAGATGAGAACAGGAGAGTCTACCTCAGATAATGTTTAGAGTAATAAATGAGATTGTTGTATGCAGAGTATCTGCATGGTGCCCAGCATGTAGAAACCACTCAGTATGTGTTAGCGCTTATGTTCACCATCTCATCAGACAGCAGCTAATTTAGTGTCATATCAAAATATAGCCAGCCTCTTCAACCCCTATCAGGTCTTTGAACACTTAAACATTTCTCACTTTGTTGATTTTAGGCATTCACTTGGAAGTGGAAAGACTGCAGGGTTTGCAGGAAGGGCTGGAAAGTGATGACGTGCAGGTTCAGATCAAGATTTCTTCTAAAATAGCTAAGGTAATAAATATGGAGGAGTGGCCAGAGGATGTAAAGATTCTGGATTGATTTCCAAATGACTAAGCTACATACTCCCCACTGCAAAGAAGATAGATATTCAAGCTGAATGAAGGACCCGTGGTCCTGTCATTTTCTAACTTAGAGTACACATGCCTAGTCAACACTCATTACTGATCATTTCAGATAGTGGGAAACTTTGTAGACCAAGTGTCCTTTCCCCAAATGTGGGATGCTGTGGGTTGGAGTGGAAGGAACAAGAGCTTTGGAGTTAATCAGATGCACTCTGTGTGCACTGATTGAAGTTCAGTCTCCTCATCCTCAAGAAACAAAAACAAAAGACCATTTTGTGGTTGTTGTGAGGACTGGCCAATCAATTCAATCACTCATTCAGTCATGCATTCACTTACCTTCCTTCTCCTGAGCACCTACCATATGCAAAGCTCTATTCTAGGCACTAAGAAAGCAGAAAATACAATTCCTATTTCACTGAGCTTGCATCTTAGTAAAGGAAATCCAAAAAATAAGCATAATATCAGATAATGATAACTGAGAAAAATAAAGTCAAGAAAGGGAATAAAGAAGAGGTAAGAGGTGATCCTCTGGAGAAGAACACCCTGAAAGAGATAATCATGGAAATATCTGGAAAAAAGAATTCCAGGCAGAGGGAAAACAGCAAGTGCAAAGCCCCTGAAGTGTAGAAAGAGGGGTTAATGAGATCCAAGAGATAACCAGAGGCTGATCCAAGGGCCTTCTGGGCCTTTTTAAGGAACTTGTTTTTTTTGTTTGTTTGTTTGTTTTATTATACTTTAAGTTTTAGGGTACATGTGTACAACGTGCAGGTTTGCTGCATATGTATACATGTGCCATGTTGGTGTGCTGCACCCATTAACTCATCATTTAACATTAGGTATATCTCCTAATGCTATCCCTCCATGCCCCCCTACCCCACAACAGGCCCTGGTGTGTGATGTTCCCCTTCCTGTGTCCATGTGTTCTCATTGTTCAATTCCCACCTATGAGTGAGAACATGCAGTGTTTGGAACTTGTTTTTTGCTCTATTTGAAATCAAAAGCCAATGGAGGGTTCTCAGAAGAGTCAGGCCACCACACATAATTATGCCAATTTTTAAATGCAAAAGGGCACCCTCATGTAAGACAACATCATTCATGATGTAGACATTACAGATTTATATTGGTGTTATGGCAATTTTCCACAGGTAGCAGTAAAGGATCCAGCAAAATCAGTACGTTATGACAATACACTCACAGAGAGAAGAGAAATATCTTGAGGACGGGGCTCATATTCCTAGTGTGCAAATGCCTCTTCTAGGCTAACAGTCGTTCTGAGAGGAAAAACACAACCAGACTTACATTTCTGAAGGGCCACTCTGGCAGCTATGTGGAGACTTGAATGTAGACTGTTAAGAGCAAAATTAGGGAAGTCAGTTTGGAGGAAACTGCAAGACTCCAGCTATCAAATGAGGCCATTAGAAACAAGGAAGGTGGCTGTAGCAGAGACATGAGTAATTGATCAGCAAATGACAGAGAAGCCATTTGAGAGACAGGAAGGGAAAATACGTCAAATGCCTTAAAAGGTGCCCGACACATAATAGGTGCTCAAAAACATGAGTTCCCTTCCTTCCTTTGCTCCTGAATCAACATCCATCCCACTGTGAGACAAAACAGCTAACCATGAAGATTGGACAACCGGCAAGCATTTGGAGTTACATAGAATGGTTAATGCGAAGGGAAGACCATTGTAAATAGGAACGCTCTAGTGCCATTGTAAATAGGAACGCTCTAGTGTCTACAAACTCATAATCATTACCATCTTGCTTAGTTAAATCCCCAGATAATGATCCTGGAACTCATTCAAACACCAAATTTTCACCTGCTTTCCTACTCCTTTTTCATTAATGCACACACACAGACAAACACACTCAAATTCACGCACTGCTATCGACCAAGCATTCTGTATAGTTCTTGTACCTAGAGACAACAATTGCAAAGTTTTTCCATTTTATTGAGCTTTTATGGACTGTTCTTAACATTGAAATATGGAAGAGCAAGAAACAAGGCTCATAATAATCCATACTCCATATGTACACTGTCCACCACCTGAGTATTCAGCATGGTACTTAATACATATTGATAGATTTTCCTGAATTCTCAAGGTTTAGGTATTATGTGGCAGATTCAAGTCATGTTTCTATGATATATGAATGTTTGTAAAAGGACTTTATAATGTACATATTGCTATGTAAACATTCTGCATTATTTTTCCCTGTGCGGTATGCTATAACTTTACGCTTGGAGAGGAAATTGCCTTAGCAGGCTTAGGATTCAATAAATATGAAATGATAAAAAAGGCAACTCCACGGAAAGTTTGCTTAGTAATAAAAGGTCATGTCTATGCCCTGTTCTAGTATTTTCTCTAGTTTCTGTGGCCTCAATCAAAACTGTTCAAAAGTTCAGTGGTTTCTAATACCCAAAACAAACCACAACAGCATGTTGTAAGTATCTAGATATAAAATGGGGTGGTTGATTACACGAATCTTTCTGGGTGCATTTTCAGATTGTCAGTAAATTCATCCCAAATGAAGAAATTCTGATGTTCCTAGAGGAAATGCTGGATGGTCTGGAGAGCCTCAACCCCACTTGTACAAAGGCCTGTGGCATATGGATGATCACTGTCCTGAAGCAGCAGGGAGCTGCTCTGGAAGATCAGGTGAACTGATAGCCAGTTTTACAACTGAACAGATTTCTATCACTTCTGAAATGCCAAGTCGGCCACTGCCTCTGTTTGTCCACTGATGGGCAGCATGCAAAGGCTTGCACAACCTCAAGAGGCCTCATTAGAGACGTACGTTGCGTGTTTAACAACAAGGCTCACGTTGAGGCCCTGTCTCAATTGCCTCTCTTGTCTTTTAATATAAAAGCTGTTCAAACTGTCTCTCTCTGGCTAGAGGAAGCAGCTCTGAACCGAGGCCATTTGGATGATGGAAAACAGGGTGGTTAGAGATGTAAGGATAAGAGTGACCATGTGGATGACTTTGAGACAACCACCAAGGGCAGGAGTCAAGGGCAGGAGTTTCTAATTTCACTGCTACCCTTCAGGCTTTTCTCCCACACCCCATAGTGTTCATTGTCTGATAAGCAAGGCTGCCACTGGATTGGGGAAAGTCCTCAATTCTTCTTCCCAACTGGAGAGTTAAGCAGAGTGAACAGGATTTAAATTCAGGAAGCTTGGTTAAGAGCTCCAAATGGAAATGCCTCTCTTTTCTCTTCTGAAGTCAAAAATAGAATACAAGTTATTCAAACATTAATAAGAAGGAAAAAATGGGCTGGATGTGGTGGTTCACACCTGTAATCCCAGCACTTTGGTAGGCCAAGGCAGGTGGATCACTTGAGGACAGGAGTTTGAGACCAGCCTGAGCAACATGGAGAAACCTCATCTCTACTGAAAATACAAAACTTAGCTGCGCATGGTGGCAAGCACCTGTGATTCCAGCTACTTGGGAGGCTGAGGCAGGAGAATCACTTGAACCAGGGAGGCACAGGTTGCAGTGAGCTGAGATTGTGCAACTGCACTCCAGCCTGGGCAATAGAGCAAGGCTCGGTCTCAAAAAAAAAAAAAAAAGAAAAAGGAAAAAATCTTTAACTAAATGAAAGCAACTCAAAGAGAGTAAGAGAAAGAAGTTCTTGTCCCTATAGTCCAGTCAACTACTCTCAATTTAAAAACTCTCCAAAGCACAGCTTTTGTGTTAAGGGCATTGAAAATTACCTCTGTGCTAATTACTTTTCAATAAGTGTTTTTGGAAACATTTATTGAGCACCTACTATGTGGTAGGCACTGGGATAGACATGAGACAGCCAAAATTGATAAATGTGGAATGCCCATATATTTGTGTGTATAGCATAAAGAGTTGTTCACACAATAGGTAAAGGCTTACAATAGGGACCTAAATCCTCTCCAAGCATCATTGACCTGGAAATCTGTGGTAATCATAAATGGGGGCTATTTATAACTAAGGAATTATAATTCAGAGAAAATATATTTAAAATAAATGTCTAACTTAAATGTCTATCCAAAATAATAGAAATGTCTACTAGAAGCAGAGTTACTTTAACATAGATATATGCCTTTGTCCATGTCAAAAATCCAAATGTATGATATCATTCCCTACTGCCCACAGATTAACATCCAAATTCCTAAAGGTGGCATCCAGTGCTCTGAGATCTGGGTTCATCTTTTCTATCAAGTCATCTTTCTTTTATTATCTTCGTTCTCTCTGCACTCCAACCTGGACCATTCTCCTACACTAGAAATCTCAGCATTTTCTTATGTTCATGTTCCCGTGATTTTTAAAAAATAGATTTTTTAGAGCAGTTTTAGGTTCACAGCAAAATTAAGCACAGTTCCCATCTACCCGCTCCCCTCACATACGCACAGCCTCCAGACTGTCAATATCTCCCACCAGAGTAGATTTGTTACGATCAGTAAACCTACATTGACACGTCGCTATCACCCAAAGTCCACAGTTCCATGGAACTGCAGTTCCAGGGTTCACTCCTGGTGTTGTACAGTCTATGGGTTTGGCAAATGTATAATGACATGTATCCACCAGTATAAGATCATACAGAGCGGTTGCACTGCCCTAAAAATCCTCTGTGCTCCACCTATTCTCATGTCTTTTAACTTTACATCTTTATCTGTGTTCTTCTTTCTGACAAGGATGCCCTTCCCCACCATCTGTCTCCACCTTGCCTTTTGAAATTGCTACAGATTCTTCAAGACCCAAACCAAATGGCCCTCCAATGTGACTCAGTTCCTCCTGGATTCCCCTGTCGGTTGTATGCACCTCATGTATACCATTTGCCATAGACTGCCTTGACTACAGGCCTTTAGGTCTATGATTGATATTCTTTATTGGATCACTCCTTTTGCAAAAGGGTTACATCTTTTTCATCTTTGGTAAATTCCGACAATGGCAAACACAGCACCTGTCATAATACACCCTTTCACAAAATGTTTCCTAAATTTAATTAGGAACAAATACCCAATTCATGAACAATCCTCCTGAGTGAGAAATGGGCCACATGTGAAATCAGTTATTATTTTTAACATTATTTAGAATTCATCAGCTGCCCATCCACGACAGGTACCTGTTCTGAGTCATTCACATAGAGGGAAAATGGCAACTTAATGTTTGACTTGGCTTTTTTCTCTTTAGCTATTGGAGATCTTAGGCACAATCTACCATCACATGCCAGTCCTCAGACAAAAAGAAGAAAGTTTTCAGTTCATGCTAGAAGCCATCTCCCAGATAGCCAGCTTTCACATGGATACAGTTGTTGTCAACCTTTTACAGAAGCCTCTGCCCTTTGACAGGTAGATCCTTATTGAACTGATTCCTTCTCCTGGGGAAGGCCACTCTGAAAGGCATTGGGGAGGGATTTATGGTTTGAGAGCAAGATAGCAAACAAAGGTTGAAAATAGCTCATCTGAATAACAATTTAACCATTGGTATTTGAATCACAAGTAATGTTTTTCCAAGTGCTTTTCATATATATAAGATATATATGTATTGCATAATAATATTTTTAACAATATGCCATAGGAATAAGAGAATATTAAAAAGTGAATATTCTCCTCTTTCTGGTGGCCTAGAATGCACCTACATGAGAGGTTCCCATCTTAGTGGACTTTAACAAAGTTCTGTAACCCAAGGCTGGAATGCTGAATTGTTATGTAAAACATCTTTCTTATCCCCAGGCATGGCAGCATGTCCATGTGCCCTTGAAATTGTGATTAGTCATAATGTGATTTTAGAGTGAGTCAGATGGAAAAGCTTACAGCCCGAGGGGTTGTGCCTTATCTACCAATTTCCTGCTTTGCCACCCTAGGGACACAAAGACATTGTGGAAGGCGCTGGCTGAAAAGCCAGCCTCCAGTGGGAAACTCTTGCAAGCCTTAATAGACAAACTGGAGACTGAGTTAGAAGATGACATCGCCAGGGTTGAGGCAATTTCAGTGAGTTGGACAGCCTGAACCCATCACTTGCCTGAGACTGTGCCACCTTCTATGATCTATCCCCACCTGGAGCTTGGTGCTGTCACATTAATGACACCTCCTTCTTCTCTCATACCCTAACTTTACTCCAGTTTATAGTTATGGCTGTACTTTTGTCTGTGGCTGATCATTTTTAGAAGCAAATTTTTCATCGACCCCCCAAAAAACCTATGTATCTATATTTCTAGATAAGTCTGTAAGATATCCAAAGGACCCTTTTTGTTGAAAAACCCCAATGCTGAAAACATTTTATTTTACATGACTAGTGTCCCCTGGCAGTCACAGGACTAACATGGCAGTCCCTGAGTTGAGAAATTTCCAGACAATAAATCCTCCCTTTTCTGTGTGTTTTTACTGGTGGAGAAAACAAAGTTGAAAATCAGCCCAGAGAGAAGATGGCCTTGGAGAAAATGAGACTGCCTGACCAAGAGGCCCTTTCTCCCCTCAGGTGGCCTGTGCTATGTATGAAGTGATCTCAGTGGGCACCTCTGTCACCCGCTTGTATCCAGAGCTGTTCACTCTCCTCCTGAAGCTGGTTAGCTGCACACTGGGCCAGAAGATGCCCACTTGTCCCTGGAGCCATAGGCGGCATGTGATGCAGCAGGGAGAACAGCAGCAGATCCCAGACCCCTGCAGGTAAACGGCCAGTCAGGAAGCATCTTCCACAGTGGTCCTAATCCCAGATTCCAGGAGCGGTGCTGCAGAAGTCAGGGTCTGTGCTTTCTGTCATAGCATCCATTGTCCATGAAGAAACAAGGCTCTACAAGGCTCTACTCTCCCTAAGCCGTGACACCATAGTTCTTCTTGAGCCAGTATCCAGTGTAGCTACACAGAATAGTCACTTAAAGAATAAGGGGCTATGCTTTCTTTCCTAGAGGAACTACTATATTATCTTTGGTTTCTATCATTGAGATCTTTCTAGAGAGGCTGGAATCTTGTGATCTTCAAGGCCACCAGGGAAAAAAGAAAAACAAAAATAAATACCATATTTCATAAATTCTGAGACTTCAGCAATTGAAAAAAAGCAATTTTTTGCATACCATTGAGAAAACAGAAAAGAACTCCAAAGTAAGCAGTGAATCAATGCTTTCTTAAACTTTAAAATTTTTATTCTGTACTTATCAAAAGAACTCTTTTAGGATTATGAAGTATGAATTTTCATTTCATATCACATCATTCTGTTTCCCTGCATTTTGCATAACTTTTCATTCCAATGTAAAATTATAGTGCAACATTTTTAAAGACACTTTAAACACCGTTTAGAGTCAACACGTATTAGGTCGGTGCAAAAGTAATTGCTGTTTTTACCATTAAAAGTAATAGTTCCAATAATACGTGTAACTTTACTAAAATGATGGTAATATAAAGAGCTATACCTGAACCAGGCAGCACATGTGAATGCACAGACAATAGCAACTACATCACAAGTACTGTCTGGCCAAGAACAATTGTAACACACATCTACTGCAAGATGCATCCTGATTTCAGAGATGCTGTTTTAGAATCAGTGAAATATGGTATTTTTCACTTTTTATTCTTATGGCCTATTTTTTCTTATGGGGGTAGTGTTGACAAGATTTTGTGGCATTACTTACTGGCCCACATCATCTGCATGTCCCCATGGATCCCAAGGCTAAAATGTGAGCATAGGGCTGCCTGTTTTTCCCTTACACAACATCCCCTAGTCCAGTGGTGGGAAAGCATTGTGAGGAGTGGCAAGGCAAACTTGGGAATTTGCAATTCCCTATAAGGGTCAACTTAGTTTTGTAATGCTGACTGTCTCCTTTAGGCTTTCAACTGCTACTTTAAAATGTTTGCAAGCCCAAGCCATGAGAGAAGGCCTTGCAAAGGAATCTGATGAGGGGGACAACTTATGGACTGTACTCAGCAGTCCTAGTACCCACCACATAGGCGTATGTTCACTGGCCAGGTAATGTGCACTTTTTCTAGAACCAGATACAAAGAAGAAAACAAAAACAAACAAACAAACAAAAGTGCAATACAGGCAACTTCACTTAGCATAATTGATTCACTTAGGACTAATAGTCGAAGGAGGACAAACAGGAAAGAAAGAAAAGGGAATGGGAAGAGATGGTAAGATCAGCCCCACACACACCACTCACCTCAAGAAACATGATTCAGGTGAACATCTTTAGACAAATTACACTTATTTTTTGAAAGAAATATTTAATACTCACATACCTAGAATTCTGTTGAACTTTTTTTAATCAGCTTTTTAAAAAAATTTTTATTTTTTTGTTTCAGTAGGTTTTGGGGCAACAGGTGGTGTTTGATTACATGAATAAGTTCTTTAGTGATGATTTCTGAGATTTTGGTGCACCCATCACCTGAGGAGTGTACACTGCACCCAATATGTAGTCTTATCCCTAACCTCATTCCTGCCCTTTCCCCCAAACCCCCAAAGTCCAATGTATCATTCTTATGCCTTTGCATCCTAATAGCTTAGCTCCCACATACGAGACAGAACATACAATGTTTGATTTTCCATTCCCAAGTTACTTCACATAGAATAATAGTCTCCAATTCCATCCAGGTTGCTGCGAATGCCATTATTTCACTCCTTTTTATGGCTGAGTAATATTCCATGGTATATATATATATATACCACATTTTCTTTATCCACTCATTGATTAATGGGCATTTGGGCTGGTTTTATATTTTTGCAATTGCAAATTGTGCTGCTGTAAACATGCGTGTGCAAGTATCTTTTTTGTATAATGATTTCTTTTCCTCTGGGTAAATACCTAGTAGTGGGACTGTTGGATCAACTGGTAGATCTACTTTTAGTTCTTTAAGAAGCTCCACTGTTTTCCATAGTGGTTGTACTAGTTTGCATTCCCATCAAGAGTGAAAAAGTATTCTCTTTTCACGGCATCCATGCCAACATCTTTTTTTTATTATTATTATTTTATCATGGTCATTCTTGCAGGAGTGAGGTGGTATCGCACTGTGGTTTTGATTTCCATTTCCCTGATCATTAGTGATGTTAAGCATTTTTCCATATGTTTGTTGGCCATTTGTATATCTTCTTTTGAGAATTATCTATTCATGTCCTTAGCCTGCTTTTTGATGGGATTGTTTAGACAAACTACATTTAAATTGGACAATTGGATAGGCCATTTTAAAATTTAAGCCTTGGTGGGCTTTCATCAAGCATCCCTTTTTTCTTTTTTCTTTTTTTTTTTTTTTCTGGAGACAGAATCTTACTCTTCGCCCAGGCTGGAGTGTGCAGTGGCGCGATCTCGGCTGACTGCAACCTCTGCCTCCTGGGTTCAAACAATTCTCCTGCTTCAGCCTCCTGAATAGCTGGGACTACAGGCGCACACCACCATGCCTGGCTAATTTTTTGTATTTTAGTAGATACGGGGTTTCACCATGTTGCCCAGGCTGGTCTCGAACTCCTGAGCTCAGGCAATCCACCTGCCTCGGCCTCCCAAAGTTCTAGGATTACAGGCATGAGCCACCACCCCCAGCCAAGCATTCCTTTTTAGACAAATTACTTGCCTGATGAACAAACAGACTAAGATTTCCTCCATTGTTTAGTAAAATATGTCTCTGCTAAAATGTGCATTTTCTAGGAGCATGGCAGTGTGGCAACACGGAGTCATACTGGACATCATGGAACAGCTGCTCTCATCTCTTACCTCCTCCTCGGAGAACTACCGGATAACCGGCGCAGCTTTCTTCTCTGAGGCAAGGGAGAGCAGCACTCAGAGCACACTCACTGGGTCCCCACGGGGTATTTCTCTTATGGTCTGGAGCCCAGTGTGCACTGGAACCAGGGAAGAGAGACTTCAAAGGGGTGGGGGGCGCTTTCATAGAGGAGAGACCAGCTACTGCCAGATATATGGTACCTAAGCAGGGGGTGAAAGAGGAAAAATAAACCACCTCACCCACCTCCTGCCCTCTAGTTTGCAGAAGGCAGAGAAAGGGGGACAATAAATCTGTGAGGGATGAAACAAAGCATTGTAGCACTGACGCTTCAAATTCCGGCCTGAAGACTATTCCAGCCAATCCAGAGAAGGAAAACTATCAGTCATTCCTGTTTTCCCTGCCCCATTTTCCATTGAGACTAGACATCTCTTATGCAGGTAACTGGGTTTACATCACCATGCGAGCTTGACCTGTGCGCTGCTCATATCTAGAGCTCAGCTTCAGCAAGGCTTGCTGGTTCACCAGAGGGCTTCCTCCTCCGCTGCACAAGCAGTGGGGTCCTCCCTTTAATTGTACTTGTGATGTCTTTGCCACTCTCCTGAAGGAGGGGCCACGCCCTTAACTAAACGGGAGGAGTGTGTTGATTTCAGCTCATGAAGGAACCAATCCTTTGGAAGCATGGGAATCTGCGAAATGTGCTGATCTTGATGGATCAAAGTGCCTGGGACTCCAACGCCACGCTGAGGCAGATGGCCATCCGAGGGCTCGGCAACACAGCATCCGGGGCTCCTCACAAGGTAAAAGGCGTTTTAAGGGGAAATGGTTCATTGAAGTAGAGTTTTGAAATAATGATTTAATAACCCACACCTAGTTGTTGCATACAAATTAATTGGAAATCCAGATACATTGCTGAAGTGGTAGTCCTTCGGTTGAACTACATGTGACCCTGACAAAATTTCAGTCCTCTTGTCTGAGGACTCCTACCCTCTTCCAGATACGCATAGAACAATTTTCAAGATTAAGAGGTCTTATTTCAAAATAGGTGAAGAAACATAAGCAGTTAATGCTAGAATCTATCATCAGAGGCCTGTATCACCTAGCTCGCACTGAAGTCGTCTGTGAAAGCTTGAAGGCTCTAAAAAAAATCCTGGAGCTGCTGACAGACCGAGACGTGAGCTTCTACTTCAAGGAAATAGTGCTGCAAACAAGGACCTTCTTTGAAGATGTAAGTGAGCCTGTTTAGGAACTTCCCTCCCCAGAAGTGAGTGAACAGAAAAAGGTTTAGGTAGTGCTCACAGAAGACATTGTCAGTGTCCCACCCATATTCCTTGGCCTGCCCCAGACAGGTCACCTGCAGACAATCTCCATACAAGCTGTTGGCTTCCTGTATCTCTCTGCCTGAGGGTGCTCTATGGCCTGGCAGTCATGATTGATCTAAGCTGGTTGAGCCAGAATTGTTGGGGGAAGAAATGCCCTGGGAAGGACCCTCAAACAGTAAGAAACAAGAGTTTGTAGATAAATTTCCCAGTTTCCTCACTCCTCAGAAAGGGTTGTTTGGCTGTTACAGAGACCTTAGGATCCACAGAGTTTAAACTATTTACTGTCTGGCCTTTTAGAGAAAACGTTTGCCAGCTTTTGATGTACTCCATAATCGCAATTTCAAAAAAGATCAGTCAGCAGTCCTAGGCAGAGAAGGGTCATTTTCCTCTATGCCTTCCAGGAAGCACATTTTAGTATTTATTTTTTGGTTATTCATTGCCATCAATGTAAAAAATGTATTTTTAACCTAAACCTATTATTTTGTAATCTAAACCTGCTTCCTCATGTGCTACTGTCAGAGGAGATGGAAAACTGCTAGTTGCCTTCTCTAGTGCATTCTTCATAAACATTAAGGCTTTATTCGATTACCTATTTACCTTACAGTCTGCAGACTTGAGAAGTCTTCATTTCCTTCATTATTCATCATAAACCTAATTTTTCTGCTCATTAAATATTTTGCAAGCCTGTGACTGAGTTGGACCTCTAAATGAGGCTCAAGAAGTATTGAATAGAATCTAAGGATATATTACCTCTCAAATCCAACCTTTTCCCGTTTCTTTGCTCCATTATTTTTTTTAATTTTGCCCTTCCTGATTTTGGCATGCTAACTATATGAACCTCTAGATTTTAGTCTGTAATATATGCCCACAGCATTCTTCAGTTTCGTATTTTTGCAGTTTTTCTTGTCTATGTGCTAGCCTAGACCTGGCCTTTGAAAACATCTTTCTGCTTGTTTCCAACTATTTCCTCCAATTAACCAATATCACTTTTAGGCCAGGCATGGTGGCTCACGCCTGTAATCCCAGCACTTTGGGAGGCTGAGGCAGGTGGATCACCTGAGGTCAGAAGTTTGAGACCAGCCTGGCCAACATGGTGAAACCTCATCTCTAGTAAAAATACAAAAATTAGCTGGGTGTGGCGGTGCACGCCTGTAGTCCCAGCTACTAGGGAGACTGAGACAGGATAATCGTTTGAACACGGGAGGCAGAGGTTGCAGTGAGCCGAGATCATGCCACTGCACTCCAGCCTGGGCAATAAGAGTGAAACTCCATCTCAAAAAAAAAAAAAAAAAAGCAACTTTTAATTATCTTGTCCTCAAAAATGCTTACTGGGGTAAAAATAACAAAGATATTCTTTTTCTTCATTGTTCAGGGCTGAAGTCACCCCTTCAGAACCCCAGCTGTTAAGTTTCCTGGATTGTTGCTGATCCGATAATAATTCTCTTAGATCTGAGCCTCCAGTAAATCACAAGTCCACTTAACAATTTAGTGGTCAAGATAATGTTGCCCAGTGTCATCAGAGAAGGATAAAATGTGCTAAAGCCTTGCTGGTTGTTAGCTCAGACCTTGCTCATCTCTAATATATATGTGTCAACTCCATCACGTTTGCATAAAAGTAAAGTTGGACAAAACTTTAACTCTTATATGTTCTCCAGTAATGCCATTTTTACATAAGTATATTTAACTCTATGATCTATTGCCCCAATATTTTTATGTAGATTAAGCATAGCTTTCTATAATCTCCAAGTTTTCTTCCTTTGTTTCTTTCAATATTTAAATACTTTCTTAGACTTTTCAAAACATGGTGACACTTGAATGAAATGGTAGAACAGAAAATGTGGCTGCTGCCCCATGCTCCATTCCCTTCTTGCTACTACTCCCCACACTGTCACCCTGAGCAATCGCTTTACCCTCTGTGACTCCATGTTCTCAAGTGAACATGAGGACATTGGACTAGACGTTCTCTAATATTTCTCCCAGCACCCAAAATCCTTTTGCCACTTTTTCTTTCTGATTTTTCATCTTCTCGATTGGTTGATTGTTCCTGGACCTATCATTAGCTCATTGATTTTGCAAAATTCAAGCTTTTTTAACTAAATGTCTCTCTACCTTTTTGGTACCTTGTTTTTGGTTAGCTTCCTCTTTCTAAAGAGGTATCTTTTAAAAAAATGTATCCTGACCTTATTCCTCATAAATCTAAAAAATGTGTTTCTACTTTCATTTTCATTATACAAAGTCACATCTGAGCTTTTCTGGCCTCTTCCCAACAAGCCATCATTTTTTAGAAGATCTATATTAACTTTATTGTTTATCTAAATAATATTCTGCTATTCAGGACTGCTTTTTCTTTAATCCCTTTTTGTTCATATGGGTATTTTAAACTAGTTTTCTGGGTCTAAAAATAAAAAAACCTCCATGAAATTCATCTCACTTCATTTCTTCCCTGTCGGAACTCTGAAACATAACTCCAGTGAGGTAATAGGAGGCCATCTTCCTCCACTACCACCTTTCTCGTGTTTTCTTTTTTGTTTGTTTGTTTTTTGAGACAGAGTCTGTCACCCGGGCTGGAATGCAGTGGCACGATCTTGGCTCATTGCAGCCTCCTCCTCTCAGATTCAAGCAATTCTCACGCCTCAGCCTCCCAAGTAGCTGTAGCTGTGACTACAGGCACGCACCACCAGGCCTGGCTAACTTTTATATTTTTAGTAGAGACAGGGTGTCACCATTTTGGCCAGGCTGGTCTCAAACTCTTGACCTCAGGTGATCTGCCTGCCTCTGCTCCCAAAGTGCTGGGATTACAGGCATGAGCCACTGCACCCGGCCTCTCTTGGTTTCCTAAAATCATTGCCTGCCATCCTGGACAAAAAACAAGAAAGTTCCATAACTTCACATACTCAAGAGTAGAGCTAGGCACCTCTGTGTTTAACCTCTCTGAGAACCAAGGCCCAAATTCCCAAGCTGCCTGTAATCCCTTTAGAAAATATTTGGTGTCATGGAGAATAGTACCAGGCCTTGGACAATTAAGATTAGAGGTCCCATAATTCTAGGCTAGTAACGCAACCAAGTAAAATACATAACAAGCAGAAACCCTCGCTGGCTTTCTCTATGAGTACCCCTGTGTATCATTCCTGTGGTCATGGTCACACTTCCCCACTGGCTACTCAAAGACAGAAATCCATTCTCTGGCATCACATAAACCCCAGACCCAGGGTTTTTTAAACTCATGTAGTATGGAGAGAAAGCTTCAGGGAAAGAAAGCGAGTTCTTGGAACATTTAGAGGCCGTGACTATGATGGACAAGTGCCTGGGTTCCAGCCTTCTTTTGCTGAAGTGGGAAGGGTGGGATGAGAGCCAAGAGTGTGCTGGCAGGGAATGGCCTCTGAGAGGATATTCACCACGACATGCATTCGTCACCACAGGAGCAGGATGATGTGAGATTGACTGCCATCTTCTTATTTGAGGACCTGGCATCCCTAACAGGAAGAAGGTGGAAGATTTTTTTTGCTGAAGAAATAAAAAAGAGTCTGATTTCATTCCTTCTGCACCTTTGGGATCCCAACCCCAAGATTGGAGTTGTAAGTGCTCTCCACAGACACCTGCACCTCCTGCTCTCCCCACGGCTGAGAAGTACCAATAAGCCTGGTCTAGCTGCACCAGGAGCCAGATCTAAAGTCACCCCTTAGCGCTGAACCTGAAAACCTCTTCTCCAATTCTAGGTTCTTCTTACTATCTCTTCCCAAGTTTACTCTTCCTTGAAACTGGGAAGGTGCCAGCAATGACTATAAAGCCATTCACACCACTGACTTTTAGTGCTTCTTTCCCAGTACTATTCAGCGTTTTTTCCCTTCTGGAAGGAGATCCTAACGTTCTGGACTGTGATGCAGAAAACTCTGTTTTCCAGGCTTGCCGTGATGTCTTGATGGTCTGCATTCCCTTTTTGGGCCTCCAGGAGCTCTGTGGGGTATTAGACCGTCTCCTTGATCAGGATCTACCAAGGGCCAGGGATTTCTATAGGCAATTCTGTGTGAAAATGGTGAGTGTCCAACAGATGCCGCCTCCAAAAAAGGCAGGACAAGGGTCTAGACAAATCGCAGAAGGGCAAACAATGTAGCAAGGAATTTCTGGCCAGAGCCAGAACTGCCTTGGAAGGATGGCAGTGATATCCTGATTTCACAGGATATAGTGACATAGAGGTATCCTGCCACAGGACCCTCTGCTCCATTCCCAAGTCCTGACTGGGATATATTCTCCTTGGTTCCTAAAATTCGTATCTGTTGATTAATCCCTTAAACTCTGATGCCTTCCTGATTAAATGTAGATCAAAATACCCATAAGACAATTTTCAGCCAATTAATTTATGGCTGTGTGAGTGCTCACTGGCCTTTACAAATCCGTTCTGAGGACCTATAGGATGCCGAATGTCACAAAGGTTCACTTTCCAGTTGCCCTCTTTGTAATTCACATCTCTTCTAGGCCAAGAAAAACCAGGAAATTCTGTGGATCCTCCACACACACTCCTTCACCTTCTTCACCAGTACCTGGGAGGTGATCAGGAGTGCAGCTGTCAAACTCACAGGTGAGTACACATCCCCATTTCCTACCCAGATATGTCTGCTTTTTCCACCTAGTTTTGCTTTGACCAGAAGCTGTCCAGTATGAACACTAGTAGGACTGGTATAACTTTTTTATTAAAGCCCAGAAAGGGCTTTTATCTTACATCTTGTAACATTCTCCCTCAAAGAAACCTGCTTCCTTTTGCAGTGAAAACTCATAACCTCTCCTGACTCACCTACACTCATTCTCCTCCCATCTGAGCCCTTCATGCTCCTTCTGGCTCCAAGTCCTTGCTCCTTCTTTTCCCCAGATCTTTGCTCCCAGCTGCTGCCCTTACATAAACACTTTTCTTCACCTCATCCCATAAGATAACCCATACTCAACATCCAAAGCTCAGTTCAAGCTGAGAGCTTTGGCAACATGATACAAGTGGGAAGTATGTTCGTGTGGGGGCCAGCAGCCCCTGGCTCTGCTATGTGATTCTGGAAATTGACTTAACTTTATGTTACCTCTCTGTCTGATGTATAAAATAAAACATAAGTAAATCTCTAAAGATCCTTCTATCATGAAATTCTAAGTCTTACTTTGAAGCCTGTTCCAACTAATTCAGCCCACAGACAACAGGCCCACTCCCTTCACCACCTTTAAGGCCAAATTAAAAATCTGAAGATTCCTTCTTGAATCATACATATGATCCCCCCCCCAACTACATTATGAATTTTTTGAAGACAGAGACCCTATCTTACACACATTTGAAATCCCAACAACAACTAGCCTCCTTAGAAGATCATTGTGTGAACTCTGCCAAATACTCTGGATAAGTGACTACTTACAGACATGGCACTCGGGACCCAGTAGAAGTCACCCTGACATCATTCTAGGGGGTGCAAAGGAAGTCATATAGTTTGCTCCTTCACCAGCCTACCATCTACCTTCTCACCAGGTGCAGAGTCTAACCTGCTATACTTTTCATGGCTTCTTCCTCTGTAATGAAATCAGTAACATTGTCTCCTATTAACTTTAGATGCCGTTGTTCTCAATTTGACCAGCCAGTATGTGGAGTTACTAGACAGAGAACAACTGACCACACGTGAGTACCAACCTAGTTTCTTCCCAGCATATTGTTACATTCTTAGGAAAAGAGAAAATATTGCTGTTCTAAGTTCCACGTCAGCCCAGAACTTGAAAATCTTAGTACCAATTGTTGTCTCTGATGCTCTCTAGACACTAGAATTTCTCCAGGGTACAAAGCAATCTCCAGCTCCAGCCCTTTGCAGGCATCAGAAACACCAATAGACTACGATTTTCCAATTGCCTAAACCTACTGATCACAAGGTCAGGGCCTTCTCTTCCCTTATTTCAATGTTAAAATCATTTCTTGTAGTTCCACATCCTACCTTTTAGGATAAAATGTGAGCGTGAGGACCTGAGCCCCACTTGGGTCTGACCCTCAGTGCTAAAAAGTTGGGCCTTGGCTTGGTTTGCCCTTCTTGCTGGGCTCTGACTCTCCTCATCCACTTATTTGCTATTCTTGCCATTTCAGGACTCCAAGCACTTCGTCAAGATCCGTGTATTAGTGTCCAGAGAGCAGCTGAGGCTGCTTTGCAGACCCTCCTGAGAAGGTGTAAAGAGACAAGCATTCCTCTGTAAGCCATCAAGAAATAAACTGCTGGCTTTTCCTATATCTGACTCCTGTCTTCATCCTATTACCTCACAAACTTGCAGCATTTTGAGGAAAGAGATGCTGCCTAGGATGGGGATATAGAAGTGGTGGTATATTTCTTCCTCTCCAGAATCTCCTTGGTGGCTTCCATTAGCAAAAAGCAAATCCCACAAGTTCACTTCAGGGATAACCTGTGATTTGGATCGTGACAGCCACATGGCTTTGCCTAGGTTAGCCCTCTGTCTTGAGAAAGTAAGTCCCAGCAGATATCAAAAAGCGGCAGAATTTGACCCACATAATTCTGCTGCCACTAAAAAGAGGTCCACTGTTATTTTCCGCATGTAGCCCATTCCTCTCAGATCTTTGTCAGCTTTGAATTACTACCCACACTCCTCTTTTTAAAATCAGTCTTATGATAAACTTTAACCTGCCTATTCTCTCCCAGGTTGTAATTTATGTGTCAAGAGTATGCCAGGTACTTTTCTACAAAAGACGCTGTCTGGCATTCTATTAAATATCATCATTTCCTTTCTACTTTTATCCCAGAACAACAGTGCATATGTACGCACACAAGCACGTGTATGTGTGTGTGTGTGAGTGCGTTCATTTCTTCATAGTATCTGGATTCTTATTCTTTCTTGTTTTTCACAATGCATAAGTGAAAGGTTACATACATGAAATTACATACCTAAAAACAAGTTTCTTTTTTTTTTTTTTTTTGAGACAGAGTCTCTCTCTGTCACCCAGACTGGAATGCAATGGTGCGATCTCGGCTTACTGCAACCTCCACCTCCCAGATTCAAGCGATTCTCCTGCCCCAGCCACCTGAGTAGCTGGGATTACAGGGGCCCACCACCACGCCTAGCTAATTTTTGTATCTTTTAGTAGAGACAGGGTTTCACCATGTTGGTCAGGCTGGTCTTCAACTCCTGACCTCAGGTGATCCATCTGCCGTGGCCTCCCAAAGTGCTGAGATTACAGGCATAAGCCACTGCCCCCAGCCCTAAAAAGAAGTTTCTAACACAGATACTGGCACTCATTTAAAAGCACCATCATGATCATTTATTAGCACCATTATTAATATATTACTTTAGAATGTCCATGCAAATTTTTATTACTTATATTCTAATATCTTCATCTCCAAGCTGTTTGGGGAAACATCTTTGTTTCTACAAAACCTAAGGAGCAGTAGAATCTTTTGGGTAAGAGATTATGGACTAGGAGTCCATTTCTTTATTCATTTAACAAATATTTATTGAATGCCTACAGTTTTATAAGGCATTGTTATAGCCACTGGAACCACAACAGGGAGGGAAAATAGAAAAATTGTGCCTTCAGGGTGCTCATATTCTATAAAATCTATGTATAAATTCCAAGAAATGGAGCCAGCCTCCCAGATAGCCCCAGTGATTCCTGCTTCCTGGTATTCATGCCCCTGGGAAGCCCCTCCTACAATGAATAAAACTGACCTGTGCAACCAATACAATATTTCAGAAATGATGGACTATGACTTGGAAGACAAGGTCATAAGTAATAGTGCATTCTCTTGATTCATTCATTCTGGAAGAAGCTAGCTGATGTGTCGTAAGGACACTCAAGCAGCCCTGTGGAGAGGTCCAGGTAACAAAAACCTCCCGCAAACAATGAGCACTGAGCTGCAAGGCGTGTAAGTGAATCATCTCCGGAATGGACCCAAGAGCCCATTAGTCTACAGACGACTGAAACCCCAGCTCACTCACACATTGACTGAAACCTAGGAGTGTGAGATAAAATACACCTGCCCAGTTAAATGTGAATTTCAGATAAATGTTGAATTTTTTGGTAAAAATATATCCTAGTTGTATATTACACTAAAAAACTATTTCTTGTTTATCATGAATTCAAATTTAGCTGAGCATCTTGTATTTTTATTAGCAAAATCTAGCAATTCAAGCAAAATCTAATGAGAATCTTTAACCAGAATCATTAACCAAGCTATTCCCAAATTCCTGAACCATGAAACTGTGTGAGATAATAAAACTTTAGTGTTTTAAGCCACTGGGTTTTGAGGTAATTTGCTAGGCACCAGTAGGTAACTGTTACACAGAGAGTCCATGATCCCACCAAAGTTGTATACAGATTTCTGTATAGAATCGCATAGGTGCATTTTCTGGGTAATGGCTTTCATTAACTTCTTAATGGAGTCAGAAGCTATTCCCAAGCACAACATATGTGAAACAGAGCAAAAAAAAAGAAGGCAAAAGACATGGGTTTAGTTGACCTCTTTTGGCAGATTATTTTAAGTCAAATGACATTGTGAAATAGTGCTATCCAATATAACTTCTGCAATGATGGAAATCATTTTTTCTTTCTTTAGTGACCAACATGGTAGTCACTAGCCATGTGTATCAACTGAGCATTTGAAATGTAGGTAGTTGAGGAAATCAATTTTTAATTTTATCTAATTTTAATTATTTTATTATTTATCAATTTTTAAAAATCAAACCTAATATATAATTAATTTTAATTAACACAAATTTAAATAGTCATGTATAGCTAGTAATTATGGTATTTCACAGGACAGTTTCAGAATGTAGGGCAAAAAGTATTAATAGAATTTGGGTTGAGCCACCACAGAACTATAGGACATCCTCGACAGGAGTGTAAATTCACTCACATAGGAATTTGTTGGGTATTTGTATATCTCCACCACAGCCCCCTTCCTGGCATGCAGCATAGGGCCTTTCTCATAGATTGATTGATCGAAAGTAGGTAGAATGGCCACACAAAACACACATTGCCTCTGAAACCTTTAACTGTCTAAACCCTCATCTTAGATTCACCTTGTTCTGAGACTCTCTTTCTCACAAATCCTGGTTCCACCACTTACTAGCCATTTGACTTTGAAAAACCACTTAACCTCTCTGTACTTCAATTTCCACAACTGTAAAATCAGGATAATAATTTGATTATTATTATCTGACTAAATATGTTAGTCCATTCAGGATGCTGAGACAAAATATCTTAGTAATCTGCAAGCCACAGAATTTATGCTTACAGTTCTGGGACTGAGAAGTCCAAGATCAAGGTGCCAGTAGATTTGGTGTCGGTGAGGGCTCATTCTTCACATGTTACTTCTTTCTGTGTTCCTTCTCGCTGTGTCCTCACATGGTGGAAGAGGCAGACAAACTTCCTCAGGCCTCTATTATAAGGGCACTAATCCCATTCATGAGGGTGGAACCTAATCAACTTCCAAAGGCTCCACCTCTTAATACCATCACCTTGGGCACTAGGTTTCAACAAATGAATTAGGGAGAAACACAAACATTCATACTATAGCCCAAGTAAAGCATTTAGAAGCCTGGCACAGAATCATTGTTTAATCAATATTTATATTGTTAACTATGCAATATAAATATTATGATATTAGCAAATTTATCATTATAATCACAAATATTAGCATAAACTCAATGGTTGTTATATAAACCCAGCTGATGATCTCAGCCCCATGTGTCCATATTCCTGGCCCTGTGAATATTGCTGCCCTTCATAGGAGACTGAAGATGAGGTGGCCCCTCTAATTCAGGAGATCTCAGCTCAGCATCTGCTGCTCCTGCTCTGCCTGCTTCATAGTTGTTTCTCTTGCCAGACCCCATCAAAGTCTTCTTACTTGCTCTCACAACATACAGTACACCACAGTCAGGCTTTGTAACAGGAGACACATTTAGATCTCTTTTTCATCCCCAACAAATATTCCTACCATTCCCCCTCAGAGAGTTGTCACTAGTCCTCCTTGATACTTCTCTTCCCAGTCAGTCCCCCAGGGCCCTCTGTGGTTCATTTCTATAGTTCAAACACAGGCAGGTTACTCAAGTGAGAAAGTCCCTGATATGGTTTGGCTGTGTCCTCACACAAATATCATCTTGAATTATAGTTCCCATAATCCCCACATGTCATGGGAGGGACCCAGTGGAAAGTAATTGAATGATGGGGCAGTTACCCTCATGCTGTTCTTGTGACAGTGAGTGAGTTCTCACAGGATCTTATGGTTTTATAAGGAGCTTTTCTCCCTTTGCTCAGCACTTCTCTCTTCTGCTGCCTTGTGAAGAAGGATGTTTTTGCTTCCCCTCCTGTGGTAATTGTAAGTTTCCTGAGGCCTTTTCAGCCATGCAGAACTGTGAGTCGATTAAACCTTTTTCCTTTATAAATTACCCGGCCTTGGGTATTTCTTCACAGCAGCATGTGAAGGGACTAATACAGTAAATTTGTACTGCAGAGAGTGGGTTGCTGTTGTAAAGATACCTAAAAATGGGAAAGCGACTTTGGAACTGGGTAAAAGGCAGAAGTTAGAACAGTTTAGAGGGCTCAGAAGAAGACAGGAAAATGTGGGAAAGTTTGGAACTTCCTAGAGACTTGTCAAATGGCTTTGACTAAAATGCTGACCAGTGATATGGGTAATGAAGTCCAGGCTGAGGTGGTCTCAGATGGAGATGAGGAACTTGTTGGGCACTGGAGGAAAGGTGACTCTTGCTATGCAGATACTGGCAGCATTTTGCCCCTGACCTAGAGATCTGTGAAACTTTGAACTTGAGAGAGATTATTTACGGTATCTGGAGGAAGAAATTTCTAAGTGGCAAAGCATTCAATAAAAAGCAGAACATAAAGTTTGGAAAATTTGCAGCCTGATGATGCGATAGAAAAGGAAATCCTATTTTCTGGGAAGAAATTCAAGCTGGCTGCAGAAATTTGCATAAGTAAAAAGGAGCTGAATTTTAATCACCAAGACAACGGGGAATATGTCTCCAGGACATATCAGAGACCTTCATGGCAGCCCCTTCCATCACAGGCCTGGAGGCGTAGGAGGGAAAAATGGTTTCATGGACAGGGCCCAGGGCCACCCTGCTCTGTGCAGCCTCAAGACAGGGTTCCCTGCATCTCAGCTGCTTCAGCTCCAACCATGGCTAAAAGGGGCCAATGTACAGCTCAGGTCGTTGCTTCAGAGGGTGCAAGCCCCAAGCCTTGGTGGCTTACATGTGGTGTTGGGCTTGCAGGTCAACAGATGTCAAGAATTAAGGTTTGGGAACCTCTGCCTAGATTTCAGAGGATGTATGGAAATACCTGGATGTCCAGGCAGAAGTTTGCTTCAGGGGCAAAGCTCTCATGAAGAATCTCTGCTAGGGCAGTGCAGAAGGGAAATGTGAGGTCAGAGCCCCCATACAGAGTCCCCACTGGGGTACTGCCTAGTGGAGCTGTGAAAAGAGGGCCACTGTCCTCCAAACCCCAGAATGGTAGATCCACTAACATCTTGCACCATGCACCTGGAAAAGCTGCAGACACTCAATGTCAGCCCATAAAAGCAGCCAGGAAGGGGGGCTGTACCCCACAAAGCCACAGGGGCAGAGCTGCCTAAGGCCATGGGAGCCCACCTCTTGCATCAGCATGCCCTGAATGTGAGACATGGAGTCAAAGAAGATGATTTTGAAACCTTAAGTTTTAATGACTGCCCTATTGGATTTCAGATTTGCATGGGGCCTGTAGCCTCTTTGTTTTGGTCAATTTCTCTCATTTGGAATGAGTGTATTTACCCAATGCCTGTACCTCCACTGTATCTACAAAGTAACTAAATTGCTTTTGATTTTACAGGCTCATAGGCAGAAGGGACTTGCCTTGTCTCAGACGAGACTTTGGACTTGGACTTTTGAGCTAATGCTGGAATGAGTTAAGACTTGATAGGACTGTTGGAAAGGTATGATTGTATTTTATGTGAGGACATGAGATTTGGGACAGGCCAGGGGTAGAATAATATGGCTTGACTGTGTCCTCACCCGAATCTCATCTTGAATTTTAGTTCCCATAATCCTCACGTCATGGGAGGGACCTGATGGGAGCTAAATGAATGATGGAGGCAATGACCGTCATGCTGTTCTCATGATAGTAAGTGAGTTCTTATGAGATGTGATGGGTTTATAAGGGGCTTTTCCCCCTTTTCTTAGCACTTCTTTCTCCAGCTGCCATGTGAAGAAGGACGTGTTTTCTTCCCCTTCCACCACGATTGTAAGTTTTCTGAATCCTTCCCAGCCATGCAGAACTGTGAGCCAATTAAACCTCTTTCCTTTATAAATTACCCAGTCTTGGGTATTTCTTCATAGCAGTGTGAGAAGGGACTAATACAGTCTACTTGAGGGTCTCAGGGAAATAGAGTTGCAGAGGAAAAGCATGTTCAAGTATTCTTGAAGAAATTACAGATTTCTTTTAGTCTCACTCCTGTTGTTTTTCTCACTATTAGTTGCACATATAATCATTTTTCAATTTTTTGTTTACTTTAGGATGGAGATTTTGTAATGTTCATGGACTGCCTAGTGGCTAAGCACTGCTTTGAAGAACTCTGAATCATGTTATTTTGCTACTCAGAACTCTGCCCTTTAACCCAACAGTGGAAGCCAGTGTTCTGCTGGTAAATCAGGCCTGTTTAGTTTGGCTGACCCTGCCAAGAAGGCAGTTTTACCAGAAAAAAAAGAAGAACAAAGATCACAGACAGGAAGAAACAAATAGGCTTCCAGTGAAAGAAGCCAGAGAAATTGCTCAACTGGAGTTGTCCCAGTTACTGCCACTGTTTCAAAGGATAAAGTACAGAAAGAGGCACTTCTGAAGCACTCACCAGGCTCTAAAATTAGAGCAAAGTTTTCTAATGGTGTTTTACTTGAGTTAGTCTCCAACCCCACCATCATCCTTCAGATTTCCTGAGTATAGAAGTAGAGAATGCATAGTCAATTAGAAGGGCTAGTAACCTGTGAGCTCATCAGGAGCCTGGCAGAGAAAAACTTTCTGATAAACAGTTTTATGTAGCTGCAGCCTGGGAATTACCATTTCTTCAGATTTCTCTTTCTTATGCATTGCTGGTAAACCTTAAACCATGACAAGCAGAAAATGTGACAGAGTCGAGGAACATGAGGGAGGGACAGTGGAATTCATTATAAAAATGTATGTGTGTGTGTGTGTGTGTGTGTGTGTATGTACGTGTGTGTCTGTGTGTGTAAAAAATCACCAAGTCATGACCTGAAAAAAGGACATTTGCTTTCTACCTCTACTCTGTCAGACTTTCTTTATCCAACAAAAACATCCTTACTTATTTGTATTCCTTCTGGATGAACTGTCCTGGATTTTATTTATTGAGTTATGTGGTTATCCTAAAGGCAAGATAAATTTGGGGAATATAACTTTCCAAATATATGTGACTCATAGCTTCTTTTTCAATTTGGGAGCCACTGAAAAACACAAGATAAGAAATCCCTTCTCTTACATTACCTACCACTACCTCCAAATATTCTGGGTCTGAGGATTAAAATAGTCAATACCCTAGAACTTTCTTAACTGCACAGTGGTCAAAAGAGGCTCTATCTTGGAGATGGAGAGCCTGGGAAACTGCTTATTAGCCTGCAGTACAGGTTAACTAGGACTTTTTCAATTTTTCAAAGAGAATAGGGGGTGTTTGAATCTACCTTTACTCTGCTTCCAGTGGAATCATAAGAAAACCATTCATTATCCAATCCTCAGAGGCTGTGCTCGGGGTTGAAACAGTGGGAATGTGCCTGCCCTGTGGATGGGGCAGATAAGCCTGTGGGCAGGGCTTGATGGTGGCAGCTTCCTGATCTGTTACATTCAACAGAGGACAGAATGAAGCCCTTTCGACAATAGCAGAAAAGTTTTATTAAGAGATAAAGATGACCAAATAGCAAAGGGACCAAACGTTGAACGACAAATTGAGTTAATCTTTATTCAGAAGACAGTGGGCAACCAAAAGGGGTTCTTGATCAATATAGTAAAATGATAAAATCAGCACTGTAGGACATGATTAACAGAGTAGATAAACTGGTAAATCAGACACTAGCTGATAGGTTTTTAGACTAAGGAAATATATAAAGAAATGACAGAGGTGGCCAGGCACAGTGGCTCACACCTGTAATCCCAGCACTTTGGGAGACAGAGGCAGGCGGATCACCTGAGGTCAGGAGTTTGAGACCAGCCTGGCCAACATGGAGAAACCCTACGTCTACTACAAATACAAAATTAGCCAGGCATGGTGACACATGCCTGTAATCCCAGCTACTCAGGAGGCTGAGGCAGGAGAATCACTTGAACCAGGGAGGCACAGGTTGCAGTGAGCCGAGATTGCACCATTGCTCTCCAGCCTGGGCAACAAGAGCAAAACTCCATCTCAAAAAAAAAAAAGGAAAAAGAAAAAAGAAATGACAGAGATAATTTTGCTTGGAAGATTTAAAGGCGTGAATCAAAGAAAACTGAGAATTTAAGCTTAAATGACTAGGATAATAAAATGAAGCTGCTTCTTTCCCAAGATAGGTGCTTGTTCCCAAAATTGCACAGCATGGAAATAAGAAAATACCCTCAGAGGCCGGGGGCGGTGGCTCACACCTATAATCCTAGCCTTTTGGGAGGCCAAGATGGGAGGACTGCTGGAGCCCAGGAGTTCAAGGCCAACCTAGACAACATAATGAGACCCCCATCTCCACCAAAAATTTAAAAAGTTAGCTGGCCATGGTGGCACGCACCCATAGTCCCAGCTACTCAGGAGGCTGAGGTGAGAAAATCACCGGAGCCCAGGAAGTCGAGGCTGCAGTGAGCCATGATGACACCACTGCATTCCAATGTGGGTGACAGAGCAAAACTGTCTCAAAAATAAACAAATAAAAAAAATACCCTCAGTGATGTTGCATTCCACTTTTGTGAAGCAGACCACCATGCAGTTCATGTTGGGACTTGAATGAGAGGCTTATTGTAAATGCTATTATATTTAAGAAATTTCTGCTTTTGACCATTATGGAGTGACAGGAATTAGATTTCCTCTTCCACCTTAATCAACTGGAAAAAAATGAAAGTCAATGGTTTTTAAACATTTGACAAGAGTCATCGAAGGATTATGACCCCCAAGAGAAGGGAAACAAATGAGGTGAGACTTAGACTTGCCACGGCTTACTTCCCGGTGGCGATTTCCAGGCCACTGCACAGGTAGGTGGATTTCAAACAGTGTCCATTGGCTTCACTGAACTGAAGAACTAAAACCTCAGTTTAGGGAGTCAAGGCATTAGAATTTATAGAGTAAATTGCCTGAGACAAAGGAGCTGCACAAGGAGGAATGAGAGCTCTGGAGCTCAGCAGAGTGGGACCGTTGCTGATCTATGCTGAGTGCTGACTGGAAGCTGAGCTGTGTACAAGTGAGGGAGAGAAGTACCAGAAACCAGAAAGTCTAACAATTCCTAAAATTCACACAAGGAGGGATCATTTTGTACCAACCAGAATGGAAGGACGTAATATAAACTCTAGATTAATGGTAGCTTTTGATTGCACTAAAATATCTAACCTATTCTACGTAAGTTAGCTGTGCATTAGGATCAAATCCAGCATGAAACAATGTAAAATTTGTCAAAAAATTGTAAGTCATTCAAAAAAGAAATAATATTAACCAAAAGAAACTTTTTAAAAATAATTGAAATGGACCCATAAATGCCAAAATTGATTGAATTAGTATATTAAAACTTTTAATGCTATTAAAAATGTGCTCCATATGCTCAAGACAATGAGGACAAAAATAGAAGATATTAAAAACTTAATAAATTATATAAATATATATTATATATATATCCTTTAGGATATATACGATATCATATATCTATATCTATCTGACTGGTTCTGTTTTTCTGAAGAACCCTAATAAAGATTTATGTACTGAGAGTGGTTCTAGAGAAACAGAATTTCAAGGACAAGTTTTCTGATTTGGATCTGAGTTTAAAGATGCTAATGACTCTATTTCCAGTAGTAAAGAGAGCACTTATACACCATGGCATGAACTGGTAACAGAGATAAATGAAATATCTGCATTGGATATTTCTGATCAACCACTCATAAGAAGCAAGGAACTAGGCAACTAGCAGCATTTACTGGCACATGATAAGCACTACTGAAGTTTTAGCTTTAAATGTTAACATTGCTCTTTTCTGGTGTTCAAGTCTTTGCATTACACATCTGAAGATTGAGGACCAGTGTTCTGTCTCAGAAGAGACGGTAATTCCAGCCTACGTTGCTGAGCTCCTGTATTAGATCTTTGAGGCACTGCTATTTCAATATGAGAGAAAACTGTCTCCCCAGCATCTGCAGACACAATATATCTGATTTATAAATTTAGTTTGATCTCTTTGCATTACTTGCCAGGATTGCCAAAGGGCAAGCTTTTGAAGCAAAATTCCTCAGAAACCCACTGAATGAAGCAACAGTTTCACCCAAAAAATCACACCAGTTCACAGTCTTTACTACAGACTGAATATTTGTGTCACCCCACCCATTCATATGTTAAAGCTTTAATCCCCAGTGCAATGGTATTTGGAGGTAGATTCTTTGGGGGATATTAGGTATAGATGAGGTCATGAGGGTGGGGCCCTTTTGATGATGTTAGTGCCCTGATAAGGAGAGTAAGAGACCAGAGCTCCCTCTCTGTCCACCATGTGAGGACACAGAGAAAAGGTGGCCTCACTAGGCCAGCAAACTAGGAAGCAGGCCCTTGATAGACACTAAATTTGTCATCTTGGACTTTGCGGCCCCAGAACTGTGAAAAATAAATGTTGTTTAAGCCACCCAGTCTGTGGTATTCTGTTATAGAGACCTGAACCAACTAAGACAGTCCCCTCCTTTCTCCCATCTAAATGGGAAAGAATGTTTATTGCAGGATCATAATTCCCGGTATACATCCAAAAGAACTGTTAGCTCCAGTCACCTCCACTGTTAGAAGCAGGACTAGCAGTCTCTTCATAAGCCAAAGTCCCAAGATCAACTTTTCCAAAACTTAGGCCTATTTGTCAACATTGTTTAGATCTCAGTAATTGCTAAGCTTCCTCCTTAAGCCTTCTGGCTCCTTGTCTACCACAATTTTCAACTTCCCTACCCTCAATCAATGCTCCACAGGGAAGGTTACAGGAAACCTCCATCTATAGTCAAAACAAGGAAGGAAGATAATTAGGAGGATCATACTACTCATGGAACAAAAGAAAAGTCTTGCCTATTTAAGTCGATGCTGGCATTTCATAATACTAGCGCTCTAGCTATAGCAAGAAACCACCCCTACATGACTCATTTAACTATGCTGCTGTCTGGCAAGACACAACTAGCATATAATAGCCGCAAGGTCTACAAGACAGTAAAGGGGCCAGTGCTAGAGTGAAACAGGATGAGCTCTACTCTGGGAGATAAAGAGATTTTTTAAGACTAGACTTTCTGCTAACTAGCTGTGAGACTGTGGAAAGTGACTGTAAAATGGACATTTTATTGACCATATACAGCCAGTGTACTGAGCAATGAGGATAAGTCACTATTTTCACCAAGCTATAGGGGATTTGGGAACCAGATTTCCTCAAAAGTGCCTTTCTCTGCCACATTTAATGAATCTGTGCCCATGTCCATGCTAAACAGCCAATCATTACATTATTAAGACACTCAAGATACTTTGGAAGGCTCATTATCATCATACCAAAGCTGCTTAATCCTATAGGGTCACATGGGGGTCCAGTCAGTGGGCTTGAATACAGCTTTATATAATGCCTGACTTCAGGAGTTGCTCTTGGTGCTATCTGTGCAAAAAAGAGTTTCTGGACTTAGAGTTCAGTTGTGGCCCCTTATTAAATACTGTCATAATGCACACGTGGGTTGTATATGGCCTAATGATACACCAATCCTGAGCCTTTCATGTTAATCCATTTTCTCTTAGGGATGCCAGGCAAAATTTTTCTTTAATAAGAAAATTGTATTTTACTGTTGCTGAAAATTCCTTGACCTCTCTGTGTTCCCAGTTGACTAGGGCAGCTGATTATTTCGTAATAGACCCTCAAGCCAACATCGCATGCGCTTCGTTTTTCAGTCAATGTTTCTCTGTCTTGGACATCATTGATCTGCCATATACCTAAGTCCCCTTCCCTGGAATTCAGTGCAAGTCTCCTCTCATAGAGATGCATGGAAATAACAGTGATAACAGAGCAGTTCCTATGTTTGTCTTTTCACAGGAAATTGTCCTCAGCCTATGAATCGAAAAGAACATTTTCACGTTTTCTTCTCTTGCCCACTTTCTCACCTCCAGCCCACCCCTTTCAAACAACGGCAGTCTTTCCATCTGGTCTTGTTAACCCTTGGCTGAGGAAGCAAATTTTTCTATGTGATTGATATCTTGAATGTAAATCTAGAGCTTTGCCTTCACAGCCTGACAGGAATAAATAAAAAGACAAATTGTAGGTGCTTTGGTTGTCACAGCAGGGGCTCCTATCATGGCATCAGCTTTCTCGTCCACAAATGTGTGAATGGCCTGAAAGTCCAAGGTAATTGAAAGGCAGGCATAAACCTGTTTTCTCAGACATTAACGGAAATTGCCTCCTACTGAGGTCGCTTTTCTGGCTTAGTGTTCTGAGAAAGAAACAAGCCATTCTGTTTTTAACACAAGTATTGAGTACGCTTTAACTAGTCCATCAAGGAAGAAAAATCTCAGTGGACTGGTATGGCTACTCAGTTCTGCCAATCCCATACTAAGAATGGCCCAATTTATCTCTCTCTTTCTATCTCTCCTGCCTCCCCTTTTCTTTTCTCTTCTGTTCTTTGTCATCTGCTCTACTTCAGAGAAGAGAAAGAGAAGTATTGGATATCCCTGAACACCCACTTCATCTTGTGCCCAAAGTATGCAATATCTTAGTTTTCTTCAAGTTTATGATGATGACCACTTCCACTAGCTATTATGCTGTGAAAATAATCCAAATGCCTGTGGTGGGTGAGTATGTGTGTATAAGTGAGTAAGTTTGTGTGTATTATGTGTGAGTATGTGTGTATTATCTCCAAATAATCCAAATGCCTGTGGTGGGTATGTGTGTATAAGAAATGTGAATAGGAACATAAAGAAAATACAGAAAAATGATAAACCATGGTGCCGTGGTTTGCATGTGTTTCCCAAAGTTCATGTGTTGGAAACTTAACCTCCAATGCACGTGTTGGGAGGCAAGGCTTCATAAGAAGTGATTAGGACATGAGGTCTCTGCTGCTATGAGTGGATTGTGTTGTTGTAACGGGAATGGGTTAGTTATCACGAGGGTGCTTTTGTTATAAAAACGAGTTCAGCCCCTGCTTCCTCTTGCTCTCTCTTGCCCTTCCACGTTTTGCCATAGGATGATGCAGCATGAAGGCCCTGCCAGATGCCAGGACCATGCTCATGGACTTCCCAGCCTTCAGAACCAGCAGCCAAATAAATTTATGCTCATTATAAATTACCCAGTTGGTGATATTCTGTTATAACAGCATAAAACAGACTGAGACAGGATGGGTTCAAAAAATATTGATTAATACACATACCTTGACTGAAAGAAAAAGTGATTACTAATTGGACACATAAGTGGACACATAATAAGCTGGGCACATAAATGGACACATACTAGGCTGTTTCAGGGAATGCTGTATAAACCAGCTGCTCAGCACTTGCAGCTCTTAGCAGTTACAAAACAACTAGATGGTTCACAAGACTCATGTGAAGCTGAGATTAGCCATGATCTTCCCAGCAAAGAGGGCAACCCTCAATCAGATTAGCCAGTTACCTGGCTAGTTGCTAGGTAATCCAAAGTTCCGGGGGTCACTTGTCAGATTTCCTGCTTGGCACTCCACATCCCTACCATACCCTACCTGAATACCGAGAACCCTCCTTCTCCTTCAAGGTGATTACAAGTCATCCTGCACTGGGAAAGAAGGTTACATTAATAACAGTTTGAATGGGGCTTATTAAATCTCAGGGCTTAGAGAAGCAGCACTACTTTTGATCAATTAGGAAATACATAAGATGTCACAGGAAGGCACTTCTCAAAACCATTAGCAAATATTCTCAGGCACCTTCTCTGCCCAGGTAACTTGTAGCGTCCTCATGAGTGGTAAGCGATGATCTGTAGGATGTGCCTTGGCCTCCACATAGCTCCCTGAAGCTAGTGATGATTAATGCACCAGCCAATTTCCTTCTCTTTGTCTGTTCCTTCTGAGGGCCAAATGACTCTAATCTCAGCAGTGCTTTCTGCCCTCTGCCTCCTCCAAGGCTCTATCCCCTTCTAACCCAGATGACCCTCACCTGATCTGAGGCACAGGAAAGGGCAGGAAGATGGAATTCTCACACTCTTTATTCTTTTTCCATTTATTTTTGTGGTATAAAATCATTCCCTTAACTTTCCTCAAAGCCTCTCCATAGGTGTTCAAGAACTTATTTTGGAAGTTTCAAAACATTTTTAAAAATTTAATCTTAAAAATGACTTTCTCCTTGCTGACCTGATGCGACAATCCTAATTCTCCACAGGCAATTGTGAATGCCTCTGTTGGACTAGAGGAAAGGTCAGCACAAGAATGTTCAGAAAAGAAAAGGAGGAAAAAAATACAGTATTTCAAGACAACACCTCTTCATGACAACATTCACTGCTCCTCTCCTTCTCCTCTCCTTGACTTCTCCTTCAGTAACTCTGCTGAAATTCCTTTCTCAAACCTCTTAGTTACATCTACTCATTTCCTTTTTTTTTCAAACCTCAATCTCTGATGATATTTGATAATGCTGACCATATCCTCTGTATTATTTAGGAAGGGGGCATGGTGATACATAAGCGGTAGGAATCTAACTTCATACTAGCTTAACCTAAGAGGAGAAATTATTGGAAGGATACTGAGGTATTTCCTTCCAAATGAATTACTTGTTCAACCTTTTGTCTCAGGGTCTGCATCCGGGCCTAGCATGTTCAAATGTGTCCTCCCATCCAGGGTAGAAATTAACTCTGTAATAACCTCTAACAAATGCAGTTGCAATGTCTGAATGTCATTGTTTTTAACCAATTGAAACCTGCCTCCTTGTAACTTCAACATATTATATCTGCATCTTCCCTTAGGGCACACTTTGATACAAAAAGCTAGATCTGGATCAGACATAAAACTTCAGGCAAGAACACATCAACCATTCATCATGAAAATCTTCTCTAAAATGAAACATCATACAAATGAAACAATTCTGAAGAATAGCATCTTTAATGAGTTTTCTAATCCTTGTCATCTGAAGTTTTGAAATATATTTACCAGGGTCAGAACAATACAGAGATAGTATTTGTATAATATAGCTTATTTTAAATTTCATTTAAGCCCTCTCATTTCTCCTCCCACAGCTGCTGTTTTGTTTTGATGAAAGAGAAATAAGGAATAAATAAAAGGTCAATGCTTCAAACTAATCTACCTGTGTACTCCCTGAAAACTCTGGGACTGTATCCACAGAATAGGGAAAACTATTCTCAAATGCACAATCACTCATGCCTCAGGTATGAACTGATGTTCTTTCAAAAGAAAAAAGAACAGGGGCAAACTTCCAGTCCTATGTTTGACACATACTAAAACCCCAAAGAGAAGACTGAATTGTATTTGTTCTCAGACAAGACACCCCTGTGACCACAGCATAATGAATTCTGCTCTGACATTTTAGTGGTTCAATCTCCCGACAAGAGTAAGTATTCCAGCCAGGCGTGGTGGTTCATGTCTGTAATCCCAGCACTTTGGGAGGCCAAGGCAGGTGGATTACCTGAGGTCAGGAGTTGGAGACAAGCGTGGCCAACATGGTGAAACCCCATCTCTACCAAAAATGCAAAAATTAGCTGGGCGTGGTGGCAGGCACCTGTAATCCCAGCTGCTTGGGAAGCTGAGGCACAAGAATCGCTTGAACCCAGGAGGCGGAGGTTGCAGGGAGATGAGATCACGCCACTGCGCTCCAGCCTGGGCAACAAAGTGAGACTCTGTCTTAAAAAAAGAAAAAAAAGAATAAGGAATTCCTATCTGTGGTGGTTGACTCTATAGGATGAAGTGTGAGATTACTACTCAGGATAGAAATAGTTTGTATCTGTCATTTTTGTTCAAGTCCTCTTTATATTTGGTTCCATTGAGGAAAACCACCCTCTCTAATCAGGAGATCACGTTCTTTCTGTTATACTAGTCATTTTGTAGAGTGTGTTCTGGCCCATGGGCTGTGTCAATCATATTTAATAAAATGATAGGCCTGAATGGAGCATTCAAGTTTCTCTAGCGCAGTCCTCTAATTTTACAGATTTTAAAAAACCAAGGCCCAGAGAAGGTAACATGTATTTCAAGAACACGCAGCCAGCCTGTGCAAAGGCTCATATCCTTACTGATATTAAAAAGGAGGCAAAAGAGTAATTCGATTCAGATTTGGGAGAACAAAGGATTGTGTTTATACAGATGGCTGGGAGTTGAGGAGGAAGGTAGACACTGGAGAAGAAGGAAAAGCTGTCCAGTGCCCAGTTGTGCAGATGTTTTCACTCAGCCCCAGCTGCCTGCTGGATTCCAAGCAAGCTGACCAGGGCCTCCAGGAGACTACTGGGTTTCCGCAGCACAAGGCCTTATGCTGGTGACAGAGATGCTCTGCCCTCTGCATCTCAGAGCACCCGCTTCACACTCAGACATTGTCTGCTCCTTGCCGTTCACTTCCACACAAATGCTAAACCCTTCTTCCTCGCACTCCGATGCTTCTCGGCAGACACATTTGCTGCTCTCAGCTGGAAAAGTAAGTGAAAGAGGCTTAATGGTACATTGTGGAGGTCGGGGAGTCAAAGAACATCACCTCCAAAGTAATAATGTGGTGATCAGAGCTGTAGAAGCTCCTGCCCGGAATGATATAATAAATTATCCCCTGGAAAAGCAGTAGGACCAGGAAATTGGGGCATTTTGCTCCACTCCAAAGAAATAGGTTTTGAGGTTGGTAGCAGGCTTTATATTGGTTAGACCCACATGGGGTGGTTTTATCCAAGTCAAGAGCTCTTCAACTATCTCCTACATACATGCTGCTGTCCATATGAGCCAGCAACTGAGGTCAAATGAGAAGCCCTCAACAAAGAACCAAGTCAAGACTCAAACAAAGAGAGAGAGAAAAAAAGAGAACTTAACTTGCTTTGAGAAAGAGCATGCCATGCAAAAGGCTACAAATCCCAAAAAACAAACCAGAAATGAGTTAAGGAGGCAAGGAGTCTGTGCATGGAAAGTCCATGGTTGGAATACACCAGCCAGGAGTCTTCCGAAGATGAGTAACAAGGTCAGCCAGCAGACAGTGGTGACCGCCTAACGAAAAGTGACCCAGACATGGCTAGAGTCACATATGTATGTCATCAGTCTGTGCTGCAAACCTTGAGGAAGTGAGGGGACAGGTGCCAGCGGGTACAGGCCAAGAGGGCAGAGAGTGAAGAGCCAACAGAGACCTTACAAGTCATAGAGTCCAGCTCCCAAATTTACAGATAGGGAAGCCCAGACAGTGACTTGGCTCTGGAGACCCAGCCATTCCCCTTTCATAGTACTGCCCAAATCATGGGAGGTTTGCCGTGCTCTTGGGGGAGTTCAAGATCACTGTAAGTGCTACTTAAACATAGTGTTAGCAAATATTGAATCACAACGTGAAAAAGTAACTTCTTCTTCTATTCTCTTCAAATCCATCTGATTACTTCTAGAAGAAAGTGTCAGCTTGGTGCTAGTATGTTTTTAACACCCGTCTAACACTTGCTAAACTCACAGAGAAACAGCATAGTCAATGTTGGACCAGTATCTGGCTAGAGTCCACAACTTTATTTAGTTCCATTACATATAACTTTTATAGTTACCTAGTATTTATGGCACGTGATACCTCCTTTTAAGGACATGATATAAAGTTTTCATTTGAAAGTTATTTTTATGTCAGACTTTTAAGAAATGAGTACACAATATGGATAATACAAGGACAGAGTAAAAATCATGAAGGTGGCATGGAATCACCCCTGTTTGGGAGAACATTTCCACATCAGGAATGTGGGAATCTTATCCTCTGAGGTCTGTGATCTGTGCCCTTCTCCAGTGAGGGGTATAGGAGAGGTCAGTGCATGTCAAATCAGTCTGAGTCTTTAACATCCTCAAGTATCTTCTTCGGCCCACTGCTAAACTAGAAACCACATCTTTAAAATCCTCAGTACTGTGACTTTAGCATTCTTATGCTTACAAATATGAAAAGCCCCTTACCATCACATTTTCCCCACAGTGGGCAGGCACCACAAGCTTTCTCAGCTGAGGCAGGCAGAGTACAGCTGTCCCTACCAGTAAGGGTGTAATTTCTACCCTGACAGTGGAGAACATGCATCTTGCAAACTGTCAGAGGCAGTATCCTTTTGCTTCTCTCATCTCGAGCACATACATCCAAGGAAGGTCTGAAAAGAATTTTTAATGACATTATTTACAAGATTTTTGTTCGTAAAAGCTGAGAAGGAGAAATGAAAAGTGATGCTCTGAGCTTAGTGCCCCCAGATGTTATCACCCACAGCAAAAAAAAAAAAAAAAAAAAGGTGGAAACTCAAATCCCCTCATTCCTAGGTCCAACTCACTTAGGTCTTCAAAATATTTGTATTTACTCTTTATTTGCTCACAATTTTTCTAAGTGTAGATATCTAGTGTTGATCTAGTTCTATCTAGAACAGATCAGGTACAGCAAATTAGATGAGAAGGCAAGGTCTGCTAGCAACAGCTGACAAAGGAGACAGAAAGCCAGTGGAGACCAAGCATTCAATGTGATCATAGTCAAATGGGACCATTAATTGCAGGAGAAATGAGCTCATCCCAGCCCAACAGCCAAGAGTTCACGTCCATAAAACTGCATCGTCCAAAAATGGATGACCCTAAATCATCACGGGAAGATGAAACTGTATTTTTCAATGCTACTTTTAAAAGTATCTATGTTTATAAAATAGTTTAGAAATATTTCCATAAGTTTGGGAGCCTGTAATCCCAGTGTTTTGGGAGGCCAACGCAGGTGGATCATTTGAGGTCAGGAGTTCAAGACCAGGATGGCTAACATGGCGAAACCCCATCTCTACTAAGCATATAAAAATTAGCTGGGCGTGGTGGCACACACCTGTAATCCCAGCTACTCGGGAGGCTGAAGCATGAGAATCACTTGAACCCAGGAGGCAGAGGTTGCAGTGAGCCGAGATTGCACTACTGCATTCCAGCCTGGATGACTGAATGAAACTGTGTCCCAAAAAAAAAAAAAAAAAAAGAAATATTTCCATAAAATGTGTTACCTTCTTCATAAGCATTGGTGCTAAAATAGTGGAAAAAAATAGCTATTTAGAAATGTCACTATCAGAAAACTCCACACTTCTGAATGCTGATAGACAAGGAGGGCATTACTGTCACTGAAACCTTAGACAACAGAGCATTTTTGTATACCAGATGGAGTCAGAAAGAGTCTATATTCACACACTTTATTTAGCTCTAATATTTTCCTTTTCTACCAAAAGCTACATTTACTTGGAGTTATTTATAAAACAGAAACAAATCCTGTTGTTTTGAATCTATCTTTCCATCTGTTTATTGAAACTTTAAATAGAACTACTTACAACAGCTGAAAGGGTAAAGACCTTACAATACCACCTTGTTGCCAGTATCTGAGACCATGGAATGACATGGAAATTTATACCATAACTATTAACAACGAGCTGCAGATAAACTAAATGAAATGGGGAAGTTGGAAAGAGGATGAAAATGACTCAAAATAAACAATAATTATTAAAGATTAGCAGCAAAGTCAGAATATTAGAATCACAATGTATCTAGGCTGACCACCATTTCCATCACGCCATTTAGTTATTTATATTCCTCTTCACACCAGAAATTGCTATATACAATAACAATTACCCACTGTAGCTTCAAGAAGTTGGATATCGGTTTTGATAACCAAAATCATTGAAAACCAACTAATTAGTGTTTTGGTTCTTTTTTTTTTTTTTTCTTTTTGAGATAGGGTCTGGCTCTGTCACCCAAGCTGGAGTGCAGTGGCATGAATGTGGCTCACTGAAGCCTCAACCTCCCTGGCCTCAAGCAATCCTCCCACCTCAGTCTCCTGAGTAGCTGGGACTACAAGAGTGAGTCACCACACCCAGCTAATTTTTGTATTTTTTGTAGGGAAGGGGTTTCACCATGTTGCCCAGGCTGCTCTTGAACTCCTGAGCTCAAGCAATTGGCCCACCTTGGCCTCCCAAAGTGCTGGGAGTGCAGGTGTGAGCCACCACACCAGGTCATGTGTTAGTTCTTAATTTTAAAAATGGCCACTAAGTCTAGGGGCTGGATATTTCTTATTTCCTCCCCAGATCCACTTTCCACTCTTCTCCACCTGCCTGGGAGGCTGACATGTATGGGCCACATCGTGGACTTCCTCGGCCTCTAGCTTCAGTTGGTTTGATCAGTGGTGAGCACTGACTGGCAGGAGACTCGAGGCAGGAAGGACAGTGCAGTTGAGGTGTTTATGCCCCTGGCTCACGCCTGTGGGATCTCTGAAGTCCCTAAAATGAGAGTGTCAGCTCTTCCTCAGGGCCATCTCCACACAGCCCTCTCTGTCTCCAGTTTTTCCTGAATGCCCCTCTCCTTACTCCTTGGACCTGGGTATGGCTATACGGTTAAGCTGTTAGCAGTCTAGGAATACTGCCATGGGACTTGTAGTTTCCTTTCCTCTGTTCACATTTTTGTAAATATTTCTGCTAATAAAGCTTTTCTTGTCCTAATTTAATTGTGCCATCTCTATCCTACTAGGACCATGACACAGACATCTATTAACTACTTCAGAGATATCCTCCTACAATGGAATGATTTCAAGTTGGTGGCATTCTCAACCATGCAAATCTAGAGAAGATGCTTCAAGAATCAACAAAAGCAACTGCTGTTTCCCTATCAGTATTGCTTTAAGAGTTTATGTGCCAAAGGAATTTCAGTTTTAATCCTCTAATCCTCTAAAGTTCTAAATCCTCAGCTGACAGTTTTGCCATTTTGCTCCATTTTATATATAAAACAAGCAGTCCTCGAGTAGTCCTGCAGCCTTCTCCACTAGCCAGATTAGAACACTGCTTAATGCCATGGCTGTCAGCCCTAGTGACCCAGACAAATAACAGGCAGCAGATGGACTACATCGAAATGCAAACAAAGACCCTTAACTCTTGGTAAGCTCCACTTTCCATCCAACAGACACTAGCATCTAAGAAATTATCCCTTATCCTTAATAAAATAAAACGGAGAAATGAGCAAAGGCGGCACTTACCCACATTCGTAGGGCATTTTACAAACACATCTTGAATTCTGCAGTTTCTCCCAGCGCTGACATTTAGGCACTGCCTGTGTTAACAGATTTTCTAAAAAAGGATAAGGGAGATGTGGTCATTAGGAGAAAAGCTTCTTCATAGTAAACAAGGTATTATATGAATTGCTGGACCAGGGTCTGTAGTATTCTCCAACTGCAATGCGTTTGCACAGTAACAATAGCAATAATAATCAAGGTGTGATACATTTTACAAGCTATAGAGAGTTTCTAGAGCCACATTACAAATAACTGCATTGGTAGTAATAGCTACCATCTCGTGAACACTTATATTTGTTGTGCACTTTTTATACATTGGGATATTTATGCCTCCCTAACAAATGCCCACCTAAGAAATCAGAAAATTAAGAGTAAAAAGAGTTAGGAAGTTGGTGCTACTTCACACATTTAACAAACTGGCCCAGGCAGCATTTAATTCTACATTGGTCTGAATCCAAGGACAATAAAGTGGCTCCCTTTCAAGAAGCTGGTGCTTATAAACTGTTTGTTGTTTGGACTGCATTCTGCCTGCTGTGCCCATAATGAGGCAAAAAGCAGCAACATCACTTGCCTTATACATGGAGAACTCCCTGGTGTGCTGAGAAGATCTACAATAACCTCTTACATGTGAATGTCTAAGTGGTCTCCCTCAACAGTGAATAAATGTCTGGAGGTCATTACATTAATAAAATTCTTTCTATAACTTTGTGTTTTACAGAAACTGACAATTCAGTCATCATTTCAGTTTTGACAGGTAAACACCGTGGTCCAACTTACAAGAGCATAATGTGACTGCCATCCCCTCAGCTATCCCTGATTGCAATGGGAATGATCTAAAAACATCCTGACTTTTTTCACCTCGTAACAGCTTTATTACAATGAAATCCATTGCCATACACTTTTGCATCATAAAACTAGATAGTCATTTACTATATCTATAAAGGTAGTTTATCTGGAGAATATGTTTTTATGAATACACAAACTATGGAATACTTCCTTACTTTGGAAAATTCAAGAGCCTTGGACATGACATTACAATCTTGTGAACATTCATAAACCTGTAAAAATGATGGCAATGTGAAGTATGCCTGCAATGGTCAGCAGTCTCAATAACAAGATTCATTATTAAAACACTTCTCTTGTCTGGGCGCGGTGGCTCACGCCTGTAATCTCAGCACTTTGGGAGGCCAAGGCAGGCAGATCACTTGAGGTCAGGAGTTCACGACCAGCCTAGCCAACACGGTGAAACCCTGTCTCTACTAAAAATACAAAAATTAGCTGGGCGTGGTGGAACGTGCCTGTAATCTCAGCTACTCAGGAGGCTGAGGCAGGAGAATCGCTTGAGCCTGGGTGGTGGAGGTTGCAGCGAACCGAGATTGTGCCGTTGCACTCCAGCCAGCCTGAGCAAGCGAGACCTTGTCTCAAAAAAAAACAAAACACAACAAAACAAAAAAAAAACACTTCTTTTTAAAATGGTATTATCCTAAATGCAACGTAGTACCCTGAACTGGACCCTAGAACATAAAAGAGACATTAGTGGTAAAACAGGAGGTATTTGAATAAAGTGTATAGTTTAGTCAATAGCATTGTACTAATATTAATTTTTTAGTTTTAACCAAGTTGTGTTATGTAAGTTGTTAATATTAAGGAAGATGGGTGAAGGGTGTGTAGAAATTATATCTGTGACTTTGCTGAAATCTAAAGTTATTCCAAAATGAAATTTTTTAAAAATGGTGCTTCTCAACCAGGGGCAGTTTTGTCCCCCAGAGGACATCTGGAAATCACTAGAGACATCTATGGTTTTTACAACTGCAGAATGTTATTGACATAGGAGGATGCTACTGTTGGGTAGAGACCAAGGATGCTGCTAAGCACCCTGCAATGCACAGAAGAGGCTCCCATAGCAAAGAATTATTAGACCTAAAATTCCAATAGCGTTGAGGTTGAGAAGCCTTAATCTAGATGTACCAAAACTTAAGGTCAATGATTAAGCCATGTAAATTAGTTCTGCACTGTGGTTAAAAATTTACTTTAGGACAAATCGTGAAATTTTAGATTTTAAAAGTTTGCTTAAACTATTATAATGTCAAGCCGGGCGCAGTGGCTCACGCCTGTAATCCCAGTACTTTGGGAGGCCGAGGCGGGCGGATCACGAGGTCAGGAGATCGGGACCATCCTGACTAACACGGTGAAACCCCGTCTCTACTAAAAATACAAAAAAAATTAGCTGGGCATGGTGGCGAGCACCTGTAGTCCCAGCTACTCAGGAGGCTGAGGCAGAAGAATGGTGTGAACCCAGGAGGCAGAACTTGCAGTGAGCTGAGATTGTGCCGCTGCACTCCAGCCTGGGTGACAGAACGAGACTGCATCTCAAAAAAAAAAAAAAAAAAAATGTATTATAATGTCTTTGTGGAAAAAAAAAACGATAGAATTACCTAGCCCAAAGAATTTTTGCATTTAAGAAGAACATAGCTTTGTTGCCTTTACAGCTTGGTTAACCAAGTAAACACACTCTTAAGGCCCACCGAAAGTATGTGCTTTTGCTATTTTAAAAGCAAATTTATTCCCATCAAGACTAACTACAGGGACAGTAGGGGAAAGTGAGGAATTAATGTTTAATGGATATAGAGCTTCAGTTCGGAAAGATGAAAAAAAAATGTGGTGATGGTTGCACAACAATGGGAATTACTTAATGCCACTGAACCATACATTTAAAAATGGATCAAATGGTAAATGTTATGTTATGTATGTTTTACTAGAATAAAAAAAAAGACTAAATACTAGAACAGCCAACATTTTAAAACATCAACTTTGGAAGCTGGTAAGTCTTGGATTTTTTTGTTTGTTATAGGCTTAGAAGTAGTTACTGTTATTCACATCTTCAGAAAAACACACAGATCTGAAAAACATCCTTAATTAAAATCCACTTTAATAGAATTTTCTACTGGGTAAATGAAACTTCATACCAAACTGTGCCATAAAATAGCTGAAGTAGCATTTTAGACAGACTAGTCTACAATCTCATTTGGACCAAAAGTGCAACCTCGTCAATTGTATATTGTTCTCTTTCATTTTTAGAATTGTAAGTACTGGTCCATGACTTTAAATATTCCAAGTAAACTCATGTTTATACTTCAGTGTTTACAGAACACAAAACAACTGTCCTCTGAGATGAGCTTTGATAACTTAAAAGCACATCAGGACAGGCAGGGAGGGCACTCCAAGGACGTGTGTCTTGCCTATTGTTCTGCCTCTCATCCACTTCACATCACAGCCCATATCTACCATCAGTATCTGAGTGCTCCATACCCTGTCACATGGAGAACTTAGTTAGAAACATCTAATTCACCTCACACCATCACCTGTGAAATCTAGTACTTCATCCTCACTATTAAAAATAAATTTCAGCGTTTAATTAAAAATCACATACTAGAGAGATAATATCACATAAAATAGTATGCAAGTGAGTTTTTCTTCATTCTCATTTTTGTTACAAATACAATATTTTCCGTTTATTTAAAAAATGTAAACAAAGAATAAATAAGGGGTTATTGTCAAACAAATCTATCTCATCTAAAATTACCTGTAAAAAGAAATAATTTGGCTTTCTAAATCCTTTCTACCTTAGGTTCTTAAAAGACCATTTTAATTTTCTTGGTGTTAAAATACTGGATTTTTGGGTTTCCACATTAAGAACAATTTCACAAATCACAACACTTTTCCTTCAATAATGTCTGCTTTAAAGTGTTAAATGAAAATGCTTTCTAAATTTTCAATTTCAGAACTACTGATAAACTCTTTGAAAGCCCAAAAATGAAACATACAGAACTTTAAATAAATTATGATCTCAACTCTGTACTTATGAAAAATGCAGGGGAAAAAAATCAAGAGGAAACAAACAAACAAACAAAAACAGGTTTTAAAAATCCTTTATTGTCTTGGCACCATAACAGATATAAAGCTAATCTTTCACAAGGAGGATTTAAGTTAAAAGTTTCAGAATCACCAGGCTATCCTTGCCTTTCCTTGCTTTCATGAGTCTTTCTGTGCCATGTGAAGAAAATCTGTTACTCAGTCTACAACCTGACCCCATCTTAGGGAGCAAGAATGGAGGGAATGACTCACAGCTATGGTGATACAGTACCATGAAGGTTGCCACAAGGACTCTCACTTGCCTGGGTACAAGTGTCCTTGGATAGACACGGAAGCCACTCACCTTTTTGTACACAGCGGGCATTTTTCATCTCAGGACTCCACTTAAGGCTGGAGCCACAGAGAAATGCTGAAGGACCTTCTAAGGACATGCCACCTGAACAGGAAACAGTCACCTTCTCACCAACTGTGTAGAAAGGCTTTTGGGGGTGACTCTGTATGCCATCCATCAGTACAGGTAGAACACAGGCAATTTCTAAAGATAAAAGAGAGCAAAATATAAGGGTCATTGCTCTCCTAAACCATCTTTTTAAAAAAGTCTTATGTGATGCAGATACACTTGTTCTGCTTTTTCATATTAGAGGACAAGGAGAAAGACGTAAGTTCACTGTTAGGGTGGACTGAAAGACATGTCACACAGAGCCTGGCATGTAATTGACCCATGAATAACTAAAAACCAAAACAGCTCCCCCTCTCCCACCCCTCCCCTCAAAACAATGTGACAACTTAAAATGAGCAACCCCAATAGCGTCCTAATGCCCAGCCTACTGTTGAAACCAAACTTTTCACAGCTGTCACTTATTTATGTGCTCTAGTGATGTTCCACCAGGAGAGTTTCATTAACTTTCATCCAGTTAGATATTTTGCCATCTGAAATTATTAAAACACCACTTTTATTTATTTATTTATTTTTATTTTTTAGGGACAGGGTCTGTCTTGTTGCCCAGGCTGGAAAGCAGTGACTATTCATAGGTCTAATCAGTGTATACTACAGCCTCAAATTCCTGGGCTCAGAAAAGCAATGGGGAAACGATTTCCTGTTTAATAAATGGTGATGGGAAAATCGGCAAGCCATATGCAGAAAACAGAAACTGGACCCCTTCTTTATACCTTATACAAAAATTAACTCAAGATGGATTAAAGACTTAAATGTAAAACCTAAAACCATAAAAACCCTAAAAGGAAACCTATGCAATACCATTCAGGACATAGGCGTGGGCAAAGACTTCATGACTAAAGACATAGGCATGGGCAAAGACTTCACGACTAAAACACCAAAAACAATTGCAACAAAAACCAAAATTGACAAATGGGATCTAATTAAACTAAAGAGCTTCTGCTCAGCAAAAGAAACTATCATCAGAGTAAACAGGCAACCTACAGAATGGGAGACAATGTTTGTAATCTATCTATCTGACAAATGGCTAATATCCAGAATCTACAGGGAACTTAAACAAATTTACAACAGAAAAACAAGCAACCCCATCAAAAAGTGGGCGAAGGATATGAACAGACATTTCTCAAAAGAAGACATTTATGCAGCCAACAAACATGTGAAAAAATGCTCATCATCACTGGTCACCAGAGAAATGCAAATCAAAACCACAATGAGATACCATCTCATGCCAGTTAGAATGGTGATCATTAAAAAGTCTGGAAAGAACAGATGCTGATGGGGATGTGGAGAAATAGGAATGCTTTTACACTGTTGGTGGGAGTGTAAACTAGTTCAATCATTGTGGAAGACAGTATGGCGATTCCTCAAGGATCTAGAACCAGAAATACCATTTGACCCAGCAATCCCATTACTGGGTATATACCTAAAGGGTTATAAATCATTCTACTGTAAAGACACATGCACACGTATGTTTATTGCAGCACTACTTACAATAGCAAAGACTTGGAACCAACCCAAATGCCCATCAATGATAGACTGGATAAAGAAAATACGGCACATATACACCATGGAATACTATAACGGGTTAATGTCCTTTGCAGAGACATGGATGAAGCTGGAAACCATCATCCTCAGCAAACTAACACAGGAACAGAAAATGCATGTTCTCACTCATAAGTGGGAGTTGAACAATGAGAACACATGGACACAGGGAGTGGAACATCACACACTGTGGCCTGTCAGGGGATGGGGGGCAAGGGGAGGGAAAGCATTAGGAAAAATACCTAATGCATGCGAGGCTTAAAACCTAGATGATGGGTTGATAGATGCAGCAAACTGCCATAGCACATATATACCTATGTAACAAACCTGCACATTCAACACATGTATCCCAGAACTTAAAGTAAAATTTTTAAAAAAATTAAAAACTCCTAGGCTCAAGCAATCCTCCTGACTCAACCTCCTGAGTAGGTGGGATCACAGGCACATGCCACCACACCCAGCTAAAGCACCACCTTTAAACTTGCAGACATAAAAGTGTTCAGTGTTCCCTGACTTTTCATCTGTATTCTTTCTTACTCAATTACAGTCATTAGCTCAAATAGCTTACTTCAAAAAATAAAAGAGAAGAAGAAAAAACACACATAGTATAAACAGCAAGTCAGAATTCATGATTAAAAAAAAAGTCTTGCTAATATCCCTAATGGACTTTGGACAATATTCTACAAAGTATTGCTGTATCTTTACAGCATTGTCATCAGAAAACCCATTCATTCATTTATTCATTCAAAAACAGCATTTGATGGATGCACTGAAGGCTTTGACTTCATCACAATGAGATATATCAACGTAGCAAAATTGAGCTAATACTCCATGAATATATACAAAAATCCACAGCATTTTTTGAATGCCTATATTTTGCCAAATATGTTGCGCACTGCTTGGGACACAGCAAAGTACAAGTCACATCTTATGCCTTCCAAAACTTCATAATCTAGTATTGAATCTGCTTGTTTCTAATGCGTTTGCTGCTTTGACATTAAATCTCCTACCAAGACAAAAAAAATAGAAAGACTGTACAAAATTAAAAGGAAAACTATTTCTGAAAGAATCAGAGCACTAACAAGGCAGTGCAAGTTTGAAAGTCCAAGATTTCAGAGAGAAGGGAAGTCTAATGTGGTGATTACATTTACATTTGGTAACACATTTTTCCTTGAGGTATTTGTAAATTAAAAAAAAAAGAAAATATGCTGAAAGGCTGCTAAACTGAAGAGAAAACCATAGCTCAGAGGCTAAAAAGATAAACAGCTTTTAGCAGTCTCACAGGACCAGGGTTTTAAAAACTAGAGTCCAGTCCTGTCAAAAAGAAGGGGCCAGGTAGAAAGCCCATACCTTCAGTTGGAATCCCTTAATGGACACATCCTTGGAATAGAGATAACCCAGACATAAGCCAGCCTTACTGGTTGCCATAAACAAAAGTTAGTCTTCTCTAGAGGAAGATAGCATCATCCAATTTTTAAATTTTCATACGTAAAGTCTGACATTCAATTAAAACTAATTTAACATTCAAAAAGACAAGAATTGACCAAATTCCAACCAAAAAAAACAATAGAAACAGACTTACAGTAACAGACTTACCTAAAGAATGAAATTAACAGATACAGGCCCTGAAACAACTGAAATTAATATATTTTTTTAAATGACAAGATGGAGAATTACAACAGAGAATTAGAAAATATAAAACAGTAAACATAAATGTTTGAAGTAATTGATGTTATTTACTCTGATTTGCTTACTACACACTGTTTACACATATCAAAACATCGCTTAAAAACTATATTTTTAAGTGAAAAATTTTAATATTTTTAAATATAATAATGTAAGAATATAGGCTCATTCATTATAATAAATATACCACATTAATGGAAGACGTTAATACCTAATAGGGAAACTGGGTGGGAAGTAAGGAAGTAGATGGGAGCTCTCTGTACTTTCTAGTCAGTTTTTTGTAAGCTAAAACTGCTCTAAAAATGAAGTTATTAATTTAAAAATTCACTATGCAGTAAAAAAGTAGACAAATGAAACCTCTAAAGTTGAAAAATAGCCAGGCATGATGGCTCACACCTATAATCCCAGCACTTTGGGAGACTGAAGCAGGCAGATCACTTGAGCTCAGGAGTTTGAGAACAGCCACGGCAACATGGTGAAACCCCATCTCTACTAAAAAGTTCAAAATTAGCTGGGCACTGTGGCAAGCATCTATAATCCCAGCTACTCAGGAGGCTGAGGCAGGAGAATTGCTTGAGCCCAGGAGGCAGAGATTACAGTGAGCCAAGATCGCACCACTGCACTTCAGCATGGGTGACAGGAGTAAAACCTGTCTCAAAAAAAAAAAATATATATATATATATGTGTATATATATATATATATATATATATATATAAAAAATATATATAATTGTTTTAAGTTGAAAAATAAAATTGATAAAATTTAAAACTCTATAATAGAGTTCTTAAAAGGAGATTATACAGAAATATACAGAGAATTAATAAATTGGAAGATAGGTCAGTTGAAAATATTTAGAATGAGGCCAGGTGCAGTGGCTCATGCCTGTAGTCCCAGCACTTTGGGAGGCCCAGGCAGGGAGATCACTTGAGGTCAGGAATTCAAGACCAGCCTGGCCAACATGGCAAAACCTCATCTTTACTAAAAATACAAAAATTAGCCAGATGCAGTGCTGCATGCCTGTAATTCCAGCTACTCAGGAGGCTGAGCCAGGAGAATTGTTTGAACCTGGGAAGCGGAGGTTGAAGTGAGCCGAGATCGCACCACTGCACTCCAGCCTGGAAAACAAACCATCTCAAATAAAAACAGGAAAAAGAAAAAGAAAATATTTAGAATGAAACAGAGGGAGAAAAGATGGAAAACAAACAAAAAAAGGATGTTAAAAAATATAATGGTCCAAAAAATGTATAATTTGTGTCCCATAAGGACAAGTGAGCAAGAATGGGACAGAAGCAATGTTTTAGGACATAATGGTCAAGAAATGGTCTAAAACTGACAAAAGACTTAAAGCACAGGTTCAGTAAAAGCCCAGAAAAATATAAAGAAAATTATACCTAGACATCAGAGTAAAGTTGCTGGAGAAAACCAAAAACAAAAAACAATTAATAATACCCTTTTCCCACCCCAGCACTACTGGGCCTGCAGGTCTCTGTCAAGCCACAAATGCAGGTCTCTGTCCCACAGGATGGGGTTTGTTAAAGTTGTTAATAATAAGGCCTACTTTAAAAGATACTAAGTGAAATTTAGAAGATGACAAGAGGGTAAAACTGATCACTATGTTCGGAAATGCTTGGTGATACAGGATAAAAATAAATACAGCACACCCAAATACAGGATGATATTTTGTGTAACAAACAGAGTTATCATTTGTCAGATTGCTTAGTCCTGTGTAGAAGGGAACGTGATAGTCTGTGCAGTGTATGCACATGAACTGCCAAAATATGGTGTGAAGATTGGAGCCAAGATCGCTCCATTGCAATCCAGCCTGGGAGACAAGAATGAAACTCCGTCTCAAATAAATAAATAAATAAATAAAATAAAAAATAACTGCTAGCTTAGAATGTCTTACCTAATAAAAATATCCTGGCCAGGTGCAGTGGCTCATGCCTGTAATTTCAACACTTTGGGAGGCCAAGGTGGACAGATCACGAGGTCAAGAGATGGAGACCATCCTGGCCAACATGGTGAAACTCCATCTCTACTAAAAATACAAAAAGTAGCTGGGCATGGTTGTGCAAGGCTGTTGTCCCAGCTACTCAGGAGGCTGAGGTAGGAGAATCGCTTGAACCCAGGAGGCAGAGGTTGCAGTGAGGCAAGATCACGCCACTGCACTCCAGCCTGGCGATAAGCAAGACTCCGTCTCAAAAAAAAAAAAAAAAAATCCTTTGAAAAGTCAAGGTAAAAGACAGACATTTCATCAGTCGGTTCACAATAAAGGAAAAGAAGCCCTTCAAGTAGAAGTTTCTTATTAATCTTTTCAAAGAACAAACTTTTGGCTTTATTAACTCCCAACTAGCAAATATTCATATTCATATACTATTTCATTTATTTCTGCTTAAGGATTCCAAGAGAAAGAGAGAGAGAGAGATTAATAAGTAAAAGACAATGCCCATCAGTCAATGAACGAGTGGATAAAGAAACTGTGGTATATATATACGATAGAATACTACTCAGCCATAAAAAGGAATTAATTAATGGCATTCTCAGCAACGTGGATGAGACTGGAGACTATTATTCTAAGTGAAGTAACTCAGGAATTAAAAACCAAATATTGTGCCAGGCGTGGTAGCTCATGCCTGTAATCCCAGCACTTTGGGAGGCCGAGTCAGGCAGACCACGAGGTCAGGAGTTCAAGATCATCCTGGCCAACATAGTGAAACCCCATCTCTACTAAAAATACAAAAATTAGCCGGTCGTGGCGGTGTGCACCTGTAGTCCCAGCTACTCAGAAGGCTGAGGCAGGAGAATTGTTTGAATGCTTGAACCCAGGAGGCAGAAGTTGCAGTGAGCTGAGATCGTGCCACTGCACTCCAGCTTGGGCAACAGAGAGAGACTCCATCTCAAAAAAAAAAAAGAAAGAAAACCAAACATTGCATCTTCTCACTCACAAGTGGGAGCTAAGCTATGAAGATGCAAAGGCATAAGACTGATGTAATGGACTTTGGGGATTCAGAGAGAAAGGGTGGGAAGGGGGTAAGGGATAAAAGACTACAAACTGGGTGCAGTGTATACTGCTTGGGTGATGGGTGCACCAAAATCTCACAATCACCACTAAAGAACTTACTCGTGTAACCAAACACCACCTGTTCCCCAAAAACCTATGGAAATTTTAAAAAATTAAAATTAAAAATTAAATTAAATTAAAAAATAAGAAAAAGACAGACAAACCAATTATTTGTAACGGGCAAAAGACATGGACAGCCATTTCTCCAAAGAATAAAACCAATGGCTAACGAACATATGAAAACAAGCTTAACATTATTAGTCATTAGAAAAAATATAAAAATAGGCCGGGCACAGTAGCTCGCACCTATAATGCTAGCACTCTGGGAGGCCAAGATGGGTGGATTGCCTGAGTTCAGGACTTCGAGACCAGCCTGGCCAACATAGTGAAACCCTGTCTCTACTAAAAATACAAAAAATTAGCAGAGTGTGTTGGCACACACCTGTAGTCCCATCTACTCAGGAGGCTGAGGCACAAGAATCACATGAACCTGGGATGTGGAGGTTGCAGTGAGCCAAGATGGAACCACTGCACTCCAGCCTTGGCAAAAGAGTGAGACTCTGTCTCCAAAAAATATATATATATATATCACTATACGCTCACCACTGTGTCTGATGCTATCAAGTGTTAGTAAGGACAAATGCAATCTTGATTTATCAGATTATGCTAGAGATGTAAATCAGTACAACCACTTGGAGGGCTGGCAGCCTCCACTAAATCTAAATGTATGTATACCCAAAGTATGCATACCCAATTACTCAGAAATTTCACAATAGGTATATTCCCAAAGGGAGAAATATATGTATGTGTGTGTGTGTACACTAGGGCTTTCCTCATATAGCACAGAGCAACTGATTTAGGAAAAATGTATCACTGCAGCTCGGCCTATTCATTTGCTGAACAAACTTATATTGCAAGAGAGATGGAAGCCAGAGTAGTTTTAGGGTGGTGCAGCATGCAGATGCTGTTATTCAGATGCCTCTATCCGAACAGAACAGGAGGCAAAGCATTTAAGAAAGTTGTTTGATTGTGGTACATCCTGAGTAACTGAACTCTAAAGAATATCCTAATGGTCTTCATCTAAAGAGAATTCCCTGGCCTACTTTAATTTGCATCAGAAAGTTTTAAATTGCAATGAAATTGACCTCACTGCATGGGAACATTACCAACTAGAGAAGGCGGAGGGCTTATTCAAGTCATTCCTAAAACTTGAACAGGATCATGTCAGACTTACAGGAAAGGAAGGCCGACACATGGGCCATATGGTGAGTGTTATTTATCTTGATTCATTCTCTTCCACGTAATTTTCTCATCTTAAATTATATACAACTGACGCCACTCACTCTGACAATGCATTTCCCCAACAAGCCATCGTAAATCTTCTCCACATCTGGCCACTGGGTTTCCAATAAGAGAGTATCCTTCATTGCAAGTGTACACTACGTTTTTCCCCACAGGAAACATTGTACCTTCATCCTAAACAAAAGTAAAAGATGGAAAAGGAAAGAGTTTGTCTATTTTGCATTAACAAAACGTTTCTTTACATATATTTGGTCTATAAATCATAATCATCAGGCAAGCTACATTTAATTGATTCAGAAAAGTGTCTATAAAAACATTTTCCCCTATATAGTCAATAACACTAGCACCACCATTAATTGAAATAAAACGATTAATACCACTGTCTATAATGTATTGATTGCTCCCAAAATACCAAGGACTATACTAAGCATTCTACTAAAATTACATTCTATTAAAATTATTTGGACACTGTCCAAATAATTTCTTTTCCTTTAACTTTTAGGAAAAATCAGTTCTTTATTAGATTTGGAGAACATCTTTGTCCGTCAACTCTTCATATTAAGTTATTACCAGGCCGGGCATGGTGTCTCATGCCTGTAATTCTAGCCCTTTGGGAGGCCAAGGCAGGTGGATCACCTGAGGTCAGGAGTTCGAGACCAGCCTGGCCAACATAGTGAAACCCTGTATCTAATAAAAATACAAAAATTAGCAGGGCATGGTGGTGCATGCCTGTAGTCCCAGCTACTCAGGAGGCTGAGACATCAGAATCACTTGAACCTGGGGGATGGAGGTTGCAGTGAGGCGAGATAGTGCCACTGCATGCCAGCCTGTGTGACAGAGCAAGACTCTGTCTCTCCCTCTCTCTCTAAAAAAAAAAAAAAAAAAAAAGTATTATGAGCTGTTCATTGACAATACTGCCATACTGCCTACAAAATGTCAGTATGAACACCCAGAAATTTTCCAATCCTATTAGTATGTTCATGAAAGTTTAAGTTTCTTGCTGATAACTTTTAGGGGAAGCATAATGTTGATCTTCTCCCATCCTACCTCCTACTCCACACTATATGTATGGAATGCTGCTGGGGCTGGGTCAGATTCAAGAACATTTCACTAACCTATAATGGCAGGAAGTAAGCTTTCATGGCGAAGCAAGGAGGAATTTGAAGTCTGAGCCTGGGGGTGGATGAAGGGTAATCACACTCATTCAGGGTCTCTCTTTCCTTACCCTTCTCATTGTTTTCCACCCAAGGGGATGGTGAAAAACTCAAGCCTGGGAGAGGGCTTGGAGCTCAGGCCTTTTCCAGCTCTGCTCTAGGGATTAGAAAAAGATTTCCTGGTATCTCCTTCCCATTGTCAGTCTGCGCTTCCTGGCCCACTCTGGCTCTATCATGGAAGTTAGTAGAAAACAGAATGGGCCAGGCTGATGCTGAGGTTTGAGGGAAATGGGGAGGAGCACATGTTCTGTTTCGACTCATGATCCTATTCCTTCCTCCACCTTGCAAAAACAAAACAAAACAAAAACTTTCATATGAGGAAGTCTGATTCAACAGTGCACAAATGTGGCTGTATATCATAATCACTTGTAGAAATTACAAAATAGACTCTTAGGCTGTACTCCCAACCTATCAAATCAGAAAATGTGGAGGACAAGGGAGAAAGAGCCATCTCTAGTTTTAAGTTCCCTGAGTAATTCGGATGCAGCCAGTTCACAGAGCAATATTTGGGACTCCTGGCTCCTAAAACAACACTACACACACTGCAGTTGGGGACAGCAGCCTCATGGTTTGCTAACATGCATGAGTTTGCTTGGCCTATTCTCTGAGCATATGTTCCATTCAGGAACTCCATGAATTACGGTGACTGTGGTAGGACAGAATGGGTGGTAGAGATGCTAGGTTGATTTTCTCTCTCTCTCTCTGCACAAACACACACACATGTGCGTGAACACACAACTTTCATCTCCCAATAGTGCCTACATTTGGGGAAACAGTAAATTTTCAGTGAATGCATGTTCAAGGGCCTGGGGTTTGAAAAGCAAAATCCCTTGTGAGGAGAGCAGTGCTGGTAACATAGAGAGAGTCCTCATGAACAATATCCTGTGTGAGCCACGAAGAGGCACCACTGGGGCTTCATGCCAAAGCCTCTTCATAAAGACTGAGAGCAGCATTAACGAAAATGTCCCAAAAGCCAAGAACAACAAAAGTCCCTAGAATGAAAAATGGCAGATGACTACTCTTCTTTCCTGAACAGGAAAGTTCAATTGCTCAAAGTAGAATGATCCATATCTCACTAGACTCTAGCTAACTGTCTTATTGACTCCTGGAATAAACCTAATACTTCATCCCAGGGCCTACAGTTATGAGGGGGGAGAAAAAAAGTCAGTGGCAAAAATAAGAGAAGCTCTGTGAGTTAAAGAGCAAGCTTGTAGATTCGCAGTTTGGTGTTTAGGGTGGCAGTGTTTAGTAGCCCTCTGGCATGATTACATTTTTGATTCACTGGGTGGCAGTGTTGATTTCCTGCACCATAGAAGATACACTGCCTTCTGCAGAATTCAAATCACCTTGGGCCAAAGAAAAAAAGTCACACACTAAAACCCTCACCACTAAAACTAAAATGCACATATAAAATATTTTTGGCACGGCTTCACCATAGAGGAAGAAAATAGGTTATGGGCTCAGCAGAGAGATAGAAGTTAGAGCATTATAAAGGAAAAAAATATCTTTCATAACCAACTTGAACAAATCCATCTTTCAAGGCAGGAGGTGATGGACAGAATTCTGTTGGAACCAAAGACAAAGGAAAGCAATGTGGTTCAAGCAACCTGGAAGGAAAAAAAATGTAATTAATGTGATTGATTTGCACAGTATAATAATTATTTTGCATTACGTTGGATTTCTCCTTTGTATCTGAAGGAACTCCATTCATTTAAGTACATTGGTGTAATATTTTTGTCATTCTTAGAACCAAATATCTGCTTACATCCTGTGGTAGAAAACTCAAACATAAACTCAAGCTAACAAAAGACAGTGATTTAAATAGCTGCTAGGTCAGTAGTATGAAAAACAAACAGAAAGAATGAAAAGAAAAGGAAAGTCTTTGGCCAACATACTACTTTCTGCTTTCTAGAGGTCACCTGTTTCAAAAACTATTTTTCCTCTTGCCGTTTGGTTCTGAAATTCATTTAATACAGAATTAATTCTGTATTGAAAATAAGGTATTGGGCGAGACACGACAGCTCACGCCTGTAATCCCAGCACTTGGGGAGGACAGGGCAGGCAGATAGCCTGAGGTCAGGAGTTCCGAGACCAGCCTGGCCAACAAGGTGAAACCCCATCTCTACTAAAACTACAAAAATTAGCTGGGCACAGTGGTGCACATCTGTAATCCCAGCCACTTAGGAGGCTGAGGCAGGAGAATCTCCTGAGCTTGGGAGGCGGAGATTGCAGTGAGCTGAGATCCCACCACTGTACTCCTGCCTGGGTGACAGAGTGAGACTCCACCTCAAAGAAAAAAAAAAAGAAGAAGGTAATTAGAGTTAGTGACCCCAAAAGAGAGGTAACACAAAATTATAACTACCTTTTACTAAGCATTTACTATGTGTCAGGCACCATGGCAGTTGCTCTGCATATGTTCATTACCTCAATTCATACAGCAACACCATGAGATACATGGAAAAAACAATGGCACAGAAAGTTCAAATAACTTGTCCAAGATTATGAACTAATAAATACCAAAGCTGGATTTACGTCTAGTCAATTAGGCTCCTACAATTGTGCACCTTCTACCTCTCACAAGGCAATAGAGAAATAGGAAGTCTTAGTGTCTACATTTTTTTCTGAACGTGTATAACTGAAAGCACATTATTTGGTGAAAGCAAGTTTAAGTAAGGCTTGGAGTAAGAATCTTAAGCCTAAAAGGAAGATGGGAGAACAGAAGTCCTAATATCATCCCACAAGTGCCAATCCTGACACTTTACCATCACTATGACCATCTCTTGGGGGAGCCTGTAATAAAGATAATGATAATGATGACATCTGTCATTAAACAATGGTTTTCAAGACTGCCTCTAAGGTCAAAATAACACTAATATTATCTCCACTCCAGAGACACAAAATCTGAGAGAAAGCAGTACAAATAGCCTGGGAGTGTGGCCTCCTTCTCATCTGAGTTCCTTATAATCTTGCCATACTTTGAGGAAACTGTGGCAAGTTTAATTTTCCTGTTCGTGCTGAGAAAGATGATACTTCCCCTCCCCTGAGCACCAAGAGTGAAAAATCTCTTCAATGACTTTCTTAGGATGTACCTCTCCTCCTAGCTTTATGTCAAAAAGCAGGAAAAATGCATCCTCTCAGAGATCTCCTCCCAGACCCTCATCCTCCCAGAAACATGTGCACAGCAGCCAGCATCCTCTTCCCACCATAATTCACATGCTTGCCAGCTTCCTCAGTCAAGAGATACTGATTAATGCCAGATTACAAGGCACCAAAGATTTAGGAATAAGGCTTCCCACCTTATTCTTTTTTCTTTATTCACCCTATGCTTCTACCAGATACCCAAGCACCTCATCTCTTTCTTCAACTCACATGACCTTCAAATTATTTTACTAGAACATTTTGCCAAGTCCAGTCAGCAAAAATTACTAAGGACAATGTAAAACAGTAGGGTGTGGCATAAAGAATTCTGACCCAGGGCTATGATTCATCAACTGAGCATTTTTGAGAAGGCTTTTGCAGGGTCCTGACAAATGGGAAGTTTAGTGCCAGGCTACTGGGTTCACCCACCAAGATATTCTCCATCTCAAGCAACTGGCTGTATGCTTAATCCAAAAAATAAATAAGAATGGTATATCTGAAAAGTAATACAAACTTTAATGAATGCTTAGTAATCACTTTGGGTGCTTAATCTCATTTAATTCTGACAGTAACAATAAACAGATAATCTTAGTATCAGTTTACCTGCTATTATCATGCTAATTTTAGAGATGTGGCCAGTAACTTGCCCAAGGTCACACAGCAAGTAGGTGGCCAAAACGAATGAGAATGATCGTATCCACTCAGCAGGACTACTCCCAATTACCCAGCCTTCTGTAACACTTGTTTCAGGAAAACCTGAAGCACACAGAGCAAGCTCCTTCAACTCACCCTAGTGCTAAGGGACAAAGCAGTCCCTGGTAAAAATAGCCATTTAACTTCTAAATCTCTCGACAGCAGCGATCATGTGTTCCATGCTAACTGCAGAGGGTACTGTGTTCTATGCAACTGCCAGGGGGTCGGGTCTCCATTACCTCAAGTGCTCCAGCTCCTCATCTTCGCATTGTGTGCTTTCTGTCGTTTCTCCAATGCAGGATCTCCCACCCCCACTGGGAGGTGGGTTATTGCATTCACGGCTTCTTGTTTTCTTCCCTTGGACACAGGGGCTCCAAGAGGACCAGCAACTCCAACCTCCATCAACCCCTCCTACGAGATGAGAAAGAGGTTGATCAATAAGTTCTTAAAGAGGGCTTGGGAACTTAGTGCTATGCTTCCTGCTAACAAGTTAATTGGAGGAAGAGATCATTCTGGATATTGATTACCTTCACTCTTCATTGAGGTTTTCTACAATGTTCAGAATGGCTCTACATACAGACTAGGAATGTCCATATTAAGGTTGCATTAGTGAACCTCTTGCAATAATATCCTTAATTTGTTGATTATTTTACAACTGTTTCAAAGCACTTTTACGTACGTTGTATCATTTATTTACTTCTCACAACAGTGAATGGAGGTGGGCAGGAAATGTTACCATTCTATTTAATTAGACAGCAGGAGAGGGTGCTTCCATTTTAACAGATAAGGGGAAATCCAAGCCACAAAGGAGTGAATCACAGTCGTAGAATTTTAATTACCAGAACAGGCCACTTGGAGAGACATTTAGGGATAAGGATGCCTTTGTAATGCTTGTATATAAGCCTCTATAGTTTAGTCTTATATTTATTCATTTATCGTTCATTTAGTGACTTCTATGAATCAAGCCTTTTGTCAAGCTCTGGGAATGAAGAAAGGAATCAAACAGCCCTGACCTTAAGTAATGAGCATTCTAGAAGAGACAGACATGTACATACATATAGAAACAAAAGTATATAGATTGTAGTCATACTTTGACTACTCATAAAGTCAATTTCACATAGCCCTGTACTAAGTGCTTGAAGCACCATATACACTGTAGAGCACACAGCAGATGTTCAACAAATATTTGTGAGTGATTGATAGTACATCACACAGAATAGAAATAGAAATGTTTCAAAGAGCATGCCATCAGAAAGATTAGGCAATGCAAATATACAAGCTCCACAGACCTTTGCTACAGCAAAACCTTATTGAGATAATTACAGAGGATGAAGGTGTTTTAATCATAACTCTATTCTAATAGAGAATGGGAAGTGGAGGGCACAGTGGGGCTGTTACTTCAGGTGGATAAATAGAGATAACAGCAAAGAGCCTTAACCACAGTAGCTATAATCTGAAAGTAGGAAAGGGAAGGAGGATTCTAAATTCATTTGAGACTTCATCTCTTCAAACACAAAGAAGCATCTCAAGGAGCAGAGAAACAGGGTAATTCCCTTTCAATGTGTACAGGCTGACTAGAGAAAATTCACCCCACTGACCTGCTTGATTCCCTACGAGGACTCCTTGCTCACACGCCGCACCAAATGTGTACGGTTTACAATGGCACAGACAATGGGTCCCCTCAACAGTAGCCAAACCACCATTTTGACAAGGCCGGCAATGACAGGGGTCAAATTCATCCAGATACTCTTCAAGAGCCCATTTCAGGTATAGTTTTTTCACAGAGGCACAAGGTACTTCCTTTACCAGCTCATATAAAGGTGTCAGCTATAGAGATAAAGACATCATAGTCAGTAATCAGGGATTTAGGCAAGAATATTTTGCTTTTCATGTTTAGGCACGACTCTCATTAAAACAAAATCAAAAGCCACTGGTAAGTTTGTTATAATTGTTTCTTATGCAAATACAAAGGAAAACAGTGCACTCTCTTTGCAACAAAATCAAGACAAACAGGGAAAATTAGGGTCAGATGGGGGAGGAATTTTTTATATATCTTTTGTGCATGCATAAGATTTAAAAAAAAAAAAAAACCAGGCCAGGTGTGATGACTCACGCCTGTAATGCCAGCACTTTGAGAGGCTGCGGCAGGGGGGATCACCTGAGGTCAGGAGTTCAAGACCAGCCTGACCAACATGGAGAAACCCCGTCTCTACTAAAAATACAAAATTAGCCAGGTGTGGTGGCGCATGTCTGTAATCCCAGCTACTCAGGAGGTTGAGGCAGGAGAATCACTTGAACCCGGGAGGTGGAGGTTGCGCTGAGCCGAGATCATGCCATTGCACTCCAGCCTGGGCAACAAGAGTAAAACTCCATCTCAGAATAAAATAAAATAGGACATTCATTTTCTAGTTACAGCAAAGAAGCAAGTGAAATTAAATTTAGAATTAAATGTCCTGACTGAGAGATTTAACATATCTCTTAGTGGAAATCATGGATTCTTTCCTCATGGAGAAATTTAAAACAGGTAAACATTATTACTCTGCGTTGGCTATTTCAGAAGAAAAGCAACCTTGAAATCACAGATGTGCTGACTCAACTTTAACAGTCTGCTCTCCCAGGAACAGAAATGTCTCTGCTTTGTAGCATTTGCCAGTTTCTGCAGTGTAGCTGCTCTCACCATAGCCAATTTCAGGCTGCCACCATGATGCCTGAACTGGGAAGAGATATGCACCATTGGTTCCTGAGAGCCCAAGCTGTTGCGAAAACGATGGCTTTGCATAGTCATGTACCTGTACCTGCATAGTGCCTTTTCTTCTTCTATTCCTTTTTTGCCCTGCTAAAATGTGAGCACAAATATGATAATTTATAGTCTTATGTGGAAAAGTACATGGAGACTGTTAAAGAACATGCGTCTTTCTCTAATCCATAATTTAATCTAATCAAGAGTTTCTAAAGATTTGTATGGGATGCTGACAATGAATACAGGCCATTTTGAATATTAACAGATGGTCCTTTAAGATAAGACTTTCTAGGAAAACTTCACCCTCCCTCCCTCACCCATATTTGGAAGCCAATGGGCACTTTATGGGTGTTAGGAGGGGACTTGAGGACCTATTGCAATTTTTGAGTTTATAAAATGTATCTCTGAAAATCAGGCTTTGCCTGGGACATTGACTTTCATGCAGGGAATAGATCATAGAATCGGTTCTGCTATAATATTTGTTTTGATAAGGTGAATTTGTTCCATTGAGATTGATATACTGAAAATTTTGAGTATAGCACAGATTTGAGATTTTCTTATGTGCAACTATGTCCACATGAAACACAGGGTGAACACAAAATGCTTCACACAGTGGAAACAAGCCACATAGGAATATACAAAACTCATGCATACGCATGTGCGTGGACACACACACACACTCACACACCCCTCAACATCTATGTCAGTTCATTTCCTGCATTATAAACTATACCGTTCACGTCTGCTGTTACAAATGTCTGTCGGGTTTCTGACTGGTGTCCTTCTACCACTTCACAGTAACTCACAAGCTGTAACCCTTCCAAAACCCAGAAAGCTTCAGGTCTTTTTCTAGGTAATGCACCACACTTATTGTAGTATAGATACATTTTTAATAATTTAACATGTATAAAACCATGCAACTATTTTTATTGGCACCTGTCTTTTTCATATGAGTGTCACAGATGATAAATTTGAGTGCTGTGTCTCTAACCTGATTTTTTTTCCATAAGCCCTTTATTGTGCAATTTTGCATAGCTCAATGATTTTTAGAAACACATATGTTGCATTATAAAAGAATTGATGATAACAATAAAACATCTTAAAATTCTGCCAGCCAACTTGTTACTATCCTAATTTGTATGACTTCAGGAGCCCACAAGCCATGGCCACACAAAGAAAGGTGATAGGAACATAACAGAAGGCAAACCTATATGCCTTCCCCTTGCTAGAATTTATAACTCCTCTGAATTAGGGACCAAGGAAGACATAATCGAACTTAGATCAAAAGTTAAAAATGCAAATTTTGTCATTAATTTCTCTTGGAAATTGCAAGACATTTAACATTTGCAACTAAAATATGAGTATAACACATCTTCTGTTTCTTATTATTATGTGTGCATTCATTTTACTCTACAAAATATAATTGGGATACGGAAAATGCTAATTACAGCCATGTCTGTTTAACCATCTTGATTTAACCACCTTCGTTTTCCTCATGCAAATAAACATGACTGCTTCCTATTGCTTTAAACAAAGCCTGACATACCTTTTGTTTTATGACTTCAGGAAGATTAGTCACAGATTCTGCCCAGGCGGAATATCGCCTTTTGTTTCCAGCAGGATTGTCCAGCTCTAGGTAACTAAGGCCAGATATGAGGCCTTCACTTCCCCCACTGATGAACTGGTCTCCTCGCAATACATTGTTCTGGGTTCCTATACAGAAGAAAGCAAATGAAAAGTGAAAAGTCTATCAAGTATTAAAAAAAACTATCAAACTGTATGACATCCTGGAAAAAGCCAAACTATGGAAACAGTCAAAAGATAAATTGTGGTCAGAAAGAAGGGAGGGATGAATAGGCAGAGCACAAAGGATATTTAGGGCAGTGACACTGTTCTGTATAATACTACAATGGTGGGCACATGTCATTATACATTTGTCAAAAGTCATTAAATGTTCAATATCAAGAGTGAACCCTAATGTAAATTATGGACTTTGGATGACAATGTGTCAATGTAGGTTCATCCACTGTAACAAATGTTCCACTCTGTTAGGAGATGTGGATAGTGGGGAAGGCTTTGCCTGTGTGGGAGCAGGGGATATACAGGAACTCTCTGTATTTTGCACTCAATTGTGCTGTGAACCTAAAACTGCTTTAAAAACTAAGCTATATTTATTTTATTTTTGGTGGTTTTCTTTTTTTTTTTTTTTTTTTTGAGACAGAATTCTCACTCTGTAGCTCAGGCTGGAGTGCAGTGGCATACTCAATGCAAACTCTGCCCCCCGGGTTCAAGCAATTCTCATGCCTCAGCCTCCTGAGTAGCTGGGACTACAGGTGTACGCCACCACACCTGGCTAATTTTTGTATTTTTAGTAGAGATGGGGTTTCACCATGTTGGCCAGACTGGTCTCGAACTCCTGGCCTCAAGTCATCTGCCTGCCTCAGCCTCCCAAAGTGTTGGGATTACAGGCGTGAGCCACTGCACCTAGCCAAAACTAAGGTATATTTTTTAAAAAAGAAAAACAACTCTTGCCTGAGAGTAGATGATATTAGGGAATTATTGTTCATGTTCTTTATATTTTTAGTGTGAGTATCACATTATGCAAGAGAATGTTCTTCTTAGATGTTACATGCATATATTTAGTGATGAAGTATTATGATATCTGAAACTTACTTCCAAATAGTTCAGCAAATATTATAAACACTTTAAATACATAATATATATTTCAAAGAATCAGCCAATATTGTAAATATTATATGTACATATATGTAGTAAAATTACAAAATACTAATTGTATATAGGAAATGGGTATATGGGTATTTATTACAACATTCTTGTCTATATGTTTTAAAATTTTCATAATAAAATATTGGAAGAAAAACAATTTATTGCATCTGGTATACTAACAATGAATAAAATAAGCTGTTAATTAACAGGAATCTATTACTTAACACATGAAAAGTGTTCTGAAAAGTGTGAAATGCTAATGGAAGGTTCTTTTCCATTTATGTGCCTCATAATTTTAGAAATACTTTATCTCCATTTGTAACGGTCATGACAAGAAATTTCCAACCTTGCAGATCGGATTTTGAGTGGTTTTCATTTCCTTGTAACTGTCCAAATTTTGCAATTTCATAAAATAAGCATATTGTACTCATATTCAGAAATCATTAAAGCCTGACAGGTTTTTTTTTGTTTTTTTTATTTTTTATTTATACACAATAATGGTACATGTTTATGGGGTGCATGTGATATTTTGATACATGCATAGAATGTGTAATGATCAAATCAGGATATTTAGGATACCCATCACCTTACCATTTGTTTGTGTTGGGAACATTTCAAATCTTGTCTTCTAGCTATTTTAAAATATACAATAAATTATTGTTAACTATAGCCACCTGACTGTGTTATCAAACACTAGAATTTATTCCTTTTTTTTTTTTTTTTTTTTTTTTTTTGAGACAGAGTCTCGCCCTGTCGCTAGGCTGCAGTGCAGTGGCACCATCTCAGCTCACTGCAACCTCTGCCTCTCAGGTTCAAGCAATTCTCCTGCCTCAGCCTCCCAAGTAGCTGGGACTACAGGCGTGTGCCACAACATCCAGCTAATTTTTGTATTGATAGTAGAGACAGGGTTTCACCTTGTTGGCCAGAATGGTCTCGATCTCTTAACCTCATGATCCACCCGCCTCAGCCTGCCAATGTGCTGGGATTACAGGCCTGAGCCACCACGCCTAGTCGAATTTATTCCTTTTACCTAACTACAGGTTTATACCCATTAAGCAATCTGTCTTCATTGACCCCTCCTCCTCCCCAGCTTCTGATAATTATCATTCTACTCTATCTCCATGAGATCAATTTTTTTAAACCTCACATATGAGAACATGCAATATTTGACTTTCTGTGACTGTAAATCTTAATAGTTTTAACAAATCACCTGATGCTTCCTCATCTTCATTGTTAGCTGTGTTTTCAATATATACAGTAACACTTTTTGATGCAGTGAATCACGTCCCAGCCCTGTATTACTGAATCACAATCATCTGAGGGAACTGCAGATTTCTTAGTTCCCACCAAGACCTACAGGAGAATATCTGAGAGAATGAATAACCTTTGGAATCAGCATTTTAAGAGAATCCCCCAGGTAAGCGTCATGCATACTAAAGTTTGAGAATCACTGCCTTAGCCAGCACACCTATGTAAGAATTACAGATTCTTTGCTAAGAATGATGGTTTCCAGCTTCATCCATGTCCCCACAAAGGACATGAGCTCATCATTTTTTATGGCTGCATAGTATTCCATGGTGTATATGTGCCACATTTTCTTAATCCAGTTCGCAAGGACAAAAAACCAAACACCGCATGCTCTCACTCACAGGTGGGAACTGAACAATGAGAACACTTGGACACAGGGTGGGGAACATCACACACCAGGGCCTGTAGTGGGGTGGGGAGAGGGGGGAGGGATAGCATTAGGAGATATACCTAATGTAAATGACGAGTTAATGGGTGCAGCACACCAAGATGGCGCATGTATACATATGTAACAAACCTGCACGTTGTGCACATGTACCCTAGAACTTAAAGTATAATAAAAAAATAATAATAAATAAATAAATAAATAAATAAAAAGAATTACAGATTCTACCATTATGATTTTTTTTAAGGCTTTAGCCTCCCTTTCCATACCCCAGTGAGCTCTCTGTTCCAGCTAACCCTTTTCCCCTAGAAAAGGCAGCCCAATGCAAGTCAAGACCCCAGACTGTTAAGCCAAATTTTATGCATTTGCATTTCATATCTAATTCTTATTAACTATAATCTTGGGCAACATTTCTGGGCCTCAGTGTCCCTGTCTGTAAAATGAGAATATGAATAATACTTAACACACAGGTAGGAGGACTACACTGGTTTATTTTTGTACATCACTTAAAATTGTGCTGGCACACAGTAGGTGCCCTGTATTTGTTAAATGTGAAATAAAATAAAATTGGTAAGCAGCTTCCAACTGCCAGCCCAGCTGAGGACTGATGTCAACATCTTCTCAAAGCTCTCACTTCCATTTCTACGTTCAGATCATTCTTTTTCCACTTCATTCAAAAACTTTTCCTCCTCTGACATGTCAGCTTCACGAAGACAAGCACTTTCTCTGGCATATTCACGGCTGTATCTTGAGTGTCTAAAACAATTCCTGGCACATACCACAGACTCCATAAATAGTTGATGAATGAAGCAAGTGAATGAGTACATAAACCTGGTTTTACTACTCATCTTCCTCCTTTTTGCACTCATCTACCAATATCCCAAGAATCCCTGCTTCTTCACTGAGAATCATGACACATGGGTCAGTGTCCACTTTTGCCATTACCCCAAGAGGATTTAAGCTCTGATACTGCTCCGTCTATGGCCTCACACAATGCATTGCAGTCTCACTTCCATCCCCACCATACTATGGAATCTCTTCCTTTAAAAGCAACTTTCTCTTCAACGTTTATTCTAGATTCATGGGGTACATGTTCAGGTTTGTTACCTGGGTGGATTATGCGATACTGAGCTTTGGAGTATGATTGATCCCAACACCCAGGTAGTGAGCGTTTAAGTACCCAATAGTTAGTTTTTCAACCCTTGATTCCTCCCTTCCTCCCCTCTCCAGCAGTCCCCAGTGACTATTGTTGCCATTTTTATGTCCATAAGTACCCAATGTTTAACTCCCACTTAAAAGTAAGAACGTGCAGTATTTGGTTTCCTGTTCCTGCGTCTGCACAGCAAAGGAAACTATCAATGTGTAACAGACAACCCACAAAATGGGAAAAAATATTTGCAAACTATGCATCTGATAAAACTCTAATATTCAGAATCTATAAGGAACTTAAACAACTTAACAAGTAAAAAATAAATAACCCCATTAAAAATGGACAAAAGACATGAACGGACACTTCTCAAAAGCAGCAACTAAGTCTTAATCACCAAATCCAGTGAACATTTTTCGGTCCTTATCTTCACCCTGTTGACCTCACTCCTCCTTTACTTTCCATCTCTTGTTTTTTAATCCTGCCAAATGTTTCCTTCTCCATTCTTCTTTATTCTCTACAACTTTACTTAGGTAATCTTTTATTTCATCACTCCACGTATTAAATCTTTTAATGGAACCCAATAGCCATCAGAATGAAATCCAAACTCCTTAACGTGGTACCCTCACAGTCTAGATCAGTTTACCCTTTCAGTCCTCCTTCAAGCACCCAAAGACTAGCATACCACCTTCCCCCCATCTCCACTGCCAACCAGCATGCACCAAAAACCTGACCTCCACGGAGTAGCCATGTCAGCAAGTGAAACTGAACCGTCTCTTGATATAGTCACTTGTCTAGGCTTGTTTGCCAATCATCATAAGGGAGAAAAGTGCTGCACACTGATAACATATTTATAATACAGAGGAGATAACCTGGTGAACTCCCTATCCTGTGTGATGTCTCACTACCTTGACACATGAAAGAGAGAGCAGAGACAAAAATTACCAAATAGATTTTTTAAAACACAAAGTAGAACACCTGATAAAGCCTCAAAAGCCTTTGGAGATCAAGAATTAACAATAGAAGAGTGGAGTAGAGGTTAGGCTTGTAATTATTCACAATAGCGAAGACATGGAATCAACCTAAATGCCCATCAATGATAAACTGGATAAAGTGTGGTGCATATACACCATAGAATACTATGGAGCCATAAAAAAAGAATAAGATCATGTCCTTTGCAGGGACATGGATGGAGCTGGAAGCCATTATTCTTAGCAAACTAAAGCAAGAAAAGAAAACTAAACATTGAGTATTTTCACATATATGCAGGAGCTAAATGATGAGAATACATGGAAATAGACAGAGGAACAACACACACTGGGGCATTTTGGAGAGTGGAGAGTGGGAGGAGGGAGAAGATCAGGAAAAAATAACTAGTGGGTACTAGGCTTAATACCTGGGTGACAAAATAATCTGTACAACAAAGCCCCATGACACAAGCTTACCTACATAACTTCACGTGTACCCTTGAACTTAAAAGTAAAAAAAAAGAAGTTAAGTTTGCAATGCAAATTGCTCTTTTTTCATTTACCTGAAGCAGCTTTTAAAGCGTTTTCCAGTTCCTTGCATCCGTGACTTGAAAATTTAACGACAAAATGCCAACCTGAGGATTTACATTTCTTTTCTTCGACTGAATTAAAATCTAGGGGAAAAAATGTAAAAGAGACATGTTTAATTTCTGCATTCATTGAAGATCTTCAGATATGAGAGTAGGGATAAGAAGTTGTTTGCTGCTACTATGGCCATCTAATCAAGAGTGACATGATATGAACATTTTCAAGTGCTCTAGAAGAGTCAAAGATCAGAAAAAATTGAGTTTTGTTATTTTCCTTCTATCAGCTTCAGAGGGGAGGCAGAAGGGATTTCTACATAAAAAGGTGCAGGGAGTAGAAATTGAACACCCCAAAGAGTGATATCTTTCACCCATTTACAGTCAGCTTCTTAGGCATAAGATAAATCAGTAAAAGTAGGAGCATGACAGCTTCTTCCAGCAAATCTACTTAAGGCTCCCAAAGCTGGCTTCTGTTTCCACAGGAATTAACTCCTAAAATTCAAGTTCTACTGGTTCAATCTCTCCATCTTTAACATCTGTGGCTTCCAACATCTCCTTCCCATGACTTATACCCGTAGAATGTGATCGTTTCTACTCATTATCAACGGGAGTTTTTTTTTTTTTTTTTTTGCCAATGCATTTTTTGAAAGTAGGATAGAAAAATACTAAAATGTGCAAATATATTTTCTCATTTACTAACTATATTACAATAACCTTAATGTTTCTTAAAGAACAATTATTTGTGGCATACACTATATCCCAGAGGTTATGATTATATTTAAATAAAAATTTTAGGAAAAACATAAACTGCTCAAGAGTAAAATTTTTACTGAAAAATATAATTTTACCAGCTTGGAATGTTTTTTTAATCCTCTCCATTTCTTTTAAGTGCAATAAAAAGAAGTAAAACTGAATTTAGACCAAACTACTTGCTGGATTAATTCTCCAAAGAAATAGTGTCCTTGTCTTTGCTACAAAAACCTGTACTTGTGCACTCATTTCTAACCTATAAGATTTGAAAAGATCAAGTTCTAGTTAAATTTTATGTGGTAGAGAACTTCAAAAAAAAATAGCTCAATGGAAATGAAAAAATATTATAGTTTACCCATTTAAAAAGCTAAAAGACTTCCTCTGAATCTTATGTAAGAGATCTTATTCTTCTCCAAGGTTGTAACAGAATCTTTTCTGAAGAGAAAGACCTTGAAGAGGGGATTTGGAATAGAGACAGAAATGTGGGCATCAGCTAAAAGACAAAGTTAGGAAAAAAAAGGTTTGACTTGGAACATTAGTAAGCCAAGGCTAGTCTCTGAAGAGGAGGAGAGGTTGTTAAGCCACCACCATCCCTGCCCATATCTAGACAGATAGTGAGGACCCTTCTCTCAATATGAAATCAACAAAGCATTAATTCAGGGGCATGTCCTGATTCTAATCAAAATCAGGCAATTTTAGCAGTGACATAGCATAAGGAATAAGCTAAACTGACTTTGAGGCCAGTTAGACCCAGCCTTAAATACCTTCCTTGCAATCTTCGTGACCTTGGATAAGTCTCATAATAGCACTGAGTCTCTATTTCTCACTGTGGGGCAAAGATTATAATGCCCAGCTCATAGTAAGGATTATTACTAATACATGTAACTCACTTGTCATGAGGAAGGTATCCCATCAATTTAAGCTATTGTTACAAGTATTAAGTAGTAAACAAACTTATGATATTCAGAGAGGATTTTTTTTAAAAGAATGAGAGGGTAAAAAATAAAGGTAAATGAAATACTTATTTAAACATTTTGATTTCTGAAATATTACTAAATTCCTCATTTAGCTTTTCTTGAGAAATGCTGTTTAGTTTGAGAAAGCGGAAAGTTTAAAAAGCATTCTAAAAACCCAGCCAATACCCTCTAGAGATAGCCAATAATGATAATGATTTAGCTCAAGGTACTATGCAAAAGAGTAGACAGGCTTTTCTTAAACCATATAAGATTTTAAGTAGAGAATAATACATTCTTGCAATTTTAGATTCCTTTGCAATTTAAATTTGTTTGTCAAATTTTAAAGCTCAAAAGCTTACATTAACTACATGTTATTTCCCCATTAAAATCCCAGAAATGCCTTTAGACAACGAATTTTTTAATACTGTACCATTTTGTTTTAATTTTTCTGAGTCCACATAAAATAGAACTCTGTATTCTCCTCCTAACGACCCAGATTGCAGATAATGTGTCCCGTACTGGTCGATTAATCTTCGGTAGGCACTGTAGTCATACAGAGAGGGGAGGTGGGAAAGCTCCTTCCAGAATGGCTCAGCAAGTTGTAAAAATTCTGGATTGTTATTAATGAACTGAGCCACTTCAACAGTGTTCTCAACAACCAGCAGTTGGTAACTCTGTGGAAAGAAGAAAGAGTACAGGAGTTTTAGGTGGAAGATAAAAAGGCAATGGAAATAGCTCTCTGTTCAATACCTTCATCAACTCTCATCTCCAATCAACCAAGACTACATGAATTTTTATTTTTGACGCGTGATGAGCACTCCTATGGGCCCACTTACTGGACACAATCAGGAATATTTGGAGTCTCAAATAGTAATAATATCTGAGTAATGGCCAGGCAAGGTGGCTCACTCCTATAATCTCAGCACTTTGGGAGGCTGAGGCAGGCAGAGCACTTGAGACCAGCCTGGCCAACATGATGTAACCCTGTCTCTACTAAAAATACAAAAATTATCCTGCCATGGTGGTACATGCCTGTAATCCCAGCTACTCAAGTGGCTGAGGTAGAAGAATCGCTTGAACCCAGGAGGCCGTGACTGAAGTGAGCCGTGATCACACCACTGCACTCCAGCCTGGGTAACAGAGTGAGACCCCATATCAAAAAAAAAAAAAAAAAAAAATCTGAGTAATGCTATGTTAAGCCACCATCCCCCCCCACATCTGGACAGATAGTGAGGACCCTTCTCTCAAAATGAAATCAACAAAGCATTAATTCAGGGTTCAGGATTAATTCAGGAAAATTCAGCTTTGTCCTGCCTCAGCCACTTGAGTAGCTGGGATTACAGGCATGTGCCACCATGCCCGCATAATTTTTGTATTTTTAGTAGAGGTAGGGTTTCATCATGTTGGCCAGGCTGGTCTTGAACTCCTGACCTCAAGTGGTCTGCTTTCCTCAGCCTCCCAAAGTGCTGAGATTACAGGTGAAGAAATTATATGATAATTTCTTATATAAACTCCAAAACCCCAAGACCAAGTTGCTATGCCATCTTCAACTAGAAAAAGAGAATTAATCCATCAACTGATAAATATAAGTATATAAAATAATGTGTCCCTATGGTCCACATCTAGACAATGACTTGTAGGTATCATTTATCTCCCATACTAGGGTATTTGCAGGTGAAGCTACTTTATAATGAGGTCTTTTAAACACTTCCTAAGCATCTTTTAATGACGTCCAAGACAGATCACAGATCTACTTTTGCCAAATCCCCACTTTGTGAACAATATAATGTGGAGACGATAAATGTTTTTACAACTCATAGCTCCATAGTCAGTTTCTCAGTCATAAAACAAATAAAATCAATATTCCTTATATTTTCCTAAGTGATTTATTAATCAAGTTACTAACTTTAAGGATGTGATGAAATGTGCAGATTGTGAATAATAATTAGCCTAAAAAAATTATTCAGCCATAACTGTATATCAATTAGTACAATCCATCTCTACTGTTCAGGTTTCTCAAGAGGAAGGTTTTAGTATTTCAAAACAATGAAGTATTTAAAAATGTCTTTTAACTTCCTTAGATAAAAATGTTGGTATCTCAAAAGTAATAAAGTGTTTTTAAAGTATTTTATCTTCATGCACCATCTAAAAAGCCTCTAGCATTTGCATTTAAGAAGCATATATAAGCATTAATTAGATTTTTTAAAATTGTATATGACACTTAAAATAGTATCACCAGTAATCACAAATTTAAGAAATTTAAGATCGTTTAAAATAGAAGATTTCAAGGTAATAAGGGCTTTGTAAACATCTTCAAATAAAAACAAATATTTTTAATGAGAAGTTTAAAACTATAACTAAATATACATATATATATATGTATTTTTTTTTTGAGACAGGGTCTCACTCTGTTGCCCAGGCTGAAGTGCAGTGACGTGATATTGGCTTACTGCATCCTCTCCCTCCAAGGCTCAAGTGATCCTTCCACCTTAGCCTCCTAAGTAGCTGGGACTATAGGCATGCACCACCATGCTCAGCTAATTTTTGTGTTTTTATAGAGACAGGGTCTTGCTATGTTGCCCAGGCTGGTCCCAAATTCCTGAGCTCAAGCTCAAGAAATCCACTCACCTTGGCCTCCCAAAGTGCTGGGATTATAGGTGTGAATCACTGTGCCTGGCCGGTATAAATAAATATATTATCAAAGAGATTTAATGAGACAATATTGTACCTTTTAGAGAAAGATATTGCATTGACTCTTAAAGGAAATACTATTACTATTACTAATTTTAATACGAAAGCTGATCCTTTTGATAAATACAAGTTTATTAATGTAAGCAATACTTAAAAAAGTAAAACATGGAAAAGTTAACTGACATTTTATACTAACCTTTCCTTTATGGATTTCATTGTTATGTGAAGTATAACTGCGTGAAGATGATGAAGATCTAAAAAAGGAGCGCTTCCGACTAGATGATGTGTGTTCTGTCGACGTATGTTTTACATAAGACCAAGTACTATTGTAAAATTCATAATTAAAATCATTATTTATTTTCACCTACAAAGAAAATGAAAAATTTTGCTATGACTAAATTAATGCTTGGAGATACCCAAGATACTTTTGTCATGGATCCTTTATCATGCGTACTTTCTTCATGCAATCTTCCCAAAGAGAAAAGCTCTTCATTGGCACAAAGCAACTGTGACTCTCATTAAGACCAGGCCAGTAGGATTATAAAGAAAGAGTTCATTCTATGACTATTTTTTTATTAAGCAGGACACATGGTACCAACAATGGCAATCCCAAGTGACTCACAAAATGCATTCAGGTACAAACAACTTCCATGTTCCTTTAATGTCAGCATTTGGCCCAGAAGCGAGCAAATTAACAAAAGCTACACTGACAGAGAACTAGAAAGAATTTGGTTCTTGATTTTTCATCTAACAAAGAGGAAGAGAGATGCAAATAGGTGATATGAAACAATTAGCTCTTTTGGACTTTGTTTTGGAATGTTCTATGTGATCCAATAGTGGATTTAATTTTCTAATTCTGTTTCACTTGGATAAATGCTAAAATTCATTTTTTTCTTTGCTAGATAGAAGAAAGGGTCACCCCAAAAGAATTTTAAAGTAGACAATAGGTTAGTCACATGTAGCTAAATGAGAAGCGACAGCTTCAGCTTTTATTGAAGAGACAATCGTTCATTTATCCTTTATTTTGCTTTAGATCAAGTGTCAAAATGAAATGCCCACAGGGAACTGGCAAGTAATGTCAATGTTGGAAACCTCCAGTGGACAGCATGGTGATGAAAAAGTGAACATGTACCCTGTCTAAAAGGGACACACAACACTCAAATCCACTAGATAGTCACTAGATGTAACTACAGGTTCTGGTATTGACAAATTGTCTGATTTTTTCCAAGGGATAAATTTGACTCTTCATGTAAAAATCTCCTGATTTGTTAAAGTTATAGACAACTAATTTGCTAAAAATGTCAGTCCCTGTGGGAATGAAACAAATCAGGCAAGAAGACTCCCTCTCACTGTGTTTGTTCTATATAAATATTCAAATTGGGAGCTCTCCTTTCACAAGCATTTGTGTTTTTATTATATATACATACACATCTGCGTTTGAGATCCAAGCATAAGGACAGAGAAAATTGAACTGATGGAAATGATATACTTTTTTGAAAACTAAAAGGAAAGAAAATGACAATATTACACAGTCATACTAAATGATGCTTGTGAAAGCAAAATATTCATGTTGTCACATTAAATACGAAGACAGGTATAAGTGTGAAAATGCTATTAACTACAACCATGCAAGTATATGCCCAGTCGAAAAATACAAGACAGAAATACACCAAAATACCAGAAAATACAATATGACTGTTATCACTACCCCCATTGAGTATTAGATATGCGTGCTAAAAAGATAAGAAAGATAAGAAGATGGATTTCAACAAATCTTTTATTAGAGCATTATTTCCACCACATTATGAAATTGGTTTGTTTAAAAGTCAGATGCAAAAATTCAGCTTGGGCTGGGAGAATATATATATGTCTGTATGTGTATATATATACACACACACACATATATGTATATACACATATACACATACACACATATATATTACTGATTTAAAAAATATTTAGTTTATTATCTCTTTGGAGAAAGAAAAGTTATACACATCCCTTTCAATGCAAAAAAAAAAAAATTAGCCTATTTCCGCGTGTCTTTATATCCACAATTCAAATACAAATAAACCTCTCAGCTGCTTTAGTTCAGCGTCTTCTCACTCCTATCTACCTACACATAGCTGCAGGAATCATCTTTCTCAAAGTGGTGTGGTCTTATTAAATTTTCTTTAATTAATACCCTCCTTCTTCCAGCTTAGATCCTGGATTCTCCAAGACTGATTCTTCCTCTGAAATCGCAAATTCAACCATCCTATATTCTAACATCTCTTATTCTTTTAACTCTCATTTTTATTATTGCCACATCTATTATTTAACATTATAGAAACATGTTCTTCCACTTCTTCTCCCCCTTTCTCCCTATCAATACTTTCAGTTTTTTCACTTCCTTCCTGTTTCAGCTTAGGCTTCTTGGCTCATGACTTCAACCATTCTCTTGCCAATGGATTTAACTTCCTTGCCTAGATGACCTGCTATCATGTTTTCCTGGCAAAAACCCAGCCAGGGCTTGCTAGGCCAGGCATGGGCGTGGCGGCTCATGCCTGTAATCCCAGCACTTTGGGAGGCCAAGGCGGGCGGGTCACAAGGTCAGGAGATGAAGACCATCCTGGCCAACATGGTGAAACCCATCTCTACTAAAAATACAAAAATTAGCTGGGCATGGTGGTGCGTGCCTGTAATCCCAGCCACTCGGGAGGCTGAAGCAGGAGAATAGCTTGAACCCAGGAGGCGGAGGTTGCAGGGAGCCGAGATCGCGCCACTGCACTCCAGCCTGGTGACATAGCAAGACTCTGTCTCAAAAAAAAAAAAAGAAAGAAAGAAAGAAAATCGCACAACTGTACAGATTGGTGCCACTACAAATCCATTCGTGCTTTTCAACTTCAGGAGAATCCTCAAAACCAGCCAACAATACTTTATTTCTCTAGTCAGTTCCCTCCTTCTCCCATTCTCTACAGTACCTATTTTTAAATTCTGCTAAATTTTGAAAATTTTTCAAAATTCAATTCCTCGATTCTACAGACACTTCCTTCACTCTCAGAAGATGATCTTACCTCTTTCTTTACAAAAACTCTCATCTTCAGAGACCTTTTAAACTGCTGGCTAACAAATCTACAAACTTATTAACTTTTCTTTCCTTCTTTTTCTCCATAGGTGTCACTCCCTTTGTCTTAGGATAAATTTTCTCTCTCTTCTCTGTATTGCATTCTCTCTGACCTCTTCAAAGGGTGGATTAGATGGATTGATTGTTCCCTCTCCTACAGCTTCCATTTTTCTTGCTCTATTGGCTCCTTTCTATCAAAACATACATGTTCTAATACAACCAACTAAAATAAGAAAGGCTTTACCTGTTACTATATATTCCTTCTTTCCTACTTTCCCATCTCACCACCTTAAATGAGTTGACTATAATTAATTATCTTAAATTCCTCACCTCCCATTCACTCTTCCGCTTACAATGGTCTGACTTCCAGCAATGCTACTGGCACCTTCCTTATTTCACCAGACAGTGAACACTTCTCTCAACATCCTTCGGCATTGTTGACCACTCTCTCCTACTGGAAATACTCTCTTCTGTTGACTTTCTAGTTTTCTTTTTTCCTCTCTGGCTGTTCCTTCTAAGACTCCTTTACTTATCTCCTTCTATTACTCCTCTATGCTAATTCCAAGAGGAACAGTGTTCTCCACTCTGTGGCTTCAATTACCATTCCTATACCAATAATCACCAAATGTCTATTTCCAGCTCAAACACTTTCTCCTGAGCACTTGGACATACTTTAGATACCTAAACTGGATTTGTCTTCTCCCTGCAAATGGGTCTTTACCCATCTCAGAGGGTTGTATTTTCATCTGGCCATTGGTCCAAGTCAGAAACCCATTCATATCCCAGACTGCTCATTCTCCATCATACCCCGCATTCAGCCGCTCACCAAGTTTTCTCAGGCCGCTATTATGTCTCTCAGGGATTATTACAACAGTTTTCTAACCAAGGTTGTTTCCCCCAGTTGGCCACCCTCCAATCTATTCTCCACTGTTCATAAGAGTAGCAACCCTTCTTAAACTCTCTCTTTTTTTTAATCCAATCTCCTTAACTAACCAGAAAAAAGTCTTTTTTATTTACTTTCCCAATCACTTATAACCTCATTTCTTACAACTCTTCACACTTCACTCTGTAATCCAGCCAGTTTGAACTTCATTCAGTTATTCAAAAGTGCTCCTCGGGCCAGGGTCAGTGGCTCACGCTTGTAATCCCAGCACTCTGGGAGTCCGAGGCGGGTGGATCACTTGAGGACAGGAGTTCGAGATCAGCCTGACCGACATGGCGAAACCGTGTATCTACTAAAAATACAAAAATTAGCCAGGCATGGTAGTACACGCCTGTAATCCCAGCTACTCGGAAGGCCAAGGCATGAGAATCGCTTGAACACAAGAGGCAGAGGTTGCAGTGAGCCGAGATCACACGACTGCACTCCAGTCTGGGCAAATGGGTGAATGAGACTCCCTCTCAAAAAAAAAAAAAAAAAACAGGAGGAGGAGCCAAGATGGCCAAATAGGAACAGCTCCGGTCTACAGCTCCCAGCGTGAGCGACGCAGAAGACGGGTGATTTCTGCATTTCCATCTGAGGTACCGGGTTCATCTCACTAGGGAGTGCCAGACAGTGGGCGCAGGCCAGTGGGTGCGCGCACCGTGCGCGAGCCGAAGCAGGGCGAGGCATTGCCTCACCCGGGAAGCGCAAGGGGTCAGGGAGTTCCCTTTCCGAGTCAAAGAAAGGGGTGACGGACGCACCTGGAAAATCGGGTCACTCCCACCCGAATATTGCGCTTTTCAGACCGGCTTAAAAAACGGCGCACCACGAGACTATATCCCACACCTGGCTCGGAGGGTCCTACGCCCACGGAATCTCGCTGATTGCTAGCACAGCAGTCTGAGATCAAACTGCAAGGCGGCAGCGAGGCTGGGGGAGGGGCGCCCACCACTGCCCGGGCTTGCTTAGGTAAACAAAGCAGCTGGGAAGCTCGAACTGGGTGGAGCCCACCACAGCTCAAGGAGGCTTGCCTGCCTCTGTAGGCTCCACCTCTGGGGGCAGGGCACAGACAAACAAAAAGACAACAGTAACCTCTGCAGACTTAAATGTCCCTGTCTGACAGCTTTGAGGAGAGCAGTGGTTCTCCCAGCATGCAGCTGGAGATCTGAGAACGGGCAGACTGCCTCCTCAAGTGGGTCCCTGACCCCTGACCCCCGAGCAGCCTAACTGGGAGGCACCCCCCAGCAGGGGCACACTGACACTTCACACGGCAGGGTATTCCAACAGACCTGCAGCAGCTGAGGGTCCTGTCTGTTAGAAGGAAAACTAACAAACAGAAAGGACATCCACACCGAAAACCCATCTGTACATCACCATCATCAAAGACCAAAAGTAGATAAAACCACAAAGATGGGGAAAAAACAGAACAGAAAAACTGGAAACTCTAAAACGCAGAGCACCTCTCCTCCTCCAAAGGAACGCAGTTCCTCACCAGCAACGGAACAAAGCTGGATGGAGAATGATTTTGACGAGCTGAGAGAAGAAGGCTTCAGACGATCAAATTACTCTGAGCTACGGGAGGACATTCAAACCAAAGGCAAAGAAGTTGAAAACTTTGAAAAAAATTTAGAAGAATGTATAACTAGAATAACCAATACAGAGAAGTGCTTAAAGGAGCTGATGGAGCTGAAAACCAAGGCTCGAGAACTACGTGAAGAATGCAGAAGCCTCAGGAGCCGATGCGATCAACTGGAAGAAAGGGTATCAGCAATGGAAGATGAAATGAATGAAATGAAGCGAGAAGGGAAGTCTAGAGAAAAAAGAATAAAAAGAAATGAGCAAAGCCTCCAAGAAATATGGGACTATGTGAAAAGACCAAATCTACGTCTGATTGGTGTACCTGAAAGTGAGGCAGATAATGGAACCAAGTTGGAAAACACTCTGCAGGATATTATCCAGGAGAACTTCCCCAATCTAGCAAGGCAGGCCAACATTCAGATTCAGGAAATACAGAGAACACCACAAAGATACTCCTCGAGAAGAGCAACTCCAAGACACATAATTGTCAGATTCACCAAAGTTGAAATGAAGGAAAAAATGTTAAGGGCAGCCAGAGAGAAAGGTCGGGTTACCCTCAAAGGGAAGCCCATCAGACTAACAGCGGATCTCTCGGCAGAAACCCTACAAGCCAGAAGAGAGTGGGGGCCAATATTCAACATTCTTAAAGAAAAGAATTTTCAACCCAGAATTTCATATCCAGCCAAACTAAGCTTCATAAGTGAAGGAGGAATAAAATACTTTACAGACAAGCAAATGCTGAGAGATTTTGTCACCACCAGGCCTGCCCTAAAAGAGCTCCTGAAGGAAGCGCTAAACATGGAAAGGAACAACAGGTACCAGCCGCTGCAAAATCATGCCAAATTGTAAAGACCATCGAGACTAGGAAGAAACTGCATCAACTAATGAGCAAAATCACCAGCTAACATCATAATGACAGGATCAAATTCACACATAACAATATTAACTTTAAATGTAAATGGACTAAATGCTCCAATTAAAAGACACAGACTGGCAAGTTGGATAAAGAGTCAAGACCCATCAGTGTGCTGTATTCAGGAAACCCATCTCACGTGCAGAGACACACATAGGCTCAAAATAAAAGGATGGAGGAAGATCTACCAAGCAAATGGAAAACAAAAAAAGGCAGGGGTTGCAATCCTAGTCTCTGATAAAACAGACTTTAAACCAACAAAGATCAAAAGAGACAAAGAAGGCCATTACATAATGGTAAAGGGATCAATTCAACAAGAGGAGCTAACTATCCTAAATATATATGCACCCAATACAGGAGCACCCAGATTCATAAAGCAAGTCCTGAGTGACCTACAAAGAGACTTAGACTCCCACACATTAATAATGGGAGACTTTAACACCCCACTGTCAACATTAGACAGATCAACAAGACAGAAAGTCAACAAGGATACCCAGGAATTGAACTCAGCTCTGCACCAAGCGGACCTAATAGACATCTACAGAACTCTCCACCCCAAATCAATAGAATATACATTTTTTTCAGCACCACACCACACCTATTCCAAAATTGACCACATACTGGGAAGTAAAGCTCTCCTCAGCAAATGTAAAAGAACAGAAATTATAACAAACTATCTCTCAGACCACAGTGCAATCAAACTAGAACTCAGGATTAAAAATCTCACTCAAAGCCACTCAACTACATGGAAACTGAACAACCTGCTCCTGAATGACTACTGGGTACATAACGAAATGAAGGCAGAAATAAAGATGTTCTTTGAAACCAACGAGAACAAAGACACATAATACCAGAATCTCTGGGACACATTCAAAGCAGTGTGTAGAGGGAAATTTATAGCACTAAATGCCCACAAGAGAAAGCAGGAAAGATCCAAAATTGACACCCTAACATCACAATTAAAAGAACTAGAAAAGCAAGAGCAAACACATTCAAAAGCTAGCAGAAGGCAAGAAATAACTAAAATCAGAGCAGAACTGAAGGAAATAGAGACACAAAAAACCCTTCAAAAAATCAGTGAATCCAGGAGCTAGTTTTTTGAAAGGATCAACAAAATTGATAGACCGCTAGCAAGACTAATAAAGAAAAAAAGAAAGAAGAATCAAATAGACACAATAAAAAATGATAAAGGGGATATCACCACTGATCCCACAGAAATACAAACTACCATCAGAGAATACTACAAACACCTCTACACAAATAAACTAGAAAATCTAGAAGAAATGGATACATTCCTTGACACATACACTCTCCCAAGACTAAACCAGGAAGAAGTTGAATCTCTGAATAGACCAATAACAGGAGCTGAGATTGTGGCAATAATCAATAGTTTACCAACCAAAAAGAGTCCAGGACCAGATGGATTCACAGCCGAATTCTACCAGAGGTACAAGGAGGAACTGGTACCATTCCTTCTGAAACTATTCCAATCAATAGAAAAAGAGGGAATCCTCCCTAACTCATTTTATGAGGCCAGCATCATTCTGATACCAAAGCCTGGCAGAGACACAACCAAAAAAGAGAATTTTAGACCAATATCCTTGATGAACATTGATGCAAAAATCCTCAATAAAATACTGGCAAACCGAATCCAGCAGCACATCAAAAAGCTTATCCACCATGATCAAGTGGGCTTCATCCCTGGGATGCAAGGCTGGTTCAATATACGCAAATCAATAAATGTAATCCAGCATATAAACAGAGCCAAAGACAAAAACCACATGATTATCTCAATAGATGCAGAAAAAGCCTTTGACAAAATTCAACAACCCTTCATGCTAAAAACTCTCAATAAATTAGGCATTGATGGGACGTATTTCAAAATAATAAGAGCTATCTATGACAAACCCACAGCCAATATCATACTGAATGGGCAAAAACTGGAAGCATTCCCTTTGAAAACTGGCACAAGACAGGGATGCCCTCTCTCACCGCTCCTATTCAACATACTGTTGGAAGTTCTGGCCAGGGCAATCAGGCAGGAGAAGGAAATAAAGGGTATTCAATTAGGAAAAGAGGAAGTCAAATTGTCCCTGTTTGCAGACGACTTGATTGTTTATCTAGAAAACCCCATTGTCTCAGCCCAAAATCTCCTTAAGCTGATAAGCAACTTCAGCAAAGTCTCAGGATACAAAATCAATGTACAAAAATCACAAGCATTCTTATACACCAACAACAGACAAACAGAGAGCCAAATCATGAGTGAACTCCCATTCACAATTGCTTCAAAGAGAATAAAATACCTAGGAATCCAACTTACAAGGGATGTGAAGGACCTCTTCAAGGAGAACTACAAACCACTGCTCAAGGAAATAAAAGAGGATACAAACAAATGGAAGAACATTCCATGCTCATGGGTAGGAAGAATCAATATCGTGAAAATGGCCATACTGCCCAAGGTAATTTACAGATTCAATGCCATCCCCATCAAGCTACCAATGACTTTCTTCACAGAATTGGAAAAAACTACTTTAAAGTTCATATGGAACCAAAAAAGAGCCCGCATCGCCAAGTCAATCCTAAGCCAAAAGAACAAAGCTGGAGGCATCACACTACCTGACTTCAAACTATACTACAAGGCTACAGTAACCAAAACAGCATGGTACTGGTACCAAAACAGAGATATAGATCAATGGAACAGAACAGAGCCCTCAGAAATAACGCCGCATACCTACAACTATCTGATCTTTGACAAACCTGAGAAAAACAAGCAATGGGGAAAGGATTCCCTATTTAATAAATGGTGCTGGGAAAACTGGCTAGCCATATGTAGAAAGCTGAAACTGGATCCCTTCCTTACACCTTATACAAAAATCAATTCAAGATGGATTAAAGATTTAAACGTTAGACCTAAAACCATAAAAACCCTAGAAGAAAACCTAGGCATTACCATTCAGGACATAGGCGTGGGCAAGGACTTCGTGTCCAAAACACCAAAAGCAATGGCAACAAAAGACAAAATTGACAAATGGGATCTAATTAAACTAAAGAGCTTCTGCACAGCAAAAGAAACTACCATCAGAGTGAACAGGCAACCTACAACATGGGAGAAAATTTTCGCAACTTACTCATCTGACAAAGGGCTAATATCCAGAATCTACAATGAACTCAAACAAATTTACGAGAAGAAAACAAACAACCCCATCAAAAAGTGGGCAAAGGACATGAACAGACACTTCTCAAAAGAAGACATTTATGCAGCCAAAAAACACATGAAAAAATGCTCATCATCACTGGCCATCAGAGAAATGCAAATCAAAACCACTATGAGATATCATCTCACACCAGTTAGAATGGCAATCATTAAAAAGTCAGGAAACAACAGGTGCTGGAGAGGATGTGGAGAAATAGGAACACTTTTACACTGTTGGTGGGACTGTAAACTAGTTCAACCATTGTGGAAGTCAGTGTGGCGATTCCTCAGGGATCTAGAACTAGAAATACCATTTGACCCAGCCATCCCATTACTGGGTATATACCCAAAGGACTATAAATCATGCTGCTATAAAGACACATGCACACGTATGTTTATTGCGGCACTATTCACAATAGCAAAGACTTGGAACCAACCCAAATGTCCAACAATGATAGACTGGATTAAGAAAATGTGGCACATATACACCATGGAATACTATGCAGCCACAAAAAATGATGAGTTCATGTCCTTTGTAGGGACATGGATGAAATTGGAAACCATCATTCTCAGTAAACTATCGCAAGAACAAAAAACCAAACACCGCATATTCTCACTCATAGGTGGGAATTGAACAATGAGATCACATGGACACAGGAAGGGGAATATTACACTCTGGGGACTGTTGTGGGGTGGGGGGAGGGGGGAGGGATGGCATTGGGAGATATACCTAATGCTAGATGACGAGTTGGTGGGTGCAGCGCACCAGCATGGCACGTGTATACATATGTAACTAACCTGCACAATGTGCACATGTACCCTAAAACTTAAAGTATAATAAAAAAAAAAAGAAGTGTTCCTCTTGCACTCTTGTTTTTTCATTTTCTCTCTCTCTCCCACTCCCACCCACATATAGAATGAGACACGATATACATATAGATATAGAGATATTCACTGCATATACATACATATATATACTATATAAAATGCTTGTAAGTATAGTGTCTGCTACAAGGGGGTTTGGAGCCAGACTTCTAAAGTTCAAATCCCACCTTTGCCATCTTCTATGCTGTGGGTAAGGTATTTAGCTTTTTTGCCTCTGTTTTCTCATTTGTAAAATGAGATGCCAGTACCTACCTCCTTAGGTTATTATAAGGAAAATAGGTCCATGTAAAGCTCTTGGAACAGGGCTTAGTATATAAAGCGTTCTTATATGTGAGATATTTTTAACTATCATTTAAATTATTCCTAGCTAACAAGGTAGATTTAGAAATCTCAGGTATCTAATCCTCATACCAACAGAGGAAGCAAAGGCTTAGATAATGCAGCATTCATTAAAATTGCCTTTAGAATTTGTTTTTGTTTTTCATTTGATATTCATTTAGTATTTCTCTTCAAAATATATAATGAAATATATTCAAGACCAAACACAGAAGAAGCCATGAAGTTTTTCCACCTTGATCATAATTCATTCCCTTCTGCAATTCATCACACACTGAGAATAAACACAATAGTCCTCTGCCATCTCTCAGGCTGGACAAGGCAGAGGGGCACCTTCCCAAGCCACAAATGCCTTCCTTGTTGTATAAAATGTATAAGTAGACAGAGAATGTGCACAGCATCAAAGTTAAGTAGCTTACTCGACAAGAAATTGGGTTTGCCCTGGATAAACCGCGATGCTAAAAACCGAAACAGGGATTATAAGAGAGACTGGCCGATTCTGTTTTATATTTACTACTAATACTTATCTTCCAATAAGCCAAAAGTCACTTTCCACCTCAAAGAGAGCTGAATACCCAGTGGGCCCGAGATGAATTTATTTGAACCATGGAGGACATTCACCACCTCCGCGTCCACACCTGAGTTTAGCATTTGCATGGCTGACTCACTGCCTGTTGCTTCCACTTCACTTCCCTCAGACTGCTCCTCAAAACATCTCTGTTCCTCATTCTATAGCAGGCTATAATTTCCCTCTACTCTGACAAACACCTTCACATTCGGTGATGGGGAAGGCATTTCAGATGTCAATCTAAAGACCAAGCCCTGCTGAGGAAAATGAATGTCAGGATCACGTTGTTAATAAATTATCCCTCTTCTTCAGAAATGCAGACTTCCTGCCTGTCTACCTTCCAACGAAGTCAGAAACGCTCTTTCTTATTATTTTCTCTGCTCTGTAACTTTCTAAATTTGACCCTTTCAAAAATATACATGCAAGTCTCCACATTATAATTATGAAAGAATTAGGAACATATTCTCTAAGGTATAGAGGGAGAAAAAAATCATCTGTATATGCCTGTCTTACATTCTCCTTTCTGGCCAAAGGTTAAATTGTAATACATGTTATTCACCATGTTGAATTTAGAATTGAAAAATAAATTAAATGAAACACATGGGGAGAGTAAAATGTAATGGAAAAATAAAAGGCTGTGAAATCTGACAGACCAGATCTAAGCTCTACTACTTTTTAATTTGGTGACTTTGAGTATGTCAGCTGAAGTCCTCTTGAGCCTCAATTTCTACATATATAAAATAGTAAAATATTGCTTACTTTCCAAAGCTGCTGTGAGAATTAAACCTATGCTAATCACCTAAAATAGTGTAGATGCCACAGTAGGTATTCAAAAACTGGTAGCTACAATTATTTTTCAGATCTGTTTTACTTCTCATTTATATTACTCAACAACTCTTAAATGCAACTAACTTATTCTATGGTAAATTGGAAGATGGTATGTTTGCTATTTATAATCAAAGCTGCTTTCTGGAGAAGGTTAATTTGGGTAAGCAAAAGGCCCTTTTGTCTGAACATTTCAGTAGTTTGGGTTTACAAATTTACAAGTAATCAATATTAAAAGCTGAATTAGACATTTTTGGAGTTTGGGGACAAAGGGAGGAAAAGGAGTGAGAGAGGGGATATCGAAAGACGAGAGCAAGAAAGAAGCTAACACCCGATGAGACCAGAAATTTCATTGTGTTGAGGCTGTGGAAGAATGTTTTAAGATAGAAGATGCCAACCGCTATTGCTTCAACATGTTTGCATTACTGCAACAGAAAATCTCTCCTCTATCTTCCTTCTAAATCTTCCGTAAAGTTTCCTAAAGCCATAACTGTTTTGCATGAGTACGTATTGCGTTGATCAAAACCTACTCATGGGTGAGTTTAGGTGTGTATGACAGAAATAGCTTTTGAGAAACAGAAGCCTGGAGACAGAGGAGATCTGAGATCATAAGCAAAATTAAAAAGTTAAGCAATACCAATGTTGGCAAGCATGTGAAGTGGAGGCCACTCATCCCCACTGCTGGGGTATGAAATGATCCATCCATTTTGGATACTTTACCTAGTAAAAATTAGTACATACATATCCTATGAGGTAGCAATTTGAGTTCCAGATGTATGCCCTGGAGAAGCTCTAGTTCATTTGTATGGGACTCAGGCACAAGAATGTTCAAGGCATTTTCATAAGAAAAAATTGGAAACAGCAATAAAAATGCCACCTGCAACAGCATGAGTAAATCTCAAATTCATAACTTTTAGTGAAAAAAGTAACAGAAGAATAGATATGATTCGATTTATACAAACGGAAAAAACAGGCAAAACTAAATCACGAATTTATATTTAGGGACAAAGACATATAAAGAATAAGCATTTATAGAAAAAACAAAGATAATTAATACAAAATGTAAGATAGTGGTTGCCTGAGGAGTGAGAGGGATGTGATCAGAGAGGGGCGTAGAGGAGCCTTTAAGTCACTGGCAATATTCTATTTCTTAAGGCAGATGGTGGGCATATAAGGGCAGTTTTCTTCAAATTACACATATATGTTATCCACACCCTTTTGTATATATGAAATAGTTCACAATTTTAAAATAAAAGCATTTGAAGTGAGCTGACACTGTAGCAGTGTCAGGAGACTATCATTACCAGTCATGGACAGGGTCTTCAGTTTAATGCCTATACCAGCACAGACAATAAGGTCTTGGGCCCATATAGAACATGAAGTTACAAATGAGGTATAAGGATATGTCAGCTTGAATGACACATGTTCAAAGTATCATTGCCCTGTACCCCAAAGCAAAAACACTGTGTATACTTTTTAAGTCAACATAAAACATTTATAAAAATTGACCACACGTTAGGCCATAAGTAAATTCTCAACAAATACGTAAAAGTCAATATCATATAAATAATGCTCTCTGACAATTTCAGATTGGAAATCAATAACGTCGTAAGTACCTGGAATGTATAGGAGAGGACATTTCCACTCAGCCTGTAGAAATCTTTTCCATCCCCACTAAACACCTTTCTACATTGACCACCAAAACTTTTGGTATTGATGACTCTTTTCGTAAACTGGCCAGTGAGTTCATTGTAACTGTCAAAAAGAGGAGGAGGAGAAAGAGGAAATAAAAAGCCGTTAAAAACCAGAAATAGCACTTGGTGGGGAAAAACATTTATTACAGAACTCTACAAATTCTTAAAATGCATTACAGTTAAACTTCTTTGAGAGAGTTCAAATGAAGAGCACAGCATCCTAACACACACCATACATTATCCAGCTTCCCCTGCTTGGTATAATCACTAAAACTAATGGCTCAGAAAATCCAACATTCTTTCCATCTAAGAACGTATTTGGGAAACACATGGCTCTTTTGTATCTATGGCAACAGCTGGTTTTGAATTGAATCTGTAGATAAAACCAATACAATTAAGGTTACTCTTGAGGAGAGAGAGCTCTCTATAATAAATTTTAACTAATTGCCTCTTAGCATACTGAATGGTGTACTCTTTCAAATAATTTTACCCTATTTCTCTGTTAATAAATTTTTAAATATTTCAGAAAAATTACTTCTTTCACTCTAAAATAGGTTATTTTTAGGTCTTGAAACCTTAACAAGTCATATGACCCTTAAAAATTCTTCAGAATTCTCTTTGATAATGTAAACACAGTATTTTCCAAACTTCACTTGGAAACAAAGTTTCTTGGCTAGTTTAGACAATTGCTGTTCAGCCTGGATATTACAACACACTTGCTTCTGTCTCTCTTCTCATCCTGTTCTCATTCTATTGTCTCTTCATTCTCTTGAATAGCCCCACATTATTGAATTAGTCTTTTTTCTCTCTCTCTCCCTCCCTTCCAACCCCCATGAAGTGATCAACTGTCCAGGTTTCCCTGGGCCTGAGGGGTTTCTTGGAATTAGAATTTCAGTGCTAAAACTAGGACCATCCGAGGACAAGGGGTCACTCTGCATCTACCACATGTATCTACAGGTATACATGTGTGAACAAAAATACCGTCTCAGGATGTAGCAAAGAGCTCTGAGCCAATGAATAGTCTTGCCTATTAGAAGACTTGTTCGTAGACTTGCCAAACTATAAAATAAAACAAAATTTAAAACTACAATTCACTGATGTACTCAGGCGGCTGCCCAGCACCTTACCCATTTCCAGTAAGTTCTATGTTAGGAGGAGGTTTATCGATATCACAGGAAGGTCTCCTTTCTGAGTCCTCACATCTGTCTTCATCAGCACTGTCTTCATCACAGTCAGAATCCCCATTGCAAACCAATGATTTGCTGATGCACTGACCTGAACACCAGAGAAATCCACGTGCAAATGTAAAAGAGGGAAGAGGAGAAACACTACCTAGGACCAAAAAGGGTTTTCCTGCTACCTGTAACACTGCACTGATACGCCAATGTAAATGGGAGATAAATCCTCAGAGTGTCTCGGAAAGGACTAGTGAGTATTTTGTCTCCATTTTATGGCGCATGGAAATGGTTCTTAACTCAATCAGACACAAAATTGAAAATAGGATCTGAATTCAGAATTTCAGGATCTCACCCATAAACATCAAGCAGCTTGTCTAAATTATATAATTCCAACTACTGAGAAAATAGACTGACTTCCTGCCCTTCAACTTTCACTTTTTTTCTGTCATTCTAAGATGACAAAGTTGAGCTTTTTTTGGTAATTTAAATTTGTAAGCTTTAAGAGGCGGACAATTTTATCAAAAGGTTAAAATTCAACATTTCTGTAGCACAGTAGGGGCTGGGATACGAATATGAATAAAAATGGCCTTTGCCAGCTTTTCATATACTTTACAATCTAATAGGAAATACTACAAAGACATAGATCATAAGTGTTATGATAGCCATAAATATAGAGTACCAAGGAAGCACTGGAGAGTACCAGATGATCTAGTTCCTGCCTATCTCCCCAGCATCATCCCCAGCCATTCTCCTACTAGCTTCTTATACCCTAGTCATACCAGACTACCTGCATGAATAAAAGGCCAAGATTTCTGTCATCTCCAGTGATCTTGCGCTTGGTTAGTTCTCTCTGCCTAGACGGGTTTTCTCTACCTATCTCTTACTTGTCCTTCAAGAATCAAATTAAACATTATCTCCTCTTGAAAACCATCACTGCCTCACAGGCTCTGATGCATGTTCTTCCTCTATGTCCTCATAGGATGTTTGGTGCACACCTTATAGGACATGTACCCTGCTATACTGCCACTCAATCCAATGCAGCAAACATTTGTTGAGAACTTATTATGTACCAGGGACTCCAGAAGTCAACATGTAAGAAATATAATTCATGTCTTCAAGGAGTTCACAGTTCACCAAGAGAGACATTCAGGCCAACGAATCATCCAAATGACAGATGGTACAATATGCATAAGGAACATATGGAAGTGATTGCTTAATTACTTCTATCAGTTGGGGATTTAGGGCAGGCTTCCTGAAGGAGTGGTTATCTAATTTGGATTTTGAAAGTAAAATAAGCGTTCGACAGGTATCACTGAGGAGCACTTCTAACACAGGGATTATTTATGTACTATTCTGCCCATAAAACTTTAATATTTGTGAGGGAAGAGGCATGTGTTCCACTTGTATATACAACTCTCACCACTATTTGAAACAAGAATCATAAATGTTTACTAAATGTTGTTACGTTAATCTGACTGCATAAATGCAACATAGAGTATTGGTCAAATAATATTCTATGCCAAAACTGGTGTTTCAATCACCCCATGCATAGGAGAGAACTGTATTGCTCTTTAATCAGTTCATTAGGGTTACTTTTCTTGTAGATATAATAATTTAGGCAGTAACATTGTTTTCATCTAATCTCAATATATGTACAAGACTCACTCTGCATCTTTACTCAAAATACACTGTCAAGAACTATTTGGGTCTGTCAGTAACTAGAGTTCCATTCAAAGAGACAAAGAGCATTCCTATGTTTATTACCAGATGCATCCCCTTGCATTTGAAAAAATGATAGCTGAGTGGGTGATTAACATACCAACAAAAATCCTGATGATATTTGGGGGAATTAACTTTAGGCCAATATAAATTCAGTAAAATTTAACAAATATATAACGAGCAAGTTCACCAAATAACATTTGAATTTACAATCTGCATGCTGAGCCTATGGAAAACAAGTTACCTGAAAAGCATCTGAAACGCTCTCCACATCCCTCCTCTGTTGGACATCCTCTTGTAGGTTCACAGGACTGTGTTTCAAAAGCATTTCCAACACAAGGCTGGCCTCCATACTGCCCATACACAGCAACTGACCGCCTGCGAGTCTAAACACAAAGCAGGCAGTGGTTTGTTTGTTTATTTGTTTGTTTTCAAAGAAATCTCTAGTTTCCTTTATCTGAGTAATAAAATCTGAGAGAAAGCAATACAATTAGAAAAACAACTTCTGGAAAATTGTTCTGGTGTTCTACAGAAATAAAACCTCAAAATCAATGAATTCACAGACCTACTTGTCCTTGAGTTAAGCAACATTTTGGCTATTATTTATAGAGAGCTCCCAGGCATATATTGACTTTCAGGATTAAATGCAAAAAAAAAAAATGATGTTAGTGAATCTTTAAGAAAGTAACCTGATTGCAGTGAGCTGAGATCACACCACTGCACTCCAGCCTGGGCAATAAAGTGAGACACTGTCTCAAAAAAAAAAAAAAAAAAAAAAAGAAAAGAAAAGAAAAAAGAAAGTAACCTGAGTAAAGCTTAGAGGGTAGACACATAAGCAAATACATTAGAGCATAGAATGATTAATATATTTACCAAATCTGTTTTCCAAGAGCTCATTAGAGAAAGTGAAATGACTTTTTCTGGAGACAGGATAAGGTGCTGGGAAAGGGGTTAAGATGAAGCAGAGTTAAGGAAACCTTCAGAAGAGTGATGGTGATTCCTTTCAGCTAAACTGTAAGCCTTCTTCACGAAGAAAGGCAAGCAAAAACAATTCAGAGAGAAATACGTGAATATGGAAGTCAAATTTATAAAACAGAAGCCTAAGTAATCCAAAGGTGAAGCTACATCTACAAAGGAATATGTAAAATACAAACCTCTTGAGGGAAAAGAATATAGGAAAAGTGAAGAAATTATCAAACTAAATGAGAAACTTACAACTAATTCATACTAAAGTTTATTTAATCCTCATTCACTACGAAGACATGTATCTAACATTCAAACAAAAAGAAAGATCTACCCCTGGCAATCAGTGAGCATCTTCCAGGCCTCTTCCTGTACTCACCTCTTCTCCATTAAAAAACAAAACGGAACCAAAACTGAGCATACTGAGGATTTAAACCTTGAGTGAAGATCAACAGGGAAGAGTTGCTGTACATATCTATGTCGAACTTATTCATCCATCCTAAATTGGGTTAGAAGTGGGAATTCCTTGGCATGAGGGGTCACAGTGGCATAATTTGAACTCTGAGCAGTTACGCACCAGCCCGAGCATGGCTCTGGTGTCTTTCATCATGTTTAAGCAAAGGAGCCACAGAGGAATATGAGTGGGGAATGGAACTCGGTAAGGTTTCTTGATACCATTTTTAGTCTCTTTGTAAGTGATAAAGATACCACTCATGTGTGACTTAACAGTGTCCTTTTGTGAAGTTCCAGAGCCCAGATGGTGTTGTTTGCATAAGAAAGTGTTTTTCTTCTCCATATTACCAGGGAGCCCTTGATGGCAGCCACTCTCCACGGTCTCATTCTCACCTGTCAAAGTCTGACCCTACAACCCCTTTCTCATTTTCACTTGTCTCTTTCTGAATGAAAATTTTGTTTTTATAATCTAGGATGTATCCACTGCATAATGACCTTCACTCAAAGAAAAAAATTGCTTGTATAAAAAACACCCTCTATCTCTCTGCTTCTATTTAGTGTTCTTTCTTCTTTTTAAATGATAAAAATATTTAACGTGTTTGATGTTTCTTTGACCTTTGCTTGTTATTCATGTACCTGGTTGCCTGTAATCAGAGCTGTTATTTATTATACTTGCTAGAAGCCAAATTCTTTATTCGTGTAATTTGTTTTGAAAATACTACTCATGTAGGTACTAAATAAATACCTGATCTTAATGATGATGCTTCAAAATAATAATCTTCTACAGTATGATTCTGTTATTTTAATAATTAAAAGTGATTTTTAAATATAATTTTACCCAAACTAGACTATTTCTAGAATATTTAACTCTTGAAATGTTCAGAAACTTTAAGATAAACATTTTATTTCTAGGACTATCCTCAGAAAATTATGGGAAAAGAGGACAGATATCTACGTTCAAAAACGTTTATTAAAGTTTTCTTTATAACAAAAATGGAAACAACTTAAATATCAAACAATAAAAAAGTGGAAAAATAAGAAGGCTATATTCATATCATGGAACATAATGCTGCTGTTATAAATTATTTTGCTGATAGTATAATGTTAGATTAAAATAGAATACAAAACTATGATAAAATAATCTCAATTTTTTTAATTATAAGCACACACAGAGAAAAAGTAGACAGAGCTGAGGGAATAAATACCAAATGCTGTTATATCATTTGTTTCTTCTAAATGGTAGAATTGGCCAGGTGCAGTGGCTCACACCTGTAATCCCAGCACTTTGGAAGGCCGAGGCAGGTGGATCACGAGATCAAGAGATCGAGACCATCCTGGCCAAGATGGTGAAACCTCATCTCTACTAAAAATACAAAAAATTAGCCAGGTGTAGTGGCACGTGCCTGTAGTCCCAGTTACTTGGGAGGCTGAGGCAGGAGAATCACTTGAACCCGGGAGGCGGAGGTTACAGTGAGCCAAGATCGTGCCACTGCACTCCAGCCTGGCGACAGAGGGAGACTCCGACTCAAAAACAAAAAAAGAAAAAGGCAGAATTGTGAATAATGCTTTATTTCTTCATAACTTTCTGTATTTTCTCCAGTGAACATTTTATAATAAGTAATACAAACATTTTTAGAAGCTTTTTATAATATCCAGATTAAGCCCAACATTGTATTTGTGTTACTTAGCAATTAAACTTTAAGACATTTTGCAAAATTTTTTTCATGGTTGTTCGCTATTTGTGAAGTAAAATCAAGCAGCCATTTTGCTATTTGCTAGTGTTTGTTTGAGATGAGAAGAAAAGTTGAACTCAGTGAACATAAAACATTTTAAATTATCTAAAAATGTCATTCTATGTTATTCCTATTTCTCTCATAGTTAAAGAGTTAGTAAATTGCCTTGAACTTTTAGCCTATATACATTTCTAGCTCCAAGATAAGGTCTAGAAAAATGAATATACAAGTTACTTTATTACAATATTACAAGTTACTTTATTACCACATTAATTGTTAAACAAGTCATAATTTTCTCCCCTCAAAATTACTAACATAGTTTTCAAAAAACATTGACACTATTTAATGAGCATTCAAAAGTTAATACCATTTTGGCCATGCCTAAGTATTTCTGCAATAAATAATCAAATACAAAGTTTTGCATGGTCCTACCTGAGTCTTGGTACAGCCATTGCATTCTGACCAAGGGGCATAGGAGTCCCACTGGCAGTTGACTGGAGAGGAGGCACTGCCACAATGTCAAATTGTCCATCATAAAGCAGGTGGAAAGATACGCAAGGGAACACAAAGAATAGTGAAAACAGTCAAAAATAGTTAAATGTTGCCTCAAATATTTTTTCCTAAGAGACACTAAAAGTATCCTAAAATATATAAAAATGGAGGGAGCCCCACTTTCTTAGAGACTAACACTTAATAAATATCTATTATGCTGGCACAGTGGCTCAAACCTGTAATCCTAGCACTTTGGGAGGCTGAGGCAGGCAGATCACCTGAGGTCAGGAGTTCGAGACCAGGCTGGCCTACATGGTGAAACCCTGTCTCTACTAAAAATACAAAAAAAATTAGCCAGGCAGGGTGGCACGTGCCTGTAATATCAGCTACCCGGGAGGCTGAGGCAGGAGAATCACTGGAACCCAGGAGATGGAGGCTGCAGTTACTGGAGATTGCACCACTGCACTCCAGCCTGGGCAACAGAGGGAGTCTCCATCTCAAAAAAACAAAATCTATTATGTACCAGGTTCTAAAGACACTAGAATTGTAGAAATAATAAAAGAGGTAGGTCATTGGCCGGGCATGGTTGCTTATGCCTGTAATCTCAGCAGTTTGGGAGTCTGAGGCGTGCAGATCACTTGAGATCAGGAGTTCGAGACCAACAGGGCCATCATGGTGAAACCCCGTCTCTACTAAAAATACAAAAATTAGCCAGGCGTGGTGGTGCATGCCTATAATCCCGGCTACTTGGGAGGCTGAGACAGGAGAATTGCTTGAACCTGGGAGGCAGAGGTTGCAGTGAGCTGAGATTGCACCACTGCACTCCAGCCTGGGTGACAGAGGGTGACTCCATCTCAAAAAAAAAAAAGAAAAAAAAAAAAAAAGAGGTAGGTCATTGACTATTGGTAGAAGGAAGGACAGAGACACAGATGTATAAACAAATAATCATAGTACAATATATCTCATTTGATGGATTTCAGAACAGAAATGCATTCAATATAATGTGTTATGGGAACATAGATAAGGGAGAGTTTGAGTTAAGAGGGTAGGTGAAAACATATGTAAATATGTCTTATGGCCTTTGAAAGGAGGAAGGTTTTATGGCCTTTGAAGGGATTCTGAATGATGAGTTGAAAAGTTATCCAGAAACACTTAACTGAGAGACAAGAAACTATAAAAAGTCCCCATGAGAAGTGGAAAACTAAAAATTGGCAGAGGCTGAATGGACAGGAATTTATTTAAATGCATCCCCTGTTCATTTAGGCCACTTTTCAAGCATACAACCAAGGAGGGCAATCTGAGCTTAAACAGCTCCACTAAAATAAAGTACATGTGAAAATGGAGAGTTGACTCTCATACAATGCTCACGTTCTGGCCATGTCATAGGGAAAAGACTACCTGAGTCAGCTTTAAGAGACTAAGGAAGGCTTGCCTAAAATGATGCTGTACGAAGAATAAAAGAACTAGTATCCTGATTTCTGGATTCCCAGCACATTCCTCGGCTGGGCAATATCTTGAGTCAAGATGATTCTTGCATGTCTTAAGAGGGTCAGGTTACTCTGAAAGTAATGACTCTCATTCTATAGTGTGTGCCTCGGCTGCTTTTACAGGGCCAATCTTGCCAACCTGTAGTTTTCGTATGGTACCAATGATCAAAATACCTGAATACTTTTGACCCTTGAACAATCTGAACTTACTGTTATTTTTCTAGCCTCTGTCCTGGGGAAATGCAGAGGGCTTCCCCAAACATGGAGACTTAGGAGAGGAAGTTTGCTTGACCTTCCTGCTGTGCTCCCACATCACCCTGAGCAGGCTTCTGTCAGAGCCCTTAACACATTCATATTGCAATGAACTGGCTCAAGATACGAATCACCCAGCATGCTCCCAGTGCCTTCTTGCTCCTTGTGGTATCCCCAGTACCTAGCACAGCCCCTGACACATTTTCTGATAGTTCCATAAAATGAACTGACCTGGCTCTGTCTCATCAATCTGACACAGTGAGAGCATAACAAAGCCTTGGATAAATGATGCTGGCTTTTTTCCAGGCCTCAAGAACTGGTAAGACTATTTTCTTAAAAAACTCTCAACCTTTAAAATCCAGAGGATGCTTTGCAAGGATTACATTTAAAGATCAAATATTGCTCTAAGATATATAAGTCCACTGTGATTATCTGCATTACAGATAAAACCACGGCACTGAGACAAAAAATTTACACTTTTAGTCTTCAATTTTTAAAAATAATTTTACAAGAGAATTATTCTTCTTTAAGTAAAAGAATAATAATTAAAAACACACGCTTTTGTTATCATTGTCTTTTATAAAAATATGGAAAGAGAAAATATGTTGGAGGGATACACAGATTCAAAGTGCAATGTCAAAATTAGACTAAAGAATTTCTAAAACATTTTTTAAATTTAATGATTTTTACACACAACCCAAAAAGTCCTCACCTTGAAAAACTTTGGAACTCTCCTATAAATCCCACCAAAATGAATAAGCTTATCACCTGGAGAAGAAAAACAATAAAGTATTATTTTAGCTTGCATTTCTTTTTATAACTATAAATTGACAATTTATAATTGTATAAATTTATGGGGTACAAAGTGATGTTATTATTTCTCAATACAATGTGAAATAATTTAATCAAGCCAGTTAACATATCTATCACCTAAAATATTTAACATTTTTTGTGGCAAAGAAATCTGAAATTTACTTTTGGCAATTTTGAAATGTATGATACCCCAATTTAACTATATTCACCACACTGTACAATAGAATTCAAAATATATTTCTGCTAACTGAGATTGTGTACCCTCTGACCTTTATTTCCCTATTACCCCAGTCTCTGTAACCACCATTCTACTTTGCTTCTACGAGTTCGATTGTTTTACATCATATAAGTGAGAACACGTGCTATTTGTCTTCCTGTGCCTGGTTTATTTAACTTAACATAATGTTTTCCAATTCCATCTATGTTGTCATAAATGACAGAATTTCCTCCTTTTTAAGGCTAAATACTATTCCATTATGTACACCCACCACATTTTCTTTATCCATTCATCTGTTGAGGGACACTTAGGTTGATTCTATAACTTGGCTATTGTGAATAGTGCTGCAATGAACATTTACTTTTGTAAATACCCAAAAGTAGGATTGCTAGATCATATGATAATTTTTTAAGTTTTATGAGAAACCTCCATGCAGCTTTCTATAAGAGCTGTACTAATTTACATTACTACCAAGTGTACAAGTGTACAGGGATTCCCTTTTTTCCACATCCATACCAACGCTTGTTACCTTTTGTCTTTTTGATAATAGCCATTCTGACAGGTGTGAGATAATAACTCAATGTGATTTTAATTTGCATTTCTCTAATGATTAGCAACGTTGAGCACTTGTTTTACGTATCTGTTGGCCATTTGCATGTCTTCTCTTCAGAAATGTTTACTCAGGTCTCTTGCCCATTTTTTATTTTTACTTTACTTCCATCTCCCTTTCCTGGTATTTTGCCAATTTTTTATTGGGTTTTTTTGTCTTTTTGCTATTGAGTTGTTTGAGCTCCATATATATTTTTGATATTAGCTTCTTCTTAATGTATGACTTATAAATATTTTCTCCCAATCTGTAGGTCATCTCTGAAAACTGATCATTGTCTCCTTTGCCATGCAGAAACTTTTTAGTTTGTTGTACCCATTTGTCTATTTTTGCATTTGTTGCCTGCACTTTTGGAGTCAGATCCAAAAAATCCCTACCTAGAACAATACAGTTTTTCCCTTAGATTTTTTTCAAGTAATTTTTCAGTTTCTGGTCTTATGATTAAGGTTTCATCCCATTCTGAGTAGATTTTTATATACGATGCTAGATAAGGTCCAATTTAATTCTTTTGCATGTGGATATCCAGTTTTCCCAATATCATTTATTAAAGAGACTATCCTTTCCCCATTGTGTATTCTTGGCACCTTTGCAAAAACAACCAATTGACCATATATGTGGGGTGCATTTCTGGGCTCTCTATTCTGTTATACTGGTTGATGGGTCTATTGTTTTTCCAGGATCATGATGTTTTAATTACTATAGCTTTGTAGTATAGTTTAAAATCAGGCAGAGTAACACCTCCAGCTTTGTTCTTTTTGCCCATGATTGCCTTAGCCATTTGGGTTTTTTTGTGATTCCATATGAACTTTAAGATTTTTTTCTATTTCTTTGAAAAATGATGTTAGAATTTTGATAAAGATTGCATTAAAACTCTAGATCACTGTGTTAGTATGGACATTTTAGCAATATTTTCTTCCAATCCATGAACAAGGGATATCTTTCCATTTGTCTATGTCTTCTTCAATTTCTCATCAATGTTTCATAATTTGCAATGTACAGGTCTTTAACTTTCTTGGTTAAATTTATTCCTAAATATTTTTGTAGTTATTGAAAATGGGATTGTTTTCTTAATGTCTTTCTCATATAGTTTGTTGTTAGTTTATAGAAATGTACTTTTTAGTGTTTATTTTATATTCTACAATTTTACTGTATTCATTTATTAGTTCTAACAGTTTTCTGGTGGAGTCTGCAGGGTTTTCTACATATAAGATTGTGTCACCAGCAAACATAGGCATTTTCACTTCTTCCCTTTCTATTTTAATGCCTTTCATTTCTTTTTCTTGCCTAATTGCTCTGGCAAGAATTTCCAATACTATGTTGAATAAAAGTGGCAAAAGTGGGCATTTTTGTCTTGATCCAGAGCTTAAATAAAAGGCTTTCAATTTTTCACTGGTGGGTATAATGTTAGCTGTGGGCTTCTCATATATGGCCTTTATTGTGTCAAGGTACTTTTCTTCTGTACCTAACTTGGTGAGAGTCTTTATCTTGAAATGTTGTTGAACTTTGTCAAATGTTTTTCTGCATCTAATGAGATGATCATATAGTTTTTGTCATTCATTCTGTTAATCTCATACAACATATTTATTGATTTGTGTTGAACCATCCTTGCATTTCAGGAATAAATCCCATTTGATCATAGTAGATTATACTTTTAATGTGTTGTTCAGTTTGCAACTATTTTGTTGAGATTTTTGTATCTATGTTCACTATGTTCATCAAGAATGTTGGCATGTAGTTTTCTTTTTTTGTAATGTGCTTCTTTGGCTTTGATATGAGGATAACACTGGCCTTATAAAAAGAATTTGGAAGTTTTCCCTCGTTTTCAATATTTTGGAAGGGTTTGAGAATGATTAGTATTAGCTCTACTTTAAATGTTTGGGTTATCTCTTGCACCCACCGTTGCCATGTGACATGCCTGTTCCCACTTTGCCTTCTGCCATGAGTAAAATCTCCCTGCAGGCTTCACCAGAAACTGAGCAAATGTTGATGCCATGCTTGTACAGCCTACAGAACCATGACCCAATTAAACCTCTTTTCTTTATAAATTACCCAGCCTCAGATATTTCTCTATAGCAACACAAAGAACAGGCTAACACAGAAAATTGGTACTGAGAATTGGGGCATTGCTATAAAGATACCTAACAGTGTGAAAGCAGCTTTGGAGCTGGGTAATGAGCAGAGGTTTGAAGAGTTTGGAGGGCTCCAAAGAAGACAGAAAAATGAAAGAGAGCTTGAAATTTCTTACAGACTGGTTAAATGATTGTGACCAAAATGCTGATAGTGATAGGCACAGTGAAGTCCAGGCTGATGAAGTCTCAGATGGAAATGAGAAACTTATTGGGAATTAGAGCAAAAGTCACCTGGTTTTGTCTTAGCAAAGAACTTGGCTGCATTCTGTTTATGCCCTAAGGATCTGTAGAAGTTTGAACTTAAGAGTGATAACTTAGGGTATCTAGTAGAACAAACTTCTAAGCAGCAAATTTCAAGACGTGGTCTGGCTGCTTCTAACAGCCTACACTCAGATTTAGGAGCAAAGAAATGACTTAAAGTTGGAATTTATACATGAAAGGGAAGCAGAGTACAAAAGTTTGAAAAATCTGCAGCCTGGCCAAGCAGCAGAGAAAGAAAAAGCATCATCAGGAGAGGAATTCAAGGAGGGCTGTGGAGCAACGACTTGCTACAGAGATTTGCATGACTAAAAGGAAGCCAAGTGTTAATAGCCAAGACAATGGAGAAAAGGTCTCGAAGGCACTTTAGAGATCTTTGAGGCAGCCCCTCCCATCACAGGTCAGGAGGTTTGGGAGGAAAGAATGGTTTCATGGGCCAGGCCCAGGGTCTTGCTGCCCTGCACAGCCTTAAGACACTGCTCCCTGCATGCAGGCCACTCTCTAGCTCCAGCCTTGGCTCAGTGAGCCCCACATACAGCTTGGGCTGCTGCTTCAGTGAGTGCAAACTGTAAGCCTTGGCAGCTTCCATGTGGTGTTAAGCTCATAGGCACACATAGTGCAAGAGTGAAGGAGGCTTGGCAGCCTCCAACTAGATTTCAGAGGATGTATGAGAAAGCCTGGTTGCCCAGGCAGAAGCCGGCTGTAGGGGTGGAGCCCTCACAGGGAACCTCTACAAGGGCAGCAAAGAGGGGAAATGCAGGGTTGGAACCCCCCACTCAGTCCCCACTGGAGTACTGCCTAGTGAATTAGTGGAAAGGGGATCACTGTCCTCCAGACCCCAGAATGGCAGATCTACCAGTAGCTGGCATATTGAGCTTGGAAAAGCTTTAGGCACTCAACTCCAACCCATGAGAGCAACTGTGGTGGCTGAACCCCACAAAGCCAAAGAAGTAAAACTGCCCAAGAGGTGGAGTGGAGCCCATCCCTCACAGCAGTGTGTCCTGGATGTGGAACCTGGAGCCAAAGGAGATTATTTTGAAGCTTTAGGATTTAATGACTGCCAAGTTATGTTTCAGACTTCCATGGGGCCTGTAGCCTCCTTCTATTGGCTGATTTCTCTTCTTTGGGAAAGGAGAGTTTACCTAATGCCTGTACCCCAATTCTATCTTGGAAGTAAGTAATTTGTTTTGATTTTACAAACTCATAGGTAGAAGAAACTTATCTCCAGATTGGACCTTGTCCTTCAGACTTGAGACTTTCCAATTAATGCTGGAATGAGTTAAGACTTTGGGTGACTATTGGGCAGGTATCATTGTCTTTTATAGTGTGAGAAGGCCATGGGATTCAGGGGACCAGGGGTGGAATGGTATAGTTTAGATGTCCCTTTCAAATCTCATGTTGAAATGTAATCCCCATGTTAGAGGTGGGTGCCTGTTGGAAGGGGTGGATTTCTCATACATTGTTTAGCACCATCCCGTCAGTGTCATCCTTGCAACAGTGAGTCTCATTAAGATCTGATTGTTTGTTTTTTTGTTTTGTTTTTTTTTTATTTTTTATTTTTTATTGATCATTCTTGGGTGTTTCTTGCAGAGGGGGATTTGGCAGGGTCACAGGACAATAGTGGAGGGAAGGTCAGCAGATAAACAAGTGAAGAAAGTTCTCTGGTTTTCTTAGGCAGAGGACCTTGCGGCCCTCCGCAGTGTTTGTGTCCCTGGGTACTTGAGATTAGGGAGTGGTGATGACTCTTAATGAGCATGCTGCCTTCAAGCATCTGGTTAACAAAGCACGTCTTGCACCGCCCTTAATCCATTCAACCCTGAGTGGATACAGCACATGTTTCAGAGAGCACAGGGTTGGGGGTAAGGTCACAGATCAACAGGATCCCAAGGCAGAAGAATTTTTCTTAGTACAGAACAAAATGAAGTCTCCCATGTCTACCTCTTTCTACACAGACACAGCAACCATCCGATTTCTCAATCTTTTCCCCACCTTTCCCCCCTTTCCATTCCACAAAACCGCCATTGTCTTCATGGCCCGTTCTCAATGAGCTGTTGGGTACACCTCCCAGACGGGGTGGTGGCCGGGCAGAGGGGCTCCTCACTTCCCAGTAGGGGCGGCCGGGCAGAGGCGCCCCTCACCTCCCGGACGGGGTGGCTGGCCGGGCGGGGGGCTGACCCCCCCACCTCCCTCCTGGACGGGGTGGCGCCGGGCGGGGGGCTGACCCCCCCACCTCCCTCCCGGACGGGGCGGCTGGCCGGGCGGGAGGGCTGACCCCCCAACCTCCCTCCCAGACGGGGCGGCTGGCCGGGCGGGGGGCTGACCCCCCACCTCCCTCCCGGACGGAGCGGCTGGCCGGGCAGAGGGGCTCCTCACTTCCCAGTAGGGGCGGCCAGGCAGAGGCGCCCCTCACCTCCCGGACGGGGCGGCTGGCCGGGCGGGGTGCTGACCCCCCCACCTCCCTCCCGGACGGGGCGGCTGGCTGGGCGGGGGGCTGACCCCCCCACCTCCCTCCCGGACGGGGCAGCTGGCTGGCCAGGCAGAGGGGCTCCTCACTTCCCAGTAGGGGCGGCCGGGCAGAGGCGCCCCTCACCTCCCGGACGGGGCAGCTGGCCGGGCAGAGGGGCTCCTCACTTCCCAGTAGGAGTGGCCGGGCAGAGGCGCCCCTCACCTCCCGGACGGGGCGGCTCGCCGGGCGGGGGGCTGACCCCCCCACCTCCCTCCCGGACGGGGCGGCTGGCCGGGCGGGGGGCTGACCCCCCACCTCCCTCCCGGACGGGGCGGCTGGCCGGGCGGGGGGCTGACCCCCCCACCTCCCTCCCGGACGAGGTGGCTGCCAGGCGGAGACGCTCCTCACTTCCCAGACGGGGCGGCTGCTGGGCGGAGGGGCTGCTCACTTCTCAGACGGGGCGGTTGCCAGGCAGAGGGTCTCCTCACTTCTCAGACGGGGCAGCCGGGCAGAGACGCTCCTCACATCCCGGACGGGGCGGCAGGGCAGAGGTGCTCCCCACATCTCAGAGGATGGGCGGCCGGGCAGAGACGCTCCTCACTTCCCAGATGTGATGGCGGCCGGGAAGAGGCGCTCCTCACTTCCTAGATGGGATGGCGGCCGGGCAGAGACGCTCCTCACTTTCCAGACTGGGCAGCCAGGCAGAGGGTCTCCTCACATCCCGGACGATGGGCGGCCAGGCGGAGACGCTCCTTGCTTCCCAGACGGGGGGGCGGCCGGGCAGAGGCTGCAATCTCGGCTCTTTGGGAGGCCAAGGCAGGCGGCTGGGAGGTGGTTGTAGCGAGCCGAGATCACGCCACTGCACTCCAGCCTGGGCGCCATTGAGCACTGAGTTAACGAGACTCCGTCTGCAATCTCGGCACCTCGGGAGGCCGAGGCTGGCAGATCACTCGCGGTTAGGAGCTGGAGACCAGCCCGGCCGACACAGCAAAACCCCGTCTCCACCAAAAAAATACGAAAACCAGTCAGGCGTGGCGGCGCGCGCCTGCAATCGCAGGCACTCAGCAGGCTGAGGCAGGAGAATTAGGCAGGGAGGTTGCAGTGAGCTGAGATGGCAGCAGTACCGTCCAGCTTCGGCTCGGCATCAGAGGGAGACCGTGGAAAGAGAGGGAGAGGGAGACCATGGAAAGAGAGGGAGAGGGAGACCGTGGGGAGAGGGAGAGGGAGAGGGAGAGGGAGAGGGAGAGGGAGCAGCATTTTTTCTTTAGGCAGGGATGTCCTATACGTTGCAAGGTGTTAAAACTTCTGGGCCTAGTTGTGAAATATTGATGACATTCCTTAATCATTCTGACAACAAATTTCCTTCTCCATCCCCAAATTTCCAAAAGTCCTCTGGAGAGCAGTTCTGAATCTGGTTCAACCACTCATAAGCTGTAGAGAGATTTTATTACTTCTTTTGTATCATCAAGAATGAGTGTTGAATCCTACTGAATGTTCTTATTCCACCCATTGAGAGGGTCATATGTATTTCTGTTACTGGAAAGGGGTCCTATTTCAGACCCCAAGAGAAGGTTCTTGGATCTCACACAAGAAAGAATTCAGGGCGAGTCCATAGAGTAAAGGGAAAGCAAGTTTATTAAGAAAGTAAAGGAATAAAGAATGGCTATTCCATAGACAGAGCAGCCAAGATCTGATTGTTTTAAAGTGCATGACATTTTCCCCCTCTCTCATTCTTTTTTTTTTTTTTTTTTTTAGACAGTCCTTGCTCTGTCGCCCAGGCTGGAGTGCAATGGCACAATCTCGGCTCACTGCAACCTCCACCCCCTGGGTTCAAGTGATTCTCCTGCCTCAGCCTCCTGAGTAGCTATGATTACAGGCACCTGCTACCATGCCTGGCTAAATTTTGTATTTTTAGTAAAGACAGGGTTTCACCATGTTGGCCAGGCTGGTCTTTAACTCCTGACCTCAGGTGATCTGCCTGCCTCAGCCTCCCAAAGTGTCAGGATTACAGGTGTGAGCCACCACACCTGGCCCCCTCACTCATTCTTGCTCTCACTATTGCCATATGACATGTCTGCTCTTGCTTCACCTTCCACCATGAGTAAAATCTCCCTGAAGGCGTCACCAGAAGCTGAGCTGATGTTGATGCCATGTTTATGCAGCCTGCAGAACCACAAGGCAATTAAACCTCTTTTATTTATAAATTACCCAGTCTCAGGTATTTCTTTATAGCAACACAAATAATGGCCTAATACAATTAGTGATATTGAGCATTTTTTCATATACCTGTTAGCCATTTGTATGTCTTCTTTTGAAAAATGTCTATTCAGAGCATTTGCCCATTGTTAATCAGATTAATATTATTATTAATATACGCTACTGAGTTACTTCCCTATATATTTTGATTCTTTATCCCTTGTCAGATGAACAGCTTGCAAATATTTTCTCTAATTCCATAGGTTGTCTCTCTTTACTCTTTTGATTGTTTGCTTTGTAGAACTTTTTAGCTTGATATAATCCCATTTGCCCATTTTTACTTTTGTTTTCTGTGTTTTTGAGATCTTACCCCAAAAAACGTTGCCTAGACCATTGATCTATGCTGTTTCCCTATGTTTTCTTCTAGTCGTTTCATAATTTCACATTTTACATTTAAGTCTAATTCATTTTGAGTTATTTTTGTATATGACAGAAGATAGGAATCTAGTTTTATTCTTATAAATATGGATGCCCAGGTTTCCCAAAAACATTTCTTAAAGAGATTGTCCTTTCCCCAATGTATGTTCTTCTTTTTTTTTTTTTTTTTTTTTTTTTTTTTTGACAGTCTCACTCTGTTACCCAGGCTGGACTGCAGTAGTGCGATCTCGGCTCACTGCAACCTCCACCTCCTGGGTTCAAGCGATTCTCCTGCCTCAGCCTCCTGAGTAGCTGAAATTACAGGCACGTGCCACCACGCCCAGCAAATTTCTGTATTTTTAGTAGAGACGGGGTTTCACCATGTTGGTCAGGCTGGTCTCAAACTCCTAACTTCATGATCCACCCACCTCAGCCTCCCAAAGTGCTGGGATTACAGCTCTGAGCCACTGCGCCCAGCCCCGAATGTATGTTCTTCTTATGTTCTTCTTTTTTTTTTTTTTTTTTTTGAGACAGAGTAGTCTCACTCTGTTGCCCAGGCTGGAGTGCAGTGGCATGGTCTCAGCTCACTGCAACCTCCACCTCCTGGGTTCAAGCAATTCTCCTGCCTCAGCCTCCCAAGTAGATGGGACTACAGGTGTGTGCCACCATACCTGGCTAATTTTCATATTTTTAGTAGGATGGGGTTTCACTATGTTGGCCAGGCTGGTCTTGAACTCCTGACCTTGTGATCTACCCACCTCGGCCTCCCAAAGTGCTGGGATTACAGGCATGAGCCACTGCGCATGGCCTCCAATGTATTTTTTTTGTTGTTTTTTTTTGTTTGTTTGTTTGTTTTTGAGACAGAGTCTTGCTCTGTCACCCAGGCTGGAGTGCAATGGCATGTTCTTAGCTCGCTGCAACTTCCACCTCACAGGTTCAAACCATTCTCCTGCCTCAGTCTCCTGAGTAGCTGGGATTACAGGTGCGTGCCACCACGCCCAGCTGATTATTGTATTTTTTTTAGTAGACACGGGGTTTCACCATGTTGGTCAGGCTGGTCTCGAACTCCAAACCTGGTGATCCGCCCACCTCGGCCTTCCAAAGTGCTGCGATTACAGGCATAAGCCACCATGCCCAGCCCAATTTATGTTCTTACCACTTTTGCCAGAAATGAGTTGGCTGTAAATACATGAATTTATTTCTTGGTTCTCTATCCTGTTCAGCCATCTATGTGTCTGTTTTTAGGACAGTAGTATGCTATTTTTGTTAGCATACTACTTTTTTTTGTATAAACTATTTTTGTTTTTTTTAATAATCTACTTTTGTTGTAGCTTTGTAGTATAATTTAAAAGCAGGTAGTGTGATGCCTCCAGCACTATTATTATTCAGAATTTCTTTAGCTACTTGGAGTCTTTTGCTGTTTCATAAATTTTTAGAATTTTTTCTATGTCTGTGAATAATTTCATTGGTATCTTGATAGAGATTACATTGAATCTGTAGATCACTTTGGGGAGTATAGATATTTTAATGGTATTAATTTTTCCAATCCATGAGCATGGGATATCTTTCCTTTTTTGTGTTCTCTTAAATTACTTTCATCAGTGTTTTATAGTATTTTTTGTAGAATCATTAACTTCTTTGATTAAATTTATTCCGTGGTATTTTATTTTATAGCTTTTATAAATGGAATTTATTTCTTGATTTTCTTTTCAGAATCATCTCTGTTAGCATGTAGGAATGCTGCTGATTTTTGCATGTTAATTTGGTAGCCTGAAAATTTACTGAATTAATTCATCAGTGCTAAGATTTATTTAGTGTAGTCTTTACTTTTTTTTTTTTTTTTTTTTGGAGACAGAGTCTTGCTCTGTCACCCAGGCTGGAGTGCAGTGGCATGATTTTGGCTCACTGCAACCTCGGCCTCCCAAGCTCAAGCAATTCTCCTGCCTCAGTCTCCTGAGTAGCTGAGATTATAGGCATGCACCACTATGCCCAGTGAAGTTTTGTATTTTTAGTAGAGACGGGGTTTCCCCATGTTGGACAGGCTGGTCTCAAACTCCTAACCTCAGGTGATCCTCCCTCCTTGGCCTCCCAAAGTGCTGGAATTACGGGCATGAGCCACCATGCCCGGCCTACATTTTTTTCTAAATATAAGTTCATGTTGTTTAAAAGCAAGAATAACTTGACCTCTTCCCTTTAAATTTGAACACCATTTATTTTGTTGTCTTGCCTAATTGCTATGGTTAGGACTTTCAGTATTATGTTGAATAAAAGTGGTGACAGTGAGGAAAAATAAAAAATAAATGTTTGGTAGAATTCAGCCATGAATCCATCAAGTCCTCTGCTTTTTTTTTTTTTTTAATGGGAGAACTTTTATTATAGATTCAATCTTTTTACTCATTATTGGTCTGTGCAGATTTTCTATTTCTTTATGATTCAGTCTTTTTATGTTGTATGCTTTGGAGCACCTAAACATATAAAACAGATATTTATATTTATACAATATATAAATATTGTATTGCAACCCATCTCTTTCTTCAGATCCACAGGATCTGATGGATTGCAATGTAACAGTAGAAAACTTCCATACCTCACTTTCAATGCTGGAAGATCATCCAGACAGAAAATTAATAAGAAAACATTAAACTTGAACAACACTTTACAGAAACACTTTACAGGACCTAAATGGACAGAAGAATTTAACCACTTCTTCTTAGTTATCCAGTTTGTTGGTGTATAATTGTTGATGATAATCCCTGATGATCTTTTGTATTTTTGTGGTATTATGAATCTTCTCTTTTTTTTAAATTAATCTAGTTTGTCAAATTTGTTCATCTTTTCAAAAAAGAACTTATTTTATCTATCTTTTGTATTGTTTTTCTAGTCTCTATTTCATTTATTCCTGCTCTGATTTTTATTATTTCCTTTCTTATGCTAACTTTGGCTTAGTTTATTCTTCTTTTTCTGTTTCCTTGAGGTATGACATTAGCTTATTTATTTTAAATCTTTCTTCTCTTTGATGTAGGCATTTATTGTTATAAACGTTCCTCTTTGAACTGTTTTTGCTGTATCCCATATGTTTGCTATGTTGTGTTTCCATTTTTGTTTATCTTAAGATAACAAGATTTTTATCTTGTTATCCAAAGATTTTTAATTTCCCTTTTAATTTCATTGACCTATTGGTTGTTGAGGAGCATGCTAATTTCCATATATTTGTGGATTTTTCAAAATTACCCCTATATTCATTCATTTATTTTTATTTATTTATTTTTAGAGACAGGGTCTTTTTCTGTCACCCAGGCTGGAGTGCACTGGCACAGTCATAGCTACTGCAGCCTTGAACTCCTGGACTTAAGCAATCCTCCCACCTCAGCTTTCCAATTAGCTGGGACTACAGGCACATAACATGACACCTAGCTTCCTCCCATAATTGATTTCTAGTGTCATATCACTGTGGTCAGAAAAGATACTTGAGGCCAGGTGTGGTGGCTCACACCTGTAATCCCAGCACTTTGGGAGGCCAAGGTGGGCAGATCACTTGAGGTCAGGAGTTTAAGTCCAGCCTGGCCAACATGGTGAAACCCCATCTCTACTAAAAATACAAAAATTAACTGGATGTGGTGGTGCATGCCTGTAGTCCCAGCTACTCGGGAGGGATGAGGTGGGAGAATCACTTGAGCCTGGGAGGTGGAGGTTGTAGTGAGCTGAGATCAGACCACTGCACTACAGCCTGGGTGACAGAGCAAGACTCCAACTCAAAAAAAAAAAAAAGATACTTGATATAATTTCAATCTTCTTAGATTTGCTGAAGCTTGTTTTTCCCCCTAACATGTTATCTGTCCTGGAGAAAGTTCTGTGTGCACTTGAGAAGAATGTGCATTCTGTTGCTGTTGGATGGCATGTTCTGTGTGTGTGTGTGTGTGTGTGTGTGTCTGTTAGATTCATTAGGTCTAAAGCGATATTCAAATCCAATGTTTTCTTACTAATTTTCTGGATTATCTTTCATTGTTGAAAGTGGCGTATTGAAATACCCTACTATAATTGTATTGCAATCTGTCTCTTCCATCATATCCTTAATATTTATTTTATATATTTAGGTTCTCTGAAGTTGGGTGCATATATATTTACAATTGTTATACCCTCTTGATGAGTTGACTCCTTTATCATCATATAATGTCCTTACATTTTTTTACAGTTTTTGACTTTAAGTCTATTTTGTCTTATATAAGTATAGTTATCCCTGCTTTCTTTTGGTTTCTATTGATGTGGAATATCTTTCTTCCATTGCCTAATTTTCAATCTGTGTGCCCTTAAAAGCGAGGTGAGTTTCCTGCAGGTAACGTATAGTTGGGTCTTGTTTTTTTATTCATTCACTTACTCTATATCTTTTTATTGGAGAACTTAATTCATTTACATTCAAGGTCATTATTGATAGATAAGGACTTACTACTGCCATTTTGTTATGTTGTTGTTGTTGTTTTTCTTGTTGTTGTTGTTTTTCTTGTTGTTGTTGTTGTGGTATTGTAGATACTTTTTTTTTGGAGATAGGGCCTCTCTTGCCCAGGCTGGAGTGCAGTAGTGTGATCACAGCTCACTGCACCCTCGACCTCCCAGGCTCAAATGATGCTCCCACCTCAGCCTTTGTGAGTAGCTGGGACCACAGGTATGTGCCACCACATCCAGCTAATTTTTTTTTAAGTTATTGTAGAGATAGGGCCACCCTATGTTGCCCAGGCTGGAAGATACATTTTTCTTTCTTTCTGTCCTGCTGTCTTTGTGGTTTCGCGGTTTTCAATAGTGGTATTCTTTGAATACTATTTCTGTTTTGTGCTTCTACTAAAGATTTTTGCTTTGTGCTTATTATGAGGCTTCCAGAGCACATCTTATAATCACAAGAGCCTATTTCAAGGTGATTACAACTTAACTTTGCATACAACTCTACATTTTTACTCTCCCGTCAAACAGTTTATATTTTTTTGATGTCAGAATTTACATCATGTGTATCCTTTGATAAGTTATTTTAGTGTTACTATAGTTGTCATTAATAGTTCTAGCTTACATTTCTTAAATGATTTGAAAACTATTACATTTGTACAAGTCAAGATTTGTGACTTGGCAGTATAAAAATGAAAGAACCATGGAGAAGGCTAAGTGACTCTGCTTATCTTTTTAAGTTTCTATTTTAAATAGAAGCTTGAAGGATCTTCAAAAAATTAAAAATAGAACTAGCATATGATTCAGCAATCCCCTACAGGGTATATAGCCAAAGTAAATGAAATCAGTATATCAAAGAGAAATGTGCACTCCCATGTTCATTGCTGCATTATTTACAATAGCCAAGATACAGAACCAACCTAAGTGTCCATCAAAGGATAAGGGGATAAAGAAAATGTGGTAAAGAGACACAATGAAATAGTACTTGGCCTTAAAAAAAGAAGAAAATTCTGTCATTTGTGACAACATGGATTAACCCAGATAACATTATATTAAGTGAAATAAAACAAGCAGAAATAAATCATTCAGTATTTTTCTTTCTAGAAAAATACTTACATTTGGAATCTAAAAATGTTGAAGTCTAAAAAGTAAAGAGTAAAATGGTTACCAAGGGCCGTGGGAGCAGGGTGGGGATTGTTGAAGAGATGTTGGTCAAAGGTTACAAAACTTCAGTTACATAGAAGGAATAAGTTCAAGAGATCTATCATACAAAATGGTGACTTACTTAATACCAATATATTATATTCTTTTTCTTTTCTTTTTTTTTTTTTTGAGATGGAGTCTCGCTCTGTCACTCAGGTTGGAGTGCATTGGCGCAGCCTTGGCTCACTGCAACCTCTGCCTCCCAGATTCAAGTGATTCTCTTGCCTCGGCCTCCCAAGTAGCTGGGATTACAGGTGAGCGCCAACATGCCTGGCTAATTTTTGAATTTTTAGTAGAGACTGGGTCTCACTATGTTGGCCAGGCTGCTCTAGAACAATGTATTATATTCTTAAAAACTCCTAAGAGAGTAGATTTTAAGTATTCTCCCTACAAAAGTATGGGAGGTAATGCATACGGTTAATTAGCTCAATTGAGCCATTCTACAATATATACATATTTTATAACATCATGTTGTGCACAATAAATAGACACAATTTTTATTTGTCAGTTAAAAGAAATAAATTACAAAGATAAATAAATGCTTTTTTTAAAAAAAATAAAAATTTGGTACAATCCTGTCAAACCCTATCTCCTACCGCTGAATTCTGTAAAGACAAGTAAGGGTTGGGTGATGCCATGGACACACAAATTGAAAATACTCAGTAGACTTAAATGGTTTCGAGCATTTCCTTAAGGTCCCATCATCTTTTAATCCCTTATTCCACTCCGGTTCTCTCTGACTACAGCACTCCGGAGGGATACCAAGAGGAGAGAAAACCTGAATGAAGTAGCAGTGCAAATGGCTGATTTTAAAAAGAAACCAAGCTTCCTAAGTTGGTAATCAAGGTTGAAGCACAGCAGTAAGCAGGGGGCAGTGACTCTCATCTTATTCTTTAGTACTGTGGGTGGTCCTTTTGATGTTTAAAACACTCCTGAGGCCTTTTATAATCATCTTTATGTGATAGCACAAGCCTAAATATTGAGGATCTGATAGGTTACGAAATTGTACATAAGATGTGATTACATTTTGTTTGAAAAATCTAATGTGCATTGAAAAACAAAATCTAGAAAGAAATATAATAAAGCATAATAGTTTATTTCTGGTTGTCAAATTATAGGTAGTTTCTATTATATATTTTCCTACTTTAACTGTATGTATTTTCCTACTTTAACTGATAGCTGAAGGTGATGGAGAAGATACAATTCAAATCTTTACTGATTCTCTAAGAATATCAAATGCATCCAGTTTATAACTCTGGATAAAGGACTTTAAAATCATCTCACATTTTAATAGTCCAATATTTTCTCTCTTCTTCCTGAACTCCCCAAAACTCTTTTTCTCAATGTACCTATGAAAAGTCTTCTTAACATTATTTTCTGGATCTTTCCACTATCCTTAGATAACCCATTCTCTTATTAGGTATCTTTTTTTCAGTTGTAAAATTCTGCCTGCCTGCTTCTGGCTGTTAGAGTTCTAAAAATGTTTAAGCCTATTGTGCTGATTAGCATATCCGAAAGGGTGAAAAGGTGCCAAGGAGTTGGGAAACCGTGAACAATGTTGGGGGAAGTTATTTGGGGGAGATTATGAATACTTTTCTGACTTCAACAAACATGTGGATCGTATAATTTTTTAAGATGTTTTTGTTTTAAATTATAAGCTATGTGGGGTGTGTTTTTTATTTTCCAATAATGTGGCTTTCCTCTGTGCTGTGTCAGCTCATTTTTTCTTGTCCCTGGGAAAGCCTATTTCACAGCTTTACTAGTCATTTTTAGGCATTAACCACTAGTCACATTTTCAGAAAACAATCTATTATAATATTCAAACTTCAATTTATCCTCCAATTTTAAATCTCTCTCTCTTACTTTCAGTTTCTGGGTGCTTGTAATGAGGGAGGAGTGGGGTCCACTTCAAAATTGCGCCACCTGACTCCTCTTCCCCACCTCCCCAAGCTGCCTCTTTCCTCTCCAAAATCAGAGCAACAGGAATGAGAGAGACAAGAGTAAAACAGAATCTTGCTTGACTGATCCAGTTGGAGTCTGGTGATGGCAAATCAATGTGTTAGACGTTTGACTGCTGATTGTTTATCTCTCGCAGTGTTTTTGTGGTTCTTTGGACGTCTTCCTACTACTCTGTAGCCACTGTACTCTGGCACAAATGATTCATCCCTTTGTTAATCACTTTCGATTCTCACCCATGCCTGCTTCCTGGGGGTCCTTTCCAAACTGATGCTATTTCTTGGGGTTGCTTCATCCTGCAGTCAAGCACTCTCTCAGGCAGTGTCTCTGACAGTCCAAATCTGGTTCCCTTTTAACCATCCATATGCAGGCCATGGGATCCCTGCACACATCCATGTCCTGCCAAACTCTGAATGTCCACGCTGTAACTGATACTGCTGGGTTTATTTACTCTGCTAAAGGACGTCTGTACCTTTACATTTTCTCAAATGTGCATAGGGTAGCATTTCCTATATCCCCTATGCACAATCTTGTATTCTCTTGAGAATGGGGATGGCCCAAGGGTTACCAAACAGATTTGGGAATACTCTCTTTGTAATATTGCATAGAATGTCTAGCATCTCACTTTAAAATGTGAAGGTCCTCCTGTCTCTCACCTTATACAAAAATCAACTCAACATGGATTGAAAACTTAAATGTAAGACCTGAAACTATAAAAACACTAGAAGAAAACCTAGGGAAAACTCTTCTGGACATTGGTCTAGGCCAAGAATTCATAACTAAGGCCTCAAAAGCACAAGCAACAAAAACAAGATTAGACAAATGGAACTTAATTAAAATTAAAAGCTTCTCTACAACAAAAGAAATAATCAACAGCGTGAACAGACAACCTACAGAATGGGAGAAAATATCTGCAAATTATGCATCTGACAGAGAACTAATATCCAGAATCTACAAGAAACTCAAACAATGATAACAACAAAAACAACAACAACAAAAACATTGAAAAGTGGGCAAAGGACATGAATAGACATTTTTCAAAGACATACAAATGGCTCACAAGCATATGAAAATGTGCTTAACATCACTAATCATCAGAGAATTAAATTAAAACCACAAGGAGATATCATCTTACACAGTCAGAATGGCTACTATTAAAAAGTAAAAAAACTGGCTGAATGTGATGGCTCACACCTGTAATCCCAACACTTTGAGAGGACAAGGCAGGAGGATTGCTTGAAGCCAGAAGTTTGAGACCAGCCTAGGCAACATAGTAAGACTCTGTCTCTACAAAAAAAATAATTCTTAAAAAATTATTTGGGGCGGTGGGACGCAGTGACTCACGCCTGTAATCCCAACACTTTGGGAGGCTGAGGCGGGAAAATCATGAGGTCAGGAGATCAAGACCATCCTGACTAACACGGTAAAACCCCATCTCTACTAAAAGTACAAAAAATTAACCAGGCATGTTGGCACACACCTGTAGTCTCAGCTACTTGGGAGGCTGAGGCAGGAGAATCGCTTGAACCCAGGAGGTGGAGATTACAGTGAGCCGAGATCATGCCACTGCACTCCAGCCTAGGTGACAGAGCGAGACTCCATCTCAAAATATATAAATATACATATATATATATTTGCACATGGTGGCACATGCCCAAATAGTGCCAGCTACTCAGAAGGCTGAGGCAGGAGGATCACTTGAGCCCAGGAATTCAAAGGTGCAGTGAGCTATGATTGCACCATTACTCTCCAACCTGGATAACAGAGCAAGACCCCATCTCTCTTTAAAAATGTCAAAAAATAACAGTTGTTGGTAGGAATGCAGAGATAAGTGAGAATAGGGAATAGTATATATTCCTACCAATGTATACTATTGGTGGGAATGTAAATTAGTACAACTTCCATAAAAAACAGTATGGAGATTTCTCAAAGAACTAAAACTTGAACTACCATCGGATCCATCAATCCCACTACTGGGTATCTACCCAAAGGAAAAGAAATCATTATATCAGAAAGATACCCGTACTCGTATGTTTATCTCAACACTATTCACAATAGCAAAGATATAGAAGCAACCTAAGTGTCCAACAACAGATGATTGGATAAAGAAAATGCAGTATGTACACAATGAAATACTGTTCAATTTTTTAAAAAAGAATGAAACCATGTCTTTTGCAGCAGCATGGATGGAACTGGAGGTCATTATATTAAGTGAAACAACTTAGAAACATAAAATCAAGTACCTCATATTCTCACTTACAAGTAGGAGCTAAATAATGTGTACACATGGACAAAAAGTATGGAATAATAGACATTGGAGACTCAGAAGAGTTGGGGATAGAAAGGGGAAGAGTGATGAGAAATTACTTAATGGGTACAATGTACATTATTTGGAAGATAGATACACTGAAATCCCAGACTTCAACACTACCCAACATATCCATGTAACAAAATTGCACTTGTACCCCTTAAATGTATACAAATAAAATAACTAAATGAATAAAATTTCCAAAAAAACCATAAAATTTCAAAAAATCTTGAGTACTTATTCTTGGCCTTTGACTCTCAGCCAAAATGTGGATACTGAAAATAATTATTTCTAACTTTCTGTCACAGGTGTTTTAAAATAATTTCAGCCAGGTTTGGTGGCTCATGCCTGTAATCCTGGCATTTGGGAAGGACAAGGTGGTAGGATCACTTGAGCCCAGGAGTTTGAGGCCAGCCTGGGCAACATAGTGAGACCTCGTCGCAACAAAAAATACAAAAATTAGCCAGGCATGGTGGTGGGCACTTGTAGTCCCAGCTACTCAGAAGACTAAGGTGGGAGGATCACTTGAGCCCAGGATGTAGCGGCTGCAGTGAGCCATAATTGTACCACTACACTCCAGCCAGGGCAACAGAGCAAGATCTTCTCTCAAATTTAAAAGCATTTTTTAAAATAAAGAATTTCAATGAAATTTTAGGAAATATAGTTTTTATCATCATGGATGCCTTTGTCATCACCTTCTTCATATACATACTCATTATAACCCATCAAGGTCTGCTTATTACAAGACCAGTTCTGTTCATGAGTTATACAAAGTGAATCTACTAACCAAAAGCATTTCTTGAAATTTTGCTAGCCTTAGGATAATTACCTTTGGAAAAAATACCTTACAAATGAACAAGAGAGATAGAACAAACACAAATCACGTGAATGACAGTGATAGACATACATCTGAACTGACTCTATAAAAGAATTGTTTGGTTGAAGAAGTATGTGGGGCCGGGTGTGGTGGTTCACGCCTGTAATCCCAGCACTTCGGGAGGCCGAGGCAGGTGGATCATGAGGTCAGGAGTTCAAGACCAGCCTGGCCAATATGGTGAAACCCCATCTTTACTAAAAAAAAAAAAAGTACAAAAATTAGCCAGGCATGGTGGCGCACGCCTGTAGTCCCAGCTACTCAGGAGGCTGAGGCAGAAGAATCGCTTGAACCCAGGAGGCGGAAGTTGGAGTGAACAGAGATCGTACCTCTGCACTCCAGCCTGGGCGACAGAGTGAGACTTTGTCTCAAAAAAAAAAAAAAAAAGAAAGAAAGAAAAGGTGTGTGGTATTTTTGTTCTGTGTCAATGTAGCTAAGCTGGAACTACATTCCCCTGAATTATCTTCTCCTCTTTATCGTCAGTGAATGAGCATTAGCTCTACCTCCTTCTTCCAGTATGTCCCAGCTACAATCCTGATTTGAGACATTACTGTGCTTGACCATCACTGTGCTTGGGCACTGTGACGACCATTCCCTAGGTTCACAGGCCCCAGGCTCAGCTCTCTCCCGGATGGACAGAACAAATGGCTGGGCCACAGCCAGCTCCGAGGGAAGTCCCTTGGCCCTGACATCCTTCTCAAACACCTCAGACCCAAGTTATTTCCTATCCAAGAACACAGAGAGAACCAAAGGGAATCCTGTGACTGTCTCTCTGAATTTAGTTCACGTGGGGGCTGTGGGGCCAAAACATTGCTTCCTCTTAAAAGGTCTGACATAGAAACCATTTCTAGCTTCTTGATAGCCCAAGGCTTTCACAAGTGTCCCTTCTTTATCACATATCACCAAAGCATGTCCTTCAGGTTTACCATAAAAATATGAATGTCCACTTTCAAATACAGGTAAGAACTCTACATGCGACTTGGAGTGAAATAATTGCTTTAGTGTTACAGCTGTTTTAGAACTTGTCTATCAGGCTTCCCAACTTTTGCTGGAAAGCCCCTATATGTAAAATTTTTAAAAAATTAATTGCTTTATTTGTTGATATTTTGTCAACTAATTAAAGGATAGAAGTATATTTATTATTACAGCAGTAAAATATTATAATAATGATTGTAAACATGTTTTTAAGCACAAAGCAATTATTAAGATTTCTTATTGTAAAATAAAGTAAAAGATTAATAGTTAACACAAATATTAGGAAAAAACATTTTGGCTAGATAACTTTCAGAAGAGCATCATATTCTTTTCTTTTTTTTTTTTTTTTTTTTTTTTTGAGACAGAGTCTCACCTTATTGCCCAGGCTGGAGGGCAGTGTCTAGTGTTGCCATCTTTATGTCCATGAGTACCCAATATTTAGTTCCCACTTAAAATTAAGAACATGGGGTATTTGATTGTCTGTTCCTGCATTAATTTTCTTAGGATAATGACCTCTAGCTGCCTCCATGTTGCTGCAAAGGACATGATTTCATTCTTTTTTATGACTGCCCATCATAACTTTAAACAAATTAACTTTGTTATTTGTGTTTAATTTTTAATTATTTAATTTCACAGAAGGCATGGCTTAATCAAGACCCATATCTTCCTCCTCCTCTAACCCCAATAATGAGCGAGCTTGGATTCGGTGCCCCAATGGACAATACAGTGACTATGGAAGAAATCTAGCCACTGACAGATCTGTGAAATTATTCCTACAGTCTTACAATGCAACATTTTTAAAGTTTAAATACAAAAACTCAAAATAATAAAATTTGAATAGCAATCTCAACTTATTTTTGCATTCCAGAGATTTAGTCTATGATAGTGATTTCTATCTTTGGTCTTATCTTTTGTTGAATAGTTTTTTGGTTGTGTTTTGTTTTGTTTTTTAATATTTGGCCTTTTTGCATTGGGCCAACATGTATGCTTGTTAGACCTTTAGTTTTATTCCATCTACTCATATCTTGTGTTCTCACAATGCTGACTCTTTGATCCAGGATTTCAAATTCTCAAGTTCCAAGCCTGCAAATTTGCTTTTCTATTAGCTCTTAGATAAATCGCAGGACCCTACTGCATGGCTCCGAATCCAAACAAGCAAAAATATATATATGTGTATATATATATATATATATGTGTGTGTGTATATATATATGTATATATATATACACATATATATATGTATATATATATATACATATATATATGTATATATATATATACATATATATATGTATATATATATATACATATATATGTGTATATATATATGTATATATATATACATATATATATATATATATATATATACCAGAGGAAAGTTTTTCCCAAGAAATAACAATAGTATTATTGTATTTCTTTATGACTTTATCGGGACTTTCATAAACATTGTCTCCAATTCCTGATTCCCAGACCTCTGGACCTATAATTTCACCACAAGTTAAAAAAAAAAGGAATTCACTTTGGCTGAACTGTTAAATATGTTTAAATAAGGATTTCTAAAAATCACCCCCAGGTCTTTTGCTTCTGTATTTTCCTCTGGCCTTCTATTTATTTGATGTCTTTCAGTTAAGTATTACACCTCTTCATTTAAATTACACTTATATTACCCCCGTTCATTTGAAAAGATAGCTTCATTTACAAAAGTAATGAAATTATTCTTACCTTCATGTTTGGGAAAACATTCAGGGCAGAAGAGAGGAGGAAAATTTCCTCTGTAAGGGCCGGGTAAGTTTTCAACAGCAGGAAGAGCCCAGCAGGCTGCCTGCCTCTCTGCCTCTCCCTGCTCTAGATTATCTTGGCACTCATATATAGAGCAAGTGGTCCTGAGATTTAGCTCCTACCGCAACCGGATTCTCCAGCGACAGCAAGAGCCTGACCTTGTACTTAATCTGTGCCTTGAAACCAGATGCATCTTATCAATTACACAGCCTTAGCTACAGCCAGCTGGGACTGTTTGGAAGTTATAGATATGTTTCTTAGAAACATATCTACAAATCAGGAAACACAGCAAATGTTCTCAGTTCAATGTTTAAGTGATTTTCAACCAAAGGAGACTCTGTAAGGCAAGGGATGAGCCTCCTTGTTTCAATCTACTAAACTAAGTGGATGTTTTCATGATTCTCTTAAAAGGTGTTATACGCCAGACTTTGAGATTAAATATTTTGTGAAAGAAAATATTTAAATGCAGTTCTGTCACTCAAAATGTAAATGGAATATTCTGGAGTAGAATTTTTCCCCAAAGTACAGCCTAATACAACCCAATAGTCATCTCTTCATGCTTAACTTTCACAGAATAATCACAAAGAATATCAATTTTTGTAAACATATTTGAGGACGTCACTAATTTTCTCAAGAACTTCACTTAATCCTTTGATAATCAGATCACTGTGTTGGAAAGTTCTTCTCAGGGTCATTATCCACATCCATTTTCTCTCCTTCGCTTTTTATCCTGTCTTATTCTACCAGGTCTTTATTTGCCCATAGCTTTGCATTGATTCTAGCAAGTCCCCAACATCGCCTTCATACATTTAATAAAATACTGCTTATTTTGCAAGATTTTAGATTTCCTATTGAAACTGAGCTACAGTTGGCCGGGCGCGGTGGCTCATACCTGTAATCCCAGCACTTTGGGAGGCCGAGGCGAGCGGATCACTAGGTCAGGAGTTCAAGACCAGCCTGGCCAATACGGTGAAACCCCGTCTCTACTAAAAACACAAAAAAATTAGCCAGGCATGGTGGCATGCACTTGTAGTCCCAGCTACTCAAGAGGCTGAGAGAGAAGAATCACTTGAACCCGGGAGACGGAGGTTGCAGTGAGCTGAGATCGCACCACTGCACTCCAGCCTGGGAGACAGAGTGAGATTCCATCTCAAAAAAAAAAGAAAAAAATTGAGCTACAGTTTTATTTGTATTGTTGGACCAAATATTCTAACACTAGCTGCTAGTGCATTATGAGTGAGGTAGAATAAATGTTAAGCGGGAAAGAAAATTTGAGTTAAGAATAATTTTATAAGTAAACATTCCATTAGTGAAGATTTTCTAGCTTTAATGACTTTTTCTTCCTATATCCAAAGCACTGGAATAATAAAGACAACCCCTATCTTCCCCTCATAAATTAATGGTGGTTTCCAGAGACAAAGCTTCTGCATCTTTTGTTCAAAGCTTTAGTGATTTGTGTGGAAGAAATTTTGTCACAGAGACAAAGATCCTGACTCCTGAAAGAAATATTTTTTATTCAGCTCCAACTGCATAAATTCCAGATGCCGGAGACTCATCTTAAATTCTCAATATGCAATTCCATTTCAGCGGCTCTCTTAGTTTGGGTTCCCCCAGAAGTAGATTCAGAAACAAGAATTCAATTGCAAGTAGTTTGTTTTTGTTTTAAGAGATAATCTTAGAAAGCACCGCTGGAAGTGGGAAAGTGAGATTGGGGAGAAAAGAAAGTCAATAAAGGGTGTTTTATCAAGCAAGAGACTCCAGTGGGCAATTTGAGTTCAGTTCTAATGAGGAACTCTGAAAGACATTGCACACCAACTCTGCAATTAAGAGTTAGTCCAGCCAGGTGTGGTGGTTCACACCTGAGATCCCAGCACTTTGGGAGGCTGAGGTGGGTGGATCACTTGAGGTCAGGAGTTCAAGACCAGCCTAGCCATGATGGTGAAGCCCCATCTCTACTAAAAATACAAAAAAAAAAAAAAAATAGCCAGTTATGGTGGTTCATGCCTGTAATCCCAACTACTCAGGAGGCTGAGGCACGAGAATCACCGGAACCCAGCAGGCGGAGGCTGCAGTGAAGTGAGATTGCACCACTGCTCTTCAGCCTGGGTGACAGAGCAAGAGCCTGTCCCAAAAAAAAAAAAAAAAAAAAAAGAGTTAGTCCAATTAAGGGGTAAGGAAATCCATCGCTGATGATGAAGGTAGTTTCTGAACCCATTGGCTCTCTGGCACTACCAGCTTGCCCTGGGGGCAAGCTAAGCACACACCTGCAGCCATAAGTAAAGGTTTTCAAGCAGGGAATTGTAGCATTTGCAATATTTGCAGGTGTTTACCTTTGTCATTTAGAGGCGAGCAATGAAGGAATATGGGTAGGGTACCAACAGCATCTGCTACAGTAGCTTTTTATTTATATATACATGCATGTATTAATTTTTTCATCCTGAATTTGATCAATATTTTCCAAAATGTGTAATATGATAGGCTATCAGCTTTGACAGGTAGAAGCCTTAAGCTATATCCTTCCTTATTTTTGTTCTTTACATGCTATAAAGGACCGCATTAGCCCATTTACAGAATATCCTTAATCTAGAGGATGATTTGGATATACTTATAGTAATTTAGAACTTGAATTGTTCAGCTCAGGTATCCCATAGATCATTCAATTCTGAAAGGGTTACAGAAACTTCCTTTCCCCAATTGCCTTGCACACTCCTACCTTCATATCTGTAACATCACAAGAGCATTTCTTCTGTCTGCAATTTTAATGGAGGAACCATTAGCACAAAGGCTTTAAATGCAGGTGGGAGCAACACTGTGGGAAGTTTTACTGCTAGCATAAGTTGTATGGACTTTATTCACACAATGAGTCACTGAGAATTCACCCACTGGAAGTTTTTAAGAAAGAATCAAAGCAGTGTTTTAGATTGATTGAAACAGTAGCTGTGTGCAGCCTACATAGAATAGGTAAGGAAAGGAAGCAGGAAGCGTGACTTGGAATTTATTTCAGTAGTTTAGACAAGGGGATCAAGGCCTCATTTAAAAAGGGATTGACACAGCTGTCTCTACAAAAAACACAAAAATTAGCTGGGCATGATGGCACATGCCTGTAGTCTCAACTACTCAGAAAGCTGAGGTGGCCCAGAAGGTTGAGGCTGCAGTGAGTTATGAGCAGGTCACTGCACTCCAGCCTGGGTGACAGAGCAATGCCTTGTCTCAAAAACAAAAACAAAAACAGAAACAACAAAAAAAGAAGGGGCTGGGCACGATGGCTCACACCTGTAATCTCAGCACTTTAGGAGGCCGAGGCAGGTGAATCACTGGAGAGGTCAGGATTTCAAGACCAGCCTGGCCAACATGGTGACAACCCCATCTCTACTAAAACTACAAAAATTAGCCAGACGTGGTGGTGGGCAACTGTAATTCCAGCTACTTGGGAGGCTGAGGTAGGAGAATCACTTGAACCTGGGAGGCAGAGGTCGCAGTGAGCCAAGATGGCACCACTGCACTCCAGCCTGAGCAACACAGCAAGACGCTGTCTCAGAAAAAAAAAAAAGAAAAAAAAAAAGAAAGATAGACAAAAAAGCCAGAAGAATTCACAGGGTTTAGTGATTAAATATGGTTTCAAGTCTGATTGACTCAGAGAATTGAAAGAATTTAAGAAAAATTTAAAGGAGGAAGAAAATTAGAAGTCAAAAAGGAAGAGATGGTTTTCGAGAGGGGACATTTTTACTTTGGGGAAAGCATCCAACATATAATGGAGGTCTCTTTGGGAAGAGACAGGCTTCACCTATGTCTCTTGGAGGGGGACATGGGTGGAGCTGCTAGCATGGAGGTATCTAACTAAAATCATGGACTTCAGTGAATCTTCTAGAGACTGAACATAATTAACCATAAAACCACAAGAAATGCCCCTGTTCAGGAGTAAGAAAAAAAAAAGTCCCAAAAAGGAGAGGTTACAGAAAAAGAAGAAAAACCAAAACAGTGCAACATCAAGCCAATTCAGGAGAATTTCAAGATGAAGAACCCAGTCAACAATTACTTCCAGCAAATGCCCAGCCTTGGATTTGCAAAGCACAGTGCATTGTAAATTAAATGTTCTGAAAGTTCTGTAACAAGTAAAACTTTTTTAACTTTTTCAACCCAGAATTTCTCAAGTTCATGTGACCCCCTGGACTTTTATTTCTAACAAACCCCAAAACTGGTATATGGGCATGCTTTGGCAAATAAATGGTGTCTGAGCCAAAGCTAAATCAGTAGAAGGATAAAGCAGATTTCTGCCAGACTGGGGAAGGGTCAATAAGGGCTCAGCCCTCTCCTCATCTCCTGTGACACCAGCTCTTCCCCATTTGCCCTCATCTCCCTTGGCAGCTCCTCAAACACTGTTAACATCCCCAAACCCTAATGAAACTATTACACCACCAATGATATCAGGAAGCAATTCTGGTTCACCACAGGGAGATATTTGAAAACATTTTAACGAAGCTATTTCATTTACTAGTCATTTCATTTTGCTCTGAATTGTTCCAACAGATTTAGCTGACTCTGGGGGTTTCAGAGGAACAAACTCACTGGGGAAGAGTAAAAGCCTCCTTTTTCCTCCTCTCTTGTATTGAGGCTGGTAAGGTCAGAATTGAACCGGCCAGGAGTTGGAGTGAAGAAGCAAGAGCATCCCCTAGTGGCAGACTGCTCCAGGCCCTAGAGTCAAAGAATACCATTAAGCTCTGGAGTTAACCCACTCAGGAGGGAGTGAAACACAGTGAATCTTCCTAGGCTCCCAGGCAAGTGCTTGTTAAGCTAATAAGTACTCCAGGTGGTATTGCTTTTTCCATTTAAAGTGTCACACTGTGAACAGTTTGAGAATGAAAAATGGCTGCCAAGCAATGCCTTATTCAAAGGAAGATTTCAGTAAAATGATGATCATTAAATGCTTTATCATTACACATAATAAGATGCTGCCCATCTTTGCTGGAAGCACTGCATTAAATGCTGTGATCTGTGCATTAATTTAAAGTGAGGCCACTAGATTAATACTCTCTGTTGGCATCCGGTTCTTCATAAGAAAGTTGTTTAAGGTTTAAACAGATTAGGAAATACAAGGTTTCACACTTCCCTTCTGGACAGACTTCTGGACAGGTGCCATTGTACTTTTCCACACTGGACAAGCCTTTGCCCTGGTGACCCCGATGGCTACAGATGGCAAGAATCAAATTACAATCACGAGGAGATAAGAAGTTTTGTCGTTATGGTTTTTAATAGTGACAGGCATTTGCTAAATTTAGGAGAAGGCCCAGATTTGTTTGGGTTTCTGAATGGCATCTGGGTTTTTCAGTTATTGCAATGCACGTTGTAGCAGTAGCCTGCAAGTACAAGATACATTTCATTTGGTTTAAATTTGAATTAAGTCAAACAGCTCTGAGAAGGAAGACATAAAATACAAAGATTTCAGTGGTTCTGTAACTGCCTTATGTAAAGTCCTGTGGAGGAAGGGTAAAAAAGGACAAGGTCATTTATTTGATCTACACTTCAAACTTGTGGTGCCTAAACAGAAAGTTGTTTTTGTTTTCATACCAAGAGCTCAGCATGCAATAGACCTAAAATAAAAATCACTCACTCAGAAAATGTCAGGCCACCCCTTAATTTTAAGCTTTAACTCTTTAAACAATCTTTAAGCAGATATGTTTTAATATCAGATTCATCGTTAAATATTCCACAGGCCAAGAAAGAATAAACAATGTGGTTAAAAAAAAGTAAAATCCTAGGCGGGTGGATCACAAGGTCAGGAGTTCGAGACCATCCTGGCCAACATGGCAAAACCCCATCTCTACTAAAAATACAAAAATTAGCTAGGTGTGGTAGCACACCTGTAGCACATGCCTGTAATCCCAGCTACTCAGGAGGCTGAGGCCGGACAGCTGCTTGAACCCTGGAGGCAGAGGCTGCAGTGAGCCGAAATCGTGCCACTGCACTCCAGCCTGGGTGACAGGGAGGGACTCCGTCTCAAAAAAAAAAAAAAAAAAAGAAGTAAAATCCTGAATTGTGCAACCTTTTTTTCACAAATGTTTGTGAAAAAAAATCTTAGTAACCAGGGAAGAAAAGTCACAAATACCTAACTAGAAACTTCTTAGGAGGAAAATTTTTCTAAAAGCAAAATGAGTACTAATTTGTATTTCTTTTGTTTATTTTTTTATTTTTTTATTTTTTTGAGACAGGGTCTTGCTCTGTCACCCAGGCTGGAGTGCAGTGGTGTGACCACAGCTCACTGCAGCCTCAACCTCCTGAGCTCAGGTGATCCTCCCACCTTAGCCATCCCTTGAGTAGCAGGGACCACAGGCCCATGCCACCATGTTCAGCTAATTTTTGTATGTTTTGTAGAGCTAAGGTTTCATCGTGTTGCCCAGGTTGGCCTCACACTGCTGAGTTCAAGTGAACCTCTTGCCTTAGCCTTCCAAAGTGCTGTGGGCCTCTAATTTGTGTTTCATTTATACAAATATGTGCTCTGAAAACAGATAATCTGGGTTCAAATCTTGGGCAGGTTTGTTCATCTCTCTGACTTTCTGTTTTCTTATCTGAAAGGTGGAAATCATATTATCTAACCCCTAGGGTTATTATATTAAATGAGATAATCCAAATACAACAATTAGCATCATGCCCAGAATATAGTGAGCTTAGTCCAATAAATATGAACTAGTATGCAAATTATCATAAACAATCCAGCTGGGCACAGTGACTTGCTCCTATAATCCCAGCACTTTGGGAGGCCAAGGCAGCAGGATTGCTTGAGGCCAGGAATTCAAGACCACCCTGAGCAACATGGCAAGACCCCGTATGTACAAGAAAATTTTAAAAATTATCCATGCATGGTGGTGCATGCCTCTGGTCCCAGCTACTCAGGAGGCTGAGGTGGGAGGGTCACATGAGCCCAAGAGATTGAGGCATCAGTAAGCCATGATCGTGCCACTGCATTCCAGCCTAGGCAACAAAGCAAGAACATGGCTCAAACAAACAAACAAACAA